>NC_092774.1:64740708-65423208 GCF_047496795.1 Chiloscyllium punctatum
GGAATAAAATAAGTTTTAAAAGTTCTATTTTCTGTACCGGTTTAAGAGGTGATTTTTTAAAATTCCCAATCCATGTATCCAATTGGATCTCCCAGTCCACTTTACTAACTCCAATCCACGGATCTATTTTAGCACCCAAGTATTTATCCGTGTTGCCCAGTTCTATGAATTGTATAACCCCTTCATTTAACTTCCAATTAATTTGATCGATAAATATAAAAGACTTATTTCTATAAGTAATATAAAATCCTTTAGTTTTCTTTATGTACACTTCCATTCCCATGTTATTACAAAACGTTTCGACCAATTTTAAATTGTAAACCATACCCTCATAAGATTGACTAATTAACGCTATGTCATCAGCAAACGCTAATGTTGCGCAATGAAAACTGTTTCCGTCTAATCCTAAGAATATCCCCTTCTGCTTCTCCTCGATAGTACTAATTAATTGGTCCATTACAATGTTAAAAAGGATCGGTGACAACGCGTCACCTTGCTTTACTCCTCTTAAAATTTCAATGTTTCCGGTTTTGCATTTAAAACATTCCACCTGAGTAAAATTATTCTCATATAAGTTTGTAATTCGTATAATAAAAATTTGTGGGAGCTGGAATCTTTTCAATGCTGTAATAATTAATCTATGACCGACGGTATCAAAGGCTTTCGCAAAATCTACAAAAACCACAGCTAAATTCCTCTTATCCTTTTTAGCACCTTTCATAATATTTTCCAGGATTTTTATGTTCTCCTCACATCCTGCTACGCCGGTCATAAATCCTTTCTGCCTTTTATTCAGATTTATGACTTTACTAAGTGTATTCGCAACGATTTTTGTAAAAGTTCTAAGCATAATTGGCCCTATAATAATCGGCCTCCAATTATTTATATCTTTTATCTCATCTTCTGTGCTCACCTTAGGGATCAGAAACGTTCTACTTATTTTTAAGTGATCTGCAATTTTACTGGTTTTTATCCAAATTGTAAATAGTCGAGGAAATAATAAATTATCCTTATTAAATATCTTAATTATTTCTTTGTGTTACCCTGTCCGGCCCTGCAGCGGTTTTCACGTTCATGGCCAGATCCACGTATTCCACCGTCACAGGACCAGTCAGAATGGAACTCAAGGATCCCTCACTTTGATTTTTATATTTAACAAAACCCCTTAAATTATTATTTTCGTTCAAATTTGTTAGTCTTTCCTTAAAATATTCGTCTAACTCTTCCTTGCTCAGGGGACATTCACTCTTAACTGGGGCCCCCATTAGGGTTCTTGCTAAATACTGCCTCTTAGTTTTATATAGAACTTGCATTTCCTTAAATTCTCCCTTCTTTTTACTATATCTTTTCTTAGCTTTGTTTTCCTTCTTCTTTCTTTGCCCACTATCCCTTAGCTTAAAACTTACTCTTTTAATATGAGTTATCTTCTTACCTGTCCCATCGTCCTTTTTCTTTCTTAATTTATCCATTCTTACACCCATAATATTCTCCTGATCCTTATTAACACCTTTATTCTTACCCAGGTCATCTTCAATTATTTTTATCAATTCTAATATCGACCTACCATTATAATCTTGACAATCCATAATATTAGCGTTCTCCTGGTCCCTCTGTTCATTCAATCTTTCTTCCTCCAACAACCTATCTGACCCCAGATCGCTATCTTGCATTTCATTATTGTCGTTAAAGATCATTTCTAATTCTATACCCGTATTATTATCGCTAGTTTTATTCTTTTTATTCAATAATCTCCTTTTATCCGAAATTTCTTTAGCGGGTTTGGAACCGATTCTCTCTGCAATACTTTTATTAATATACTTACAGCCACTAAATTCTACTTCTTGTTGTTGCAGCTTTTCCACCTCTTCCTTAGACCATACTCCCCTCTTGTTTCCCTCTCTATTATCTATCTTATCCTTACTCTTCGTCTTCCCTTCTTTCCTTCTCTCATTTCTCAAGATGGGTTGAGCATGTCTTGCGTGTTGCCCCAACCCTCTGGCTGATTTAAATTTTAATGGGCATCCTTCACACTGGTATGGTTTTTCTAATCCACCTCTTTCATTACTATTACTGGTACTATTACTACTCCCACTAACATTATCACTCATCTTACATTTTGGATATTGGCACGCTACTGCCTGATAGTTCCCTTCCCAATCGCATTTACTGCACCTAATCCTCACTGATTTAATTCCCTTGCATATTTTCAAGTGTTTCCTAAACACCCCTGTGGTATTGTAGATATTATTACAATAATTACATTTAAAATCTTTTATAGGGTATTTAATTATTAACTCTAGTTTATCTGTTTCTTTAATTACTTTTGAATAATTCTTCCTTTGTACCTCTCCTCATTGCTCTCTAAATCTCCACATCGACTAAAAACAAATGGCCCTTTAAAATTTGAATTTAAAATCATCCGGCTGTTAAATGGACTTGGCTGTCGAGGGGCCTCCTCTACAAGCCCTTCCCTTCGAATTCTGTCCTGATTATTCTGGACAATGTTTACAGCTCCCTCGTGCCTGCCCGAGGACAGCCTTGCCGGAATAATTCTTATGGTCTCTTCCGTCTGAGTCTGAGTCAAGACGGATTGCCCAGTCCGTTTTTGGCTCATACATTTAGCGCATGGAGCCGCCAAAAGCAACCGTGCGGGGCGGTTATTTTCCCGGTCCCCCACCCAACTGGAAATTTTGGTATTGGCCATAATCGCCTCTGCCAAATTTAGTTTCAACCAGACTGAATGGTCACCAGCCGTCTCGTATCTTTCCTGGAGGTCGTATTAGCCGGCCTGGTCTGAGTAATGCTCAAACGATGGAGAAAACAATAAAAACAGCCAGTGGCGTATAGCACTGGTGAAATCAAGTTCAGACCAAAGATAAAAACGATGGTAAAAACACTGATAAGACCAGACTAAAACAACCACAAAACAATTTAAAATCACCTTCCCGGCAAAAGCTTCCTCATACAGGCCGTTACCAGGGGGAACCACATGGAGGTTCGACCTTACTTTGTGATCGACAAAATGCGTATAAACAAATCAGAACGGTGACTATGCACGCACCGGTCGGAGACCAACAACCTTAAAAACACTGTAGTCACATCCTCCAAGAGAGTGGATACGAGAGTCATAGTTACTCCCGCCGTTTACCCACGCTTCAATAAATTTCTGCACTTTGACATTCAGAACACTGGGCAGAAATCACATCGCGTCAACACCGACCTGTGGCCTTCGCGATGCTTTGTTTTAATTAAAGTCAGATTCCCCTCGTCCGCAGCAGTGCTACGTCAGCTGCTAGGCGCCAGCCAAGGCCACCCGTCTGCCATGGTAGGACGACGAGCACCGCAGCTGGGGCGATCCACAGGAAGGGCCCTCTGGCGCCAGCTCAGCGTGGCTCGACCCGACTCGGTGGCAGGACGTGGTTGGGGCGCACTGAGGACATTACACTCCGGTGGACAGACCCACCGGTAGCATGGCGAGCCCGCTCGCCACACGCAGTTCCACGCACCCCCCGAGGGGGGCGGGAGGGCGTGGCAGTGGTCGCTTCCCTCGATTCCGGCAGTGCGGCGATGGATAATGCCTGGGGGCTGTAACACTCGCCCCAAGGAGCAGTGGGCCACCTTCCAAATCCACCGGCCTTCCAAGCTGACCCGAAGCCAATTGTGGCGCACCACCAGCGGAGGAAATGCGCCCGGCGACAGCTGTGACCATGCCGGGAGCAGTCCCAGCAGAGGAGATCCGCCAGACCCCAAAGTGACCGATTGGAGCCGCCGAGTTGAATCCTCCGGGCAGACTGCGCGGACCACACCCGTTTACCTCTTAACGGTTTCACACCCTCTTGAACTCTTTCTTCAAAATTCTTTTCAACTTTCCCTTACGGTACTTGTTGACTATCGGTCTCGTGCCAGTATTTAGCCTTAGATGGAGTTTACCACCCGCTTTGGGCTGCATTCACAAGCAACCCGATTCCAAGAAGACACAATCTCGACGAGCCTCGCACCGCCACCGGCCTCACACCATCCTCAGGCTAGGCCTCGATCAGGAGGACTTAGGCATCTGGGCACCGTCAGAGAAAGCGCTTCTATACGCCTCATTTCCCTCGCCCGTCAGGCAAGCGGGGATTCGGCGCTGGGCTCTTCCCTGTTCACTCACAGTTACTAAGGGAATCCTGGTTAGTTTCTTTTCCACCGCTTAGTAATGTGCTTAACTTCAGCGGGTTGTCGCGTCTGATCTGAGGTTGGACCCAGAGTCAGAGGATGGCCAGACCACACCGCCAGTGTGCACGCCCCCACCGCAGAGGGGGGTTTGGCCGACGCCGTGACGGTCAGAGAGCCAGCCACCCGCACTTCGCTCACCACCCTTGCCAGCAATGGTGTCGACGAGTGGCCGCCCATGCCACCAACGACGCACGGGGACGTGCTCGGCGCAAATTCACGGGACCGGAGACCCTTCCCCATCCACGGCGGGAGGCGAATCTCGGAAGTGCCGGCAGCTTACTCGAGCGGAAGGGTCAGCCCGATTCTTGCCTTGCCAGAGGCCCGGGCACAGTGGTGACGACTCGCCGCCGAGGACGTGCGAGGCGCCAGCCGACAGAGACTGCCCGACGGTCAGAGAGAGGGAGAGAGAAGTGCTGAGACACAAGTGGCGAATGGTCGCACAGGCACGGCACGCACATCGATCACCAGCCGCAGAATGGCACGGCCTTCAGTGGGGCCGGCGGGCGACGCCGCTCCTGAACCCAGCGGCCCCGAGCCGGACGAGTTGAGGAAGGCACGCTGACGGTGACAGGGTACGGAAGACACAGCGGTGGCCTTCTGGCGACTTGGCCCCCGATAGCCCGACGTTCCGCCGTCCTCCCGATGGTTGGCTGGTGGTATGATAGGTGTGCCTGCACGGTGACCGTGCGCACACCACGGCCGCCAACCCCTCCGTGCCTCCCGAGACCGGTGGCAGGACCGAGCAGAAACTTGCGGACTGAACTGGAGAGCCAAAAGCCAGTGCTCCTTGCACGTGCGACCGTCGAAGTCACAGCATTCGATGATAACCTCCTCCCTCAGCCAGGCACTCAGCGCCAGCAGGGGAGACAGGATCAGACGCCCCACCGGCCACTTAAGTCTGAGAACGAACCACGAGACGGGCGGCTGCAGCAACGGGCGGCCTGCAGCTCCCAGACACGGTCTGTGCCTCTCATCACTCTCAATCGATCAACCATCAAGTCGGGTCAGCGTGTCAAACAGGCGAGCTCCACGGTGAGGCCGGCAGCGCACCAGCACCAGACCTCCACGGCTCCCTTCACTGTTTCTACTGCCAGCCAACCGAGAGTCAGACCCAGTGCGGACGTGCAGAGCCTAGGCGGACCCCACAGGAAGCTCAACATTTTGAGGCAGCTCCGTGTCCCAAAGACGAAGCGGTGCACGTCGCCGTGTGAACCACCGACGGCCATTCTGGGACCGGTAACAGTCGTACTGGCCCCACTGCCACGACACAGACGGACGCCAGGCCGCGCTCCCTGGCGGGGGGATGACGTCGAGCCTGACGAATGGAATGTGCAGGGTGCGGGGAAAGGCCAAGTGCTCTGATGCCAGAGGGCTGCGGAGTCTGAACTTAGGGGGAAAAAGAGGACGGGTCCTCTGCGACACCCCAGCCGGTGCTCTCGCCAGCCAAGACGAGTGCGATTAAATGCCAAATGACCCTCAGACAGGCGTGGCCCCAGGAAGAACCCGGGCCGCAAAGTGCGTTCAAAGTGTCGATGATCAATGTGTCCTGCAATTCACATTAATTCTCGCAGCTAGCTGCTTTCTTCATCAACGCACGAGCCGAGTGATCCACCGTTAAGAGTTGTCTGAGTTTGTTTTCGGTCTCTCCCTCGCCAGAGGAAAGCGACCCGGACTGCACATACACTTCCCACATTAGCAACACCCACCTGCACGCCGGTGTGCGCGCGTAGCAGGGTGGCGTGAAGCTGTGGGGAGCACCAGCCTGGTGCGGCCAGCGGAAACATATGTCTATTGGGAAAAAAGGCCGCCCAAGAGGCGATGCGTGCCCCCACGCACCGCAGCGACCGAGGCAGGATCTCCTCCACCATGTCGCCCGCTGAGTGTCACGAGGAATGCAGCAGCTTTGCCTGAGGAAAAGCAGAGGCCGAAACGGGACCAGCAATCGGTTCGGCAGCGTCACTGACCCGTGCACGTGGCGGGGTGTCGGCGAGCGGACCACTGCAAAGAGTCGGGGGCTGCAATAGCCAGAGCTGACGGCCGCCCGGCCCGGCCACTGCCAAGGTGGGCTAGGAAACTCGGCAACGTGGGCTGAGAAAGAGAATAGATGGGGGAACAGAGGGATGGAGAGCAGAGGGTGTGGGGGAGAGAGAAAACGCATGGGGAGTCAGAAGATTGGAAGAGGGACTGGACAGGGATGCAGAGGGTGGGGGTGAGAGAAAGAAAGAGAAAGAGAATGGACGGTGTGCCGGAGGTGGCGAGGGATTGGCCAAGGGTGCCGTGGGTGGCACGGGGGAATGGAGAGGGCAGAGCCATGAATGGCGGGGGAGAATGGATGGAGGTGCTGTGGGTGCTACAGGGGAGAATGGGCAGGTCGTGCAGTGGTTGGTGGGGGAGAATGGACAGGGGATGCAGTGTGTAGTGGGGAGAACGTACAGGGGCACTGTGTGTGGCAAGGAGAATGGTCAGAGGATGCTGTGGGTGGCTGGGAGAATGGACTGGGTGCTGTGGGTGGTGCGGAGAATGGACAGGGGGCACTGTGTGTGGCAAGGAGAATGGTCAGGGGATGCTGTGTGTGGTGGGGGAGAATGGACTGGGTGCTGTGGGTGGCGGGGAGAATGGACAGGGGGCACTGTGGGTGGCGAGTAGAATGTAAGGGGATGCTGTGGGTGGCGGGGAGAATGGACTGGGTGCTGTGGGTGGCGGGGCGAATGGACAGGGGGCACTGTGGGTGGTGAGTAGAATGTAAGGGGATGCTGTGGGTGGCGGGGAGAAAGGACAGTTGCACTGTCGTTGGCAGGGGTTAAGGCCAGAGGCACTGTGGTGGTGGAGGAATGGACAGGTGGTGTTGTGGGGTGTTTGGGTCTTGGAGGGAGATGGTGGTGGTGAAAGCATCCCACTCACTCCCAGCATCCCCTTCTCTGCACACATGCGGTGCACATTTTTGTGAGTCTGGATGGGATTCTTTTTGGAGGGTCAGTGTTGACTCTATGGGCCAAATGGCCTGCTCCCACAATGTAGGGATTCTATGATTAGGAGAGCTGTCAAACCAACAACTTCTAATTGGTGAAGTAAAAGACCAGAAGCCAATCTTTGAGCAGTTTTCCATTTATTCACTCAAATTGCCCTTTCAATTGAATCCCTTGAATTTAATGTGTTCCGTTGTACTTTAATTATGATCCATGAAAGCAACATCCAGTAACATCTGAGGGCAGAACCAACTCAACTGACTGAACAAGTGTAACAACTCTTCTGTATGCACTTTAGATGTGACATCCTCTCCCTCTCTCTCTGTTGACCCAACGGGATTACCAGGGCTAGAATTTCCACTCTCAAAATACAATTGCTGATCTACTGTTGCTTAACATAAGGATTTAAAAGCTGCTAGCCTGATTCGCAGAAAGCACAAAAACAGACTGTTCACTTGCACCTGCGCAGAGATAAAATTTCATTTGGAATAGATCACAAAATAACAACCGGTGCCAATCCCTCAACTCTGTGTTACACATGGAGGGAGGGGAGGGGAACTAAAGTGTTTTACTCTCCGATGTTAGAGGGCAGGACAAAGTTTCAGCCAGTGGGAAGTTAAAATTCAACCCTGTGCTGTTTTCTGTTATAAAAACTCAAACCACATGGATTTGGTGGGATTAAAAAATGAAGGAAAGGGAGCTTGCAAAGTTTCCAAGCCCCCACAACACCCACACACAATTCCCTCTGCTTAGCTGGAGACAGTGCTGCCCTCCCCTGTTTAGGAGTAATCTCTGCAAAGGTGGTGGTATTGACAGTGAGGAGGATGGTCTCCGGCCACAGTTTGATACCAATCAGTTGGTAAATGGGGCAGAGAGATGGAATTTAATCTCCAGGCATTCTGGGAAATGTAATAATGGAGGAAAGTAATCAATAAATAGTAGGTCCCTACAGAGTGCTGAGGAACAAAGGAACCTTGCTGTCCAAGTCTAGAGATCCCCGAAGGTATCAGTACAGATAAAACTAGGGAGTGAGGAAGGCATAGATTTGTATTTTTTTCATACAGAGGGCGGTGCGTGTGTGGAATGGGCTACCAGAGGAAGTGATGGAAGCTCGTACCATTATAACACTTAAAAGGCATCTGGTTGGGTATATGTATTGGAAGGGTTGAGAGAGATATGGGTCAAATCCTGGCAAATGGGTCACGAGATTAATCTAGGATATCCAGTCAGCATGGGTGAGCTGGACTGCAGAGTCTGTTTCTGTGCTGTATGACTTTACCCGCCTAATTCAATGCAAGTTTCAGCAACATGTCTGCAGCTTTATGCTTTTAGACATTAACAATGTTTCTGAGTATATCATTTCAGCTGTTCTCAATTTTAAAATCAGCCATTGCTTGTGCACCCCTGTCTTCCAGGTTGATTCATCACCATCCATTCTCTCTCTTTCCCGAGAAGGGCTTGATACAGCAATCAAAGAGGGTTCGAGGTCCGAGAAAGGATGGGGGGTGGGGTGGGGAATGGACAGGGGCACAGAGGCTGGGGGAGAAGAGAGAGAGAGAGAATGGATAGGGGAGCAAAGGGTAGGGAGAGAGAGAGAGAGAAAATGGACAGGGGACAGAGAGTGGAGGGGAGGAGAAAGACTTGGGGACAGAGAATGGGGGGCAGAAAATGAGGGGGAGAGAGAGTGAATGGCTGGGCAGAGAGATCTGGTGAGTGCAGACTGTGAGGAGAGAGAGAATGCATGGGGACAGTGGGTTGGGTAAGTGACAGCACATATCCCACCTTACCCAGGAATGGTGTCAGTGTTCCATGAACTGGAACCCACTCCATTAACAGCAGACTTGGGGGCAATCGTTTCTCAATAGACACATGGCTAAGACGGTAGATTCATATAATCCCTACGGGCCATAAAGTTCAGACTGACCTTCCAAACACCCACATTCCCCACAGTTAACCCACCCTAGGTTGCAGATCCCTGGACACGTCAGCATGGCCAATCCACCCTAAACTTCAGATGGTTAGACTGTCGGAGGAAACTGGAGCACCCAGAGTTCACCCACGCAGACACAAAGGTGAGAACATGCCAAAGTTCACACAGAGAGCTGCATGAGAGTGGAATTGAACCCAAGTCCGTGGTACTGTGAGGCAGAGTGCTAACCACTGAGCCACCATACCACCCAGAGCTTTGAAGTTCTGCTATGTCTTTGTAGCTTCTGACTTCTCATTAGCCTTCAGCCGAGGTTCTCTCCTCCTGACATTGTTAGACCACGCCTGCTGCAACCTCCCTTTTCCATGTCTCCAGCCCTGAGCACACCGGTTCCCAAATCCTGGCACCAGGCAATCTGGTCTTCTGCTGCCAACTGCAGAGAATGGTGACAATCCCTGCCACTATTCTCTCCCTGACCACCACTGCCCCCTCCCCAACATTGTTCTTAATCCCACGACGCAGCCAGTTAGCTCCTCACTCGTGCAGACCTCTCTCAGATCCCCTTTATCTGTCTGACCTGTGCTGACACCCTCCTGACTCTGTCCACTGACCCAGTCAGAAGGCTTTGTCTGTCGAGGAATGACCATCTCCCAGAATAAAGTGTCCAGTTAACTTTCCCCTTTTCCCCCCAACAGAACAGACATGAACGTGAAATTTTTGTAGTGCCATTACTTCCCTTAAGCATGAATAGAGGCTCTCAACCGTCCGTGAGCTTGTGGCGCAACGGTAGCGCGTCTGACTCCAGATCAGAAGGTTGCGTGTTCAAATCACGTCAGGCTCACTGCAAACAACTTCTTACATTTCAAATCAAGAAATGAGTACGTTCTTTCCGTATATCGGTCGTGTCAAATCTTCTTTGCGGTAACTTTCGATCACACGTGAATCTTTGCTGTCAGTTTGATTTGTGAACACTGTGTCAGGGAGGTGGTGTGCCCATTGTTTGGGTAAATGCTCAGCTCCCCGCAATGTGAGAAGTAAAACACAGACTGTTCGTTCAGTTGGTGACGGCGGGGTGTGAATAACATTATACCGATATTTTTACAACATAATCTAGAGATTGCCATCCATGTTTTAGTCACATCAAACTGCCACGCAATGCTGTTATGGCCTCAGTAAACTATAATAACGTGAAGATCGCTGGGATGATTTTCTACATCCGACTGCAATATAAACACAGATCATTGCTTCCAGTTTTGGTGGAACAAAAGACATCGTATTGGTGGATAATTACAGTTAGTGCAAACACAGCTAGCCATCGATAAATATTAATCCTGTTCACTTCAATGGCCAAATTTCAATTCAGAAACCAAGTGCACTCGGCTGCTTGTAACATAGACAACATGACAAAATGGCTCATAGGAGGAGAAATGGGACATTGAGGAGAAGTGAAATGTTTGCTTTTGGTCACCTCCACAATTGTTAGAAAAACAGGTTGAAAGGATTCTTAAAAGGTGTCTGAAGGAGTGGTGAGGGATAACACTTCAGACAGCGCAAAGGGGAAGACCACTTTCTAGTGGAAGGAAAAGACATTCCTTATTTCTGAAAGAAAAGGGAAACAGAAGAGGGAATGAAATCTGACTTGGGAGCTATTTCCTATTTGTTGAGGATGTTGCTTCATCACAGTCTTGGTTTAGAGCATAAGCTCTTCATCAGGAATAAAGGGTGACCCAAGGGGGCTGAGAGATAAATAGGAAGGAAGTGGGGCTGGAGGGAAGGCAGCTGGGAGTGCAATAGGTAGATGGAGGTAGGGATTGATGGTGATAGGTCAGAGATGAGGGTGGAGCAAATAGGTGAGAAGCAAGGTGGACAGGTATGACAGGTCAAGAGGTTGGTGTCGAATTGGAAGGTTGGATCTGGGACAAGGTGGGGGAGAGGAAATAAGGAAACTGATGAAAACTGCATTGATACCATGTGGTTGGAGGGTCCCAAGGCAGAAGATGATGTGTTTTTTTCGACATGCGTCGGGTAGCAAGAGTTTGGCAGTGGAGGAGGCCCAGGACTTGCATGTCCTTGGTGGAATGGGAGGGGGAGTTAAAGTGTTCAGCCACAGGGCCGTCGGGCGTTTAGTTTCAGTGTCCCAGAGCTGTTCCCTGAAACGTTCCGCTAGTTGGCGTCCAGTTTCCCCAATGTGGATGAGACCATATTGCGAGCAATGGACATAATCTTATAAATAGATTGCATAAATCTTAGCCTGCCAGAAAAGAAAATTTTAATTAAATTGGATGACTGCATGAAACGGTTTGTTGGTCAGATTTGAATCATCACTCCCGAATGAGACAAAGCCATGAATATCAGTGAACTGCTCTTATTGTTGTAAACCACAAGTTCTTGATGTATTTTCACAACTTACTGGTATTCACACCTGCACATTTAATGTCAAACTCTGACATCAAAAATGAAATTACAGCATTAATTTTGACTGAAATTAATCGAACAAACAAATTAATAGCACATAGTGAATACCAAGTCTGATTAAAATGAAATTAAATTTGACCAAAAAAATATAAAATCAATATCGGAGTTAAGAAATGGGGGTAGGGCATTCGGCAAGAAATGCAGCATCATAGAAGGTGCTCCTCCCGGGAGTGTATTTTACCAACTACCATTGCTAAATATAAACACTCTCATATGATCCTTCGGTTTTAAAGTAAACCATAGCCCCATACAGTAGGTCCCATTTAAATGAGTTAAAAATAGAAGCCTTGAGCAAATCCAGCTTCCAGACTTACCCCCCGTTTCTTGGAGCTTGGACCTTCCTCCAGCTCCGGGTGGTCGTTGAATTCCTGGGCTCCAGCTGCCACAGCCACTCCTCCACTGAAGAAGCTTTGGGAAGCAGATGCAAAGGCAAGATACAGAACAGAGGGCCTTTGTATATGAAAGCAGCTTACAGAGACATTGAGCAATAGAATCACATGGTTTTGACCCATCGACCTCTGGGTTATTTGCCCAGCACACTCACGCAGCATTACTCTGCTTTTGGGCTCCCAGCAGCTGGATTGTGGATCAGTTTAATGGAGGTCTTATATCTCTGACAACATCGGTACACAAGGCAGTGAAGAAAGGCTTCAGCACACTGGCCTTCATCAGTTAGGGAATTGAGTATCGATGTTGGCAAGTTATGTTGTAGTTTTGCAGGACGTTGATGAGGCAAGCCAGGCAGCACCAGAATGTGGAGTGGTCAGCGTTTTGGGTATTAACCCTTCTTCAGGACTGAAACGTTTGCTTCTCCATGAGAAATGATTTATGGTAATGTTGCTGTGGGTTGTCGGGCTTGCACTCCAGGGAGACTCTGAAGACGCTGGAGCTGTTTTCACTGCAGCATCAGAGGCAGAGGAGTGACATAATAGAGGTTACAAAATCATTAGGGGCATGGACAGGTTAATAGACAAGGTCTTTTCCCTGGGATGGGGGAGTCCAGAACTCGAGGGCATAGGTTTAGGGTGAGAGGCGAAATATATTAAAGGGACAACTTCTTCATGCAGAGGGTGGTACTTATATGAAATGAGCTGCCAGAGTATATGGGTCAGGTGCTGTCAAATGGGACTAGATTAATTTAGGATATCAGGTCAGCATGGACAATTTGGACCGAAGGGTCTGTTTCCATGCTGTACGTGTCTCTGACTACTGGTCCTGATGTAAGTTTAAAATAGAGTCCAAGTAACTTGGAATAGTTCATTCTTATTGACCTCACCTCCTGAAAAGTTTCAGATGAATCCCTCTGAGAGATTCTGTTTAAATATGCTGAGTTGGACAAAGTATCCCATCAAGTTCAACACAAACCCAGAGTTGAAGAAGTCAGAAGTCAGAACACCAAGGGGACCAAAACTGATCACAATATTCCAGGTGCAGCCTCATCAACTGTATTCTGAATTGCTGTGTTCTCCCAAACTTCTGCTTGCAGCTTCGGGTTGCAATATGTAGTGGCTTAGTGGTTACCCCTGCAACCTCACAGCGCCAGGAACCCAGGTTTGATTCCAGCCTTGGATGGCTGTCTGTGAGGAGTTTGCACATTCTTCCAGTGTCTGCGTGGGTTTTCTCTGGGTGATCCTGTTTTCTGCCATAAACCAAAGATGTGCAGGTCATGTGGATTGGCCATGCTTAATTGCCCATAGCATTAGATGCATTAGTCAGAGGGAAATGGGTCTGGATGGGTTACTCTTCGGAGGGTTGGTGTGGACTTGTTGGGACGAATGGCCTGTTTCCACACTGTAGCAAATCGCATCAGCACGACTTTTGTCTCTAACGAATGGCAGAGTAGACTCGATGGGCCCAATGGCCTACCTTCTGCTCCGATGGTCTTGCAGTCTTAGGATTCTCGGGATCATTTCAGTGGCAATGTGCAGTCCCTAACTCAATGAGCAGCAGCGCCCCCGCTGGTGCTTCCGCAAGTTGCAAGAAAACATGAACCTCTTCCCACACTCGGGCCAGCTGAAGAACCTCCCCCTGCTGAAGGACACACTATTGTTTCAGCAGGGCGGAGGAATTGCTAAAGGCCTTCCCGCACTCAGGGCAGCAGAATGGCCTCCCCCCGCCCCCGTGTGGACCAGCTGGTGTTTCCGCAGTGTGGAGGAGCGGGTAAACCCCTTCCCACCCTCGGGGCAGGAGAAAGGCTTCTCCCTGGTGTGAATGGACTCGTGCCTCAGCAGGGCTGAGGAATTGCTGAAGGCCTTCCTGCTCATAGGGCAACTGAACGACCTCTCCCCCATGTGGACCACACCAATGGGCCAGCAGGTCAGAGGAAAGAGCAAAGCCCTTCCTGCACTCGGGGCAGAAGAACGGCCTCTCCTCAGTGTGGACCCCACTGGTGTCACAGCAGGTGGGAAGAACTGCTGAAGGCCATCTCGCAGTTGGGGCCAGAGAACAGCCTTCCCCGGTGTGGACCAACTGGTGCGTCAGCAGGGCAGAGGAATCACTGAAGTCCTTCCCACACTCAGGACAGCAGAAGGGCGTCTTCCCCTCTGTGGGCCCATTGGTGCTTCAGAACCCTTTCAAATTTCACAATATCTTTCTGATAGGAGGGAGACCAGAATTAAACACACTATTCCAAAAGTGGTCTAACCAATGTCCTGTACAGCCACAACATAACTTCCCAACTCCAATACTCACTCAGAGGATTGGGAAAGCTTTCAAAACCCACAAAAAACAAACAGGAAAGAATGGAGGGACAAACCCCATTTTTGAGAGTCAGCTTGGAAGCATCAATGAGAAATCGGCGGACTGGGTTTATTGGGTACCCGTTCTCCTCAAAATACACTATATGCCTATTTCTCTTCTGTTCTTCGTAGTTTCTCTGTGCTGCAGTATGTAGTGGCTTGTTGAACTAATGTCCTGATGCAGCCTCGTTTGTGGGTGTTGGGATGATTGCTTCTGTAGTTAAGTATTTGGTTTGTGTGTGTTGTTTTTCTGTAGATGCTAGTTTGAAGTACCCCATTGACTGTTCGCTCTACTGTGACATCTAAGAATGGCACTTTGTTGTTGTTCTCCTCCTCTTAAAACCAGAATCCCCCCTCAGGCCATAGTCTCACCAGTTGGTACAGCAATATACAGACTAGTCAAAGACCTCCAATGAAGACTAAAACTCCAAGTCAAAGATTCACGCCACTCCATTTCCTCCATCCAAGAATTCCTGCATACCAAAGACACTAAGATAGAAGAGGATGGAATAATGTTATCCTTTGACATAACAGCTCTTTTCACATCCATTAACATCAACGTGGCCAAAGAAAACTGAAGACACTACTCGAAGAACCAAAGACACAAACACAGCACCAACGTCATCAGCAAAGATAACACTGTCAAGCTCGTGGAACTGTACCTTACCACCCACTTCATATTCAGTAACAAGCCTTACAAACAAATCAACGAAATACCCATGATACCACCAGTATCAGGATTCCTTACAGAAGCAATAATGCAGAGACTCGCACAAACAGCCCTTCCAACGACCCAAGCCAAACTTTGAGTCCGCCACAGTGATGACACTTTTGTCATCACAAAATGAAACAAATTAGAGGAAACCTACAACACCATCAACAATCTCTTCACTGGCATAAAATTCACAAAAGAGGAGAACAACAACAAAGTGCCATTTCTAGATGTCACAGCAGAGCCGACATCAATGGTAAATTCAAAACAGCGTCGACTGGAAAACAACGCACGCGAAACAAGATTTTTCCTCAAGAAGCAATGATCACGACACACACAAAGCAATCTGAATCAGGACACAGATTCAATGAGCCACGACACACCGCAGCACCCAGGGACGACGAAGATAAATAAACAATTGCACAGCATATTTTAGAAGGATGGGCAGACTTTACCCTTGAAAATTGCTTCCCTGGCCGGGAATCGAACCCGGGCCACGGCGGTGAGAGCACCGGATCCTAACCACTAGACCACCAGGGAGACGTAGATGCCTCCTGTCAGCTCTATTGAAAATGTCTTCCCTGCTCGGAAATCGAATCCGGGCCACGGTCGTGAGAAGGTGTTCACCTGTGTATCCAACAATGTCATTTCTTGTATCCATTGCTCCCGATGGGATCTCCTCTACATTGGGGAGACTGGAGACCCCTCGCAGAGTTAAGTCACAGCGCTTGAGGGAACATCTCCAGGACACCTGCACCAATCAACCCCGTCACTTTATGGCCCAACATTTCAAACCCCCTCCCTCTCTGCCGAGGACATGCAGGTCCTGGGCCTCCTCCATCGCAGCTCTCTCCCCACCCGATGCCTGGAGGAAGAATGTCTCATCTTCCGCCTCGGATAAATTCACCCCCAGGACATCCATGTGGACTACACCAGTTTCCTCATTTCCCCCACCTAACCTCAGTTCCAAACGTCCAGCTTAGCGCTGTCCTCATGACCTGTCCTACCTGCCAATCTATCTGTTCCCCTCTGTGGGCCATTGGTGCTTCAGAACCCTTTCAAATTTCACAATATCTTTCTGATAGGAGGGAGACCAGAATTAAACTCACTATTCCAAAAGTGGTCTTACCAATGTCCTGTACAGCCATAACATAACTTTCCAACTCCAATACTCACTCAGAGGATTGGGAAAGCTTTCAAAACCCACAAAAAACAGACAGGAAAGAATGGATCAATCAAGAACTCTATCAATCTATCTATCTATCTACCACCTATCTGTTCCATCCTCCTCTCTGACCTGTCACCTCCATCCTCACCCCCATTCACCAATGCTACTTTCGGCCCAGCACACCCCCACCCCCAATTTATCTCTCCACCCTGGATGGGACCTGCCTCAATTCCTGATGAAGGGCTTTTGCCCGAAAAGGCGATTTTCATGCTCCTCGGAAGCTGTCTGACCTGCTGTGCTTTTCCAGCACCATTCTGATCTAAACTCTGGTTTCCAGCACCTGCAATCCGCACTTTTGCCGACCCAATAATCCCAGGGTGTCGGTTTCATATCGACAAACTGACACAAGCAGACACAACGTCTGCAGAAACCCTAGCCACATTACTTTACATTAACGACATCTGTGAAATGATGTCCAGACAACTCAACCCTCTCAACATCATGGTAGCCCATAAACCTACCAACACACTTAAACAGCGTCTAATGAACCTGAAATACCCTATACAAACAACCAGCAAACGAATGTTATTTACAAAATACCATACAAGGCAATATATACATGAACTCTGCCACACAGTTCTGTTTTTCTTTGGTGCATCGGAGGTTGAGAGGTGACCTCAGAGAGGATTATAAAATCATGAGGGGTGTAGATGAGGTGAACAGCAGGTATTCTTTCCCTAGTGTGGGTGTTCAAGATTAGGGAGCAAATTTCGAAGATGAAGAAAGAAATATTTTCAAAAGACATAAGGGGCACCTTTTTTTAGAAGATAAAGAGTAGTTCATGTGAGGAATCAATGTCCAGAGGAGTTGCTGGATGCAGGTACAGTTACAATGTTTAAAAGACATTTGGATAAGTACATGAATAGGAAAGGGTCGGAGGGATATGGGCCAAACACTGGCAGGTGGGACCAGTTTAGTTTCAGAACACAGTCAGCATGGACTAGTTCGACTGAATGGTCTGTTTCTGTGCTGTATGACTCTGTAACTGTTCTGTACTGGTCTCAAAACCATTTTCTTACCTTTTCCCATAACTTCTTTGTTCTTCAAAGTCACGTAAGCTCAGCCTTGAATACATTCAATAGCGGACCTGACTGCAGAAAGACATCCCCACTTCTGAACTCAATTCCTCTTGCTGATATATACCACTTGCTTTGCTCATTGCTTGCTGCACCTTTCTGACAACTGGCATTGGCTGGTGTTGAAGGACGCTGACGACCCTTTGTCTGTCCACACATCACTCCTGGTGAAGGGCTCGTGCCCGTTACGTCGACTCTCCTCATCCTCCTCCTCAGTTGCTCCCTGGCCTTCTGTGGTTTTCCAGCACAACAATATTCAACTCTGATCTCCAGCATCTAACGTTCACCACATCTCAACATAGCACCATTTCAACCATGCATCTCCTTTCTGCTTTCTTTTTACACTGCAAAGGCTATAACTTCACACTGTGGTACTGCATTTGCCATGTGTTTCCAAGTTGGGATCAACTTTTCCAGAGTCTGGCCCCTCCCTCGGTTCACTCTTTCCTTTCAATTGCTGCAAGTCAACAGTTGAACCCCAGAATGAAAAAGTGGAAAGAAAAACACTGTTGTCCTCACAAATGTTAGACAGACGAAGAAAGTTACAGTCTGGGATGACGTTTAATCTTATGCAGAGAGAAAAGAGCAGCTGCAGCTTCAGAGCTCACGGTCCAATCTCCACATTTCGACAATGGCCGGCTCTGATTGGCAGGAGGAACAGACTCCTTCTGGTCCTCCAAGGTTCCACACTGCTCCATGGAAAGGAGCTCGCACGCTCCCAAGAGTATACGCAGTGCTTGCTGACACTGGCGGTCATGCGCAGTGCTTGCTAACACTGGCGGTCATGCACAGTGCTTTGCTGACACCGCGGAGCATGCTCAGTGTGCAGGAATTTGTTACTAACTTTTCAGTTAAAAAATCACAAAGCACCTGGTGATAGTCCAACAGACTTATTTGCAAGCACTAGCTTTCGGAGCCCTGCTCCTTCATCAGGTGATTGCGGAGTATAACATCGTAAGACTAAGAACTTACGATGTTATATTCCAAAACCACCTGATGAAGTAGCAGCGCTCCGAAAGCTAGTGCTTCCAAACAAGCCTATTGGACTGTAACCTGCTGTTGTGTGATTTTTAACTTCGTACACCTTAGTCCAACACGGGTACCTCCCGATCATGACAAATATAAGATTACGAGAGAAAAATGCCGAAGCCATTTGTTTTTGCTGATTTTTCCCCCTGTGCCTCCACATTTTGTCTGGTTTCTGAACGTTTCTGTCTTTTCCCCTGGATAGAAGTATTCCAAAACTAGAGGGTAAAGGTGAAGGGGAAAGATTTTAATAGATCTAAAAGACTAGGAATAGACATTCACCCCTTACTGGACGAAAGTGAGGACTGCAGACGCTGGAGATTAGGGTCGAGAGTGTGGAGCTGGAAAAGCACAGCAGGTCAGGCAGCATCCGAGGAGCAGGAGAATTGACGTTTCGTGCAAAAGCACTTGGCACTCGGCCATCGCTCCTTCAATCCCCCTGCGATAGCACCTGAACTCGCTGGTGCCTCCGTCGGTGGGAGGAGCAGGTGAATCCCTTCCGGCACTTACAGCAGGTGAATGGCCTCTGTCCAGTGTGGACCCGCTGGTGGGTCAGCAGTGCAGCTGACTGAGTGAAACCCCTCCCGCACATGGGGTACGTGAATGGCTTCTCTCACTTGTGGACCCACTCGTGCGTCTGGAGATGGCAGATCCGACTGAAGCCCTTCCTACACACTGAGCAGGTGAATGGCCTCTCCAGGTGTGAATGCATCTGTGGCTTTCCAGCATGGATGGGGAAGGGAATCCTCTCCCACCGTCCCCACATTTGCACGGTTTCCCCTTTGGAGGGAACTTTCCTTGTGTTGGTCTGGGATTGAAATTACAAACAGAACGGGGACAATAGCCTTTCCCACCGTGAGGGGTGAGACTTTGAGTTCCCCAATCTGAGTAATTGGTTTGCAGCACTTTTCACAGTCAGCGCACTGAAGCTTCCTCACTCGGTGTCTCAGTATTCTGCCTGACGCACCAGTGTCCAGAATCTCTCAAGCAAACAAAAGCAAACATGTCTTCTTGATTGGAATGGCTGCTGATATTCAAGTCTCAATGAATCAAGTGGCTCTGTCAGAAGTTGATGTATCATTTGCTTTCAGATTTCTTTCTACACGCCTTCCTGCGAAGAAAAATCACAAACTAAGTGATCACTGTCAGTACAGTTAATGAACATAACATAGGTGGCAATTCCTGTAGATTGTGAGATGCCTGCTGATCACATAATATCCAGACCACAGAAACCTGAAAACCCTCCTGCAGCCAGGTCGGCTTAGCTGTGCATGGAGGAAAACTTAATTTCAGTGACAATAACATGGAACAAACTGTTGTGGTTCTGTTCACCGAACTGGGAATTTGTGTTGAAGATGTTTCTTCCCCTGTCTCGGTGACATCCTCGGTGCTTGGGAGCCTCCTGTGAAGCGCTTCTGTGATGTTTCCTCCGGCATTTAGAATGATTTGTACCTGCCGCTTCCGGTTGTCAGTTCCAGCTGTCCACTGCAGTGGCCGGTATATTGGGTCCAGGTCGATGTGTGTGTTGACTGAATCAGTGGATGAATGCCATGCCTCTCGGAATTCCCTGGTTGTTCTCTGTTTGGCTTGTCCTATAATAGTAGTGTTGTCCCAGTCGAACTCACGTTGCTTGTCATGAGTTCGACTGGGACAACACTGCTATTACTACAACAATGAGCACAGGAGCAACAAATCTTCTCCCAAACATGGAACAAACTGCCTACAAAGATGCTGGAAATGGAGCTGAATCAAGGGGATGAAAATGAAATGTTAAGGCTGCTTGAGAAAAGAAAGCCAGTAAAGATGCTGAATGGCTTCCTGCTGACCTATTAAAGTAAAAAAAAGACAAAAAATGTCGTAACTCCATTACTACATTAGAAGGTGAATAATAATTGCAAAGAAACTTTTACAACAGCCAACAATATCAGATATACACCATATAGAACAAAGAACAAAGAAAATTTACAGCACAGGAACAGGTTCTTCAGCTCTCCAAGCCTGAGCCGATACAAATGTCCTGTCTAAACCTGTCGGTCAATTCCTAAGCATCTGTATCCCTCTACTCCCGCCACCCCCACCGCCCCCAACGACCCCCACCGACCCCTGACCCCCGACTCATGCATTTATCCAGACGCATTTGAAATGAATCTCCCGTGCCTCCTATGCTGGCAACGCGTTCCAAACGCCCACAAGCAAAGCGTGTGTTCAGTTTGAGTTAGTGTTGCCCTTGCCGCGTTCATTGTAATGGCAGCTCTGCCCCACCCAGACAGTCGGATCTCGTTTAACGAAGCTGCTTTTTGAGAAAATTGATTGGCCGTTTTTGCACAAGGCAATGTAAGAAACGAGGGCTCGTCCGGGATTTGAACCCGGGATTTCTCGCATGCGCTCGCAGCTGAAAACCCGAAGCGAGAATCATACCCCTAGACCAACGAGCCACAAGCTCCCATGCGCCTCCAAGTCAATGCAGTTTGAGTTCAAGCAAAGCAAGGGGTTTAAATTTATTTTAGAAAACCTCCTTTGTGCCGTGGGAAAACTCCTGCCGCGGGAAACGCAGTGTAACAGATTCATAGTAACAGAAGCAGGAGTAGACCATTTGGTCAATCCTACTCCGTCATTCATTAAGATCACAGCTCCACCAACCTGCACTATCCCGACCGCCCTTAATTCCCCTTCCATGCAAAAACCCATCCAACTGTGCCTTCAATATACTTCATGAAGCTGTCTCAACTGCTGTCTTGGGCAAAGAATCCCATGGAATCTCACAGAGTAACACAGATGTACAATACGGAAACAGACCCTTCGGTCCAACTCGTCCATGCAGCCCAGATGCCCTAACCTCATCTAGTCCCACTTGCCAGCACTTGGCCCAAATCCTCAGAAAACCTTCATATTCATATACACATCCAGATGCATTTTAAATGCTGTAATTATACCAGCCTCCATCACTTAGTCCAGCAGCTCATGCTGTACATGCATCGTGGAAAGGTTGCCCGTTATGTCCCTTCGATATCTTTCCCCTCCCCTACCTAAAACTATGCCTTCTCGTTCTGGACTCCCCCATCACAGGGAAAAGAACTTGTGTATTTACTCTATCCATATCCCTCATGACTTTATAAACCTCTATAAGGTCACCCCTTAGCCTCCGACGCTCCAGCGAAAACTGGCTACTCAGCCTCTCCCTACAGCTCAACCGGCCAACCATGGCAACGTCCTGGTAAATCTTTTCTGCACCTTTTCTACTTTCACAACATCTTTCCGATAGGAAGCAGACCAAAATTACATGCAAAATTCCAAAAGTGGTCTGACCAATGTTCTGTACAGTAGCAACATCAGCTCGCAGCATCGATACTCGATGCCCTGACCAACAAAGGAAAGCATACCAAACACCTTCTTTACCATCCAATCTGCCTGCGTCTTTACTTTTAAGGAACTATCAACCTGAACTTCAAGGTCTCTTTGTTCAGCAACACTTCCAAGGAACTTACCATTAAGTGTAAAAGTCCTGCTCTGATTTGTTTGTCCAAAATGCAGCACCTCACATTTATCTACATTAACCTCCATCTGCCACTCCTCAGCCCATTGGCCCATCTGATCAAGATCCCGTTGAAATCTGAGGTAACCTTCTTTGCTGTCCACTACACCTCCAATTTTGGTGTCATCTACAAACGTACTAACTATACCTCCTCCGTTTACATGCAAATCATTTATATAAATGACAAAACGTAGTGGATCCAGCATCGATCCTTGCGACACACCATTGGTCACAGGCCTTCAGTCTGAAAAGCAACCCTCCATCACCACCCTCTGTCTTCTGCCTTCGAGGCAGTTCTGTATCCAAATGGCTAGTTGTCCCTGCATTCCATGAGATTAAACCTTGCTCACCAGTCTCCCATGTGGAACCTTGATGAATGCCTTCCGGAAGTCCATATAAATCACGTCCATCGCTCTGCCGTCATCAATCCACTTTGTTACTTCTTCAAAAAACTCAATCATGTTCGTGAGACATGACTTCCCAAGCACAAAGCCATGCTGACTATCCCTAATCAATTCTTGCCTTTCCAAATACATGTAAATCCTGTCTCTTAGGATTCTCTCCAACAACTTGCCCATCACGGATGTCAGGCTCACTGGTCTATACTTCCCTGGCTTTTCCTTACCACCTTTCTTAAATAGTGGTACCACGTTAGCCACCCTCTAGCCTTCCGGCACCTCACCTGTGACTATTGATGATACAAATATCTCACTAAGAGGCCCAGCAATCACTTCCCCAGTTTCCCACAGAGTTCCAGGGTACTCCTGATCAGGTCCTTGGAATTTATCCAACTTTATGCATTTCAAGATATCCAGCAATTTCGCACCTGCAATATGGACATTGTTTCAACATGTAACCATCTATTTTCTCACATTCTATATCTTCCATGCCCTTCTCCGCAGTGAACACTGATGCACAATATCCGTTCAGTATCTCCCCCATCTACTGCAGCTCCACACGAAGGCTGCCTTGGTGATCTTTGAGGGGCCCAATTCTCTCCCTTGTTACCCTTTTGTCCTTAATGTATTTATAAAAAACACTTTGGATTCTCCTTAACTCTATTTGCCAAAGCTATCTCATGTCCCCTTTTTGCCCTCATGATTTCTCTCTTAAGTATGCTCGTACTGCATTTCTACTCAAAGGATTCACTCGATCTCTCTGTCTATACCTGACATATGCTTCCTTCTTTGTCTTAACCAAAATGTCAATTTCTCTAGTCATCCAGCGTTCCCCAACATACCAGCCTTTCCTTTCACCCTAACAGGAATATACTGTGTCTGGACTCTTGTTATCTCATATTTGAAGGCTTCCCATTTTCCAGCAGTCCTTTAACCTGCGAACAACTGCCCCCAATCAGCTTTTGAAAGATCTTGCCGAATACCTGAGTTTTCCTCCAATTTAGAACTTGAACTTTTAGAACTGATATTTTATTTTCAATCACTATTCTAATGTTAATAGAATTATGGTTGCTGGCCCTTAGGTTTTGCACACTCCCCAGTATGTACATCTAGATTGTTATTGAGAAAATTTCCTTGTACACACTTAACAAATTTCTCTATTTGACAGATAAGTAAATGGGCAGGAGTTATACCTTGGGTTCACTCTTCCTTCATTCCCATCAACCCTACCCCCATTCCCACCCCAATCGTCCCAAGGCACTTTCCCCTGAAACTGTCGTATGTGTAACACCAGCCCATCTACCTGCACCCTCCTCACTATGCGAAGGCCCAAACATACCTTCCAGGTGAAGCAGCACTTTACCTGCACTTCCCACAACCCAGTCCACTGCATTTGTTGCTCACAATGTGCTCTCATCTACATTAGGGAAATGAAGCGTAAACTGGGTGACTGCTGCACAGAACATCTACGTCCTGCCCGCAAAAAGAACTTGAGCTTCCAGTTGCCTGCCAATTCCACACCCCACTCTGTTCCCTGGCCAACATCTCTGTCTCAGGTTTGCTGTAGTGTTCCAGCGAAGCTCAGCACCAGCAAAACGAAGAGCACCAAATATTGCACTTGGGGACCATACATCCTTTCGGTCCCAACATCGAATTCAATAAATCTAGGGCCTGAAGTCCATAGTATCCTCGTCCCTTCCACACACACCAAGCCTTGTTATCACATAGTCTGTCATTACACACTACCTATTCTTAGCTATGGACAGTCTCCATTTACTGTTGTTCACCCTCCCACGCAGATTGTTATCAACTCCCTTTCCTGTCCAAAAATTCTTCCCTCGCTTAGGGCTATGTCCTGATCTATCATTTACTGCGTCCTCCTTCCTCCCACAATATTTTTCGCATATAAACCGACAATTTCTCAATCACCATCAGTTCTATGGAAGGGTCACCGGCAACTCCTGTTTTTTTGTTTCTTATATACAGCATCCGCAATTCTTTCAGTTTTTTATTGAGAGAGAGTTGGAAATTGTTTCGATAGACAGAGGGAGAGGGGGGAGAGACAGAACAGACATGAACTGTTGATCTCCGTTGTTCCTCATAACGTAAAATCATTGCAGTGCAATCAGTTCTCTTAACCATGAATAGAAATGCATCGCTTTCTGTAGGCTTGTGGCGCAACGGTAGCATATTTGATTCAAGCTCCAACAATTATGTGTTCAAATCACACCAGGCTCACTGCAGTCAACTATATCCCAAGAAAGGAGTATGCTCGCGGGTATGTGTTGAGCCAGGTCTGCTTCCTGGGCACTTTCGATCACACATGAAGCTTTGCTGTCAGTTTGATTTGTGGATACTGTGTCAGGGAGGTGCTGCGCCCGTTGTTTGGGTAAATGCTCAGCTTTCCCCAGTATGAGAAGTAAAACATGAACTGTTGTATCAGGGGATTTAAACACTGCCGCCTCCCTGTGGGCAGCCACTTCGTTCGGTTGGTGACAGCACGGATATGAATAACATTTTTCCGATATTTTTACAACATAATCTAGAGACTCCCAGCTTTATGTTTCAATATATCAGGAGAGTGACAGCGAGTTCAGATAGAAATATTTCCCACCAACAGCAAATTCTTTCCTCTCACTGGACACAGTTAAAATTATCTTTATTCACCAGAAGGAGCGGAAATTACAGTCTGACGGCCCCTCGCCACATTAACGGTGAGCCTGAATTTTATAAACGGTGTCAGTAAAATCCAGTGGCGGACATTGATTTGGTTCAATCGTTTTTTTTGCCAAGCGTAATTCACCGAGAGGATGCTGCTGTGTGAAACAGCGTGGGGAATTACTGCAGGGCCTCCTGCGCATGGAACACACCGCAACTGATGTGTTTCACCTTCACCAGTTTATTCCTATCTCGGAGAAAAGAGGTTTTATGATTCGGATCATAGCAGCCAGACAGAGAACAGGAGAAGAGCACTCAGCCCTTCACAGGCTTGTCACCACAGCTGGGTCACCGTGGCCTGTGTATCAGAATGGGACATTTATTTGCATCAACTGACTGGAAGCACAACAAATTGGAGTGCTGGTGGGACTATCACACAGGAGAAAACGGCTTTGACCTACCAGCTGGAGCAGCTCCCAATGCGCAACTCCACTCACCTTCACTGAATAACTGTAAACAAATTACTCAGTGATTCAAAGGAATACTCCGTTTTGAATCTGCATTGTGGCATGTACCTTCGAGAATGATGTCAAAACACCTTCATTGCTGTGATGGAGTATCCTGTTGGGCAGAATATATCCGTTGTCAAATTTCCCACATGCTGTTGTTCCAACTCCGATTTCACTGAGAATCACAAAATGCGTGACAGCGCAGACTGAGGCCGTGCAGCCCAACTTAGCTCTGCTGGCTCGAGACAATATATAAATAAGTGTCTCTGTGTGTATCATTCTGTCGCCCTCTCCCTGTAAATCTGCACATTGTTACATTGAACATGACCATTGAATTCCCTTTTGTGTCCATTGAATCTGCCTCTTCGTCACTGTCAAACAGGGATTTACTGACCCTAATCCCTGAGCGAAAACATTCTTCCTAATGTCACTTTTACTTTTCCGAATGACTTTAAATCTCTGCCAAATCGTTCTCGATCCTTTCATTCATGGGAGCATTTTCACTTCATTACTTCCTCTGTCTAGACCCCTGGTGACTTGGAAAACTTCAATCAGGCCATCGTTCAGCCTTCCGTTCAACAAAAGCTCCCAACTTTCCAATCTACCTTCACTGCTGTCATTCTTCATGCACGGCACCATTCACTTCAACCTGTTCAGCACTGTCTCCAATCACTTCACTTCCCGCTTCCTGAAATTTCGCACTCAGAACTGAACAGTCATGCAGCTGGATGATTCGGATTGCGCGGGCGAACAATCTACAATTCTTGACTCCACTTTTCACAAATGATCCCTTCGCATAGCTCACTGCAATTGGAGCTCTGCCCCATCCTTCCTTCAGACAGTCTGATCTCGTTTCATTGAGAAATTTTGCACAAGGCAATTTAAGAAATGAGGGCTCGTTCGGGATTCAAACCCAGCATCTCTCGCACGAGCGTGTAGCTGAAGACCCAAAGCGAAATTCGCACTGCTCGACCAGCGAGCCTATGGCCGTTGAATTCCGTCTCTGCCCTGACCCCTGACACCCCAAGCGCCCTCCCCTGAAGCAGTTGAGACTTGCTCAGTGTGAAATACATTTGACATTGCTCCAAGAAATGCAAACAGCAAAGAGATTCCACAACATTTGCTTCTCATTCTGTCTCCCTGCGCCCAGGACGCTGCTGTTTGTCCCATTCCCAGGAACCGGACTCTCTCCACTGGTGGATAATTAAACCATTTTGGTTCTACTTGCAAACTGTTCTGGGGAGGGCAGAGCCCATCCGATCTTCTGCTCTCTCTCTATCACTTTGGATGGGAGACGTCAGTTCCACTAATGCGTAGGAAATTGGCAAGTTTTAACTACATTACAAAGGTCTGTAATCAAAGAAACAGAAAGATGCTGTGATGGCGGGACAGAGAGAAATGGACACCAGAAACTGTTCCCTCAGGTAAATTCATATGAGTGTATTTGTGTGCAGCCTGCTCGGGGCTCAGAATTCGTCTTCACACAGCAATCCTGCAGAAAGACCTTTCTAACACGGGCGTCTGTTTCTTTGCTGCGAACGGGCAGCAGTGAATATCTGAGCCCCAACTGTCCCAAATGAAGTTGAAAATGAGCCATTGTTTCTCCCTCAGCCGCTCTGTCCCAGAGACAGGGAGAGGGACGGCATCAACGCGTGACGTCATTCCGCCGCAGGCTGAAGCCGTTCAGTCCATCATTTCCATGTGACTCTGTGTCACTTGTATCTCTCCGAGATGATTCCCAATCGGTGATATGTGTCCTCATCATGGGAACTGTGTCTGTGTGGTGATGCTGCTTTCGAAATGCTGATCGTCCTGTCATTCCCGTCTGAACCGGAGTGGGGAATTATTGCAGGGAATGAATACGGCCGCAAATAATGTGGCTTTGTGGCTCAGTGGTTAACACTGCTGTCTCATAACGGGACCTGAATTCGATCCTACCCGTGTGCAGTTTGTTCGAGTGTAGTTTGTTCAATCTCGGCGTGGGTTTCCTGCGGTGCTCCGGTTTCCTTCCACAGTCGAAAGATATGCAGGTCAGATGGATTGACCATGCCCAGAGATCCGGTTCGGCGCATCAGTCAGAAGGAAATGTAGGGTATGGGCGGGTTACTCTTCGGAGGGTTGATACGGACTTCTTGAAGAGGAGGGCCTGTTTCCACACGGTAGGGATTCGAATTCGAATTGTTTCAACTTCACCAGCTCATTCCGATTTCAGAGAAGAGGTGTTAGGATTCAGTTCAGAGCAGACTGTCGGGAAACAACTCAAATCTCCACAAGCACTTCCCCTCAGTTGTGCAAATTGGGCCAGTGTTTAGTGACATATTCAGTTCAGGTACTCGAAGATTTGGGAAGCAGAGGCAAAGGCAAGATACAGAACAGAGTACCGTTACAAAGCGAAGCAATAGCAGACGATAGTTACGATCGAGTGACATGAACCCACTCTACTTTCACGCACGGAGTGTTTTGCACAGATCCCTTCAACCTTTCGTCTGGCGTGTGGCAGGCACGTTTGAGACTGATGTCAAAGACCTCTACTGCTGTCGTGTAATATGCTGTTGTGCAGACACATAGAGGCTGTCTAAATATAAACGTTGTTCTAAATTCCCACAATCTGTTGGTCGAACTGTGATTTCACTCTGAACCACAACGTGTCACAGCGCAGAGGGAGGCCATGCGGCCCACCTTCGCTCTGCTTGTTATTCGCCGTAAGTAAACGTGTGTCTCAATTCGTATCATTCTATTTCCTTCCCTGTGTAAATCTGCACACCTGAACATGACCACTGAATTCCCTCTGTGTCCAATGAATCTTCCTCTTTGTCACTGTCAGGCAGGGATTTACTGACAATAATGATTCCCTGTATGGAAACGTTCTTCCTAATGTCACTTTTACTTCTTTTCTTCGTGACTTTAAAACTCTGCAGAATCATTGTGGATCCTTTCAGACGTGGGAGCATTTTCACAACATTATTCTCTGTTTCTAGGTCCCTCATGACTAGCAAAGCGTCCATTCTCCGTGTAGAGCTGTCCCAATTTTCCAATCTAGCTTCATTGCTGACATTCCTCAAACACCGCATCTCTGGCAAGTCTGCGCAGTAGAAGACCCAAAGCGAGATTTATACCCCTAGACCAACGAGCCAGAAAGCGGGCATGCACCCACCCGCCACACCTCTTGAACTAACTGAGACTTGTTCAGTGTGAAATACATTTGACACTGCTCTAAGAATTGCAAGCGGCAGAGAGTTTCCAGAACAGCTGCTTCTCATTCTGTCTCCCTGCTGCTGTTTATCCCGTCCCCAGACACCGGGCTCTCTCCTCTGGCAGGTAATTAAACTATTTTGTTTCTAAACATTTTTCTGACACCAAGGTTGCCAGTGACAAGCATTGCCCTCCTCAACATAGGGTACAGAGAACAGGAGAAGACCACTCAGACCTCCACGAGGGTGTCACCGCAACTATGCACGTCGGGCCAGAATATCAATGTGAAATATTATGTCGAAGATTTTTGGGAAGCAGGTGAGAAGGCAATGTGCAGAACAGAGCGCCCTTATGCGGGAAAGCTGCTCAAGACGACATTGAGTGAATAGGAGAGAATAGGACATGGCAGATTTCAGGCCCTAAAGTCATGGAATTCAATATTGAAGACCGGAGGGGTATAGGGTCTTCAAGGGGAAAATGAGGCGTTGTTCTTCCACCTGGAGCTGAGCTTTGCTGGAACACTGCTGCATGCCTGAGACAGAGATGTTGGCCAGGGAACAGGGTGGCGTGTTAAAGTGACAGGCAACCAGAAGCTCAGGGACAGTTTATCAAAGAAACCTCCCTGTGGGTCAGGGCAACCCCGCATCGGGAAGCACTGAGATGGCCAACCACTACCAGTTAACATGGGGAATACATCTCCACGTTGCACAGCCTCGAAACAAACTTCCCGTTCTTCCACTTAAAGTTCAAGAGCCCTCAAACCGAAATTCCCCAGGTTCGTTTGGAAGAATGTTTCCAGGTGTTTGCAAAGTATATCTATGAGCACTTTGTTAAAGTGTGAACGTTGCGAGTGTTGAAATTGTGAGATTCTGAGCGAAATCACGGTTCGAAAAAACAATGTGGGAATTTAGACAGAGTTCATATTTGCACGTGGACGATATGTCTGTGGGTGCGTGATGGGAGCATAACCCAGATGGGAAACCATCTCGCCTATTCGCTCAATGTCGTCTTTAGCAGCATTCCCATCTAACGGTGCTCTGTCCTGCACCTTGCCTTCTCATCTGCTTCCCAAAAAACTTTGACATAAATATGACACATTGATGTAGTGGACCAATGTGCGCAGTTGAAATGACACACCCGTGGAGGTCTGCGAGGTCTTCTCCTGTTTCGTGTACCCTATGTTGCTGAGGGCAATGCTTGTCACTGGTCACTCCAGTGTCAGAGAAAGGTTTAGAAACAAAACGGTTGAATTATCTGACAGTGGAGAGAGCCCGGTTCCTGGGGACGGGACAAACAGCAGCCGGGAGACAGAATAAGAAACAACTGTTCTGGAAACTCTTTGTCGCTTGCAATTCTTAGAGCAATGTCAAATAAATTTCACACAGAGCAAGACTCAGTGGGTTCAAGAGGTTGGGCGCGGTGTACATACGTGCCCGGTGACTGGTTCGTTGGTCTAGGCGTATAATTCGTGTTTTGGGCCTTCTTCTACGCAGAATTGTGAGAGATCCCGGGTTCAAATCCCAGATAAGCCCGCATGTCATGATTTGCGAAAAAGCGCCTGATTAGTTTTCTCAAAAAGCACCTTCGCAAAACGAGGTTGGGCTCCCTGGAGTACGAATGGGCCAGAATGTTGGTAGGGAAGTGAAATGATTGGAGATAGCGTTGAACAGGTTGTCGTGAGTGGTGGCGCTGTTTGAGGATTGTCAGCGATGCGGGTTGATTGGAAAATTAGAACAGCTCTCCTCGGAGAACTGAAATTTGAAATCTGGCCTGATTGAAGTTTTCCAAGTCATGCGGGGTCCAGACAGAGAAAGCAATGGAGTCAAAATGTTCCCACGCCTGAAAGGATCGGCCACGATTCGACAATGTTTTAAAGTCATGATGAAAAGAACTAAAAGTGGTATTAGGAAGAATGCTTTCGTACAGGGAGTCATTAGGGTCAGCAAATCCCTGTCTGACATTGACAAAGAGGCAGATTTAAGAGACGCAAAAGGGAATTCGGGGGTCATGTTTAAAATAACAATGTGGAGAATTACACGGAGAAAGCAAGAAAATGATACGAATCGAGACAAACGTTTACTTACGGTGTAGAATCAGCAGAGCGAAGGTGGGCCGCATAGCCTCCGTCTGCGCTGTGACAAATGTTGTGATTCAGAGTGAAATCACAGTTCGACCAACAGAATGTGGGAAGTTAGAAAAAAGTTTATATTTACACAGCCTCCATACGTCTGCGCAACACCAAAAAGACGACAGCAGTGGAGATCTTTGACATCAATCTCGAACGTGCATGCCACGCGCCAGATGAAAGACTGAAGGGACCTGTGGAAAAGGTGGCACTTAACAGTGCAGAATGGCGTAGCGGGAGCTTGCTGGCCCCATAGCCCAGCCGTCGAAGGTTCAAAATCCACCTCTGCTATTGTGTAATGTCTCCTTGGGCAGCTTTCCTTTACAATGGTTCTGTTCTGTATGTTGCACGTACCCATACACGGGGGAAACTCACACGGTTCAAATAACATGCTTTTGGAGGTGTGAGTGGTCTTCTCCTGTTCTTCGTCGGTTTCCTATGAACTGAGTCGCGATGTCAATGAGCTGATAAAGTTCAAACGCATACTTTGCGATTTCGTCCGTTCCCTGCAGTAATTTGCCACGCCGGTTCGGACGTGAATGACAAGCAGATGTTCTGGAAACTCTTTGCTGCTTGCAATTCTTGGAGCAAAGTGGAATGTATTTCACACTGAGCAAGTTTCAGCTGGCTCAGAGTCTCCAGTGTACATTGCTCTCGTTCCCGCCAGCTCAGAGTGAGAACAATAGGAGGGACAAAGGAGTGAATAACGATCTGTGTGGGAGGGTAAATGGAGACCGTTAGTGGATAACAATGAGTAGTGTGTCATAGTAGACTATGTGAACACAAAGACTTCAGGTGCTTGGTTCTTTGCATCTCTGGTAAATTCAGCACACTTGCCTTCATGGTTCACACCGTTTAGTTTCGGAGTTGGGACATCATGTGGAGGTTGGACAGGATGTTGTTGAGGCCATTTTGAGTACTGAGTACAGTTCTGGTGGTCCGGTAATAGGAAGTATAGGGGTAACAGGGTTTGGTAAAGATTACCAGGAGGTTGACAAGACTGGAGGGTTTGAGTTTCAGGAGAGACTGGGACCTCTTCTCCACTTTATTGAGAGTTATAAAATGATGAGGGGCGGAAGTAAGGTGAATAGCAACGGGCTCTTCCTTAGCGTAGGGGAGTTCAAAACAAGGGGGCTTTTTTATAAGGTTAGAGGAGAGAGATTTACAATGAACCTGAGGGCAACGTTTGACAGAGGGTGGTATTTGTATGGAATGAACTCGCTGAGGAAGTGGTTGATGCAGGTGCAGTTCCATCGTTTAAACAACATTTGGATGGGTGCACGGAGAGAAAGGTTTTACAGGGGTATGGGCCAAATGCACGAAAGTCGGACGAATTTAGTTTGGAATCCTGGTCAGCATGGGTGAGTTGGATCGAAGGGTCTGTTTCTCTGTTGTACACCTCCATGAACCAGAAGTGATCTTATTGAAACCAGTAGAATTCTGAAAGTAGCTTGACAGGATAAATGCAGATAAAATACTCCTTTGTGGGTCGGAATGTCATAGAATCCCAAGAATGTGGAAGCAGGCCATTCAGCCCATCTATTCACACTGGCCCTCTGAAGAGCATCCCACTCATACCCACCCCCTTACTCCGTATTTCCCATGGCCAAACCACACAAACCTGCAAATTCCCGGGCACTATGGGTAATATAGTACAGCCAATCCTCCCTAACCTACACCCTAATCTATAAATTATTTTAGTCCGCAAAGGTAAAAAGCACAAGTATTTAAAAAGTGACCCTAAAAAGCACAAGCGCCAGTCAACGCAGATGGAAAGTGAGTGAATAATGTCACTATGACAGGACAGGCCCCACATTCCTTCCCCTCCGTCCCCCCCAACCTGCCTCACCTTTCACCTCCCGGGCCCAGTACCTTCCAGGTGGCCCCAGAGTTGACACAGGGGCCGCCCCACGACCAGTAGAACTCCACCACCCAGGCGGCCGACGGGTTCCCAAACAGGCCCTTAACCCCATCCGCCTCCAGAAAAGTCACCGGCTCCTATCTGCTGTACAGCCGGGCGGTGTGGCCGTGACACAGCAGATGCGCCAGGAAGGCGGCGGTGCCCAGTGACGTGTGTCTGCCCGGGGCCGCACGGCGCCATATTCCTAACGGCCGCCGCTTCCCCGTTCGAGCGACTTCTCCTCCCAACCGCCTTCACCCCCGCGTGACGTCAGCTCAGGGGGGATAGGCGGGGCCGGGAAGCCTCACCGTCACCAAGTAACAGCCACCTCGCGCTGCAACTGCTCATTCACAAAAACAAACTCTCCTGTCTCGCTCTGCAGCTGCAGGGGGGGACACTGCCACGTTTCGAGGAGCCCTGTCGACATTGGGAAAGCTCACGGCTCAATTTAAAGAGATATTCCGACATATAACGATACATCATCATATCAAATTGGGGAAATCCGCATTTTAAAGGGACATGGACATTTTAACGGGCTATTTCTGCAAATAAAGAGATTTAAACAGACATGAGTATATTTCATAGGGATGTGGTTCGAAGAGATACTGCCCTATTTTTAATCCGAAATATCCCTTTAAGAGACGTAGTCATATCTAAAGGAGTAAATATACATTATCGAGGGGGAAGATTGCACTTCGTGGAACATAACACCTTTACAGGGCTTAACTACATGTTTATGTACATTTATGGATATTTTTATGTTTGAAAAGATATATTGAAATCTAAAGAGACATGGTCATAATTAAAATTACATGGTAATATTTAGAAAGCATGACCAGATTGGAAATTGTGCAGCCGCTTTTTAAAAAGGGGTTGGGCTAGGGGTGAGATGGTTCCATTTTTAAGAAAACAAGCAAGTTAATACGATTTGGAATGATCTTGAAGAGGTGATGGAGCCAGTAAAAGGCAACGATAATTGCAAAATTCTTGAAAAGGAAATGATTCCAGATATATAATTCAATACAGGTAAATAATTCAATAAAAGAGCCATTACAAATTTGATCGACGAAACAACCTCCTTTTGAGAGATATAAATGGGATCATCAGTATTTAAGAATAAATTCCAATTTTTGTTCTCCTCCCAAAGTTTCTGTCTTGTCAAGGTACAATTTAAGCCAGTACAATATGTTTTACCACAGTAGGCCTTGCTACTCAATCTCATCTTGTCCTCACCCAATATTCATATCTGCATTGTTAACAGTCAAGTTTCCAGGGGAAATAAGGCATGATGATGTGATGCTCACATTCCAGGAACAAATTGTGTTAGGGGATTCTGTAGTCAGAGGTACAGACAGACGTTTCTGTGGCCAGCAGAGAAAAAGCAGAATCGTGTGTTGTTTCCCTGGTGCCAGGATCAAGGAAGTCTCAGAGAGGGTGCAGAATGTTCTCACGGGGAAGAGGGGCCAGCAGGAGGTCATTGTCCACATTGGAACCAACGGCATTGGAAGGGAAAAAGTTGAGACTCTGACGGGAGATTCCAGGGAGTTAGGCAGAAAATTAAAAAGGAGGTCCTTAAGGGTAGTAATATCTGGATTTCTACGAGCTAGTGATGGCAGGAATAGGAGGATAGAGCAGATGAATGCATGGCTGAGAAGCTGGTGTGTGGGAGAAGGATTGACATTTTTGGATCTTTGGGATCTCTTTTGGGGTAGAAGTGACCTGTAGAAGAAGGACAGATTGCACCTAAATTGGAAGGCGGCTAAAATACTGGCAGGGAAATTTGCTAGAACTGCTTGGGAGGATTTAAATTAATAAGGTGGGGAGGGTGGGACCAAGGGAAAAAAGTGAGGGAAGAGATCGCTCTGAGACGGGTACACCTGAGATGGAAAAGGGTCGACCAGATCTAAAAGTTGAAGTTCTAAATTGGAGAAAGGACAATTTTTACGATATTAGGCAAGAACTTTCGAAAGCTGATTGGAGGCAGATGTTCGCAGGTAAAGGGAATGCTGGAAAATGGGAAGCCTTGAGAATTGAGATAACAAGAATCGAGACAAAGTATATTCCTGTCAGGGTGAAAGGGAAGGCTGGTAGGAAAAAGGCAATGCTGGATAACTAAAGAAATTGAGGGTGTGGTTAAGAAAAAGAAGGAAGCATATGTCAGGTATAGACAGGATAGATCGAGTGAATCCTTAGAAGAGTGTAAAGGAAATAGGTGTATACTTAAGAGGGAAGTCAAGAGGGCAAAACGGGGGCATGAGGTAGCTTTGGCAAATAGAATTAAGGAGAATCCAAAGGGTTTTTAAAAATATATTCAGGACAAAAGGGTAACTAGGCAGAGAATAGGGCACCTCAAAAATCAGAAAGGCTGCCTTTGTGTGCAGCGACAGGAAGTGGGGGAGATACTAAATGAATATTTTGCATCAGTATTTACTGTGGAAAAGGATATGGAAGATATAGAGTGTAGGGAAATAGATGGTGACATCTTGCAAAATGTTCAGATTACAGAGGAAGAAGTGCTGAATGTCTTGAAACGGTTAAAGGTGGATAAATCCCCAGAACCTGATCAGGTGTACCCAAGAACTCTGTGGGACGCTAGAGAAGTGATTGCTGGGCCTCTTGCTGAGTTATTTGTATCATCAATAGTCACAGGTGAAGTGCTGGAAGACAGGGTGTTGGCAAACGAGGTGCCACTGTTTAAGAAGGACAATAAAGACAATCCAGGTAACTACAGACTGGTGAGCTTGACCACGGTGGTGGGCAAGTTGTTGGAGGGAATCCTGAGGGGCAGGATGTACATGTATTTGGAAAGGTAAGGGCTGATTAGAGATAGTCAACATGGCTTTGTGCGTAGGAATTCATGTCTCAGAAACTTGATTGAGTTTTTTGAAGAAGTAACAAAGAAGATTGATGAGGGCAGAGCAGTAGATGTGATCGATATGCCCTTCAGAAGGCGTTCGACAAGGTTCCCCATGGGAGACTGATTAGCAAGGTTAGATCTCAGGGAAAACTAGCCATTTGGATACAGAACTGGCTCAAAGGTAGAAGACAGAGGGTGGTGGTGGAGGGTTGTTTTTCAGACTGTAGGCCTGTGACCAGTGGAGTGCCACAAGGATCAGTGTTGGGCCCTCTACTTTTTGTCATTTACATGAATGATTTGGATGCGAGCATAAAAGGTACAGTTAGTAAGTTTGCAGATGACACCAAAATTGGAGGTGTAGTGGACAGCGAAGAGGGTTCCCTCAGATTACAAAAGGATCTGTACCAGATGGGCCAAGGGGCTGAGAAGTGGCAGATGGAGTTTAATTCAGATAAATGTGAGGGGCTGCATTTTGGGAAAGCAAATCTTAGCAGGACTTATATAATTAATGGGAAGGTCCGAGGGAGTGTTGCTGAACAAAGAGACCTTGGACTGCAGGTTCATAGCTCCTTGAAAGTGGAGTCGCAGGTAGATAGGATAGTGGAGAATGCGTTTGGTATGCTTTCCTTTATTGGTCAGAGTATTAAGTACAGGAGTTGGGAAATCATGTTGCGGCTGTACAGGACATTGGTTAGGCCACTGTTGGACTATTGCGTGTAATTCTGGTCTCCTTTCTATCGGAAAGATGTTGTGAAACTTGAAAGAGTTCAGAAAAGATTTGCAAAGATTTTGCCAGGGTTGGAGGATCTGAGCTAGAGGGAGAGGCTGAACAGGCTGGGGCTGTTTTCCCTGGAGCGTCAGAGGCTGAGTGGTGAACATATAGAGGTTTACAGAATTATGAGGGGCATGGATATGATAAATAGGCAAAGGCTTTTCTCTCGGATCTGGGAGTCCAGAACGAGAGGGCATAGGTTTAGGGTGAGAGGGGAAAGATAGAAATGAGACCTAAGGAGCAACTGTTTCACGCAGAGGGTGGTACATGTACGGAATGAGCTGCCAGAGGAAATGGTGGAGGCTGGTACAATTGCCACATTTAAGAGGCATTTGGATGGGTATATGAATAGGAAGGGTTTGGAGGGATATGGGCTGAGTGCTGGCAGGTGGGACTAGATTGGGTTGTGATATCTGGTCGGCATGGATGGGTTGGACCGAAGGGTCTGTTTCCATGCTGGACATCTCTATGACTCTATGATTTTGTCTGGCAGCTCAACTTTTATCTATCTATTCCCCAGGCTGGGGGAAGTCCAAAACTAGAGTTGTTTAGGCTGAGAGGGAAAAGGTTTAAAAGGACCGAACAGGGTAACTTTTTCACGCAGAGAGTGGCATCTGTTTGGAATGAGCTGCCAGCGGCAGTTGTCGAGGCTGGTAGAATTACAATCTTTAAAAGGCATCTGGATGGAGGTATGAATAGGAAGGGCTGAGAGAGATATGGGTCACATGCTGACAAATGGATCACTAGGTTAATTTTGGAAATTTTGTCGGCGTGGACCAAAAGGTTTGTTCCTGTTCTCTGCAAATCTATGACTGTATTTCTACATATTCTGAACCAATTTCACAAGACTAGGAATAGACCATTCCAAGATTACAGGCTGTCCTCAACTGTGGCCTAACTGCGCAGATTTCAATGCAAGTTTCAGAAAGATGTCTGCAGCTTTTTTTAAACACTTGAATATGCTTTCAGACATTACTGATGTTTCTGAGTGCATGATCTTAGCTATTCTCAATGTTAAAGGTCAGCCATTTCTCACGTTTCCCTTCCCCACCCCCACCCCAGGTCGCCATCAACATCCATTCTCTCTCTATCATTAGAAGGATTTGATACAGGGATCAAAGAGGGCTCGAGGCATGAGAAAGGACGGGGGCAGGGTACTCAGAGTGAGATTGGACGGGGGTCGCAGAGACAGGGGGAAGACAAAGAGAGAAAATGGGAAGGAGAGCAGAGCATTGTTGGTAGAGAATACATGGGGGTACACAGGGTAGGAGCAGAGAGACCGAATGTGGTGAAGAGGATTGGGGAGGAGAGAGAGAATGCGGAGTTGTAGAGTGTGAAGTGAAAGAAATTGGTTGCAGAGTGTGGGGAGAGAGAATGCACGGGGCAGTGGGTGGAGAGAGGATGGACGGAGGCCTGTGGTGGGGAGAGAATGGACGGAGCAGTGGGTGGGGAGAGAATGGACGGGGGCAGTGGGTGGGAGAGAATTCATGGGGGCAGTGGGTGGGGAGAGAATTCATGGGGGCATTGGGTGGGGAGAGAATGGACGGGGCAGTGGGTGGGGAGAGAATGGATGGGGCAGTAGGTGGGGAGAGAATGGATGGGGCAGTGGGTGGGGAGAGAATTCATGGGGGCAGTGGGTGGAGAGAGATTGGATGGGGAGCAGTGGATCAGGACAGAATGGACAGGGGCAGTGGGTGGGGAGAGAATGGACAGGGTCAATGGGTGGGGAGAGAATGGAAGGGGCAGTGGGTGGGGAGAGATTGGACGGGGAGCAGTGGGTGGGGACAGAATGGACGGGGATCAATGAGTGGGAAGAGAATGGACGGGGACAGTGGCGGGGAGAGAAAGGTCGGGGATCAGTGAGTGGGGGAGAATGGACGGGGCAGTGGGTGGGGAGAGAATGGACGGGCGGCAGTGGGTGGGGACAGAATGGACGGGGCAAAGGTTGGGGTGAGAATGAACGGGGCAGAGGGAGGGGAGAGAATGGACGGGGAGCAGTGGGTGGGAGAGAATGGACGGGGGGTAGTGGGTCGGAAGAGAATGGACGGGGCACAGTGGGTGGGAGAGAATGGACGGGGAGCAGTGGGTGGGAGAGAATGGACGGGGAGCAGTAGATCGGGACAGAGTGAACAGTGGGCAGTGGGTGGGGAGAGAATGGACGGGGCAGTGGGTGGAGAGAGAATAGACGGGGAGCAGTGGATGGGGAGATAATGGACGGGGCAATGGATGGGGAGATAATGGACGGGGCAGTGGATGGGGAGTAATGGTCGGGGCAGTGGGAGGGGAGAGAATGGACGGGCGGCAGTGGGTGGGGACAGAATGGACAGGGCAAAGGTTGGGTGAGAATGGACGGGGTAGAGGGTGGAGAAAGAGAGCAACAATGAATGGCGGGAGAAGGTGGGGGAGAGAAGGAATGGATGGGGGCAGCGTGTGGGAGGTGAGAGAAAATGAGTGTAAGGGAAGGGACTGGATTGGGGAAGGCAGAGGGTGGAGCGAAAAAGGGAATGGATGGGGACAGAGGGTGGATGAGGGACAGGACAGAGGGCAGAGGGTGCAGAGATAGAATGGACGGAGTGGGGAGAGTGGCATGTGTGGGAGAGAGAGAAGGGACTGGTAGGTTAGGGTAGAGAGAGAGAATGGACAGGGGATGCTATGGGTGGCGGTGAGGGAATGGACATGGGACGCTATGGGGATGATTGGATGGGGAGGTGAGAATGCATCCCACCCACTCCCAGCATCCCCTTCTCTGCACATGTGCAGTGCAGACTTTTCTGAATGACACGAGAGACGAGTCTGGAACACTGTGTGAGTGCAGTCACCCTCACATCCTGGCATCAGCAAACCACTGCCTTTCTGTTTTAAAAACTAAATAACGATGTGGGCTCTATACTGAGGATGGCGAGATATGGCTGAGAAACTGAACAGAGGGTCAGGACTTTCAGGAGAGGGGTGCTGGGCAAAGGCAGGAGGATGGAAGGATGAATTTGGGTTGGAATACATTGAAAGATTTAGGAATTGAGAGACAGAGATTTCGGGTAGAAGAAAGAGAAGGCTGTTCTGTGCAAACCAAAATTCTCTCATCCTATTTTCTGCCTTGCACTGACAGCAGTGATCTGTTTTCTCAAGTTATTAGCAGAGGAGGATTTGCTTTTCAGGCATGGACAAGAAATTTAGTCAGGGCCTGAATATCAGCATTGTTTGAATCCAGGAGGGGTAATGTTTGTCTACAGGAAATGATTTCAAATATCAACATGCATTGAGAATCCCCGTGAATACACGCAGCCTGCGTGGGAGTGCTCAAGGGTTCGAACTGCGGAGAGAACTTTAATTTTTCAGCGAAATGTGGACCAGTGTTCTCGCTATAGACGAGCCCTTCATTGGATCGTTGAATCTGCCGAGTAACAACGACCCCTGCCCCGTGGAAACTCTATGGAAGCAAATTGAATTCCTCAAACTGATTGGAGTGTCACAAGGATTGGGGAGAAGCCAATTGATTGCCGAGAGCTGGAGAGGGGATTCCTCGCAGCGCCAGGGACCTGGGTTCAATCCCACCCTCACAGTGACTGTGTGGATTTTGCACTTTCCTACCCCTCCCCCACCCCCTGTCCGCGTCGGTTTCCTCTGGGTGCTCGGGTTTTCTCCCATGTTCCAAAGTTGTGCAGGCTAGAGTGGATTGGGCGTTCTAAATTCAGGGATTAGCTGTGGGGTTATCGGGTGGGTCGGGGGGGTGGGGGTATGTTCTTCGGAGGGTCAGTGTGGACTTGGTGGGCCAAACGGCCTGTTTCCACAGTTAATCCCCCAACGTGTCTGCAGACTGGCTTCCAGCTCCATCTCTCTGTGCCGAAGGTCCTCCAGTATGTGTATTCCTTCGTTTCCAGCACCCAGAACGTCCCACCTTCTGTAAATCGAAAGACAAGTCCCACCCTGCCCACTCCAATGTGTGTTGTGTAACTGCTTAATCATTTTTAGTGGCCCAGCAAAGGCTGATAGCCAAGTTCGGAAACCAGGAGGATGGCCTCAATCGCGACCATGGGTTCATGTCACATGACAGGTAACCCCACTTCACTGTTACGCTCTCTCTGTCTCACTCTCACACACGCACATATTCACACGCTCATGCAGAGCCTTTCCGACAGACATGCTCTCTCTCAGACACACACTAATACGCCCCCCACACTCACACCCACGCATACATCTTCGCACATGATTACACTCCATCACACACACACTTTACCCAGCCTGCACGCGCACATACGCACTGTCTCTCTCATTCATGCACTCACACATTTGGGGTGAATTTGCATTTGCAGGATTATATATTTGGAAATAGAACCAGTCTGACTCAAGATTGGGATACAGAGAGAATCTCACCTCACAGCTTTCATGCGTTGTTTGATGTGAGGTGTTACCTCCTTTTATAAAACATCAAGTTTCCTGGAGAACGTGACTTAAAAGAAGTTCTGGAATGTACAAATTAGTGAACCAAAATCTGCAGCCCATTTTAAAAGATGAAAGATTTAACAGTAATCTCGGTTTCTTCAATATGTCACTTATGTTGCATGACAGTCTAATGTTTTTGCGATATATTCTGTGTCTTGTGATTCTACACCACAGCTACCTGAAGAAGGAGCAGCACTTCGAAACCTAGTGTTTCCAAATAAACCTGTTAGAATATACTCTGGTGTTTGTGAGATTTTAAAACTTTGTTTCCAGTGAATACAGCCCACACCTCCCACTGTTGCCAGTAAACTTTGCAATTTCAATGAAACAATGAACCAGAAGTCCTGAAAAAATATACAGTTTGGAACAATATTAGCTACTCATTCACTGGTCCTTCTGAGACATGACATTAGTGCTGGAGGCTGAAAGAAATGAGCAGCTTTAAAACAAAAACCTGTTGGACCTCACAGAGTCTAAGCCGGGCGGTAAGTTCAGGTAACCTTTACTCCGACCCTATTTTGTTACAGCTTCAGATTTCCCCAGGAAATAGGCTTACAAAAAGTAGTTTTTAAAGAAAACACCTCCAGGTCAAAGTGCACCCAGTCCCCCCACCCCACTTTCTTTGTTGGTCAGCTGAGTTGTCCGTTTGTAACTGGATCCCTGGTACAGCCGGGTAAAACATGCAGCTGGGATGACTGAGTGAACCCTTTCCCGCAACGGCAGTTTCCTTCACTAAAAAGGACATAAGTGAATCAGATGGTGTTTTTCCCCCGAAACGTGGTTTCATCCTGAGATTCTGAAGTCCAGGTTACTGACCGAACTCCAATTCTGCAATCTACCACAGTGGGATTCGAACCTGGGACGCCCCAGTGCTGGGTTGATCGGAGCACTTGGCCATCGCTTCTTTCATCTCCTTGCGCTGGCACGTGAACTCGATGGCGCCGCCGCAGGTGGGAGGAGCAGATGAAGCCATTTTGGAACTTACAGCAGGTGAAAGGCCTCTCTCCAGTGTGGACCCACTGGTGGGAGGGCAGTGCAGCTGACTGAGTGAACTCTCCCCAGCACATGGGGCACGTGAATGGCTTCTCTCTGACTGAACCCCTTCCTGCACACTGAGCAGGTGAACGTCCTCACCCCATTCTGAATTCCTCTGTGGGTTTCCAGCACTGATGGGAAAGGGAATCCTTTCCCACAGTCCCCACATTTCCACGGTTTCCCCATTGGGTGGAGCTTTCCTTGTGTTGCTCTGCGTTTGAAATTACAAACAGAGCGGGGACATTGTCTTTCCCACTGCGAGGGGTGTGATTTTAATTCCCCAATCTGAGTAAATGGTTTAAAGCACTTTTCACAGTCAGCGCACTGAATCTCCCTCACTCGGTATCTCAGTATTCTCCCTGCCACACCAGTGTCCAAAGTCTCTCAAGCAGACAAAAGCAAACATTTCTTCAGGACCATGGGGGCAATGGATGACGTATCTGACTCCACCTACTTGTTTCAACTGCAGCTCACAGCTTCTTCACACATCCCAATTAAGCTTTCTCATTGTCATGAAACCGGCGTATGGGTACAATTCCTAATCTGCAGGAATGAGAATATTTTCACTGTCTCGCGTCAGTAAATGTCCCTGAGAACATCAGAGTCCCGTCACAGCGCTGTCAGAGGAGGGGAAGCTGAAAGAGACCCACATGCTGCTCATGGGCACATTTCACTTTCCCCAACTCACCGCCCCAACCACTGCGGCTCTTGGGAGTGGAAAGGGAACAAACACCAAAACCCAGTCTCAGCTTTGTAAATCTTCAGGAAATAGGAAAACTGTACATCCTTTCGGATCTTCCATCGTGGGCTGACAGCGTTGATTTTAAATGGCTCTCCAGTCAGTGTCGATTCGTTTTGGCTGAAAAAATCTTCCTTATCTTATCCCAGCATTTCTTGCCACAGAGAACTGTGCGGCAGATTTCATGTATATATTTCCTTGTATGGTATTTTGTAAATTACATTCGTTTTCTGGTTGTTTGTATCGGGTATTTCAGGTTCATGAGCCGCTGTTTAAGTTGTGTTGGTAGGTTTGTGGGCTACCTTGATGCTGAGAGGATTGAGTTTTCCGGACATAATTTCCCAGATGTCTTTATTGTAAAGTAATGTGGCTAGGGTTTCTGCAGACGTTGTGTCTACTTGTGTCAGTTTGTTGATGTGAAATTGGCACACTGAGTTTATTGGGTCGGCAAAAATGAGGACTGCAGATGCTGGAAACCAGAGCTTAGATCAGAGTGGTGCTAGAAAAGCACAGCAGGTCAGAAAGCATCCGAGGAGCAGGAAAATCGACGTTCCGGGCAAAAGCCCTTCATCAGGAATAGAGGCAGGATCCCTCCAGGGTGGAGAGATAAATTGGGGCTGGGGTGTGCTGGGCCAAAGGTAGCAAAAAGTACAATAGATGAATGGGGGTGGGGATGGAGGTGACAGATCAGAGAGGAGGGTGGAGCGGATAGGTGGGGAGGGAGATTGGCAGGTAGGACAGATCATGTGGACAGCGCTGAGCTGGAAGGCTACAATTGAGGTAAGGTGGGGGAGGGGAAATGAGGAAACTGATGAAGTCCACATTGATGGCCTGGGGTTGAATTTACCCCAAGCGGGAGATTAAACGTTCATCCTCCAGGCATCGAGTGGGGAGGGAGCGGCGATGGAGGAGGCCCAGGACCTGCATGTCCTCGGCAGAGTGGGAGGGGGTTTGAAATGTTGGGCCAGAGGGCGATGGGGTTGATTGGTGCCGGTGTCCTGGAGATGTTCCCTCAAGCGCTGTGACTTGACTCTGCGAGGAGTCTCCAGTCTCCCCAATGTAGAGGAGACTGCATCAGGTGCAATGGATACAAGAAATGACATTGTTGGATACACAGGTGAAAGCCTTCGAACGACCACGGCCCGGATTCGATTTCCGGGCAGGGAAGTAATTTTCAGTAGAGCTATCAGGCTGTGCTTGCAACTCCCTGGTGGTCTAGTGGTTAGGGTTCGGCGCTTTCACCGCCGCGTCCCGAGTTCGATTCCCGGTCAGGGAAACTGTTTTCAGGGGGTATCTAGGCTCCCCGTTCTTCGTAATTGCTCTAGACAGTTATTTATTGATCTTCGTAGTTCCTGGGTGCTGCAGTGTGTCGTGGCTCGTTGAAATAGTGTCCTGATTCAGATATGTTTGTATGCATCGGGGTGATTGCTTCTGTGGTTAAGTTCTTGGTTCGCGTGCATTGTTTTCCGAGAGACGCTTTTTTGAATTTACCATTAACTGTTCGCTCTCCTGTGACATCTAGAAATGGCACTTTGTTGTTGTTCTCCTCTTTTGTGAATTTTATGCCAGTAAAGATATTGTTGATGGTGTTGTAGGTTTCCTCTAATTTGTTTCAATATTTGATGACAAAAGTGTCATCGCTGTAGCGGACCCAAAGTTTGGGTTGGATCGTTGGAAGGGCTGTCTGTTCGAGTTTCTGCATTATTGCTTCTGCGAGGAATCCTGATGCTGGAGGTTTCGTGCGTATTTCGTTGATTTGTTTGTCGGGCTTGTTATTGAATATGAAGTGGATGGAAAGGCACAGTTCCACGAGCTTGACAGTGCTATCTTTGCTGATGAAGTTGATGCTGTGTTTGTGTCTTTGGTTCTTCGAGTAGTGTCTTCAGTTTTCTTTGGCCACGTTGATGTTAATGGATGTGAACAGGGCTGTTATGTCAAAGGACAACATTAATCCATCCTTTTCTATCTCAGTGTCTTTGGTGTTCAGGAATTCTTGGATGGAGTAAATGGAGTGGAGTGAATCTTCGACTAGGTGTTTTAGCCTTCAGTCGTGGCCTTTGACTGGTCTGTATATTGGTGTTCCAAGTACTGAGACTATGGTCTAAGGGTGGCTCCTGGTTTGAAGGGAAGGAGAACAACAACAGAGGGCCATTCCTTGATGTCACAGTAGAGCGAACAGTCAATGGGGAACTTCAAACTGGCATCTACAGAAAAACAACAGACCCAAACCAAGTACTTAACTGCAGAAGCAATCATCCCAACACCCACAAACGAAGCTGCATCAGGACATTATTTCAACGAGCCACTACACACTGCAGCACAGAGAAACTACGAAGAGCACAAGAGAAATACGTATATAGTGTATTTAAGGAGAACGGGTCCCCAATAAACCCTCTCTGCCGATTTCTCATTGATGCTTCCAAGGTGACACTCAAAAATTCGGTTTATCCCTCCATTCTTTCCTGTTTGTTTTTTGTGGGTTTTGAAAGCTTTCGCAATCCTCTGACTGAGTATTGGAGTTGGAAGGTTGTGTTGTGGTTGTACAGGACATTGGTTAGACCACTTTTGAAATATTGTGCACAATTCTAGTCTCCCTCCGATCAGACGGATATTGTGAAATTTGAAAGGGTTCTTAAGCACCAAAGGGTCCACAGAGATGAAGAGGCCCTTCTGCTGCCGTGAGTGTGGGAAGGCCTTCAGTGATTCCTCTGCCCTGCTGACGCACCAGTTGGTCCATACCGGGGAAGGATGTTCTCCGGCCCCAAGTGCGAAATGGTCTTCAGCAGTTCTTCCCATCTGCAGAGACACCAGTGGGTCCACACTGAGGAGAAGCCGTTCTTCTGCCCCGACTGCAGAAAGGGCTTTGCACTTTCCTCCGACCTGCTACCCCATTGGTGGGTCCACATGGGGGAGAGGTCGTTCAGTTGCCTAAGTGCAGGAAGTCCTTCATCAATTCCTCAGCCCTGCTGATGCACCAGTCCGTCCACACCGGGGAGATGCCATTCTCCTGCCCGAGTGTGCTAAGGGCTTTACCCGCTCCTCCACACTGCTGAAGCACCAGCTGGTCCACACGGGGGGATGGGGGGTGGAGAGGGGAGGCCTTTCTGCTGCCCTGAGTGCGGGAAATCCTTCAGCAATTCCTCCGCCCTGCTGAAGCACCAGTGTGTCCACACCGGGGAGAGGCCCTTCAGCTGGCCCGAGTGTGGGAAGAGGTTCATGTTTTCCTGCAACTAGCGGAAGCATCAGCGGGGGCACCAGCGCACCCAGCAATCAGATCCCACCGGTAACGCTGCCTTTAGTCACCCCCCAGGACTGAACCTCCTGCCAGTTCTGACAGTGGGTGCACTGGGAGAGTAGGTAGGCTGTTTTAGTCTTCTGCTGGACGGCAATTGCCTGCCCAACCCCCCACAACTACAACCCCATGGTGGCTCAGGGTTAGCACTGCAGCCTCATGGCACCAGGAACTCGGAATACTTCCACCCTTGGGGATCTGTGTGCAATTTATGGAGGATAGGAAAATGGATCTGAGTGGGTTACTCTTCGGAGAATCTGTGCAGATGTGTTGGGCTGAAGGACCTGTTTCCACACTGTCGGAGTTCAACCAACATATGAGCTTTGTTTTCATTGGAAACTGCTGCTCATTGAGCCAGGGACTGCACATTGCCAAATGAAATGATCCAGAGAAACGTAAGACCGCAAGACCATCGGAGCAGAAGTTAGGCCATTCGGCCCATCGAGTCTACTCAGCAATCCGTTAGTGACAATAGTAGCGCAGATGAGATTAGCTACAGTGTGGAAACAGGCCATTTGTCCCAACAAGTCCACATCGACCCTCCGAAGAGTAACCCATCCAGACCCATTTCCCTCTGACGAATTTACCTAACTCTATGGGCAGTTAAGCATGACAAATCCACATGACCTGAACATCTTTGGACGATGGAAGAAAACAGGACCACCCAGAGAAAACCCACGCAGACACTGGGAGAATATGAAAACTCCTCACAGACAGCCACCCAAGGCTGGAAACAAACCTGGGTCCCCGGCACGGTGAGCCTGCAGTGGTAAACACTGAGCCACTACATATTGCAACCCGAAGTAGGCAAGCAGGAGGTTGGGAGAATGCAGCAAGCCAGGCAGCACCAGGATGTGGAGTAGTCAGCGGTTTGGGTATTAACCCTTCTTCAGGACTGAAACGTTGACTTCTCTGTGAGAAACGATTTACGGGAATGTTGCTGGGGGTTGGAGGGTTTGAGCTACAGGGAGAGGCTGGACCATCAGAGGCAGAGGAGTGACCTCATAGAGGTTACAAAATCATGAGGGGCATGGACAGGGTAATAGACAAGGTCTTTTCCCTGGGATGGGGTAGTCCAGAACTTGAGGGCAAGGGTGTAGGGTGAGATGCGAAATATATTAAAGGGACAACTTCACAGGATTTGGGTCAGGTGTTGTCAAATGGGACTAGATTACTTTAGGATATCAGGTCAGCATGGACAAGTTGGACCAAAGGGTCTGTTTCCATGCTGTATGTGTCTCTGACTACTGGTCCTGATGTAAGTTTAAAATAGAGTCCAAGTAACTTTGAATAGTTCAATCTTGTTGAACTCACCTCCTGAAAAGTTTCAGATGAATCCCTCTGAGAGATACTGTTTAAACATGCTGAGTTGGACAAAGTATCCCATCAAGTTCAACACAAACCCAGAGTTGAAGAAGTCAGAAGTCAGAACACCAAGGGGACCAAAACTGATCATAATATTCCAGGTGCAGCCTCATCAACGTCCTGTATAACTACAACATAACTATATCTATACTCAATTCCCGAACTGATGAAGGTTAGTGTGCCTAAACCTTTCTACATTGCATTGTGTATCGATGTAATCAGAGATATAGGACCTACTTTACACTGAACCACAATCCTGCTTCTGGGAGCACAGTGACTAATAGGGAAGGCAAAAGGGAGATTGACCTTTAAATGGAGTATAAAAGTAGGGAGGTTATAGTGGAGGTTTTGATTGAAAGTGCAGTGAAGATTCAACCAGCTGACAGTGGATCTGAATCACATGTAGATCAGACCAGGTTCGGACAGCACGAAACCAGATAAGTTTTTACAACAAACCACAACGAGGTCATCATTAGACTCTTAATTCCGGATTTATATTGAATTCAGATTCCACCATCTGCCGTGGCAGGTTTTGAACACAAGTCCCTAGAACATTACCTGGGTGAATAGTCTGGTGACAATAAAGTCGGCCATCGCCTCCCCTGAACACATTGGCTTATTGTGTTCAGAGGTAACAAAGGAACAAGAGGTTTTAGCAACTGTTAAGTTGTTGATGTTACACAAGGGAACATCAGAACTCTCAGTAATGGCACATACTGAAGTCAGTGTCCTGGATCAGAGGTAAGGGCTCGGGAACAATAAGAAATAGGAACAGGAATATACCATTCAGCCCGTTGAGCCTGCTTCTCCATTCAGTAGGATTCTGGGTGATCTGGCATTCCCCACAGTCACTTTCCAGCCCTTTTCCTGCAACTGTTCATCCCCTGACTCTTCACAAATCTATCCATCCTAGTTTTAAAGTGACATAAAGGCTGTCAACAGAGTTACTGGGGTGGGGGTGGGGGGGTGGGGGGCGGGTACGGGGGCTCAGGTCGAACTTGGGGACTAAAACAATGGCTTCACACTTCACAACATTTAACTAAGGGAATGTTTATGGTTATCCAATGCTGGAAATTGGGCAGGCATTCAGGTAAAATTATTGGTAAATTATGAATGACAGAGGAGTCGGGAGAGAAGTGGTGTTCAGGTACAGTTGGATATCATTAGTATAGATGCCAACACCAGCAGCTACGGTAAAACAAATCAGAACGGAAGACGCTAAAATCATACCCTCCCAGAGGATAGAGTGATGCTAGAGAGGGTCAGTACTGTCATTAACCCTGATCAAGGCTGTCCGCAGGTCGACGAGGGAATGTTCATCCCTGTCACCGTGACAAAGGATGTCAAATATCACCTTGATAAGAACTGTTTCAGGGGTGGAAACCAGACTCGAGGGCTTTAAACACAGAATTCTGGAAAAGATGGGAATGGCTAATTCAACAATGTTACATCCAAATTAACACTTCTTTTCGTGCGATAATAATAGAAGTGTTTTGGTTTTATGTTTGAAGATTCTCAGCAACACTGAGTAAGAAGCAACAAAATTAACACAAGAAATACTGCAATTGCTACAATGTGCCTGCTCCCAATAGGGGGCCATCGGTGTGAAATTAACTGTCTACAAGGGGCAATATTGGAAAGGAATTACCCAGTTCATAGCTATCAGAGGGGAGACACAGACTGATTGATACAAACATATAATGGGCGGGAGTTGGCCACTCGGCACTTCGAGCCTGCTGCAGCATTCAATAAGATCATGGCTGATCTGAATTCAACCTCAACTCTACATTCCAACACATCCCCGACAATCTTTCATCCCCTTGGTTATCAAGAACCTATCTACCTCTGCCTTAAAGATTTTGAATCCACTGCCTTTTGAAGAAGACACACAACCCTCAGAAAGAAAAGAAATCATCCTCATTTTTGTCTTCTACATTTAAAATATGACCCTGTACTTTCAGATATTAAGATAGGGACACAAGCTGCATTGAAATAATACTTGTGGTACAGTTAACTATCTCAAAGTGCTTCACGTGAACATTATGAGAATTCCTTTAAAAATCACAAGACCGGAGCACAGATGAGACAGGTGACAAAATACTTGGTCAAAGGGACAAGTTTAGGGCAATCTTTTAAACAGGTTCAATTTCCCAAACATCAGAAGACAAAGACGTGAACAACAAACACAAAATAGCAACGAATGGGAAACAACAGTGTAGTCATAACGTCACAGGATGAGTAATCCAGGGAACATGAGTTCAAATCCCACCACAGCAAGAGGTGAGATGAGAATAATTCAAATCATCAATGGGGAACACAAAGTAAGTCTCAGTATGGTATCGATGACACTGACGTCAATTGTCCTAAAAACCCATGTTCACCAATGTTCTTTCAAGAGGGAAACTGCCATCCCTGCATGGTTTGACTTACATGTGACTCCAGACCGACAGCAATGTGGTTGACTCTTAAACTGCCCTCTGAATTGGCACAAGCAAGGCACCTTGCACTTAGGGATGGATAACAAATATCAACCGTGTGAAAGTGTCATAACAGAAATTGCTGGAGAAACTCAGCCAGTCTGGCAACACTGGTGGAGAGACAGAGAAAGAAACAAAGACAATATCCTGGCTTGAGTCCAGAACAGTTGTGAAGAAGGGTCACAGCACTTGAAATACTAACTCTGCTTCTCTCTCCACATGTGCTGCCAGTCCTATTGAGTTTCTCCAGCATTTAACGCATTTTTGTGTTTCAGATCTCCATCATCTGCAGTTCTTCATTACACTGACTTAGGGAAGCTCAAATCCCATAAAAGGGTCGAGCAGAAGGGCTGGAATTACTCAGCAAGTCTGGCACCAGTTATGGAGATAAAAACAGTTCGTACTTCGGGTCATTGAATGATCTTACATCAGGGACAAACTTTTGGGGAAGCTGCAAGAGTAAAAGGCACTGGTGTAACTTCAACATCTGAGAGAACTCTCTCAGCCATGGAGGTCAGGCTGACTCAGCATTCTGGTCCTGCTCATTACCTGTTAAATTCTCCATTTGTTTTTCTTGTTATATTTCTACATGGTTGACACATTCCTATGTTTTAAAATGAAATTACAAACAGACAAGAATTTTCCATGTAAGTAATCATACATTAGAAGGTTTGGAACGTGAATGTAAACTTTTAAACAGAAAGTATTTATTCATGCATGGGGTGTGGACATCGCTGGCAATGCCAGCATTTATACCCATCCTTAACCACCCTGTGGTTGGTTGGAAAAGTGCATGAAGGTGTCTGAGATTGTCTTGATCAGCACAGCAATCTCAAAGATGGGTGTGCTCAGGTACAAGTACCCTGCACTCCCACAGCCAAGTCTGCATTCACTTCAATTATAGATGCCATCTAAACCTCCCAGGACAAGGACAGCATGGGATGACAATCAGAATAAAGCTTCCTCTACTCTTGAATTTCAAGTGAAGCTACCTCAACACTGTCCCCAACAAACACTGCCAAGACAGACACAGCATTGGGTTAGATACAGAGTAAACCTTCCTCTACACTTCCCCATTCATACAGTCCCAGGACAATGACAGCAGAGGTTTAAATAAACAGTAGAGCTTCTTCCATTCTGACTGACACTTAGTACGTCCTACACTAACCCTCAAGGAAAATTCAGAACTGAAGTATTATCTGGTACTGAATTCACACATCCTAATGGGAATGACAGCAACAGAAAATCATGTAGTGAAACACAGATAAAACACACACAATGTACAACAAAACTAGACTGTTATTTGGATCAAAGACATAGTCCCTGCAGTGATCCGAATGTGAGCTGAACAAATTTCACACTTGAACAATATTCCCTGAGAATGCAATGTCCACCTCACTGCTGTCTATTCAGTTCCTCTGCTCTCGTTCAGGGCTGAGTTGCGGCTGACCACATTGTGGCGTGGAGGTCAAGAGGTTGGACAGTTAAGGTCAACTTGGATTGAGGGCATCCTTTGTCATGCCAGTGAGGTCGAGGGTCGCTCATTTACTCAACTTATAATCGGGGACAAGGGGATGTCAGGCTGGGCTTGTATCAGTTTGAGTTTAGAAGAAACAGATGATCCGATGGAGCTGTATAACATCTGGAGAGGACTTAATGCAAATGTAATGTCAACTCAATTCTAGCCAGAGACTAGTCTCTCATTTAAGATAGGAGAGTTTTGTTTTTCTCTCAAGTGTTCCCGAGTCTTTGAAATTCACTTGTTTAGAGAGCAGCATGTGGTGGTGGCACGGTGGTGAGCACTGCTGCCTCACGGCATCAGTGACCTGGGTTTGATCCCACCCTCGGGCAGACTGTCTGTGTGGAGTTTGCACATTCTCCCCTTGTGTCTGCGTTGGCTTCCTGTGGTGCTCTGGCCTCCTCCCACGGTCCAAAGGACATGCAGTTGATGGTAGACTGAACATGGGAGATGCAGGGTTACAGGGATAGGGTAACGAACTGGGTCTGGGTGGGACGGTCAGTCAATGTTGACTCGATGGGCTGAATGGCCTACTTGCACGCAATTGGCCTATAATAATCAATACTATGCACTTGCTTTATGGTTATCGACATCAAATTACATGAGTGGTTTTGGTTATTTCATCTCTTATTATCGTATTCAACCAACTACAGCATCTAGAAACTTGCTTAATTACAATATCCAATATTTGCCGAGTACTGTTTCTTTTTGTCACGACCATTATCTTGAACTCTGACGTGTGACCTCCTTATTGCTGTCAAAGTTCTTTATTTGTCTATACATTGTCATGTTTTTACTTTGTCGAATGTCTTCCTGACATTTGCAGTTAAGACCCTATATTCTGCCCTCGTCAACATTTTCCCTTACAATTCTCTACTAAGGATTTCACGAAAAACCTCAGAGTGTGGTGAGACTGCAGAACTCACTACCATAGTGAATACTTGGTTTGGAAGACACGACAACTAAGGGTAAGCAACCCAATACAAATGACTGTCACTGACACCAGATTCACAACACAGTGAAATTTAAACATGCAATATCCCTCAATTTCTCAACTGTCCCAAACCAGACTTGGTGAAGAACAGGTCTTGCACATCAACATTATAATTTAAACAAAAACGAACAATTATAAATACGGCAAATTTTCTAGGGCAAAGTTAAAGAAGATAATTTAATTAATAGCAATGATTTAAACCCTTTGATCAAGTCCCCCACCATCTCAGAGACAGAGACTTCAGCGCCAAATTAAAAAAAATTTTTTAAAACATACCAATTCAAGCAAACAGTTTCCAACATAGGATTGCCAAGCCTTTGTGCAATCTTTGGACTATTACTGTTTCACAGACACGTAACTGTAAATCTAATTTAAAAGTCACTGCTGAATGTGAATAGACACCCCAGTATTCAGCTGTTTCTTACAGGCTGGGACTCATTCACAGAAAGAGACAACAATTCTTTAACAGGACAGTAGAATCTGGAGAGAACAGCTCCTGGTCTCAACGAGCAGCAGTGCCCAATGGAAGCAAAGTTGCAGGGGTGGGGGAGCACGACGGCATAAAACAATAAAAACCGACCGACTCTCCCACTATAAGCACTGTCAGAATGTGCAGGGGTTCAGTCCTCTCAGTGACCCACAGCAGCTTCACCAGCAGAATCAGATTGTTGGGAGCACTGGTGTGCCCGCTGGTGCTTCTGCAAGGTGCAGAATGATGAGAACCTCCGCTTCCACTCGGGGCAGGTGAACGGCCTCTCCCCGGTATGGGCCCACCTGTGCCTCAGCAGGTGGGAGGAATTGCTGAAGGCCTTCCCGCACTCTGGACAGGTGAAAGGCCTCTCCCCCGTATGGACCCGAAGGTGGGATACCTGGGTAAAGCCCTTCCCACACTTCAGGCAGGAGAACGGGCTCTCCCCGGTCTGGACCCGCTGGTGCCTCAGCAGGGCAGAGGTATCGTTGAAGGCCTTCCCGCACTTGGAGCAGCTGAAGGGCATCTCTAATATGTGGACCTGGCGGTGGGTCCGTCCGACGGAGGAATAGCTGAAGGCCTTCCCGCATTCGGGGCAGGAGAATGACCTCTCGCCTGTGTGGACCCCCTGGTGCCTCTGCAGTACAGAGGAATTGCTGAAGGTCTTCCCGCACTCAGAGCAGGAGGACAGTCTCACCCCGGTGTGACTGCGCCCATGAGTCTCCAAGTCAGATGGGAAACGGATGCCTTTCCCACAGTCGCCATATTTTCATGGTTTCTCCACGGGACGGGATTCCTTGGGTTTCTCCATGACCGAAGCTTCAGCTGCACACAAACGCGTGTACAGCACCTCCCTGCCGTGAATTCCACTTCCCAATCTGTATAACGTTTACTGGCTCCACAATCAGAGTGCTGCAATAGTCGGGTCTCTCAGCCAGTCTCACTGATGCTGAAAACGTAATGAAAGAGGAACCAAAAAGCTTGTTTCCTTCTCACAGAATCATAGTCGAAAATTGTTATCGTCCCGATGGATTCAGTGACTGCCAGACATTGACGTGAAATTGAGGGCTGCAAATGCTGGAGAGTCAGAGTCAAAGCACAGCAGATCAGGCAGCATCGGAGGAGCAGCAGAGTCAATGTTTCAGGCAAAGCTCTTCATCTATTGATATTGAAACGTCCGTCTTCAGATCTTCAAATAATCTGTAAAAAGAGATTACAAAAGACATTACTGTCAGTCCAGGTTAGAAATTCCAAACAAGCAATTCTACTTTCTGCAGAATATTCTTTTCTTTTTCCACAAAATTGAAAGTCCCATCGCACTCCCTTTCATCCCTCTATTCTCACTCCGCTCAAACTAATTCACCCGACGGTACTGATTCAGGATCTTACAGAGACCGAAAAGTGAAAACATCAAGACAGACACCTCTGAATTTAGGATACCTCCACCTGAAAGTTAGTATCTTTCACGACATCTAGGAGTGAGTAAGTCTGATTTTGGGAAGCAAAAAAAAGTGTTAATTCAGGATGAACCTTCAATGCAGCTTCTTGAGAAACAACCAGACACGAAATGGTTAACATCTGGGGAGGTGGAAGTGGGGGGATGGAGGAAATGAGATATCAAGGCATTGACACCGACACCAGACAGAAACTGAACACATAGGCAGGGCAAACATGACGGGCAAGCCAGAGTCATAGAGATACACAGCACAGAAACAGGTCCTTCAGGCCAAATCATTCGTGCCCACCACATAGCCTAAATTAATCTCGTCACATTTACCAGCACTTGGCCCATATCCCTCTGAACTCTTCCTATTCATATACCCGTCCAGATGCCTTTCAAATGTTATAATTGGACCTACATCCACCACTTCCTCCGGCAGATCATTCCTTACACTTGCCTCCCTCACCTCAAACATATTATCCTCCTGTTCTGGACTTCTCCCATCCCAGGGAAATGACCTTGTCTATTTACCCTATCCATGCCTCTCATGATTCAATAAACGTCTGTAAGATCACCCCTCAGCCTCTGGTATACCGGGGAAAACAGCTCAAGCAATGCACTGCGTTTCCTTTTAGCTTCACACTCACAGAACCTTACTCCCGTGTAAAACATTGTTTCCCTCCCCCACACTGTCCATGGGAAAAGCCAAGGCTGCTGAGACTCTGGAGTTGGGGGAATGCCACGTAGAATTCCTGCAATGTGGAAACACGCCATTCAGCCCAACAAGTCCACACCGACCATCCAAAGCGTAACTCATGTGGACACATTCCCCTATCCCATTCCACTACACTTACTGCACACTATGGGCCCATCTAGTATGGCCACTTCTCCCGAAACTGAACACCTTTAGATGTTGGGAGGAAACCAGAGCACCCAGAGGAAACCCAGCAGACACGGCAGGGAGAATGTGCAAAATCCACACAGAGAGTCGCCCCAAGGCTGGAATCGAAAGTGGATCCCTGTCGCTGTAAGGCAGCAGTGCGAACCACTGATCCATCGTGCGGCCCATGTGTGCGGAAAGAAGTGGGGGCTGGGAACTTTGTTAATTGTACCACACAGTGGATTGTTGAGTAAGGTTAAATCTCACGGGATCCAGGGAGAGCTAACCAACTGGGCACAAAATTTAGAAACGCGCTGTTGGAGATGCTGGAATCCTTCCTGAAAACAACAAATGCTGGAGATCACAGTGGGTCAGGCAGCGCTGTGCTACTCTATGACTGGACAGTGTGGACGTGGAGATGATGTTTCCACTCGGAGAAGGGTTGAGGATGCCAAGTCATTTCGGGCATTTAAGACAGAGATAGGTTCTTGATTAATAAGGGGTCAAGGGTTATGAGGAGAGGGCAGCAGAATGGGATAGAGAAACATATCAGCCATGATCGACTGGTGGAGCAGACTCGATGGGCCAAATGGCCTCAGCCTGCTCCTGTGTATTATGGTCTTAAAGCTCGGCAGATGACTTAAGGGGTTCTCACAAACTATTTCAGAATCCTGAAGAGGAGTTGTTGGACTCGAAACTTTAACTCTGCTTTCTCTCCACAGATGCTTCCAGTCCTGCTGAGGTTTTCCAGTGTTTTCAGTTTTTGTTTCAGATTTCCAGCATCCACAGTTCTTTGTCTTATTTATCAAATTCATTTCTTGCCCTTCCCAAGTGTCTGGAACTTCATCTCCCTGATCTACAAACTGTTCACTTACCCTAGAAATGACCACTACCTCCTTATCAGAGTAGATCCCTTTGTTGCAAAATGATTGTTCAATTCTGTGACCAAAATTATTGCATTCGTAATTACTTACACCAGGGACTCTCAATATCTCAGGCCAGAACACAGCTAGATTGTTTCAGACAGTACATTTATGTGATTTGATGCAATTCCCTATTCCCGACCTTTCCAGCGTGTTGCAGGGAATGGAGGGTTTGAGTTAAGAAGAAGTTGGGACATTTTTCCAATGGAGCCGAGGAGGTTGACAGTTAACCTTATAGAGATTTTTAAAATCAGAAGGGGTATAGATAAGGTGTCATTCCCAGGAGGCTCAGAATATTTTATTGCTCCAGAAGGTGTAAAAGGGGGTCAAAGCTTCAACAGAAATCGAGCAGAGCTGAGAACAGATAATATTTAACCCTGTGGGAAGAGGGAGATCAGAGGACAGAGAAATCAGGACCTGAAATCCGAGCTGACACCAGACTACCATGTTATCAGTGCTTTGATTAGCAGTGCCCACCCTCTACCTTTACTGAGCCTCTCACTCGACTTGAATGCCACGTATCCCCTCGATATTCCGGATCCAATCCTTGCCATTCTGAAGCCATATCTCTGTAAGGAGTCTCAGATCATAATTATTCTCTACAATGTGTGCAGTAAATTAATTCGCTTTTGTTACAATGCAGCACACATTCATATACTGAGCTTTTAGTCTTATTTTTTGTGATGGTTAGAATCCAGTTTTGATTGCTAGTACATTTATTCTTCTTGTCCCTTTCTATCATTCTCTGGTGTTTGGTTTCCACATCACTACATTGCTCACTGGCCTTGATTTGGATTGGCTATGCTAAATTGCCCAGTGTTTAGGGATGTGCAGGTTAGGTGGGTTGGCCATGGGAAACGCAGGGTTATCGTTTCAAAGTAATAGAAGGAGTAGGCCATTTGGCCCATCGACCCTGCTCCGCCATACATTAAAATCATGGCGGATCGATCAATCGTCTCAGCTCCTCCTAATTGCATTATCCCAACTTCCCTGAGTTCCCTTACCTCGCAAAAAACCCATCCAACAGTGTCTTAATGAAGCTGCCTCTACTGCTTCCTTGAGCACAGAATTCCATTAATTTACCATTAACCACATAGGTCCTGCCCTGAGTTGCCTCATCAAAATGCAACAGCTCATATTTGTCTAAATTAAACTCCATCCACAATCCTTGGCCCATCGGCTCATCTGATCAATTATAATTTATATTAAACTTTCTTTCCTACGTTATTCCCTAAAAGCTGAAAATCTCCATCCCAAACTCTCGCCCTCCGTTCTCACTTTGTTGAATCTAATCACGGATGTCCTCAATCTGAAGGGTTTGGTTCATGCTGATTAACAGGCCCACATTCAAGGGGGATCTAACTGAAACGGACAGAACATTGAACGGCCTGGACAGAGTGGATATTGGGAAGATGTTTTCATTGGGAGGAGAGACTAATACCAATGGGCATAGCCTGAGCATAAAGGGAGAATGGAGATTAGGAGAAATTTCTTTAGCCAGAGAGTGGTGAATCTATGGAATTCATTGTCACAGAAAACTGTGGAGGCCAGGTCACTGAGTATGTTGAACATTGAGATAGAGATGTACAGCACAGAAACAGACTGTTTGGTCCAACTTGTCCATGCCGACCAACTATCCCAACCCAATCTAGTCCCACCTGACAGCACACGGCCCCATATCCCTCCAAGCCATTCCTAATCATACACCTACCCAAATGCATTTTAAATGTTGCAATCGGACTAGCCTTCACCACTTCCTCTGGCAGATCATTCAATAAACGTACCATCCTCTGCGTGAAAAAGTTGCCCCTTTGGTCTCTTTGTATCTTTCCCCTCTAACACGAAACCCATGCCCTCTCGGTCTGGACTCACCCACCCCAGTAAAAGACTTTGTCTATTAATCCTATCCATGCCCCTCATGATTTTATACCTGTACAGTTACAACGTTGAAAAGATATTTGGATAAGTACATGAATACGAAACTTTCGAAGGTTTATGGGCCAAACACTGGTAGGTGTGCCGAGTTTAGTTTGAGAACATACTCAGCATGGACTAGTTGGATGAAGGGTCTGTTCAGTGCTGTCAGACTCTGTGACTGATCTGTACTGGTCTTAAAACCATTTTCTTACCTCCCCCGATAAGCATCCACTTCTTTGTTGTTCAAAACTCAGATGAACTTAGCCTTGAATATGTTCAGTGACCCCACTTCTGAACTCAATTCCTCTTCGTAATATATCACTTGCCTCGCTCATTGCCTGCTGCATCTGCCCGACAACTGGCATTGACTGGTGTGGAGGGACTCTGAGACCCCTTAGTACATCCATACATCATTCCTGATGAAGGGCTCGTGCCCGAAACGTTCCCTGTCCTGCTCCTCAGATGCTGCCTGACCTGTTGTGCTTTTCCAGTGCCACATTTTTCGATTTTCACCTCCAGTCCTCACTTTCTCCACATTCCAATATGTCACCATTTCAACAATGCACTGCTTTTTTTTAAACAGCAAAGGCTATAACTTCACATTGCAGCACTGCACTTGCCATGTGTTTGTCAATTGAGACACAGACCTGGACCAACTTCGGGAAGAGGCAGAACACTGAGTTCTGAACAAAAACCGTAGCACACTCAAAACGTCGGCTCTGTTTACCTTTCCACTGATGCTACTCGACCCGTTGGCTTTCTGCAGTATTCGCTGTGTTTGTTCGACACAAATGCTGCTTTCCATTAAAGAACTGCAATCCCTGTCCTCTGGTAACTGACCCTAGTCAGTGGCAATAGGTTCTTCTGATCATTAAGGTAAAAACGATGACTGCAGATGCTGAAAACCAAATACTGGATTAGTGGTGTTGGAAGAGCACAGCAGTTCAGGCAGCATCCAACGAGCAGCGAAATCGACATTTCGGGCAAAAGCCCATCATCAGGAATAAAGGCAGTGAGCCTGAAGCATGGAGAGATAAGCTAGAGGAGGGTGGGGGTGGGGAGAGAGTAGCATAGAGTACAATGGGTGAGTGGGGGAGGAGATGAAGGTGATAGGTCAAGGAGGAGATGGTGGAGTGGATAGGTGGAAAAGAAGATAGGCAGGTCGGACAAGTCAAGGAGACAGTAACTGAGCTGGAAGTTAGAAACGAGGCAAATGTGGATGTGGTACCGAGTTTGTTTCACAACATGGTTGAAGAGCTTCAGAGCAGAGGAAATGACCTGGGAGTTGCCGTGGGAGAGGGACTCCCTGAGATTCTTGTAGAGAGGAGGAAAACTTCTTCAAGGCAGGCATCCTTGCAAGAGGATTCGCAGTAGGGTTAAAATCAACAAGGTAAAAACAATGACTGCAGATGCTGAAAACCAAATACTGGATTAGTGGTGCTGGAAGAGCACAGCAGTTCAGGCAGCATCCAACGAGCAGCGAAAACACCACGTCTTCTCCCATCATTGACAGAAACCCCTGGAAATCTCCAGTTAACCTTCTTTGCTCCAAAGAGAACATTCCCAAACTTGGGAATGTCTCCACAAAATGGAAATTGCTCATCCCTGGACATGATGCAAATGTTACAATGGGGCAGAGGTTTTGGCAAAATATTGTCAGTTAGCAGGTGGAAAAATGTTCAGGAAGTAAAACATAAATCCCAGTCTCCAGCTTTGTGAATCTTTAGAAACTCTTTGGGAAGTGGAATTAGAGGAGAATGAAGGATGAACTGACGGACTGAGCAGAGACTGTCCAGACACCGTCCCCTTGTTTAAGAGGCTGATTGACTCTGATATTCTCGGGAGATGAACTGACCCGAGACATTGAACGAATTCTCTGCACATCAGGAATTCAAACCCATTCTCGGCTCGGGGCCAATGAGAAAATTCGGGAAGAGGCAAAACACTGAAAGGCTCGGAGGGCGACGGTCCCGGTGTAGGAGAGCTCGTTCCTCGTGACATGGATGTGCCTGCAGATGGTGGGATCAGGCTGTCCCCATGTCTCCATAATGTATGTCCAAGTCTTTATTATGGAAAAATAAAACCGATAGAAGACAATGGTAATTTTTGGGCGGGGCGGGTTGAACTATGAATTGAATAGTAGGTTCCTCAAAGACACTGCCAGTAGCGTTCGGGCCTGTCTCTGTGGCGCAATTGGTCAGCGCGTTCGGCTGTTAATCGAAACGTTGGTGGTTCGAGACCACCCAGGGACGGGTTGTTTCTTGTTCTCGCTCCTACCGCTTTCTTGGCTGCGGAGATGCACGTTTTTAATGGTTTCAGGAAAATGTTTCCCAAACGGAAATCTTCTCCACTGAGGCAGGACAAAGGGGTTTCTGAATTTATTGAATTTCTAACGTAAAGGACTGCGGATGCTGAGAATCCGAGACAGAAAGCGAAACTGCTGGAAAAACTCAGCAGGTTTGGCTGTACTTGGATGAGGCAAAAAACGAGTTCTGAAATGTTGTCTCTGATTCTCTTTCCACAGATCCTGCCTGACCTGCTGAGGTGCTCCTGCAATTTCTGTTTTTGACTGAACGTCCATTTCATCTTTCGGGATGAAACACCCAGACTCGCCATTTGCAGATATTTAACCCTTTCGAAACCTGTGAAGTGATTGGATTCAAACAAACTCTGCGATGATTCACTCTTTCTCAGCTCCACAGGCAGAGAGACCTGGGAAATGAAGCTGTCATTGTGGTTCTGTATTGATGGGTCGAGTGGTTAATGCGATGGACATGAAATCCATTGCGGTTTCCCCACGCAGGTGTGATCCCTGCCGACTACAGTTGAGAAACGACGTCAAAAGAAAAGGGAGATTGCTCCACGGTTTTTTTTAAATGCAATCAGTGGAGGGGTTGAAATATTTCAATCACATTGGGACTGGTCGGGAATCTGCAACCCACTGCCTGTCAGGGTGGAACAAGCAGATACCCACAGAGCTGCTTTTGAGGCTATGAGCCAAGAGTTTGGAAATGAGAATAGAACAGTGAGGGGCGTGAAGTCGTGATCTAAATGAAGCAGGCACCTGAGGACAAAGGTGTTTTATTTGCCAGTGAAAGATACTGCTTCACAAAGTTGGGACTAAGGAAGGGAATCAGTGACGGTGATTATCTTTGGCTGTTCCTCTTGTGAATGTTCCCATTGCTGCGCATGTCCGTGTTAACGTCAGAACTCTGCAGCATGGCGGCGTCAGGTCCGCACAGTGTCAGGAGTCCAATGGATGACTCATCTGACTCCACCCACCTGTTTGAAATGCAGCTCACAGCTTCTTCACACACCCCAATTAATCTTTCTCATTGTCCTGAAGCCGGCATACGGTTTGAATTCCCGATCTGCGGGAACGAGACTCTTTTCACTGTCTCGCGTCGGGAAATCTCCCTGAGAACATCAGAGTCAAGTCACAGCGCTGTCAGAGGAGAGGAAGCTGAAATAGTCCCACACGCTGCTCATGGGCACATTTCACTTTCCCCAACTCACCGCCTCAACCACTGCGGCTCCTGGGAGTGGAAAGGGAACAAACACCAAAACCCAGTCTCAGCTTTGTAAGTCTTCAGGAAAGAAGAAAACTGTCCATCCCTTCGGATCTTCCATCCTGGGCAGACAGCGTTGATTTTAAATGGCTGTCCAGTCAGTGCCGATTCGTTTTGGCTGAAAAAAATCTTCCTTATCTCATCCCAGCATTTTTTGCCATAGAGACCTGTGTGGCAGAGTTCATGTATATATTTCCTTGTATGGTATTTTGTAAATTACATTCGTTTTCTGGTTGTTTGTATCGGGTATTTCAGGTTCATTAGCCGCTGTTTAAGTGTGTTGGTAGGTTTGTGGGCTACCATGATGCTGAGAGGGTTGGGTTGTCTGGACATCATTTCCCAGATGTCGTTAATGTAAAGTAATGTGCTAGGGTTTCTGTAGACGTTGTGTCTACTTGTGTCAGTTTGTTGATGTGAAATCGTCACACTGGGTTTATTGGGTCGGAAAAAGTGAGGACTGCAGATGCTGGAAACCAGAGTTTAGATCAGAGTGGTGAGGGAAAAGTACAGCAGGTCAGACAGCTTCCGAGGAGCAGGAAAATGGACGTTTCGCGCAAAAGCCCTTCATCAGGAATAGAGGCAGGACGCTTCCAGGGGTGGAGAGATAAATTGCGGGGTGCTGGGCCGAAGGTAGCAAGGAGGACAAGAGGTGAATGGGGTTGGGGACGTAGGTGACAGGTCAGAGAGGAGGGTGGAGCGGATAGGTGGGAAGGGAGATTGACAGGTCCTGAGGACAGCGCTCAGCTGGAAGGTTGGAACTCAGGTAAGGTGGGGGGAGGGGAAATGAGGAAACTGGTGCAGTCCACATTGATGTCCTGGAGTTGAATGTACCTGAGGCAGAAGTTGGGGTGTTCTTCCCCCAGACATCGGGTGGAGAGGGAGGGGCGATGGAGGAGGCCCACGTCCTGCATGTCCCTGGCAGAGTGGAAGGGGAGGTTGAAATGTTGGGCCACAGGGCGATGGGGTTGATTATTGCGGGTATACTGGAGATGCTCCCTCAAACGCTGTGACTTGACTCTGCGACGGGGCTCCAGTCTCCCCAATGTAGAGGAGACCGCATCGGGAGCAATGGATACAAGAAACAACTTTGGTGGAAGCCTTCGAACTGCCGTGACCCGGTTTCGATTTCCGGGCAGGGAAGCAATTTTCAGTAGAGCTGTCAAGCTTCAATGTTGTCTCGCTGGTGGTCTAGTGGTTAGGATTCGGCGCTTTCACCGCTGCGGCCCGGGTTCGATTCCCGGCCAGCGAAGCTATTTGCAGTGTGTTTCTTTGGCTGCCCATTCTCCTTAAATGCGCTGTAGAGTGAGTTATTGGTCTTCGTAGTCACTGGGTGCTGCACTGTGTTGTGGTTCGTTGAAATAGTGCCCTCGTTCAGATTTGTTTGTATGTGTAGGGATGATTACTTCTGTAGCTAAGTACTTGGTTCACGTGTGTTGCTTTCCTGCAGCGGCTGTTTTGAATTTATCATTGACTGGTCGGTCCACTGTGACTTCTAGAAATGGCACTTTGTTGTTGTTTTCCTCTTTTGTGAATTTTATGCCAGGAAGATAATTGTTGATGGTGTTGTAGGTTTCCTCTAATTTGTTTCATTTTTTGATGACAGAAGTGTTTCATGGGCGTTTCGTTGATTTGTTTGTAGGGCTTGTTACTGAATATAAAGTGGGTGGTAAGGCACAGTTCCACGAGGTTGACAGTGTTATCTTTGCTGCTGAAGTTGGTTCTGTGTTTTTGTCTTTAGTTCTTCGAGTAGTGTCTTCAGTTTTCTTTGGCCACGTTGATGTTAATGGATGTGAACAGGTCTGTTATGTCAAAGGACAACATTATTCCATCCTCTTCCACCTTTGGTGTTCAGGAATTCTTGGATGGAGTAAATGGAGTGGCATGAATCTTCGACTTGGTGTTTTAGTCCTCAGTAGAGGCCTTTGACTAGTCTGTATATTGGTGTTCCAAGTAGTGAGACTATGGCCTGAGGGGGGCTCCTAGTTTGAAAAAGAGGAGAACAACAATAAACTGCATTCTTAGATGTCACAGTCGAGCGAACAGTCAATGAGGAACTTCAAACTAGCATCTACAGAAAAACAACACACACAAACCAAATACTTAACCACAGAAGCAATCATCCCAACACCCACAAACGAAGCTGCATCAGGACATTATTTCAACGAGCCACTACACACTGCAGCACAGAGAAACTACGAAGACCACAAGAGAAATACGTATATAGTGTAATTAAGGAGAACGCGTCCCCAATAAACCCATTCCGCCGATTTCTCAGTGATGCTTCCAAGCTCACTCTCAAAAATTCGGTTTGTCCCTCCATTCTTTCCTGTTTGTTTTTTGTGGGTTTTGAAAGCTTTCCCAATCCTCTGACTGAGTATTGGAGTTGGGAAGGTAAAAACAATGACTGCAGATGCTGGAAACCATATTCTGGATTAGTGGTGCTGGAAGAGCACAGCAGTTCAGGCAGCATCCAAGTCGCTTCGAAATCGACGTTTCGGGCAAAAGCCCTTCGTCAGGAATAAAGGCAGTGAGCCTGAAGCATGGAGAGATAAGCTTATCTCTCGATGCTTCAAGCTCACTGCCTTTATTCCTGACGAAGGGCTTTTGCCCGAAACGTCGATTTCGAAGCTGCTTGGATGCTGCCTGAATTGGAGTTAGGAAGTTATGTTGTGGCTGTACAGGACATTGGTGAGACCACTTTTAGAATATTGTGTGCAATTCTGGTGTCCCTCCAATCAGAAGGATATTGTGAAATTTGAAAGGGTTCTGAAGCACCAATGAGTCCATAGAGGGGAAGAGGCCCTTCTGTTCCCCTGAGTGTGGGAAGGCCTTCAGTGATTCCTCTGCCCTGCTGACGGACCAGTTGGTCCACACCGGGGAAGGCTGTTCTCCAGCCCCAAGTGCGAGATGGCCTTCAGCAGTTCTTCCCACCTGTTGAGACACCAGTGGGTCCACACTGAGAGGCCGTTCTTCTGCCCCAACTGCAGGAGGGGCATTGCTCTTTCCTCCGACGTACTGGCCCATTGGTGTGTCCAAATGGTAGAGAGGTCGTTCAGTTGCCCTATGTGCAGGAAAACCTTCAGCAATTCCTCAGCCCTGCTGAGGCACCAGTCTATCCACACCGGGGAGAAGCCCTTCTCCTGCCCCGAATGTGGGAAAGTCTTTACCTGCTCCTCCACACTGCTGAATCACCAGCTGGACCACACGGCGGTTTGGGCGGGGGGTGGGGGGGGACAGTGGCGGAGGAGGGGAGACCATTCTGCTGCCCTAAGTGCGGGAAGGCCTTCAGCAATTCCTCTGCCCTACTGAAGCACCAATGCGCCCACACCTGGGAGATGCCCTCCAGCTGGACCGAGTGTGGGAAGAGGTTCATGTTTTCCTACAACTTGCGGAAGCACCAGCGGGGGCACCAGCGCTCCCAGCAATCAGATCCTACCAGTGATGATGCCTTCAGACACCTCCCAGGTCTGAACCTCCTGCCAGTTCTGACAGTGGGTGCAGTGGGAGAGTAGGTGGGCTGTTTTAGTCTTCTGCTGGACTGCAATTGCCTTCCCGACACCCCAAAATCACAACTCCATGGTGGCTCACGGTTAGCACTGCTGCCTCATGGCACCAGGAACCGGAATAATTCCACCCTTGGGAGTCTGTGTGCAAGTTATGGAGGGTAGGAAAATGGATCTGAGTGGGTTAGTTTTCGGAAGATCAGTGCAGATGTGTTCGGCTGAAGGACCTGTTTCCACATTGTGGGGGTTCTATGATTCTATGAGCTTTGCCTTCAGTGGACACTGTTGCTCATTGAGCCAGGGACTGCACATTGCCAATGAAATGATCCAGAGAAACCTAAGACCGCAAGACCATCGGAGAAGAAGTTTGGCCTACTCTGCCATTCGTTAGTAACAAAAGTATTGGATGAGATTAGCTACAGTGTGGAAACAGGCCATTTGTCCCAACAAGTCCACACCGACCCTCTGAAGTGTAACCCATCCAGACCCATTTCCCTCTGACTAATGTACCTAACTCTATGGGCAATTAAGCATGGCCCATCCACATGACCTGCACATCTTTGGTTTATGGAAGAAAACAGGACCACCCAGAGAAAACTCACTCAGACATTGGGGGAAAGTGCAAATTCCTCACAGACAGCCACCCAAGGCTGGAATCAAATCTGGGTCCCCGGCACTGTGAGGCTGCAGTGATAATCACTGAGCCACTACACATTGCAACCCGAAGTTGGCAAGCCGGGGGTTGGGAGAATACAGCAAGCCAGGCAGCACCAGGATGTGGAGTAGTCAGCGTTTTGGGTATTAACGCTCCTTCAGGACTGAAAGAGTGACTTATCTATGAGAAAAGATTTACATGAATGTTGCTGGGGATTGGAGGGTTTGAGCTGCAGGGAGTGGCTGAATAGCGTGCGGTTGTTTTCACTGGAGCATCGGAGGCAGAGAAGTGACCTAATAGCGGTTATAAAATCATGAGGGGCATGGACAGGGTAATAGACAATGTCCTTTCCTTGGGTAGGGGAGTCCAGAACTAGATGGCATAAGTTTCGGGTAAGAGGCGAAACAAATTAAAGGGACAACTTCTTCATGCAGAGGGTGGTACATATATGAAATGAGCTGCCAGACTATATGGGTCAGGTGCTGTCAAATGGGAGTAGATTAATATAGGATATCAGGTCAGCATGGACAAGTTGGATCGAAGGGTCTGTTTCCATGCTGTACGTGTCTCTGACTACTGGTCCTGATGTAAGTTTAAAATAGAGTCCAAGTAACTTTGAATAGTTCAATCTTGTTGAACTCACCTCCTGAAAAGTTTCAGATGAATCCCTCTGAGAGATACTGTTTAAACATGCTGAGTTGGACAAAGTATCCCATCAAGTTCAACACAAACCCAGAGTTGAAGAAGTCAGAAGTCAGAACACCAAGGGGACCAAAACTCATCACAATATTCCAGGTGCGGCCTCATCAACGTCCTGTATAACTACAACATAACTTGCCAACATCTATACTCAGTTCCCTAACTGATGAAGGCCAGTGTGCTGAAACCTTTCTTCACTGCCTTGTGTACCGATGTAATCAGAGATATAGAACCTCCTTTAAACTGATCCACGATCCAGCTGCTGGGAGCACAGAAGTAGAGAATTGCTGCGTGAGTGTGGTGGGTAGATAACCCAGAGGTCGATGGGTAAAAACCATGTGATTCTATTGCTCAATGTCTCTGTAAGCTGCTTTCATATACAAAGGTTCTCTGTTCTGCATCTTGCCTTTGCATCTGCTTCCCAAAGCTTCTTCAATGGAGGCGCGGCCGCTGGAGCCCAGGGGTTCAACAACCCCCGGGAGCTGGAGGAAGGTCCAAGCTCCAATAAGAGGGGGGGGGGGGGGTAAGGCTGGAAGCTGGATTTGCTCAATGCTTGTATTTTTGACTCATTTAAATGGTACCTTCTGTATGGGGCTATGGTTTACATTAAATCCGAAGGATCATATCAGAGTGTTTATATTTTGCAGTGGTAGTTGGTAAAATGCACACTCTGGGGGAGCACTTTCTATGATGCTGCATTTCTCGCCTTCTGCCCTTCCCCCATTTCTTATCTCCCATCTTGATTTTATATTTGTTTGGTCAAATTTAATTTCAGATTAATCAGACTTGTGATTCACTGTGTGCTATTAATTTGTTTGTTCGAATATTTCAAGTCAACATTAATGCTGTAATTTAATTTCTGATGTCAGAGTTTGACATTGAATGTGCAGGTGTGAATACCAGTAAGTTGTGAAAATAAATCAAGAACTTGTGGTTTTTAACAAAAGGAGCAGTTCACTGATATTCATGGCATCGTCTCATTTGGGAGTGATTATTCAAATCTGACCAACAAACCGTTTCATGCAGTCATCCAATTGAATAAAAATTTTCTTTAATTTAATAAAAGAAAATAATTCTGGCAGGCTAAGACTTATGCAATCTATTTATAAGATTTTGTCCATTGCTCGCAATATGGTCTCAACCACATTGGGGAAACTGGATGCCAACTAACCGAATATTTCAGGGAACAACTCTTGGACTCTAATTCTAACCGACACACCGCCCTGTGGCTGAACACTTTATCCCACCCTCCTCTAGCTTATCTCTCCACGCTTCAGGCTCACTGCCTTATTCCTGATGAAGGGCTTTTGCCCGAAACGTCGATTTCGCTGCTTGTTGGATGCTGACTGAACTGCTGTGCTCTTCCAGCACCACTAATCCAGTATTTGGTTTTCAGCATCTGCAGTCTTTGTTTTTACCACTTTAACTCCCCCTCCCATTCCACCAAGGACATGCAAGTCCTGGGCCTCCTCCACTGCCAACCTCTTGCTATCCGACACTTGTAGGAAAAACACCTCAACTTCTGCTTTAGGACCCTCCAACCTCATGGTATCAATGCAGATTTCATCAGTTTCCTTATTTCCTCTCCCCCACCTTGTCCCAATTCCAACCTTCCAATTCGACACCAACCTCTTGACCTGTCATACCTGTCCACCTTGCTTCTCACCTATTTACTTCACCCTCATCTCTGATCTATCACCATCAATTCCTACCTCCATCTACCTATTGCACTCCCAGCTGCCTTCCCTGCAGCCCCACTTCCTTCCCATTTATCTCTCAGCCCCCTTGGGCCACCCTTTATTCCTGATGAAGAGCTTATGCTCTAAACCAAGACTGTGATGAAGCAACATCCTCAACAAATAGGAAATAGCTCCCAAGTCAGATTTCATTCCCTCTTCTGTTTCCCAGTTCTTTCAGAAATAAGGAATGTCTTTTTCTTCCACTAGAAAGTGGTCTTCCACTTTGCGCTGTCTGAAGTGTTATCCCTCACGACTACTTCAGACACCTTTTAAGAATCCTTTCAACCTGTTTTTCTAACAATTGTGGAGGTGACCAAAAGCAAACATTTCACTTCTCCTCAATGTCCCATTTCTCCTCCTATGAGCCATTTTGTCATGTTGTCTCTGTTACAAGCAGCCGAGTGCACTTGGTTTCTGAATTGAAATTTGGCCATTGAAGTGAACAGGATTAATATTTATCGATAGCTAGCTGTGTTTGCACTAACTGTAATTTTCCATCAATATGATGTCTTTTGTTCCACAAAACTGGAAACAATGATCTGTGTTTATATTGCAGTCGGATGCAGAAAATCATCCCAGTGATCTTCACGTTATTATAGTTTACTGAGGCCATAACATCATTACGTGGCAGTTTGATGTGACTAAAACCTGGATGGAAATCTCTAGATTATGTTGTAAAAATATCGGTATAATGTTATTCACACTGCGCTGTCACCAACTGAATGAACCGGCTGTGTGTTTAAATCCCGTGATGAACAGTTTGTATTCGACTTCGCACGTTGCGGGGAGCTGAGCATTTCCCCAAATAATGGGCACACCACATTCTCTCACTTTGTCTCCATAACCCTCCATCATCTTGATGCTCAAGAACGTCTTCATCTCAGTCTTAAATATCCTCAGTGACCTGGCCTCCACCACAGCCTTCTGTAGCAGTGAATTCCATATATTCACCGCTTTCTGGCTGAAGAAGTTTCTCCTTACCTCAATTCTAAAAGGTCTTCCCTTTACTCTGAAGCTGTGCCCACTAGTCCTAGTCTCTCCAGTCAATGGAGACACCTTCCCAACTTCCACTCTTTCCAGGCCATTCAGTATTCATTACGTTTCAGTTATTACACCCCTGCTTGTGGGCCTATTAACCAGCGTCAACTGCATCCTTCAGGATGAGTTACAGCAGGGATTAGGTTCAGCAAACTGAGAATGGAGGGAGAGTGTGTGGGATAGAGATTTTCAACTTCTAAGGAATAAGCAAGGAAAGAGAGTTCACTATAAATTAGAACTGATCAGGTGGGCTGATTGGCCAAAGTGTGGTAGATGGAGTTTAAATCCGAGAAGTGTGTGGTTTGCATTTTGGTTAAGCAATCCAGGCAGAACTGACACGGTAAAGGGGGATATTGCAGAACAAAGAGACCTTAGAGTGCAGGTTCATAGTTCCTTGAAAGCGGAGTCACCGGTAGACAGGATAGTGAAGAAGGCATTTGGTATGCTTTCCTTTATTGGTCAGTGCATTGAATATAGGAGTTGGGAGGTCATGTTGTGGCTGTGTAGGACATTGGTTAGTCCACGTTTGGAAGACTGTGTATTCATTTCTGGTCTCCCTTTTTAAAGGAAAGACATTGTGAAACTTTGAAAGGGGTCGGAAAAAATTTACAAGTCTACAAGTGACAAGGAGAGGCTCAAATGGCTGGGGATATTTTCCCGAGAGCATTGGAGGCTGAGGGGTGACCTTATAGACGTTCATAAGAGGCATGGATAGGGTGAATATCCAAGGTCTTTTCCCCAAGGTAGGAGAGTCCAAAACTAGAAGGCATACGTTTGAGATGAGTCGGAATTTTTAAAGGCATCTGAATGGGTACATGAATAGGAAGGGTTTAGAGAGATGTGGGCCACATGCAGGCAAATTGGATGAGATTAATTTAGGATATCTGTTTGGCCAGACGAGTTGGAACAAAGGGTCTGTTTCCGTGCTGTATGACTCTAATCTCCTTCGGTGAAAGCAGTAGTGTGATTATGAAGGCTGGAGTTTCAGAGCAGCTTTCAAAGATGTTTTGCCCTTAATGGGAGCAGAAGAAGTAACAATGAAATCCTGCATTTGTGAGACAGCAACTGAGTGAGTGAGTACATCCGGGATTTTGGTGGAAAGTGGGAATTCATTGCACTGTGGGGATGAAGCTCTACCTATTGAGTCATTTCTGCTGGTGAATGAAACCAGGCCTCAAGACGAGGAGGAGTAGATTCAGGACAGAGATGAAGAAGAACTGTTTTTCCTGGAGAATAGTGAATCTGTGGAGTTCTCTGCCCAAGGAATCAGTAGAGGCAGCTTCATTAAGTATATTCAAGACACAGTTGGAGGTGGTTTTTGCATGGTAGGGGAATTAAGGGTAGTTGGGACAATGCAGGGAGGAGGAGCTGAGACAATAGATAGATCAGCCATGATCTTAATGAATGGTGCAGCAGGCGAGATGGGCCAAATGGCCTACTCCTGCTTCTATTACTATGAAACTACAAACCTGCATCTCCCATGGCTAACCCACCTAACTTCAACTTTCTGGGCAATTTAGCATGAACAATCCAAACCAAGACCAATGAGCAATGTAGTGATGTGGGAAATGAACTTCAGAGAATGATAGAAAGGGACAAGGAGAGTAAATATTCCAGCAATCAAAACTGGATTCTAAAGATCACAAAAATTGAAACCAGAAATGGTATCTGAATGTGTGCTGCATTGTGACAAAAGTAAATGAGTTGACTGCACACATTGAGGAGAATAATTATGATCTGAGACTCCTTACAGAGACATGGCTTCAGGATGACAAGGATTGGATCCTGAATATCGAGGGTTTGGTCATATGGGAAGCGAGGTAAAGGTATAAGGTTGGTGCTGCTAATCAAAGCACTGATCACAGGGTAGTCTGGTGTCAACTCGGATTTCAGGCCCTGATTTCTCTGTCCTCTGTTGATCTCCCTGTTCCCACAGAGTAAGGTGTCGGTCTGTTCTCAGCTCTGCTGGATTTCTGCTGAAGCTTTGCCCTCCCCCACTTTTTTTTGTCACCTTCCGGAACAATAAAGCATTCAGCCAATCAAGCCCCAACCCACGATCTCCCAGCCCGTCAACCATCCAGACACACAGTGTAATCATAGCAGGGAATCACACAAGAAAAATGAAACCAAATTTGAAACAAATAGGCGCTCGTGTTTAATGTTTGTTCATTCGGAAGTAAACCAGAAATGGGGGTCTCCCAGGATTCTGAGACTGTCATACCTGAGGAATTCTCTCTCTCTTACATCTATCTATGAGAACCCAGCTATGATTTACAACAATATTTACACCAACAGAAATAGACAGAGATATACAGGATGGAAATAGACATTTTCTCTCTCATGCACACACACACACACAAGTCCACGGGAGTGAATGTATATTTGCAGAGCTGAGCTGAAATGTCACTTTTTGTTATCAAAATTTAAGTTATATGGAGAAGGTGCCTTCCAGGGATTTCTGGGATTTGCATATTAACGAAACCTGCAACCCATTTGTAAAGATGAAAGGCTTAACAATCCAGGTTTGTTCAATGTATCATTTCAGTGGCAGGACACTGTCATCTTTTTCTATAAATTCTATGTATTATGATCTTATTCTCCACAATCACCTGATGAAGGAACAGCGCTCCAAAAGCTAGTGCTTCTAAATAAACCTGTTGGACTATAATTTGGTGTTATGATTTTTAACTTTGTCCAGGTTAGGGGGGATTGGCTATGCTCAATTATCCATAGTGCCCAGGGATGTGCAGGTTAGGTGTGATAGTCAGTGAGTAGAGCAAGAGGTGTAGGGTAATGGGTGTGGGTGGGTTACCCTTCGAGGGTTGGTTTGGACTCGTTGGGCTGAGTGGCCTGCTTCCACGCTGTGGGGATTCTGTGAAGGAAAGGGATTCCTGCAAACTGTGCACCTCACCTCGCCCCTTCTCCCTCCCCCTCCCCCACCCTCGACCCATTGATGGCGTCACAATGCGGAAGTGGCCCTGTCAGTTTGAGTGAAGCTCCCTCTCTTTGGGCAACTCTTCGTCCTGGGAGGGAGAGGGAGGGGAGGGGGGAAATCTATTCACTTGTGGCAGTTGGAGTGAATCCAGGGAGGGAGCAGGCTTGGCAACCTCAGGTATGTGTCTTAATTACCCGGGTGAGGAGGGACGGAAGGATGGGGTGGGGCTGTTTTCCCCATCACACAAGAGCCTGAGAGGTGACATTATAGACTTTTATAAAATCATGAGGAGCATGGATAGGGTAAATAGACATGATCTTTCCCTTGGGATGGGGGAGTCCCGAACTGGAAGGTCATAGGTTCAGGGTGACGGCAGTGGGGAGATGTAAAAGAGACCTCAGGGGCAACCTTTTCATGAAGAGGGTGATGCGTATATGGAATGAGCTGCCAGAGGAAGTGGTGGGGGCTGGTACAATTCCTACAGTTAAAAGGCATCTGGATGGGCGGATGAATACAAAGGGTTCAGATGGAGAGGGGCCAAGTGGTGGCAAATCATAGAGATGTACAGCATGGAAACAGACCCTTCGATCTAACTCGTCCTTGCCAACCAGATAGCCAACCCAATTTAGTCCCAGCACCCAGCCCATATAGGGGCTAAGTGATAACAAATGTGACTAGATTAATTTAGGAAATCTGGTCAGCTTGGACAGGTTGGGCCCAAGGGTCTGTGTCTGTGCTGTGTGACTCTAATCGTCTTCAGTGAAAGCAGAAGTGTGGCTGTGATGACTGGACTTTCAGAGGATGTTTTGCCCTGACTGGAAGCAGAAGAGTTTGACTGAAGTGTATCGGTATTAATGCCTTGACGTCTCATTTTGCTCCCACCTTCCTGGGGTCGTTAACCATTTTGTGTCTGGTTCTTCCTCAAGAAGCTGAATTGCAGGTTCACCCTGAATTGACACTTTTTTTTGCTTCCCAAAAGCAGACCTGCTCACTCTTAGCAATATCCCAGTGTTGTGAAAGATATTAACTTTCAGGTGGAATTATCCAAAATTCAGAGAGATGTCAGTCTTGATGTTTTTTGCTCATCTGCCCCTGTAAGATCCTGAATCAGCACCTTCAGGAGAATTAGTTAGATTGGAGTGAGAACAGAGGGGGAGAGAGAGTGGGATGGTGCTTTCAATTTTGTGGAATAACAAGAATATTCAACAGAAGGTAGAATTGCTTGTTCTGAATTCTACCCTGCACTGACAGTGATGACTTTTGCAATCTCTTTTTAAACAGTGTATTTGAAGATTTGAAGATAGAAGTTTCAAAATCAACGTATGAAGTTCTTATGCCCGAAACGTTGACTCTCCTGCTATTCGGATGCTGCCTGACCTGTTGGCCATTTCCAGTACCACACATTTCAACACTGATTCTCCAGCGTCTGCAGTCCTTACATTGACGTCAATGATTCAATCCCTCGGGACCAGAAAGAATTTTCAACTATGAGTCTGTGAGAAGGACCAAAGCATTTTGGTTCCTGTTTGAGTACGTTTTCAGCATCAGTGGGCCTGGATGAGAGACCCTACTGTTGCAGCGCACTGAGTGTGGGGCATGTAGCAGCAGGAATTGACAGCAGGGAGGGGCTGGAAACATATTTGTGTGCAGCTGAAGCTTCGGCCATGGAGAAACCCGAGGAATCCCGCCCCGTGGAGAAACGGTGGAAGTGCAGTGATGGCGGGAATGGCTTCCATTTCCCGTCTGCCCTGCAGATTCATCAGCACATCCACACAGGGGACAGGCCATTCTCCTGCCCTGAGTGTGGGAAGGGCTTTGCCCAGACCTCCGCCCTGCTGAGGCACCAGCGGACCCACACCGGGGAGAGGCCATTCCCCTGCCCAGAGTGCGGGAAGGCCTTCAGTAATTGTTCCGACCTGCTGAGGCACCAGCGGTCCCACTCGGGGGAAAGGCCCTTCAGCTGCCCCAACTGCGGAAAGAGATTTACCCAGGCCTCCCACCTGCTGAGGCACCTGCGGGCCCACGCAGGGGAGAGGCCGTTCTCCTGCCCTGAGTGTGGGAAGAGATTTACCCAGGCCTCCAACCTGCTGACCCACCGGCGGTCCCACACAGGGGAGAGACCCTTCAGCTGCCCCGAGTGTGGGAAGGCCTTCAGCAATTCCCCCAACCTGCTGAGGCACCAGCAGGTCCACACGGGGGAGAGGCCCTTCAGCTGCCCAGATTGTGGGAAGGCTTTCAGCGATTCCTCTTCCCTACTGACCCACCAGCGGACCCACAGTGGGGAGAGGCCCTTCAGCTGCCCCGAGTGCGGGAAGACCTTCAACAATTCCTCTTCTCTGCTGACCCACCAGCGGATCCACACTGGGGAGAGGCCCTTCAGCTGCCCCGAATGTGGGAAGGCCTTTAGCAATTCCCCCAACCTGCTGAGGCACCGGCGGGTCCACACGGGGGAGAGGCCTTTCAGCTGTCCCGAGTGCAGGAAGGCCTTCAGCAATTCCTCAAACCTACTGAAGCACCAGCGGATTCACACGGGGGAGAGGCCCTTCAGCTGCCCCGAGTGCAGGAAGGCCTTCAGTAATTCCACCGCCCTGCTGACCCACTGGCGGGTCCACACGGGGGAGAGGCCGTTCAGCTGTCCCGAATGCGGGAAGGACTTCACCCGCTCCTCCCACCTCCAGAGGCACCAGCGCATTCACCTACCATCGCAGGGTGTTTGAAGGAGCAACGGCTGAGTGTCATTATCGACTGGACTATTGACCCAGTTCCAGGTGCTCCCGGGTTTGAATCCCACTGCAGCAGATGGCGCTATACAGGGTACAGGTTGAAATTGCCGAGTGAGGCAACACATCCTCCGGGTTAAGGCTGTACCAAGGACCCAATTAGAAAGGGACATCTCAGTGCTGATCAATAGTAAAGAAAGTGGTGGGGCGAAATGTGTGCGCTTTGATTTTGAGCTGTTCAACAAGCAACTTTATCTCTGCCTTTTTGCTGAGGAGATCTGAAGTTGTAACAAAGTTGGGTCACAATAAAGGTTACCTGAACTTACTGCCGGGCTCAGACTCTCATTGAAAGCTTTGAGCGCCAAGGGGTTTTTGTTTTAAAGCTGCTCATTTCTTTCAGTCTCCTGCACTAAGCTTCCAATGTCGCGTATCAGATGGAGTCGTGAATGAGCAGCCAGTATCGTGAGAAATTGTCAATTTTTCAGGAGTGCAGAGAGTGTCATTTCATCGGCGTTGTAAGATTTCTTGGCAGCATCAGGAGGTGTGGGCTGTGTTCGCAAGAAATTATGTGGAGGAGCCAATGTTGGACTGGGCTGGATAAAGTTAAAAATCACACAACACCAGTTTTTAGTCCAACAGGTTTATTTGGAAAGCACTAGCTTTCGGAGCACTGCTCCTTCAGCAGGTAACTGTGGAGCAGAATCATAAGACACAGATTTTATAGCAAAAGATCACAGTGTCATGCAACTGATAGGATATATTGAACAAACCAAGATTGCTGTTAAGTCTTTCACCTTTTAGACTGAGTTGCAGGTTTCAGTTCATTAATCTGTAAATCCCAGAACTACTATTAATTCACGTTCTCGAGATGACTTAAGGTTTTTTATTTTAAAAAGTGACATCTCAGCCCAGACAATGCATTAAAAGTGTGAGGTTCAAGTCTGACAGTATCCCAATCTTGAATCAGACTGGTTCTAGTTCCAAAGTAGGAATTTATAAAATATTACATGGATTGACTGCCTGCAGGTTGTGCACTTTTTGAGCAAAGTAGAATGTATCTGCAAACATAATTCTGCCAATATAAGTTTGCCCAAAAAGTGATGTGTGAATGCATGCATGTAAGTGTGTGTGTGCATGCTTGGTAAAGTGAGAGTGTGATGGAGTATAAGCCTGTGAGAGTGTTGGGGATGTGTATATGTGGGTGTCTGAGAGAAAGCGTGTGTATGAGTGAGCTATTAAAAGTGAGGGCTTGCATTTTGCTAAAACAAGGAAGGGCAGGACTTGTACGGTAAATGGTAAGGCCCTGTGCTGTGCTGTAAAAGAGAGACATGGTGGGGTTCAGGTACATAGTTCTTTGAAAGTTGCATCGCTGCTAGACAGGGTGGTCAAGAAGGCATTTAGCATACTTGTCTTCATTGTTCACACCATTGAGTAGAGGGATTGGGACATCCGGCGGGTCGGTGTGGACTTGTTGGGCCGAAGGGCCTGTTTCCACACTGTAAGTAATCTAATAAAATCTAATCATGTTGAGGTTGTACAGGATGTTGGTGAGGCCACTTGTAGAGTACCGAGTATGGTTCTGGTGATCCTGTAAGAGGAAGAATTCTATTAGAGAGGGTTTGGTAAAGATTTACCAGGATGTTGCCAGGACTGGAGGGTTTGAGTTATAAGAAGATTTTGGGACTTCATTCACTGGAGCACAGGAGGTTGAGGGGTGACATTATTGAGATTGATAAAATCATGAGGCGTGGAGGTAAGGTGAACACCAAAGGGCTCTTCCTTAGCGTAGGGGAGCTCAAGACTAGGGGGCATATTTCTTTAAAGTGAGAGGAGAGAGATTTAAAAGGAACCTGTGGGGCAACTTTTTGACAGAGGGTGGTTTGCATGTGGAATTTGGATGAGTACATGCATAGAAAAGTTTAGAGGGATATGGGCCAAACACAGGCAAGTGGGACTAGTTTAGTTTGGGAATCCTGATCGGCATGGATGAATTGGACCGAAGGGTCTGTTTCTGTGCTGTATACCTCTCTGAACCAGAAGTGATCTTATTGAAACCAGTAGAATTCTGAAAGGGGCTTGACAGGATAGATGCATATAAAATGCTGCTTTGTCGGGGGGAGTCATAGAATCCCAATAACATGGAAGCAGGCCATTCAGCCCATCTATTTTAATCTGGCCCTCCGAAGAGTATCTCATCCATATCCATCCCCTTTCTCCGTATTTCCCATGGACAATCTATCCTAAATTGCACATCCCTGGTCGCTATGGGTAATTCAGCACAACCAATCCACCCTAACGTCTACACCCTAATCTGTAAATTACTTCCTCAAAAATGAAGTCTAAATGCAAAAATTTTTCTCTAAGAAAAATCTCAGTCTGACTCAACATTCGGACGCAGACAGGATTCACACCTATTGTTAGAAAAGCTCTGCATTTGAATGATATTCGTGAGAAGGTAATTAAAATCAAATTCTAGGATTAACATACCTTTCGAAACCCATTCAAAAGGTGAAAGATTTAATCTAAAATTGTTTGATGTATCACATCTCCATGCCACTGGACTCCATTGGCTATAAACTCCGTGATCGTGATCTCATTCTCCACAACCACCAGATGAAGGAGCGGCGCTTCGAAAGCTAGTGCTTCCAAATAAACCTGTTGGATTATAACCTGGTGTTGTGTGAATTTTAACTTTCTCCATGGTTGCTGGTTCCATCACCCCTTCAAGACCATTCCAAATCGTAATACCTTGCTTATTTTCTTAAAAATTAAACCATCTCACGGCCACTACAACCCCCTTTTTAAAAATGGCTGCACTATTTCCAATACGGTCATGCTTCCTTAATGTTACCATGTACTTCTACTTATGAACAAGTCTCTTCAGATTTCAATGTATCTTTTTAAATATAAAAATGCCCCTTTACATGTAACTCACCCTTTAAATGTGTTATGTTCCTCACAACGCAATCTCACTCCTCGATAATGTATATTTACCCCTTTAGATATCAGTATGTCTCTTAAAGGGGTACTTCTGCTTAAAAATAGGGCAACGTTTCTTCGAAATGTAGATTCACTTAGATATAACTGCGTGACTTTACATATTAAGATATCCCTTTGAATGTGCCCACATCCCTTTTGAAATATAATCTTGTCCATTTAAATCTATTTATTTGCAAAAATAGGCCGTTAAAATGTCCACGTCACTTTAAAATGCAGATTGCCCCCCTTTTAGATATGATGCCGTTCCGTTATATGTCGGAATATCTGTTTAAATTGAGCCGTGAACTTTCCCAATGTAGACAGGGCTCCTCGAAACGTGGCAGTGTCCCCCCTGCAGCTGCAGAGTGAGACAGGAGAGTTTGTTTTTGTGAATGAGCAGTTGTAGCGCGAGGTGGCTGTTACTTGGTGACGGTGAGGCTCCCCGGCCCCGCCCATCCCCCTGAGCTGACGTCACGCGGGGGTGAAGGCGGTTGGGAGGAGAAGTCGCTCGAGCGGGGAAGGGGCGGCCGTTAGGAAAATGGCGCCGTGCGGCCCCGGGGCAGACACCCGTCACTGGGCACCGCCGCCTTCCTGGTGCAGCTGCTGTGTCACGGGCCACACCGCCCGGCTGTACAGCAGGCAGGAGCCGGTGACCATTCTGGAGGCGGATGGGGTTAAGGGCCTGTTTGGGAACCCGTCGGCCGCCTGGGTGGTGGAGTTCTACTGGTCGTGGGGCGGCCCCTGTGTCAACTCTGGGGCCACCTGGAAGGTACTGGGCCCGGGAGGTGAAAGGTGAGGCAGGTTGGGGGGGGGGGGGGGGGACGGAGGGGAAGGAATGTGGGGCCTGTCCTGTCATAGTGACATTTTACACTCACTTTACATCTGATTTTACTGGGGCTTGTGCTGTTTACCCCTTCACTGTTTGTTTAATCCTTGTGCTGTTTACCCTCACTGTTTGTTTAATCCTTGTGCTGTTTACCCCCTCACTGTTTGTTTAATTCTTGTGCTGTTTGCTCTTTGCTGTTACTTGTGCAATTGCTGAGGGTAGTGTGTAAATACTATTGAAGGAGATTATGCACCAGCATGTGTATGTTCCTCAATCATTGAAGGGGCAGGACTTGTTGAGAATGGTTAGTAACGTATGTGGTGCACTAAGCCTTGTTAACATGGATATAGTTTGTTATTTGGAAAAGTAGACTATTTATTATTTAGAGTCATAGCGATGTACAGCACAGAAACAGACCCATTCGGTCCAACCTGTCCATGTCAACCAGATATCCTAACTTAATCTAGTCCCCTTTGCCAGCACTTGACTCATATCCCTCTAAACCCTTACTATTCATATACCCAGCCAGATAACTTTTAAATGCTGTAATTATATCACCTTCCACTACTTCCTCTGGCAGCTCATTCCATCTCCGCACCACCCTCTGCGTGGAAACGTTGCCCCTCAGGTATCTTTGTGGTCTCACCCTAAACCTATGCCTTCTAGTTGTGAATCTCACCCCAACACTGAGGAAAAGACTTAAACATTGAGCAGCCACACAAATGCAAAAGCAATCAAATATCGAGCCACATGGGGGAGAAAAAAATTATGGCTGTACCCTTTTTGTTAGCCTATAGGCATTTGGAAACTTAAAATCTGTCAATAACACCAGCATTCCTACAGAGCATATTGAGGAAAAGACATAAAAACATTGAGCAGCCAGACAAATGCAAAAGCAATCAAATATTGAGCCACATGGAAAAAAATGGCTCTCCCCTTTTTGTTCTCCCATAGGAATTTGGACACTTAAGTTCTGTCAATAACACCAGCATTGCTACAGTGCATATTGTGTACACTCCTCAGTGTCAACAAGCAGGCACATGTTTGCCAGTGTCACCAAAACATTGGGCGTGTTCCTCGCTGTCAGCAGAATAGGGGTGAGTCCTACGTTTGATGGACAAATAAGGAGCACTGGAGGACCGGAGGGAGAATTGTCCTCCTGCCATTCGGAGCTCCCCTATTGGTGAATGTGGAAGCTGGACCATGAGGTTCTGAAGCTCCTGCTTCTCCTCTCTCTGAATGAAGATTGAGCTTGACCTCAGACTGCAACTCCTTTCCTCTGTCCAACATCTGAGAGTACGGCACTCTCTTTTCTCACCCCCATTTCCATTTACACTTCATTCTGAGGTTCAGTTGTTGACTTGGAGCAACTGAAAGGAATGGGAGTGAATCCAGCGAGGGGACAGACTCTGGAAAAGTTAGTCCAGGCCTTTGTTCTCAATTGGCAAAATAGACAGGCAGGAGACTTAAAGAATGTAGCAAGCCAGGCAGTAGTAGGAGGTGGAGAAGTCGAGGTATCTGGTGTAACTCTTGTTCAGGACTGGGGGGTGGGTATAGGGAGAGCTGTGGAACAAGGGTGTGCTGGGGCAGGGTATTGAAGTGTGGATAGGTGGAGACAGGTAGAGGGTACAATAGACAATAGGTGCAGGAGTAGGCTATTCTGCCCTTCGAACCAGCACCACCATTCATTGTGATAATGGCTGATCATCCTCAATCAGTATCCTGTTGCTGCCTTATCCCCACAACCTGGTACGACCTGGTTGGTGAATGGGAGGAAGGAATCTAGTTGGCAGGGAAGAGTGGAAGGGGCTGGGAAGTGAGTTGGGGGATGGGATGGGAGATTATTTGAAATTGGAGAACTCAGTGTTGAGTCCTCCAGGCTGTTGACTGCTCAGACAGAAGATGAGGTTTTGTTCCTCCAATTTGTGGTTTGGTTTGTTGTGGTAATGGAGGAAGCCAAAGATAGTCATGTCAGAAGGGGAGTGGGAAGGGGCATTAAAATGGGTGGAGACTGGGAAGTCCGCTCAGCCTCTGCGATGCTCAGCAAACCGTTCCCCGAGTTTACACTCTGTTTTCCCGATGTAGAGAAGACCACAATTGGCAAAGCACAGCAGGTCAAGCAGCAGTAGGACAGTCGAAGTTTTGGGCATGAGCCCTTCATCAGGAATGATGTGTGGATGTTCAGAGGGGTATTAGTGTCCTTCTGTGCCAGTTGTCAGACAGGTGCAGCAGGTACTGAGCAAGGCAAGTGGTGTATTAGCAAGAGGAATTCTGATCGGAAGTGGGAATGTCTTCCTACAGTTAGGGGGTCATTGAATATATTCAAGGCTGAGTTCATCTGATTTTTATGTGAATGTTTATGGGGAAGGCAAGAAAATGGTTTTAAGACCAGTATAGAACCGAGTTACAGAGCCATACGGCACAGAAACAGACCCTTCAGTCCAACTAGTCCATGCTGACTATGTTCTCAAACTAAACCAGTCCCACCTGCCAGTATTTTGGCCCATATCCCTCCAATCCTTTCCTATTCATGAACTTATCCAAATGTCTTTTAAACGTTGTTACTGTACCTGCATCCACCACTTCCTCTAGACATTTAGTCTGCATGTGAACCACTCTGTATAAAAAAAATTGTGGCCTTCAAGTCTTTTTAAAATCTCTTTCTCCTGTCACCATCAAAATTTGCTCCCTAATCTTGAAACCCCAACCCTAGGGGAAGGATACCCGTCGTTCACCTCATCTCTCCCCTCATGATTTTGTAAACCCTGATAAGGTCACCTCTCCACCTCCTATGTGCCAGTGAAAAAGTCTCAGCCCATCCACCTAGATGCAGGTAGATCCATATCCAGTCATGATCTGTTCAACGCTGGTCCCAATTCTCTCTCTCGGTGAATTGGCCATTCTCTCTAACGAAACCAGCTACTCAGTCACTGCTCCATCTGATACACAACATTGGAAACTTAGTGCAGGAGGCTGCAAGAAATGAGCAGCTTTAAAACAAAAACCGCTTGGAGCTCTCAGCTTTCAATGAGAGCCTGAATCCGGCAGAATGTTCAGGTTACCTTTATTACGTCCCAACATTGTTACAGCTTCAGATCCCCCCAGCAAAAAGGCAGAGAAAGAGTAGCTGTTTGTTAGACAGCTCAACAACAGGGGGAGGAGCAAGGGGCGGAGCAAGGCCAACAGCAGGCCCCCGCACTACGCCTACGTTACCTTGCACAGTTTACAAAAATCCCTTCCCGTTCAGAGACTCCCCACAGTGTGGGAACAGGCTACTCAGCCCAAAGACTACACACCGATCCTCCGAAGGGTAAACCCACCCACACAATTCCCCTACCCCTATTGCATAACATTTACCCCTGACTAATGCACCTACCCTGCACATCCCTGTGCACAATATCCCAACCCAATCTAGTCCCACCTGCCAGCTCGGGGCCCATATCCCTCCAGTTGCCTTTTAAATGTTGTAATTGTACCAGCCTCCACCACTTCCTCTGGCAGCTCATTCCATACACGTACCACCCTCTAAGTGAAAAGGTTGCCTCTTAGGTCTCTTTCATATCTTTCCCCTCTCACTGTAAACCTATGCCCTCTAGTTCTGGACTTTCCCACCCCAGGGAAAATACTTTTTCTATCTATCCTATCCATGCCCCTCATGATTTTATAAACCTCTATAAGGGTACCCCTCAGCCTCTGACGCTCCAGGGAAAACAGCCCCAGCCTGTTCTGTCTCTCCCTATAGCTCAAATCTTCCAGTCTTGGCAACATCCTTGTAAATCTTTTCTGAACCCTTAAGTTTCACAACATCTTTCTGATAGGAAGGAAACCAGAATTGTACTATTCCAACTGTACAGCAGTAACATGACCTCCCAACTCCTGTACTCAATATTCTGACCAATAAAGGAAAGCATACAAAACACCATCTTCACTATCCTGTCAACCTGCAACTCCACTTTCAAGGAGCTATGAACTTGCACTCCAAGGTCTCTTTGTTCAGCAACACCCCCTAGGACCTTACCATTAAGTGTATAAGTCCTGCTAAGATTTGCTTTCCCAAAATGCAGCACCTCACATTTATCTAAATTAAATTCCATTTGCCACTTCTCAGCCCATTGGCCCATCTGATCAAGATCCCATTGTAATCTGAGGTAACCTCCTTCGCTGTCCACTACACCTCCAATTTTGGTGTCATCAGCAAACTTGCTTACTATTCCACTTATGCTCACATCCAAAAAGTAGTGGACCTATTATCTATTTTCAAAGTGGAATTTACAATATATTACATGTATTGACTGCCTGCAGATTGTGCAGTCTTTCAGCAAAGTAGAATGTTTAGGGTGTAGGTTTGATATCCAGACGTTTCATTACCTGGCTAGGGAACATCAGTGGTGACCTCCAAGTGAAGCGAAGCTGTTGTCTCCTACTTTCTACTTTTGTTTGTCCTCGATGGGGTTCCTAAGATTTGTGGTGATATCAAAGTTACGAAGAGAGATACATAATTTATTTAACCAAATACAATGGCAGTGCAGAGAATTTCAGAAAAGTGCAATAAATATTTATTTTTTACCCCTTATTCAAATCATTCAAGAATTTCAAATTGAATCTGAGCTAACTTGAGAGCAAATGGCAACATTTGTTTGTTAATAGACTCACCATAGATAAAAGTGATCTTTCATAATTTAAGTCATAATGTTTAATCCCAAACGGAGCAATTAAGTGCAAAGTTACTTTCACCATTTAATAAAACACTGCAAATTTTATTTCAGATGAAAATACATTCATTTTATAATTTAGATAAGATCTTTACAAAGGAAATATACTAAACAAAATAGCTTTCCTGGGTATCAATATTGACAACAGTTATGCAGCTATTATTTGGCAATTGACCAACTAATTGAAATAATTTCAGAATAAATGAGCTACTTCATTATTATACATGGAGATATTGCATATCTTGGCTCTCACCCAAGTATTCTCGGAGCTCAAAGCTTTCAATGAGAGTTGAGCCAGGGGGTAAATTCAGGTAACTTTTATTGAGATCCAACTTTGTTACAGCTTCAAACCCCCTCAGCAAAAAGACAGAGAAAAAGTAGCAGCTTTTTAAACAGCTCACGGTCAAAGCGCACACGCTACCCCATCACCCCCCAACCCACCTCACTTCTTTACTTTTGGTCACCACCAAGTTGTCTCTTTGTAATTGGATCCTTGGTACAGCCTTAACCCAGAGGAAGTGTTGCCTCACTCAGCAATTTCAACCCATACCCTGTATCGCACCATCTGCACTGGGATTCAAACCCGGGAGCCCCTGGAACTGGGTTGATAGTCCAGTTGATACTGCCACTCAGCCATCGCGCCTTCAATCCCCCTGCGATGGTAAATGAACTCGCTGGTGCCTCCGGAGATTGGTAGAGCTGGTGAAGCCCTTCCCGCACAGGGGGCAGCTGAAGGGCCTTTCTCCTGTGTGGATCCGCTGGTGGGTCAGCAGGTTGGAGGCCTGGGTAAATCTCTTCCCGCACTCGGGACACATGAAGGGCCTCTTCCCCCATGTGGACCCGCTGGTGTCTCAGCAGGGTGGAGGAATAGCTGAAGGGCGTCTCCCCAGTGGGATCCACTGGTGGGTTAGCAGGGTGGAGGAAGTGCTGAAGCCCTTCCCGCAGACGGGACAGGGGAACGGGCTCTCCCCAGTGTGACTGCACCTCCAGGACATATGGGACACGGAAGCTTTTCCCACAGTCGCCACACTTCCACCGTTTCTCCACTGGGCTGAATTCCTCGGGTTTCTCCACGGCTGAAGCTTCAGTTACACACAAATGCGTGTGGAGCCCCTCCCCACCGTGAATTCCTCTTCCCAGGCCGTATAACTGTTTCAGGCTCCACACACACTGCGCTGTAACAGTAGGGTCTCTCATCCAGTCCCACTGATGCTGAAAATGTACTCAAACAGGAACCAAAACGCTTTGCTCCTTCTCACAGAATCATAGTTGAAAACCGTTGCGGTCCCGATGGATTGAGTGACTGTTAGACGTTGACGTCAAAGTGAGGACTGCAGACGCTGGAGAGTCAGTGTTGAAAAGTGTGGCGCTGAAAAAGCACAACAGGTCAGGCAGCATCAGAGGAGCAGGAAAGTCAATGTTTCGGGCATAAGCCCTTCCTCTGTTGATTTTGAAGCTTCAGTCTTCAGATCTTCAAATACACTGTTAAAAACAGATTACAAAAGTCATCACTATCAGTGCAGGGTAGAAATTCAGAACAAGCAATTCTACTTTGTGAGATATTCTTTTCTTTTGTTGTTCTACAAAATTGAAAGCACCATCCCACTCTCCCTTCCCCTCTGTTCTCACTCCGCTCTAACTAATTCCCCTGCAGGTGCTGATTCAGGATCTTGCAGGGGCAGAAAAGCAAAAACATCAAGACTGACATCTCTCTGAATTTTGGATACCTCCACCTGAAAGTTAATATCTTTCACAACACTGGGATACTGCTGAGAGTGAGCAAGTCTGATTTTTGTGAAGCAAAATAAAAGTGTGTCAATTCAGGGTGAACCTGCAATGCAGCTTCTTGAGGAAGAACCAGACACAAAATGGTTAACGACCCCGGGAAGGTGGGAGCAAAATGAGACATCAAGGCATTAACACCAATACACTTCAGTCAAACTCTTCTGCTTCCCAGTCAGGGCAAAACATGCTCTGGAAGTCCAGTCTTCACAACCACACTTCTGCTTTCACTGAAGACAATTAGAGTCACACAGCAAGGAAACAGACCCGTTGGCCCAACCTGCCCAGATATCCTAAATTAATCTAGTCACATTTGCCATCACTTGGCCTCTATATGGGCCAGATGCTGGCAGCTGGGACTAAATTGGGTTGGCTATCTTGTCAGCAAGGACGAGTTGGACCGAAGGGTTTGTTTCTGTGCTGTACATCTCTATGACTCCAGTTTACCATCACTTGGCTTTGACCCATCTGAACCCTTCAAATTCAGATGCCCATCCAGGAGCCTATTAACTTGTCATCACATCAGCACCCATCACTTCCTCTGGCAGCTCATGCCATCGCTCAAGCGACACCACATTGAAAGCGTCTGGTCTGGTGCACCAGATGACATCAGAATAATCTCAGATCGTTCCAGATCGCATCGATACTCAGTCAGTGGCTTTCCCGATCAGGATGTTGTATGTGATCAAGAAGGTCAGTGGGTAGGCAATCCCCAACCTCTTAGTTCAAGTATCTCTATGAGAATTCCCTTGCTGGAGGGTCCCTTGGAGACACTTCAACTGGACTTCATTGAGTTGTAGAAATGTCAGTGCTATAAATATGTTTTGCTTATTGTTGATGTCTTTTCTAAGTGGATTGAAGCCTACCCTCCTCCTAACGCTACTGCTGAGACTGTGGTGAAGATTTTGTTTAAGGAAATAATTCCCCGCTTCAGTATACCTGCGTGCATTAGCTCGGACAATGGACCACACTTTGTAGGTAATATTAACGGAGAACTCTGCCAGCTTTGTATTTGTCGGCAACTGCATGGTGCTTATCATCCTCAGGCGGCCGGCCTTGTTCAATGTTTTAACCAGACTCAAGACTAAACTTGTCAAATTAATGGTAAAGTCTGGCCTGTCCTGGTTATGCTAATCCCTGTGGCTTTATTCCAGATGCAATCTGTGTCTGCGGGCAAGACACGACTGTCTCCAGTTGAGAGTCTCTCTGGTCACCCTCTCCGTACCCCTTGGAACGATTCGGCTCCCTTCTCAGTCCACTTCCACCACGTGACCAAAGCAATCATTGGTTATGTTCTTGCTCTAACTAGTGTTATGCGTGCCTTTTACTCCCAGGAGCGTGCGGCCTACAGCGATGTTCCCTCCCTTTCAGCCTCATCACGGGTAGAGCCTGGTTCGTTGGTGCTTCTCAAGAACTGGACTCGCAAAGGTCTCCAACCTCGTTGGGATGGCCCCTTCCAGGTTTTACTCCCAACCCCTACAGCGGTCAAAGTCGCTGGGTGCTCAGCTTGGGTCCAACTGCACCATTGTAAATTGATTGACCACACCAATCAAAAGAGGTGAAGAGGAGGAGAGAATACTGGAATCCCAACAAAAGGAGTGGAACCTGTCCAGTTTGGTTTTTGAATTTTGCTGTTGTTCTAATGTTAATCTTATTACAGATACTTGAAGTAAGAGGAGGGACATGTGGGGGATCGCTTATCTCCTCAGCTTTCTGATCACGTACAACATCCTGATGGGGAAAGCCACTAAGTATGGATGCGACCAGGAATGATCAGAGATTATCCACCACCCATGCTGAGGAGATGTCGTCCAGTGCACCGGACCAGATGCCTTTGATGTATGGAACATGATGAAGATTGATTATTGCAATGGACTCTTACATCAGAAAGACCAGATGGTCCATCTGGACAGTAGAAATCAGTGGGAGGTACCATGTCGTTACCGAACATGTCTTTTTGATTTTACCTGCAGACACAAGCCTAGTGAGGATAAAAATGATCAACCCTGTTAGTATGGTAAATATTTTAAGGGCGCCCAGGAACTCCATTCCTTTTTGCAGGGCGGGCTGACTCAAGAAAAGGGAAGCCTGATAGGGGAAACTCCTCAATCCACAAACAACTTATTTATACAGGCCCACAGAATGCTCTTCACCCCAGAGGCAGTAGTATGTTATTCCTCTCTATCGGGAGATGACTTACTTGCCCCGTCCCCAGTCCCGATTCCAATCTATTCATCAGAATTCCTACTGCCGACCCTGCGAAGAGAAATATCACTTTCCAACACCTCCGGTCTGTGTATACAAACAGCTGGTGTAACACTGACTGGGGTACAACAGGCCTTATGCGGCACATGGACCTGGAATGGAACCCTTCCCTTGCGCATTTATAGGCCTTTTCTCTTTTCAGAATCTGATACTGTCACTAAGACCATGTACAATAGAGCTAAGGGAGATCCCAATGGGAACAGCATTCTGAGGACCATTGTCTCCCATACAGTGCGAGTGCTCGAGTCACTTGGCCCATTTTTTACAGCGCTCAAGCAACTCCTCTCGCAAAACGTCGACCCTTTACTCCTGTAGACCTGACCAGACCCCCTTCTGTAACATTTCAGTAACCTATTTTGACAAACTCTCCCTAATATACACCAAACCAGACTATTATTTCTTCAGCTAAGGTAAAGCTACCAATTTCCTTTTCCTTGATGGCAAAGATGTCCCTCATGAGGTCACTATCGGAGCCCTTGTTCCCACAACAGTACCTTGTCCTGGCCAGTGGACAAGTCGATGGAACCTACATCTGAGGAAGATGCAGCGGTCGGTCTCAGCCAACCTTGCTCCAACTGGAAGGATCCCAAGGGACTGGGTGACAATACAGGACACCCGATAGGCTGGGGAATGCAGAGTACCCTGAGGTTGGAACGATCAGAATCGGTATGCCTTAGATTATATACTTGCCCAGGAGGGCGAGGTCTGCACGATTGTCCAAGATAAATGCACTATGGGCATTCCCGATCTCACTGGCAATATTACTGAGATACAAGAAGAGATCCAGGTATTCCTTGACAGAATGACTGAAGGGACCAGTTGGACAAACTGCAGATCGGGCTGATGGTACAATTAGTTTATCAATTTAGCTATGTCTGTTTGTCGGTATTGGTATTCTTAGGTATTTAAATGCTAGGCTTATGAAGTCCCTTAGTGATGTAGATTTGTCCTAGAAGATGTTCCTTTCACGATCTGATGGCTCTTTTCTGCCTCTCAACTTCAATGTGTTCCATTTATACTGGTTTTCAAAGGGAGTTGGCTTATTGGGACTGTTGTGTATATTCAGAACAGCATAACTGAGTCTAGTTGGCAAGGTTGAGTTCTGTAGCGGTTCTTTATTCTGATCTTTGTGTTTCATTGTGTAATTTTGTGAATAAATTTTTGTCTGTTTTGAAATCTAGTAGTCAACCGAGCTAACTTACTCCAGGTAATTTTCACTGTACACTTACCAAATCAAATTGCAAAGTTATGGTCTGGGGCTGCCTGCTTAAGAATGTTTTGAGTGGTCTGGCTTAGTCCATAACACAGCCCCACACTCACACTCAGGGGAGATATAATTGAAACATACAGAACATTGAAAGGCCTAAACAAAGTGGACATTGGGAAGATGTTTCCATTGGTGGGCGAGACCAGACCTGATAGAGACTAGAAAAGTGAAGACCTTTTAGAAGGGAGATGAGGAGAAACTTTTCAGCCAGAGAGTGGTGAATCCGTGGAATTTATTGCAACATGAGGCTGTGGAGGCTAGGTCACTGAGGGTATTTAAGATTGAGATAGATAGGTTCTTGAGTATCAAGGGGATCAAGGGTTACAGGGAGGAAGTGGGAGAATGAGGTTGAGAAACTTATCAACCACGGTTGTGTGGTATGAGCAGACCTGATGGGCTGAATGGTCTAATTTCTGTTCTTATGTTTTATGGTCTCTTGCTGTCTTGGACATAGTGTGAGAGAATTGAGAGCAGGCGTCGGCCATTTGGTCTTTTGAGCATGCACCAGCACGGAACAGATCATAACTGGATATGAATATACCTACATCTGAGTAGATAGGCTGGGACTTTTTTCACAGGAGCACAGGAAGTTGAGAAGTTTATAAAACCAAGAGGGGTGTCAATGAGGTGAGTGGCTGGTGCTGTTTCCTTCAGATGGGGGTTTCAAGATTAGGGAGCAAACTTTTAAGGAGAGAGGAGAAAGATTTTAAAAAGACATGAGGAACACCTTTTTTTGAAAGAGTGTGGTTTGTGTGTGGAATCAATGTCCTAAGGAAGTAGTGGATATAGGTACAGTAACAACATTTAAAAGACATTTGGATAAGTACTTGAGTAGGAAAGGTTCAGAGGGATATGGGCCAAACTACATGGGACTAGCTTAGTTTGTGAATATATTCAGCATGGACTAGTTGGACTGAAGTGTCTGTTTCTGAGCTGTATGACTGTGTAACTGTTCTGTACTGGTCTTAAAACCATTATTTTTGCCTTCCCCCATCACCATCCACTTTTTTGTTGTTCAGAAATCAGATGAACGCAGGCTTGAATATATTCAATGGCTGCCTGATCGCAGAAAGACATCCGAATTCTGAACTCTTGCTAATATACCACTTGCCTTGCTGATTGCTTGCTAGCTACACACCTGTCTGACAACTGGCAGTGACTGGTGTGGAAGGATGTTGAGGCCCCTTTGTACATCCACATATCATTCCTGACGAAGGGCTCGTGTCCAAATCACCAACAATCCTGGTCCTCGGATGCTGCCTGACCTTCTGTGCTTTTCCAGCACCACACTTTTCGACTCTAATCTCCAGCATGTGCAGTCCTCACTTTGTCCACATCCCAATTTATCACCACTTAAACAATGCACCTTTTTTCTGCATTTTCTTCCACAGCCAAGGCAAAATCATCACATTGTGGTAATGCGTTTGCCAATGGAGACACAGATCTGAACCAACGCTTGCACGTCTGTTCCCCCAACCCCCGATTCACCCCATTTCCTTTCAGTTGCTGCAAGTCAACAACTGAAGCTCAGAATTTAGAAAAGAAATTGAAAATAGGGTGAGAAAAGAGAGTGCCGTACTCACAGATGTTCGACAAGAGGAAGGAGGTTGCAATCTAGGGTGAAGTTCAATCTTTATTCAGACAGAAGCAACAACGGCAACTTCCGAAGCTCATGTTCCAACTTCCGCATTCAGACAATAGAGGCGCTCTGATTGGCAGGAGGATCAGCCTCCTTCCGGTCCTCCAGTGCTTCCTATTGGTCCATCAAAAGAAGGGCGCGAGCCGTGTGCGCGGACACCGAGCAGCTGGTGTAGTTTTTTTGCTGACTCCGAGGAGCATGCGCAGTGCTCGCTGTCACAGAGACGTTGGAGATCCTGGTAGGTGGTATTACTGACAGATTTGAAGTGTCTAAATGCCAGTAGGAGATAAAAAGGCTGGGGCCACTTTGTTTTCCCCATCTGTGGCTCGACTTCTTAGCCCTTTTGCATTTGTTCGGCTGCTCAACGTTTGTATATCTTTTCCACAGGGTTGTGGGTCCTAAACGAGAAGGTTTAGGGTAAGTGGGGAAAGATTTGAGTGACCTCGGATTAGAAAGAAAAACAGTGTGAAAGTTAATTGGCCTGAAGAAATGCCCTCTCTTACACCCCAACAAAAATAGATTGTTCACAGCCTATTGATCACTCAGTGGGAAGAATGTCGTGAAACTTGAAAGGATTCAGAAATGACTTATAAGGATGTTGTTAGGTTTGGAACTACAGGGAGAGGCTGAAAAGGCTGGAGCTGTTTTCCCTGGAGTATTGAAGGCTGAGGGAGTAGAGTTTTATAAAATCATGAGGGGCATAGATAATATAAATAGACAAGGTATTTCCCCTGGGGTGGGGAGGTCCAGAAGTAGCAGAAGTAGAAGTAGTTTAGGGTGAGGGGGGGGGGGAACTTAGAAGTGTCCTATGGGGCAACTTGTTTCATGCAGAGAGTGGTGCGTAAATTGAATGAGCTGCCAGAGGAAGTGGTACAATTACAAAATTTATAAGGTATCTGGATGGGGACATGAACAGGAAGGTTTACAGGGATATGGGCAAAGTGCTGGCAAATGAGACTAGGTTAATTTAGGATATCTGGTTGGTCGGGACCGAAGGCTTTGTTTCTGTGCTCTACAATTCTATGATTCTTTTTTGACATAGTCTGAGCCAATTTCACAAGACTAGGAATAGGCCATTCACCCATTACAGCCTGTCCTCAGCTGTGGCCTATCTGCACATATTTCAATGCGAGTTTCAAAAGATGTCTGCAGCTTTCTTATAAAATTGAACATGCTTTAATAATGTTTCTGAATATATCATTTTAGCTATTCTTAATTTTAAAAATATGCCATTTCTCAGGTACAGTCATCACCATCCATTCTCGGTTCCTGAATCCTGGCACCAGACAGACACCTATATCATCTGGCTTCCTACTGGCAACTGCAGAGAACGGAAACAATCCCTGACCCAATCAGAAGGCTGTCCTGAGGTGAATGACTGTCTCCCAGAATAAAGTGTCGGGTTAAGATCCCCCCCACCCACCACCACCACCACCGTGTCTGCAGCCTGGCTTCCAGCTGAATCTATCTGAGCTGAAGGTCCTCCAGCGTGTGTTTACCCTGGATGATAGCATCCAGAGCCTCCCACCTTCTGCGAGACAAGTGCCACTCTGTCCTCTCCGATGTGGGTTGTGTCACTGCTTAACTGTTTCCAGTGGCTGAGCAGAGGTTGATGGCCAAGTTCAGAACCCACGAGGATAACCTTGGGTGACCCCACTACATCCTACACTCTCTCACACTCACGCAGACCCTCTCTCAGACACTCACAAACCCACCATTGCACACACCCTCTCAGGCTCATACTCCATCATACACACATGCAAAAACACCCTCACATACAAGTCCATGGGATGAATTTGCATTTGCAGGAAACTTTACAATGCTGATAAAACAACGCAGTACTTGCATTCCTAAAAAAATTACAAGTTTTAATGATACTAGCTACTCATTCACTGCTCTACCTGATACATAACATTGGAAACTTAGGGCAGGAGGCTGAAAGAAATGAGCAGCTTTAAAACAAAAAACCATCTGGAGCTCAAAGCTTTCAATGAGAGTCTGAGCCCAGCGGTAAGTTCAGGTAATCTTTATTGTGACCCAACTTTGTTACAGCTTCAGATCCCCCCCAGCAAAAAGATGTAGAGAAAGTAGCTGCTTTTTAAACAGCACAAGGTCAAAGTGCACACACTCCCCCTCCCCCCACCCCACCTCACTTTCTTTCCTATCGGTCAGCAAAGAGTTGTCCCTTTGTAATTGGATCCTCGGTACAGCCTGAACGTGTGGGGCCGGGAACGGGGGGAGTGGGAAGTGAAACAGACTGCTGTGAGTCTGGAGTCACGAGTAGGCCAGACCGGGTAAAGGATGCAGCTGGGACTATTGAGTGAATCCTTTCCCACAACGGCAGTTTCCTTCCCTAAAACCGGCGTGAGTGAATCAGATTGGAGTTTTCTCTCTCCTCCCCTCCCCTCCTCTCCCACTGATCATGAAAATGTACTGAAATAGGAACCAAAATGCTTTGCTCCTTCTCACAGAATTGTAATCAAAAATCGTGGCTGTTCCAATCGATTGAGTGACTGTCAGATATTGACGTGAAAGTGAGGACCGCAGACGCGGGAGAGTCAGTGTTGAAAAGTGCGGCGCTGGAAAAGCACAGCAGGTCAGGCAGCATCCAAGGAGCAGGAGAGTCAACATTTCGGGCATAAGGTCCTCATCTGTTCATTTTGAAACTTCTGTCTTCGGATCTTCAAATACTCTGGAAAAAGAAATTACAAAAGTCAACACTGTCAGTGCAGGGTAGAAATTCAGAACAAGGTATTCTACCTTCTGTGGAGCATTCTTTTCTTTTGTTATTCCACAAAATTGAAAGCAACATCCTCCTCTCTTTGTTTCTCTCTCTCTCCACTCCCCCTCCCCGTTCTCACTCCGCTCTAAGTAATTCTTCTGAAGGTGCTGATTCAAGATCAGAACAGTAAAAACGTCAAGACTTATATATTGGATAACTCCACCTGAAAGTTAACATCTTTCACAACATTGGGATACTGCTGAGAGTGAGCAGGTCTGATTTTGGGAAGCAAAACAAAATGTGTCAATTCAGGATGAATCGGGAATGCATCTTGAGGAGTAACCAGACACATCAAGGTATTAACACAGACACCAGAGAGAAACTGAACAGAAGAGACGTGGCAAACGTTAGTAGAAAGCCAGAGTCATTAGGATATACCGCACAGTAACAGACCTTTTGGTCCAATGTGTCTATGCTGACCAGATATTGTAAAACAATTTAGTCCGATTTGCCAGCACTTGGCCCATATCCCTTGGCCAATCCACCCTACCTTGCACATCCCTGAACACTATGTGTAAGTTAGCACGCCTAACCCACACAAACCTGCACCTACTTGGGCATGATGGGTACTATAACACGGCCAATCCACCCTCACCTGCACATCACTGGGCACTATGCATAATTTAGCATGATCAATGCACCCTAACCTGGGCACAGTTAAAAATCGCGGGTTATAGTCTAACAGGTTTATTTGGAAGAACAATCGTTTGGAGCACTGCTCCTTCATCAGGTGGTTGTGGAGAATAAGACCATAAGGCACAGAATTTATGGAAAGACATTTGTGGCCTGCCACTGAAATGATATATTGAACAAATCTGGATTGTTCAGTCTTTCATCTTTTAGAATGGATTGCAGGTATCATTAATATGGAAATCCCAGAACTTCCTGTAAGGCACCCTCTCAAGATAACATAAGGCTTTACAACAAAAGGTGGCATCTCAGCTCAGACATTGCATTAAAGGTATGAGGTCAGAGTTTGCCTGTATCTCAGTCTTGACTCAGACTGTTTCTATTTCCAAAGCAGGAATTTATAAAATATTATCTGGATTGACTGCCTGCATGAAGTGCCGAGTCTCATCCACCAGCTGAAATGACTGGATAGTGAGGGCTTGATCCCCACAGTGCAATGAATTCCCACTTTCCACCAAAATCCCAAATGTCCACACTCACTCAGTTGCTCTCTCATAAATCAAATATTTCATTGTAACTTCTTCTGCTCCCAGCCTCCAGTCTTCACAACCACACTTGTGCTTTCACCGAAGACAATTAGTCATACAGCACGGAAACAGACCCTTTGGTCAAACTCGTCTGTGCCAAACAGATATCCGAAATTAATCTAGTCCCATTTGCCAGCATGTGGCTCTTATGGTTCTATACCATTCCTATTCATGTACCCAGCCAGAGGCATTTTAAATATAATTGTACCAGCCTCACCACTTCCTCTGGCAGCTCATTCCATACATCCACAACCCTCTGCGTGAAAAAGTTGCCCCTCAGGGCCCTTTTAAATCATTCCCCTCTCACCTCAAACATATGCCCTGTAGTTTTGGACTCTCCTACCTTGGGGAAAAGACCTTGGATATTCACCCTATCCATGCCCGTTATAAACCTCTATAAGGCTGCCCCTCAGCTTCCGATGCTCCAGGGAAAATATCCTGGATCTACTCAGCCTTTCCCTGTAGTTCAAACCCTCCAAGTTTAGCAACATCCTCGCAAATCTTTTCCGATCCCTCTCAAAGTTTCAGAAGTTCTTTCCGAAAGCAGGGAGACCAGAACTGGATGCACTATTCCAAAAGTCGCCTTACCAATGGACAGCCACAACATGATCTCCCAATGCCTATACACAATGCTCTGACCAATAAAGGAAAGCATACCAAACACATTCTTCACTATCCTGTCTACCTGCAACTCCACTTTCAAGGAGCTATGAACCTGCACTCCAAGTTCACTTTGTTCTGCAACACTCCCCTTCACTGTACCAGTCCTGCCTGCATTGCTTGACCAAAATGCAAAACCTCACATTTCTCTAAATTAAACTCCATCTGCCACTCCTTGGCCCATTAGTCCATCCGATCAATTCTAATTTCTAGTGAATTCTGCTTCCTCTCTTACTCTCTAGAAGCTGAAAATCTCCATCCCACACACTCTTCCTCGCTTCTCACTTTGTAGAACCTAATCCCTGCTGTATCTCATCGTGAAGGGTCTGGTTCATGCTGTTTAACAGGCCCACACTCAGGGGAGATCTAATTGAAACATAGAGAATACTGAACGACCTGGACAGAGTGGACGTTGGGAAGATCTATCCATTGGGAGGAGAGACTAGGGCTCGAGGCACAGTCTGAGAGTAAAGGGAAGACCCTTTACGTTGGAGATAAGGAGAAACATCTTCAGCCAGAGAGTAATGAATCTATGGAATTAACTGCCACAGAAAGCTGTGGAGGCCAGGTCACTGAGGATATTTAAGACTGAGATAGATAGGTTCTTGAGTATCAAGGGGATCGAGGGTTACGGGGAAAAAGCAGGAGAACGTGGATAAGAAACTTAACAGCCACGATTGAATGGTATGAGCAAACCCAATGGGCTGAATGGCCTAATTGCTGCTCCTATATCTGATGGTCTCTTGCTGTCCTGGACACAAACTGCATGAATCCAAGTAAGAGTCTGTTAATCCATTTTTTAAGATTAGAATCAGTCTAACCATTGTGGTACAGACAGCCTCACACAGGGAAACTCACACCTTCAATACATTATCTGAGACGACATGACACCAATTGGGAATGTAACGTTTAAAAATGGTTTTGCTATTTATATATGAAAGAACTGAAACCAACATGGTTATTCTAAAAGAGGAGAGACTTAACAATAACCCAGGTCTTTTTCAATATATAATTTCAGTTACATCCCACTGTAAACTTTTGCTATAAATTCAATGTCTTACAACCTTATTCTTCACAACCACCTGATGAAGGAGCAGCAGTCTGAAAGCTAGTGATTCCAAATAAACCTGTTGGACCATAATCCTGTGTTGTTGATTTTTAACTTTGGACACAGAGCGTGAGAATTGGGAGCAGGAGTTGGCCATTTGGTCTTTGGAGCCTGAATCAGCATTGAACAGACCATAATTGGATATGAATCTTCCTACATCTCGGTGGATAGGCTGGGACTTTCTTCACTGGAGCACAGGAGGTTGAGAAGTGACCTTATAGGAGGTTTATAAAATCATGAGAAGTATATATGAGGTGAATGGCAGGTGTCATTTCCCTCAGGTGGGGGTTTCAGGATTAGGCAACAAATTTTGAAAGGAGAGAGGAGAAAGGTTTTGAAAAGACTTGAGGCAGCTTTTTTTAAAATACGGTAGTTCATGTGTGGAATGAATGTCCAGAGGAAGTGACGTTACTTTCAAAAGACATTTGGTTAATTACATGAATAGGAAAGGTTCGGAGGGATATGGGCCAAACACTGGCAGGTGGGACTAGATTAGTTTGTGAATATATTCAACATGGACTAGTTGGATTGAATGGTCTGTTTCTTTGCTGTATGACTCTGTAACTGTTCTGTACTTGTCTTAAAAAGATTTTCTTGCTTTCTCCCATAAACATCCACTTTATTGTTGCTCAAAACTCAGATGAACTCAGCCTTGAATATATTCAATGACCCCTAACTGCAGGAAGACATCCACAATTCTGAACTCAATTCCTCTTGTTAATATACCACTTGCTTTGCTGATTGCTTGCTGCAACTGTCTGTCAACTGGCAGTGACTGGTGTAGAAAGACACTGAACCCCCGTTCTACATCCACATATCATTCCCTATTCCCTTTTGCCTGAAATATCAACTGTCCTGCCCCTCAGATGCTGTCTGACCTGCTGTGCTTTTCCAGCACCACACTTACTGACTCTAATCACTCGTATCTGCAGATCTCACATTCTCCACATCTCAGTATATCACCATTTAAATAATACACTTCCTTTCTGCTCTTTTTCACAACTTCACATTGTTGTACTCTTTTTCTCATGTTTCCAATTGTGGTCTTCTCTACATTGGGGAGACTGAGCATACACTTGGGAACGGTTTGCTGAGCATTGCAGGCAGGTCCACAGTCACTACCCACTTTAATTCCCCTTCCCACTCCCTTTCTGAAAAGACTACCTTAGGCCTTCTCCATTGCCACAATGAACCAAACAGCAAATTGGAGGAACAACACCTCATCTTCCGCCTGGGCAGCCTATAGCCCAGCGGACTCAACATTAAGTTCTCCAGTCTCAAATAACCTCACTTCCCATCTCTTCCTCCCCCCAACAACGACTCCCTTCTCAGCCCCTCCCCCTCATTTCCACTCCTTGTCACTAACCAGATTTATTTCTCCCATTCACCAACCAGGTCAGACCTTTCACCTGTCCCCACTTCACCACCCTGCCCCCAGGACACCCTTTATCTGCACCCATCCCCAATCCTGAAGAAGGGTTACACCTGAAACGTCGACTTCTCCACCTCCTGATGCTACCTGGCTTCTTCTGTTCTTCCAGCCTCCTACCTGTCTATTTTGCCAATTGCGACACAGACGTAGAGCAACGTTTCCAGAGTCTGTCCCCACCCCGATTCACTCCCTTTCCTTTCATTGCTGCAAGTCAACAACTGAACCCCAGAATGAAAAAAAAATGGAAAAGGTGGTGAGAAAAGAGAGTGCGGTACTCACAGATTTTGGACAGAGGAAGGAGATTGCAGTCTGGGGTGAAGCTCAATCTTCATTCAGAGAAACAGGAGCAGCAGCATCTTCAGAAACTCATGGTCCAACTTCCGCATTCAGACAATGGGGTATCTTTGATTAGCAGGAGGACTAGACTCCTTCCGGTCCTCCAGTACTCCCTATTGGTCACTCAAACGAAGATCGCGCGCCATTTTGTGCGAACTGCGAAGAGCATGCCCAGTATTTTGCTGACACCCGGCGAGCATGCGTACGACGTTGCTGACACCGGCAAACATGCGCTGTATGCTCTATCGGGATACTGGTGTTACTAACAGATTTTAAGTGTCCAAATGCCAATAGGAAAAAAAGGGGTAGAGCCACAATATTTTTTCTCCGTGGTTCGACATTTGATTGTTTTTGCATTTTGTCTCGCTGCTCAACTTTTGTATGTCTTTTCCCCTTGTTGATAGAGTCTCCCCGTGAGCTGACTTTGGGCAGCGCTTTAACCAGTTACACAGACTGAAGAAACATTACACTATTCGCAGGAGGGAGTGACTGTACACGTTTCCTGAGTGTGATCCCAGTTTCAAATTGTTCATCGGAAACACAGAACCAAAAGGACACCAGAACTGCGGAGAATTTGGGGAAATGTGGGGACTGAGGGAAGGGATTCCATTCCCTGGGGGCACTGGAGATTCATCAGCTCAGTCGCAGTGCGGACAGGCCGTTCTTCAAAAAGTTATTACAACATTATTGCCCATCGACAAAAACACATTCACGCTGCCTGATTACCTTGAACTTATACAAGTGCTCTGTCATAATATCTTTGATAATAGCTTTGAACATTTTCCCCATTACATATGTTAAGTTAAATGGTCTCCCTTTTTGAAGAAAGGATTTGTCCAATCTAAAAAAAAACCACCCCTGAAACTAATGAGGTTTGGAAAATTAAAACCAATACATTAACTCTTACGGGGAGAATGTGGGGAAGTGGAGTTGAAATGCCTATTAGCCATGATTGAATGGCGGAGTGGACTCGATAGGCCGAATGGCCTTACTTCCACTCCTACGTCTTATGGTCTTATTTCACGCCCTAATTTCTCTTTAAGAGTCTAGGATGAATTCCTTCAAATACCCGGGATTTATCAGCTCGGAGTTCCAACAGTTTACTCAGTACTAGTTCCCTGGGGATTGTAATTTTCTTCAGTTCCTCCCTCCCTTTCAATTCCTGGTTTACAGCTAGTTCTAGGGTGTTACTTGTATCCTCTCAAGTGAAGTCAGATTCAAACTCTTTTCAATTCATCTGCCATCTCTTTATCCTCTGTTACTAAATCCCCAGACTCATGTTCTGCAGAACCAACACTTATTTTGTTAACTATTTTTAAGAAAAGCTGACAAAACTTTCCACCCTTTTTTTATAATTTCTTTAGCTAACTTTCTAACCCTAAATTGCCGTGCTAGTGCCTGCATTATTTCTGATATTTTGCCATAGCTCTCAACTCTAGTATCAACTTGTCTGCGTATTCTATTGAACTAACCTTGATTAAGTGTTGCAAAACACACAAGGGCAAATCTTTCCTCTCCAGAAAGTCTTAGTACTTAACACGATAAAATTCACTTTGAAATATTGTTCATCCAAATTTTACCAAGCACATACTACAGATTCAACATCCCACAAAGACACCCAGTTTTGTTATGATCTTTAATTCTGAAGAGAAATTTGAATACCCAGTGATTAACTGGAAGAACTCTTCATTAAGATTTCACATTTTTAAACAAATAAAAATTACCAATTAACTGGTGTAACTTAGCAGAATGGGATGTATGGCCTTAAATTGTAAATCTAGTTTTCTTTACATCCCTGCAAGAGTTCCCACGAATCTTTACAAGAGTCTTGACAGTTCATTCACTTGCTGGGAATAGTCCAAGGGATACAACATCTCTGGAGGATTCACTTAAATCCTTCTCACGATTCCAAGTATTCCTGGTAATTGTATGTGGGAAAAGATCTGCCACCCTGGCAACCCACAATAGGCCCACAAAAGCAAAATTGGCCAAACTGTACCAAAACACCCAGAATGCCTTAGCAGGGACCAAGCAGGCTGACAAGTGAAACTCGACAGCACTTGCAGACAAGGGAATACCTGTACACCTCAAGTACCCACTAACAATGACAGAATACCACAGCTATCCCAAAGCCCTGAGGGCAGTTTCACAACCCAGCAATACCAAAGCCACACAAAGGACAGGTCAGACAGAGAGGCACCAGCAAGAGCATTGCTCCCAGAACAGGACAATGGAAGCACCTCACCGTTTCAGAGGAGACATTAGCACCTACGCAAACAGACACACGCGCTCTCATGCACACACACTCTCTCATGCATGCACACACAGGTCTATGGGGTGAATTTGCATTTGCATTTGCAGATACATTCAATTTTGATCAAAAAGCACACAACCTGCAGGCAGTTGATACATGTAATATTTGTAAATTCCTCCTTTGGAAATAGAACCAGTCTGATTCAAGATTGGGATACAGACAGACTCGAACCTCACACATTTCATTGTTGTCTGAACTGAGATGAAACCTATTTATATAAAACCTTAAGTCATCTCGAGAATCTGACTTCAAAGACTTTCTGGGATTTACACATTAATGAACTAAAATTTGCAACCTATTCTAAAAGACAAAAGACTTCACAACAATCTAGGTTTGTTCAATATATCCGATCAGTTGCACTATACTGTGATCTTTTGCTATAAATTCTGTCTTATGATCCTGCTCCACAGCTTCCTGATGAAGGAGCAGCGCTCCGAAAGCTAGTGGTTCCAAATAAACCATGATAACCTGATGTGTGATTTTTGAACTTGATCCAACCCAGTCCATCTCTGGCTCCTCCATATCATTTCGAGTGAAGGCAGCCCCCACCTCCCGGTGCTGCCAGGAAACTTTACAATGCTGAGGGAATGGTGCAGGACCTGCACTCATGGAAAATTTACAATTTCTAACGATACTAGCTACTCATTCACTGCTCCATCTGATACATGACATTGGAAACTTCGTGCAGGAAGATGAAAGAAATGAGCAGCTTTAACACAAAAACCTCTTGGAGCTCAAAGCTTTCAATGAAAGTCTGAGCCCGGCAGTAAGTTCCGGAAACTTTATCAAGACCCAACTTTATTACAGCTTCAGATCCCCAGAGCAAAAAGGCGTAGAAAAAGTAGCTTCTTTCTAAAAAAACAGCTCAAGGTCAAAGAGTACACAGTCCTCCCACCCCCAACTTTCTTTACTATTAGTCAGCACCAAGTTATCCCTTTGGAATTGGATCCTTGGTACAGCCTTAACCCGGAGGAAGTATTGCCTCACTCAGCAATTTCAACCCAGACCCTGTATCCAAGTAAGTTTCTCCCTGTTCATTTCCGCAGGTGGGGGAGTCGACCACACTGCTATGGGTCTGGAGTCACATGTAGGCCAGCCCGGGTAAAGGATGGGACGACTGAATGAACCCTTTCCCACATGGCAGTTTCCTTTCCTAAAAAGGACATGAGTGAATCAGATGGGGGTTCTCATGCCCCCGCTCCCAAAAATGGTTTCATCGTTAGATTCCGAACTCCAGACTTCTGACCGACTTCCAATTCCGCCATCTGCCACGACGGGATTCAAACCCAGAGGTCCAGTCAATAATGGGACTCTGCCATTGCTCCTTCAATCCCCCTGCCATGGCATGTGAACTCGCTGGTGCCTCTGCAGGTGGGAAGAGCGGGTGAATCCCTTCCCACACTGAGAGCAGGTGAATGGCCACTCCCCAGTGTGGACCCGCTGGTGGGCCAGCAGGGTGGAGGCTTGTGTAAAGCCCTTCCCACATTCAGGGCAGCTGAAGGGTCTCTCCGCTGTGTGGAACCACTGGTGCTTCAGTCTGTCGGACGAATTGGTGAAGGCTTTCCCGCACTCGGGGCAGGTGAAGGGCCTCTCCCTGGTGTGGACCCGCCGGTGGGTCAGCAAGGTGGAGGCGTGGGTAAAGCCCTTCCCACACTCAGGGCAGCTGAGGGGCTTCTCCCCCGTGTGGACCCACTGGTGCTTTAGCCTGTCGGAGGAATTGCTGAAGGCTTTCCCGCACTCGGGGCAGCTGAAGGGCCTCTCCCCCGTGTGGACCCGCTGGTGCCTCAGCAGGGCTGAGGAATTGCTGAAGGCCTTCCTGCACTCGGTGCAAAGGAACAACCTTTCTCCAGTGTGGACCTGCTGGTGGGTCAGCAGGCTGGAGGCCTGGGTAAAGCCCTTCCCGCATTTGGGACAGCTGAAGGGTCTCTCCCCTGTGTGGACCCGTTGGTGCTTCAGCAGGTCAGGGGAAATGCTGAAGGCCTTACCGCACTCTGCGCAGGGGAATGGCCTCTCCCCGGTGTGAGTGCACCGATGAGTCTCCAGGGCAGACGGGAAATGGAAACTTTTCCCACAGTCACCACACTGACATGGTTTCTCTACGGGACAGGATCCCTCAGGTTTCTCCATGGCCAAAACTTCAGCTGCGCACAAACATGTGTAGAGCCCCTCCCTGCCATGAATTCCTCTTTCCAGGTCATACAACTATTTCTGGCTCCACACTCCGTGCACTGCAACCATACGGTCTCTCATCCAGTCCCACTGATTCTGAAAACATATAGAAGCAGGAACCGAAAAGCTTTGCTCCTTCTCACAGAATCACAGTCGAAAATTGTTGTGTTCCCAATGGATTGAGTGACTGTCAGACATTGACATCAAAGTGAGGACTGCAGACACTGGACACTCAGTGTCGAAAAGTGCGGTGCAGGAAAAGCACAGCAGGTCAGGCAGCTTCCAAAGAGCAGGAGAGTCGATGATTCAAGCATAAGCCCTTCATCTGTTGATTTTGAAACTTCTGTCTTCAGATCTTCAAATACTCTGTAAAAAAAAAATTACAAAAGTCATCACTGTCAGTGCAGGGTAGAAATTCAGAACAAGCAATTCTACTTTCTGCAGAACGTTCTTTTCTTTTGTTATTCCACAAAATTGAAAGCATCATCCCACTCTCACTCTCACTCCCCCTCTGTTCTCACTCCACTCTAATTCTCCTGAAGGTGCTGATTCAGGATCTTACAGGGGCAGAAAAGCAAAAATGTCAAGACTGACATCTCTCTGAATTTTGGATAGCTCCACCTGAAAGTTAGTTTCTTTCCCAACACTGGAATACTGCTGAGAGTGAGCAGGTCTGAGTTTGGGAAGCAAAAACTGTCAATTCAGGGTGAACCTGCAATGCAGCTTCTTGACGAACAATGAGACACGAAATGGTTAACGTCCCCAGGAAGGGGGAGAAAACAAGACATCAAGGTATTGACACCGACACCAGAGAGAAAGTGAACATGCCGACCAGATATCCAGAATCAATCTAGGCCTATTTGCCAGCACTTGGCCTATACTCCTTTAACGCCTTCCTATTCATATACCCATCCAGATGCCTTTTAAATGTTGTGATTGTACCAGCCCCCACCACTTCCTCTCGCAGCTTGTTCCTTACACACACCACCCTCTGAATGAAAAAGTTGCCCCTTATATCCCTTTTAAACCTTCCCTTCCCCACCCCACCCTTAACCTATTACCCTTACATTCTGGAGTATCCCATCTCAAGGAAAAGACCTTGACTATTTACCCTATCCATGCCTCTCATGATTTTATCAACTTCAGCCTCCAGCGCACAAGGGGGAAACAGCCCCAGTCTGCTTGGCCTCTCCCTATCACTCAAACCCTCCAACCCTGGCAACACCCTTGTATATCCTTTCTGAACCCTTTCAAGTTTCACAACATCCTTCTGATAGGACTGAGACCAGAACAGCACACAACATTCCAAAAGTGGCTATGGTTCTGCTGAACAATGGCAATTTAATTCCAAAATATTAATTTCTTCATGAGAAGGGAATAATTGGCATTTAGCTGTAAGAGGTCTCTTGCAGAAGAGTGAAGAACCAAGGGAGAGAACTTTCCATTAAAATGGAGAGGAACAGAGGTGATTCTGAGACTGGGGACTTAAATCGAAAGCAAGGAAATTACAACGGCAGAGGCACAAACAGGCCACAACAAATGAGGAACATTATTGAAAGAAATGACAAACATTTATAGAGCACCTGGAGGAACTGCAACAGTTGGCCATTCCTGTCTGAAAAAATAAAACACAGAAGGTGGCACAGCCACGGCTAACACGGGACATGATGGATAGGACGAGATCCAAAGGAGTGGCGTACAAATTGGCTAAAAATAAAGTACCAGATCTGAAGACTGGGAGCAGTTCAGGTTTCAACAAAAGGATTGATCAAAAGGGGAAAATAGGTATGTGAAGACAAAAAAAAATTAGAGAAAACAATAACAACTAGAACAGGCAAAGTTCTCATGTGGAACAAAGAGATGGCAGACCAATTAACCACATATGTTGCTTCTATCATCACAAAGGAGGACACAGGTAACATCCCCAAAATGTTGGGGAACACATGGTCCACTGAGAGGAGAACTGAAGGAAATGAGTAGTTGTGGGGAAATGGTGTTGGGGCAATTGATAGGATTAAAAGTTTACAAATCCCGGCAAATCTTGAGCTGATCTTAGCAGAACTATTTAATGGTAAGGTCCTATGGAGTGTTGCTGAACAAAGTGACCTTGGAGTGCAGGTTCAAAGCTCCTTGAAAGTAGTGTTGCAGATAGATAGGATAGTGAAGAATGTGTTTGGTATGCTTTCCTTTATCAGTCAGAATATTGATACAGGAGTTGGGAGGTCATGTTGCAGGTGTACATGACATTGGTTCGGTCACTTTTGGAATATTGCATGCAATTCTGGTCTCCTTCCTATCAGAAGGATGTATGAACCTTGAAAGGGTTCAGAAAAGATTTACAAGGATGATGCCAATGTTGAGGGATTTGAGCTAGAGGGAGAAGTTAAACAGTCTGGTGGTTTTCTGCGGAGAGTCGAACACTGAGGGGTGACTTTATAAAGGTTTATAAAATGATGAGGTGCACGGATAGAATAAATAGACAAAGTCTTCTCTCTGGGGTGGGGGAGTCGATAACGACAGAACATTGGTTTAGGATGAGAGGGGAAAGATTTAAAGGAGAACTAAGGGGCAACTTTTTCATGCAGAGAGTGGTAAGTGTATGGAATGAGCTGCCGGAGGAAGTGGAGGATGCTAGTGTAATTCCAACATTTAAAAGGCATCTGGATGGGTATATGAATAGGAAGGGTTTGGAGGGATATGGGACGGTGCTGGCTCAAGTTAACCCTCCTCCTGTATTGAATTTCACATCTATCTTCATCATGTCTTTCCTCCACTCCTGGCGTTCTCTTTTCTCCTGTCTACAAACTGAAAATAACATCAACACATCAATGCTCTCCTGGCCACTGCGATCTTGGAAGTACCCAGCGCCACAAATGATCAGATTCATTCACCTCAAATTCACAGTCCGCCTTCGTGTCATTCTAGATCTCTCTCTCTCTCCCTTTTCCTGTCTTAAGGCCACACAGACCAAGCTCAGGGACAGGTCTCTGAGTGAAATGAGGAAATTCTAGTTGAATGACACCAACTGTCATTTCTCTCCCGGAAATGACGACTGATGGTGCCCTCACCAAGATGGCCGCCCGCGCTCCCCGCCCCAAGTCAACATGCGCCTTATCCTTACAATGATGGCGCTCAGTTGCCCGGGCAACACGAGAGCTCCTTCGCCGGTGAAGTGGGCCTGGGGAGGTTTTATTCACGGCCTCAGGCCTCCCCCGAGGAGTTTATAAACTCCCCAGTCTCCCTCCTCCCGCGGTTCCCAATCCTAACCTGTCTCACTGTCTCCTCTCCCCGGGATGTTTCTGAAACCTGTTCCTGTTTTGAAGGATCACTGGACCCGAAACACCTCCTCGATTTCTCTCGACAGGCGCTGCCGGACCTGCTCAGCTTTTCCAGCGATTTCTGTTCTTGTTCCTTCAGCCGCCGGCGCCATTTCGCTCACACTCACCGCACGCATGCGCACTGCCAGGGCCCCATAGAGAGGTTTCTCGATCGCATGGGATCGTGGGAATTGAAGGCGCCATTAATGTCATGAAATCCAGTATCCCATATGCCTTCTTAATTGTCCTATTCATGTGTTAATGAAGTACACGTCAGGGGCAAATCTTTCAGCGATTTTAGATTTATGCATTGAGTGGAACACTACAGGTGTTTAACTCTAAACTCTAGTTCCAAGTCAGTGTCAGTATAATCACTCTTTATCTGTTCTCAAATAAGCACCGAATCAATGCTCTTCATCTGACCCTTCTTAACGTTGATTTTCTTTAGTTTGCAGATTCCAACCCGCTGTTTCAATAATTTATTAAAATCTATTTCTGGTACATGGGCGTCGCTGGCTGGCCAGCATTTGGTTCTTGACAATGTGATGGTGAGCTGCCTTCTTGAACCTTTGCAGTCCACATCCTGGACGGTGACCCACAATGTCTTGAGGGAAGGAATTCCAGGATTTGGACCAGTGACACTGAATGAAAAGTAATACATTTCCAAGTCAAGATTTGAGTTGCTTGGAGGGGTACTTGCAAGAGGTTGTGTTCCCATGTATCTGTTTTCCTGGTCCTTCTAGATGGAAGTGGTTGTTAGTTTGAAAGGCAATTTGTAAGGTGCTTTGGTAATTTTTTGCAGTGCGTCTTGTAGATACTACACACTACTGCTTCTGAACAGTGGATATGGTACCAAGTAAGCAGGCAACATTGACCTGGATGGTATGAAGCGTTTCAAATACAGTTGAAGCTGCAACCCATCCAAGCTAGTGGGGAGTATTCCATTACACTGCTGACTTGTGGCTTTTAGAAATTGGAACACGTTTTGGAGAGTCAGGAGGTGAGTTACTCACTGCAGTATTTCTGGCCTCTGACCTGCTCTTGTAGCCACTGTGTATGTATGGTTCATCTAGTTGAGTTTCTGTTCAATGGTAAACCCCAAGGCTGTTGATCGTGGGGTACTTAGTGACAGTGACATTGTTGATATAACAGGTCCGCGGTCAAATTATCTCTTTTGGGGATGAGTCATTGTGTGACATTTGCATGGCATTCATGTTACTTGCCACTCATCAGCCCATTGGATATGGTTAAGATCTTGTAGCATTTCAAACTGAACTGCTTCAGTTTATGAGGAGTTGTTTATAGTGCTGAACATCTGCAATTGTTGCAACATCTCCACTTCTGAACTTATGATGGAGGAAGGTCATTGATGAAGATGGTTTGGTCTATGAACTCCTGCAGAGTTGTCCTGAAGCCGAGATGACTGACCTCCACAAACCATAGCCATCTTTCCATGTGCTAGGTATGACTTAACAATTAAGACATACAAAACTAATTGAAGGAATAGGTATGACACAACCCTCTTTAGGGTGTCTCCAGTTCAGATTTTTCTGTTCTCGAAACAATCTGATAAATGTTGACATTCGTAGCCTTTTGATCTTGGCAGTTTCCTTTCTCTGTAACATTTGTTTCACATTAGCAAGTTGAATTCTTCTGCATTTTTCAGGAAAATGTTTTACAGAAGGGAACATTCTTAATATCTGTGTAATGTTCCGTGGGAAAACTGTCGATAGTCCACCAGTTGGAGGAAATTTCTCTGAAAAGGTTTGTCAAATGCCCTGCTTCCACAAGGCCCAGTGTTCCCAAAGTTGAAGTACTTTTAACAGCCCTTTTATATTTTCCAGAATTCCCATGATAGGAGACATGTGCCAATTATACCCACCACAAATCTCCTGAAACTGGGTGCACTACAAAAGTCCGGCAGGAAGATTATCAGTAAAAAGGTCTGGTTTCAAATCATAGAGTTATAGATATCTAGAGACACACTGCATGGAAACAGGTCCTTTGGTTGAACTCATCCATGCTGACCAGATGTCCCAAGCTGACCCAGTCCCAAGTTCCAGCATTTGGCCCATATCCCTCCCAGATGCCTTTTAAATATTGTAATTGTACCTATCTCCACCACTTCCCTGGCAGCTTATTTTACATACACACACACACACACACACACACACACACCACCCTCTGCATAAAAAGATCGTCCTTGAGGTCACTTATTCCCTTCTTGCTACCCACAGCACCTCCTTTCCGTCCCCCCCCCCCCCCCCCTTAGCACCCCCTGTCCATCCACAGCTCCTCCTGTCCATTTCCACTCTGCCACCCACAATGCCCCATGTCCATTTCCCTCTCTCCGCCCTCTGACCCCATCTATCCTCCCTCTCTCCCCTCACCCTCTGCTCTCCATCTCTCTGTTCCCTGTCTATTCTGTCTCTCCACCAACTCTCTGCTGCCCATTCTTCCACCGCCCCCACCCTCTCCTTGCCACTCATTCTCTCTCTCCATCCATCCTCTGCCCCCATCCATTCTCTCTCTCCTCACATTCTGCACCCCACACCATTCTCTCTCCTGCCCCCCCCCAACACTCTACCTCCACTTTCTCCCTCTCAGACCCTTCCCCCCATTCTCTGGGTCCCCCACGCTCTGCCCTGCAGGCCTTTCTCTCCCCCCCCAAGTCCTTCTCCTCTCCCTTACGCACTGCTCCCCCGTCCATTCTCTCTCTCTGTTCTCCACAGCTCCACCCAGCCCCTGTCCATTCTCTCTATTCTCCCAGCCCCCGTCCATTCTCTTTCTGTTCTCCCCAGCCCCACCCTCTAGCCGCCATCAATGAGAGGAATGAATCTGGTTGATGGCAGGGAGGAGGAGGAGCTAGAAAGATAGAGAGCTTATTTGAAATTGAGTTCCCCAATGTTGAGTCTCCCAACTCTATGCAGCCCGGGCGGAAGATGAAATGTTGTTCCTCCAATTTGCAGTTTGATTCATCGTGGTAAGGGAGGAGGCCAAAGATGGTTATGTCAGAAAGGGAGTGGGAAGGGGAATTAAAATGGCTGGTGACTGGGAGGTCCGGTTGGCCTCTGCGGGCCCAGGCACGATGCTGTTTTCCAAGTCTCCCCGATGTAGAGAAGTCCACAATTGGCAAACACGTGTCAAATGCAGTACCAAAATGTAAAATTATAGCCTCTGCTGTGAAAAAAAAACAGAGGAGGTGTATAGTTTAAATGGTGATGTATTGGGATGTGGAGAAAGTGAGGACTGCAGATGCTGGAGATCAGAGTCGAAACGTGTGGCACTGGAAATGCACAGCAGGTCAGGCAGCATTCAAGGAGTAGGAGAGTTGACGTTTTGGGCATGAGCCCTTCACCAGGAATGATGTGTGAATGTAATTGAAACCAGTCAATACCAGTTGTCAGAAAGGTGCAGCAAGCAATCAGCAAGGCAAGTGGTATTTTAACAAGAGGAATTGAGTTCAGAAGTGGGATGTCTTCCTGCAGTTTCGGGGTCATTGAATGTATTCAAGGCTGAGTTTGTCTGATTTTTGAACAACAAATAAGTGGATGTTTATGGGGGAAGGCAAGGAAATGGTTTTAGAGCAGTTTCAGTCCAACTAGTCCATGCTGACTATGTTTTCAAACTAAATTAGTCCCAGCTGCCTGTGTTTGGCCCATATCCCTCCAAACATTTCCTATTCATGGACTTGTCCAAATTTCTTTGAAACGTTGTTACGGTACCTGCATCCTTCCTCTGGACATTTATTCCACACACAAACCACGCTCTGTGTTTTTTAAAACAAACTGGTGCCCCTCATGTCTTTTTAAAATCTTTCTCCACTCACTGTCAAACTTTGCTCCCTAATCTTGAAACCACCCTAGAGAAAGAAGACCCACCGTTCACCTCATCTATATCCTTCATGATTTTATAAACCTCTATAAGGTCACCTCGCAGCCTGCTGTGCTCCAGTGAAAAAGTCCCAGCCTATCCACTTTGATGTAGTTAGATTCATATCCATTATGATCTGTTCAATGCTTATGCAGGCTCAAAAAACCAAATGGCTGACTCCTGTTCCCAGTTCTCACTCTGTGTCCAGGACAGCAAGAGACTATAAGACATAGGAGCAGAGAGTAGGCCATTCAGCCCATCAAGTCTGCTCATACCATTCAATTGTGGCTCATAGGTTTCTCAATCCCATTCTCTTGCTTTCTCTCCATAACCTTCTATCCCCTTGGCACTCAAGAACATATGTCTCAGTCTTAAATATACTCAGTGACCTAGCCTCTGTAACCTTCTGTGGCAATGAATTTCATAGATTCACCACTATCTGACTGAAGAGTTTTATGTTTATCTATGTTCTAAAAGGCCTTCTCTTTACTCTGAAGCTGTGCCCTCGGGCCCGAGTCTCTAATACCAACGGAAACATCTTCCCAACGTCCACTGTATCCAGGCCATTCAGTATTCTCTGTGTTTCAATTAGATCTCTCCTGAATGTGGGCTGTTAGTCAGCATGAAGCAGACCCTTCAGGATGAGGTACAGCAGGGATTAGTTTCGGCAAATGGAAAGAGAGTATGTGGGATGGAGATTTTCAGCTTCTAGGGAATAAGAGAGGAAAGAGAGTTCATTATAAATTAGATTTGTTCAGGTGGGCCAATGGGCCGATGAGTGGCAGATGGAGTTTAATTTAGAAAAATGAGAGGTGCTGTATTTTGCAGTTGTATAAGACATTGTTTAGGCCACTTTTAGAATACTGTGTTCAGTTCTGGTCTCCCCCTGCTATAGCAAAGAGATTGTGAAACTTTGGAAGTGGTTGGAGAAGATATACAAGGCTGTTGCCATGCTTGTGACCTATAGTGAGAGGCTGAAGAGGCCAGCGATATTTTCCCTGGAGAATTGGAGGCTATGGGGTGATCTTATAGATGTTTAAGAGGGGCATGGATAGGGTAAATACCCAAGCACTTTTCCCCAGGGTAGGGGAGTCCAAATCTAGAGAGCATATGTTTGAGGTGAAAGGGGAATGTTTTAAAAGGGACGTGACCGGCAAGGTTTTCGTGCAGAGGATGGTGCACGTGTGTAACAAACTACCAGATAATGACAACATTTAAAAGGCATCTGGATAGGTACATAAATAGGAAGGATTTAGAGGGATTTGGGCCAAATGCGACTAGGTTAATTTAGAATATTTGGTTGGCATGACAAGCTGGGCCGAAGGGTTTGTTTTCATGCTTTGTAACTCTAATCAGCTTTGCTGAAAGCAGTAGAGTCAGCGCACTTTCAGAGCACATTTCAAAGATGTTTTGCCCTTACTGGGAGCAATAGTCAATAGATGCATGAGTAGGCCATTCTGCCCTTCGAGCCTGCACCACCTTTCAATATGATCATGGCTGATCATCCTTAATCAGTATCCTGTTCCTGCCTTAGCTCCATAAACCTTGATTCCACTATCATTGAGAGCTCTATCCAACTCTTTCTTAAATGAATCCAGAGACTGGGACTCCACTGCCCTCTGGGGCAGAGCATTCCACAAGGCCACCACACTCTGGGTGAAGAAGTTTCTCCTCATCTCTGTCCTCAATAGTCTACCCCGTATTTTTAAGCTGTGTCCTCTGGTTCGGCACTCACCCATCAGCGGAAACATGTTTCCTGCCTCCAGAGTGTCCAATCCATTAATAATCTTATATGTCTCAATCAGATCCCTTCTAAACTCAAGGGTATATCAGCCCAGTTGTTCCAACCTTTCAGCGTTAGGTAGTCCCGCCATTCAAGGAATTGACTTTGTGAACCTACGCTGCACTCCCTCAATAGCCAGAATGTCTTTCCTCAAATTTGGAGACCAGAACTGCACACAGTACTCCAGGTGTGGTCTCACCAGGGCCCTGTACAGCGGCAGAAGCACCTCTTTGCTTCTATTTTTTTTTCTCTTGCACGTACACACACACAGAGGCACAGTCACACACTGATCCAATCTCCAAAAGGAAGGAAACACCCGAGTGGGCAGTGACAAGCAGTGGCCCTTCACATTAAAGGGCAATGCTGTGTGACCTCTTTGCTTCTATACTCAATTCCTCTTGTTATGAAGGCCAGCATGCTATTAGCCTTCTTCACTACCTGCTGTACCTGCATGCTTACCTTCATTGACTGGTGTACAAGAACACCCAGATCTCTTTGTACTGCCCCTTGACGTAAATTGATTCCATTTAGATAGTAATCTGCCTTCCTGTTCTTGCCACCAAAGTGGATAACTATACATTTATCCACATTAAACTGCATCTGCCATGCATCTGACCACTCACCTAACCTGTCCAGGTCACCCTGTAATCTCCTAACATCCTCCTCGCAATTCACCCTGCCACCCAGCTTTGTATCATCAGCAAATTTGCTAATGTTATTACTCATACCATCTTCTATATCATTAATATATATTGTAAAAAGCTGCAGTCCCAGCACTGATCCCTGCGGTACCCCACTGGTCACTGCCTGCCATTTCAAAATGGAGCCATTTATCACTACTCTTTGTTTCCTGTCAGCCAACTAACTAACTTTCAATCCAAGTTAGTACTTTTCCCTCAATAGCATGTGCCCTAATGTTGCTCAATAACCTCCTATGTGGGACTTTATCAAAAGCTTTCTGAAAGCCCAGGCACACTACATCTACTGGATCTCCCCCATCCATCTTCAGAGTTACATCCTCAACAGATTCCAGAAGATTAGTCAAGCATGACTTACCCTTCATAAATCCATGCTGACTCTGACCTATTCTGTTACTACTATCCAGATGTGTCGTAATTTCATCCCCTATAATACACTCCAGCATCTTTCCCACCACTGAGGTCAGACTAACTGCTCTATAATTTCCTGTTTTCTCTCTCCCACCTTTCTTAAAAATGATTCAAAACTAGCCACCCTCCAATCCGCAGGAACTGATCCTGAATCTATCGAACTCTGGAATATAATCGCCAACGCATTCACGATTTCTGGAGCCACCTCCTTCAGTACCCTGGGATGTAGACCATCAGGCCCCGGGGACTTATCAACCTTCAGACCTAACAGTCTCTCCAACACCAATTCCTGGTAAATATAAATTCCCTTAAGTTCAGGTCCTTCAGCCACTGTTACTTCAGGGAGATTGCTTGTGTCTTCCCCAGTGAACACAGATCTGAAGTACCAATTCAATTCTTCTGCCATTTCTTTGTTCCTCGTAATATATTCCCCTTTCTTCAAGGGCCCAATTTTAGTCTTAACCATTTTTTTGCCTTTCAAATACCTAAAAAAGCTTTACTATCCTCCTTTATATTTTTGGCCAGTTTACCTTCGTACCTCATTTTTTCTCTGCGTATTTCCTTCTTAGTAATCCTCTGTTGTTCTTTAAAAGCTTCCCAATCCCCCGTTTTCCCACTTATCTTTGCTATGTTATACTTTTTCTCTTTTAACTTTATATGTTTCTTAACTTCCCTCATCAGCCACGGCCACCCATGCCCCCAATTTTAGTCTTAACCATTTTTTTGCCTTTCAAATACCTAAAAAAGCTTTACTATCCTCCTTTATATTTTTGGCCAGTTTACCTTCGTACCTCATTTTTTCTCTGCGTATTTCCTTCTTAGTAATCCTCTGTTGTTCTTTAAAAGCTTCCCAATCCCCCGTTTTCCCACTTATCTTTGCTATGTTATACTTTTTCTCTTTTAACTTTATATGTTTCTTAACTTCCCTCATCAGCCACGGCCACCCATGCCTCCTCCTAGGATCTTTCTTCCTTTTTGGAATGAACTGATCCAGAATCTTCTGCATTATACACAGAAATATCTGCCATTGTTCCTCCACTGTCATCCCTGCCAAGGTATTGCACTATTGAACTTTGGCCAGCTCCTCCCTCATAGCTCCATGGTTCCCTTTATTCAACAGAAATACTGTCACTTCTGATTGTACCCTTTCCCTCTCAAATTGCAGATTGAAGCGTATTGTATTATGGTCACTACTTCTCAATGGCTTCTTCACTTCGAGGTCCCTGATCAATTCTGGTTCGTTGCACAGAACAAGTTACAGTGAAATCTTTAATTTGTGGGACAGCAACTGAGTGAATGAGTACATCCAGAATTTTAGTGGAAAGTGGGAATTCATTGCACTGTGGGGATGAAGTGCTTTACCGGCAGTAAGTACAGTTTGCTGAGTGGGGTGCTAAGTGAAGGGTTAGGTGGGTTCTTGTTTTAAACTGCTCATTTCTTTCAGCCTCCAACATTGTATTTCCACTGCTGTACATCAGAAGGAGTGAATCAGTCACTGTTATCATTAGAAACCTTACGGTTTTCAGTACCTCAGGTATTACATTGTTTTCAAAGTTTGGGAGAAGATTTGTAGCTCGGGTGCTCATTGTTGTGGTTCTGTTCGCCGAGCTGGGAATTTGTCTTGCAAACGTTTCGTCCCCTGTCTAGGTGACATCCTCAGTGCTTGGGAGCCTCCTGTGAAGTGCTTCTGTGCTGTTTCCTCCGGCATTTATAGCGGCCTGTCTCTGCCGCTTTCAGTTGTCATTTCCAGCTGTCCGCTGTAGTGGCCGGTATATTGGGTCCAGGTCGATGTGTTTGTTGGTAGAGTCTGTGGATGAATGCCATGCCTCTAGGAATTCCCTGGCTGTTCTTTATTTGGCTTGCCCTATAATGGTAGTGTTGTCCCAGTCGAAGTCATGTTGCTTGTCGTCTGTGTGTGTGGCTACTAAGGATAGCTGGTTGTGTCGTTTCGTGGCTAGTTGGTGTTCGTGTATACGGATCGTTAACTGTCTTCCTATTTGTCCTATGTAGTGTTTTGTGCAGACCTTGCATGGGATTTTTGTACACTAGATTAGTTTTGCTCATGTTGGGTATCGGGTCCTTCATTCTGGTGAGTTGTTGTCTGAGCGTGGCTGTTGGTTTGTGTGCTGTTATGAGTCCTAGTGGTCGCAGTAGTCTGGCTGTCAGTTCAGAAATGCTCCTGATGTATGGTAGCGTGGCTAGTCCTTTGGGTTGCGGCATGTCCTCGTTACATTGTTTCCTGAGCATTTTAAAGTTTACTGACAGCAGCGGGGTTTGGGCCGTATTCACTGGAAACGATTAAGCAGACAGATAACACACATACGAGAGGGCAGGGTGGGACTTGTCTTTTGATTTGGTGGAAGGTGGGAGGTTCTGCGCGCTGAGATCCGGGGCAAACATGACTGCAATAAATCATTCAATCTCCACAGTGTGGAAGTAGGCCATTCAACCCCTCTGAAGAGCATGCCATCCAGACGCACGCCCACCAGCTCCCTGCCTTGTCTAGTAGTTTCTGTTGGTGGATGAGACTCGGCCATAAAATTAGGGGGAGTAGATTTAAGGTAGAGTTTAGGAGGAGCTGTTTTTCCCGGAGAGTAGTTAATCTGTGATGGGTGAGGGTGGATTGGCCATGCTAAATTTCCCCACATGGTCCAGGGATGTGCAGATTAGGGTGGATTCACCATGTTAAATTACCCATAGTGCCTAGATATGTGCAGGTGAGGTCTATTCGGGGGATAAATATCGGGCAGGAGAGGAAAGGGAATGGATGTGGATGGGTTACCCTTCAGAGGGTCGGTGTGGTCTCATTGGGCCGGGTGACCTGCTTCTACATTGTGCGGATTGTCTGACGGGAAAGGATTTTTGCAAACTGTGCAGAACAGTGCGGTTCGTCAATTCGGAGCAGGCGCAGTGCGGAGCCGCCGTTCGCCCCGCCCCTTTGTTTCGTCACGCCCTATCTCGTGGGCCGTCGCTCGACACTTGCTCCTCCCACTGTCCCGGCCGCACTCCGCCTCCGTACCCGCCTCTCGCTTCACTCTGTCGCCCCGCCCCTGACCCCAATCGTCTCTCCGCCCTATCGCTCCGCCCCCTCCTCGCTGTTCGCCCCTCCCCTTCCTGTCTCTCCTTTTCCCGCATCGACCCATCGATGACGTCACAACGCGGAAGTGGCTCTGCTCGTTTCAGAGTAAAACCCTTTCGCTGAGCAACTGTTCAATCTAAGAGGGAGAAAATCTGTTCACTGGTAGCAACTGGAGTGAATCCAGGGAGGGAGCAGACTCTGCAAACTCAGGTATGTGCCTTAATTGTCCGGGTGAGGAGGGACGGAAGGATAGGGTGGGGCTGTTTTCCCCAGCCCGCGCCAGAATCTTAGGGGTAACTTTATAGACTTTTATAAAATCATAAGGAGCATGGATAGGGTAAATAGACATGGTCTTTTCCTTTGGGTGGGGGAGTCCAGAACTAGAGGGTGATTGGTTTAGGGTGAGGGCGGCGTGGGAGGGGGCGTGGAGATTTAAAAGAGACCTAAGGAGGCAATTTTTTCACAAGGTTTGGTCGGGTGTGAATGTGTGTATGGAATGACCTGCCAGAGAAAGTATGGAGGCTGGTATCATTTAAAAGGCATCTGCACGGGTGTATCAAAACGAACGGTTCAGAGGGCCAGGGAACACGTGCTGGCAAATGTCACTAGATTAATTTAGGATATCTGGTCAGCACAGAATAGTTTGACTTAAATGCCTATGTCTGTTTCTGTGTGTATATCTCTATGATTCTGGCTTTCCAGTAACGTTTGCCACGTCTGTATGTTCTGTTTCTCTCTCTGGTGTCGTTGTTAATACCTTGAAGTCTCATTATGCTTCCCTTCCCGGGGACATTAACCATTTCTTGAGGTTGTTCCTCAAGAAGCTGCATTGCAGGCTCATCCTGAATTGGCACACTTTATTTTGCTTTCCAAATCAGACCTGCTCACTCTCAGCATTATGCCAATGACGTGAAAGATATTAACTTTCAGGTGGAGTTTCAGAGAGATAAGCCTTGACGTTTTTGCTTTTCTGCACTTGTAAAATCCTGAATCAGCACCTTCAGGAGAATTACTTAAAGTGGAGTGAGAACAGAGGGGGAGAGAGAGAGAATGGGATGACGCTTTATGTTTTGTGGAATAATAAAAGAAAAGAATGTTCTGCAAAAAGCAGAACTGACAGTGATGACTTAATATTCTCTTTTTACAGCATTTGAAGATCTGAAGACAGAAGTTTCAAAATTAACTGTAACGTCAACTCTCCTGCTCCTCGGATGCTGCCTGATCTGCTGAGCTTTTCCAGTGCCGTACTTTTTGACAGTGACTCTCCAGAGTCAGCAGTCTTCACTTTGGTGTCAATGTCTGACGGTCACTCAATCCATCAGGACCACAACGATTTTTTACTGTGATTCTGTGAGAAGGAGCAAAGCTTTTTGGTTCCTGTTTGAGTACATTTCCAGTATCAGTGGGACTGGATGAGAGACCTACTGTTGCAGTGCACTGAGTGTGGAGAGTTTAACAGCTATACCGCCTGTTAAGAGGAAATCACGGTGCGAAGGGGCTCTACACGCATTTGTGTGCGGCTGAAGCTTCGGTCGTGGAGAAATCTGAGGAATCCCGCCCTGTGGAGAAACCATGGAAGTGTGGTGACTGCGGGAAAGGCTTCTGTGTCCCATCTGCCCTGGAGACTCATCGGCGCAGTCACACCGGAGAGAGGCCCTTCAGCTGCCCTGAGTGTGGGAAGGGCTTTACCCAGGCCTCTGCCCTGCGGACTCACCAGCGGGTCCATACAGGGGAGAGGCCGTTCCCATGTCCCGAGTGCGGGAAGGCCTTCAGCAATTCCTTCAACCTCCAGACCCACAAGCGACTCCACACTGGTGAGAGGCCGTTTTCTTGCTCCGAGTGCAAGAAGGCATTCAGACATTCCTCTGACCTGCTGACCCACTGGCGGGTCCACACGGGGGAGAGGCCCTTCAGCTGCCCCGAGTGTGGGAAGGCCTTCAGCAATTCCTCCCACCTGCTGACTCACCAGCGGGTCCACACAGGGGCGAGGCCTTTCACCTGCCCCAAGTGCGGGAAGGGATTTAGTCAGGTGAGCAACTTGTGGAAGCACCAGCGTCTCCACACTGGGGAGAAGCCCTTCAGCTGCCCCGAGTGCAGGAAGGCCTTCAGCAATTCCACCACTCTGCTGACCCACCGGCAGATCCATATGAGAGAGAGGCCATTCCCCTGCACAGAGTGCGGGAAGGCCTTCAGCAATTCCTCCATCCTGCTGAGACACCAGAGGGTTCACACAGGGGAGTGGCCCTTCAGCTGCCCTGAGTGCAGGAATGGGTTCAGCGATTCCTCCAATCTCCAGACCCACCAGCGGATCCACACTGGGGAGAAGCCTTTCAGCTGCACAGAGTGTGGAAAGGCCTTCACCCGCTCCTCCCACCTGCGGAGGCACCAACGAGTTCACGTGCCATCACAGGGTGATTGGAGGAGCAACAACTGAGTGCCATTAGGGACTGGACTATCAACCCAGTTCCGGGGACTCCTGAGTTTGAATCCAGCCATGGCAAGATCACGGAATTGGAATTCTGTCAGAAATCTGCAGTTCAGAATCTGATGATGAAACCGTTTTTAGGGTGGGGGTCCTATCTGATTCACGCATACTCTTTTTTTAGGGAAGGAAACTGCCATTGTGGGAAAGGATTCATTCAGTCACCCAGCTGCATCCTTTACCTGGTCTATCCTACACGTGACTCCCGATCCACAGCTGTGTGGTTAACACTACACTGCCCAGCACCTCCCCTCTTTCCCCCCCCCCCTCCCCCCCCCCCCCCCCCCACACACTCAGCCCCTGGCAGATGAGCAGGGAGAAACTTACTAGGAGACAGGGTATGGGTTGAAATTGCTGAGTGAGGCAATACTTTCTCCAGGTTACGGCTGTACCAAGGATCCAATTACAAAGGGACAACTCGGTGATGACCAATAGTAAAGAAAGTGAGGTAGGATGGGGGAGTGAGGAGTATGTGTGCTTTGACCTTGAGCTGTTTAAAAAGCAGCTACTTTTTCTACACCTTTTTAGATTAGATTAGATTAGATTACTTCGTGTGGAAACAGGCCCTTCGGCCCAACAAGTCCACACCGCCCCGCCGAAGCGTAACCCACCCATACCCCTACATCTACATCTACCCCTTACCTAACACTACGGGCAATTTAGCATGGCCAATTCACCTGACCTGCACATCTTTGGACTGTGGGAGGAAACCGGAGCACCCGGTGGAAACCCACGCAGACACGGAGAACGTGCAAACTCCACACAGTCAGTCGCCTAAGGAGGATCTGAAGCTTTAACAAAGTTGGGTCACAATAAAGATTACCTGAACTTACCGTGGGCTCAGACTCTCATTCAAAGTTTTGAGCTCCAAGAGGATTTTTGTTTTGAAGCTGTTCATTTCTTTCAGCCTCCTGCACTAAGTTTGCAATGTTGTGTATCAGATGGAGCAGTGAATGGGTAGCTAGTATCATTAGAAATTGTAAATTTTTCAGGAGTGCAGGTACTGTGTTGTTTCATTGGCATTGTAAAGTTTACTGGGAGGTATGCGCTGTGTCCACTAGAAACCACTGGGGTGGATAAAGTTAAAAATCACACCAGACCAGGTTATAGTCCAACAGGTTATTTGGAAGCACTAGCTTTCAGAGCGCTGCTCCTTCCACAGGTAGCTGTGGAGCAGGATCATAAGACGTAGATCTTATAGCAAAATTCACAGTGTCATGCAACTGATATCGTTTAGAATTGGTTGCAGGTTTCGGTTCATTCATATGTTACTCCAAGAACAACATCTAAGTCATGTTCTTGAGATGACTTATGGTTTTATATTTTTAAAAAAAGTGACATCTCAGCTCCCACAATACATTAAAGTTGTGAGGTTCGAGTCTGTCAGTATCCCAATCTTGAATCAGACTCGTTCTGTTTTTAACGTAGGAATATATAAAATATTACATGGATTGACTGCTTGTAGATTGTGTGCTTTGTGAGCAAAATTGAAAGTATCTGCAAATATAATTCTGCCAATAAAAATTCACTCCATAGAGGTGTGTGTGTGTGCGCATGTGAGTTTGTATGTGAGAGTGCATGTAAGAGTGTGTGCATGCTTGGTTGAGTGTGATGGAGTATAAATCTGTGAGTGTGTGAGAGTGTTAGGGTGTGCGTATATGAGAGAGGTAATAAAAGCAAGGGGTTGCATTTTGCTAAAACGAGGAAGGACAGGGCTTGTATAGTTAAAACAGAGACGTAAGAGGGTTCAGATACATAGTGATGCAACCTGCAAAGAACTGGTAGACTGGATGGTTAAGAAGGCATTTAGCACCATTGCCACCCAGACCCACTCCCTTACTTCATATTTCTCATAGCTAATCCCCCCTACCTTGCATATCCTGAACAATAAGGGTAATTTCGCATGGCCAATCCAGCCTAACCTACACCCTAATCTAAAAACTACCTTCTCAAGAATGTAATTTAAATGCACAACATTTCTAAGAAAAATGTCTGTCTGACTCAACACTGGGACCCAGACAGAATTCACACCTATTGTTAGAAAAGCTCTGCATTTGAATGACTTTCTTGAGAAGGTAATTAAAAACAAGTTCTGGAATTAACATGCCAAAGAGCAGAAACCCATTCTAAAAGATGAAAGATTTAATCTAAAATTGTTTAATATATGACATCTCCATGACACTGGACTCCTTTGGCTATAAATTCCATGAACATGATCTCATTCTCCACAACCAACCTGATAAGAGAGCGGTGCTCCAAACGTTAGTGTTTCCGAATAAATCTGTTGGTTTATAACCTGGTGTTGTGAGATTTTTAACTTTGTCCATGGGAAACACGTGTTGTGGGACTGGTAACAGTTATTTTGTGATCTGTTCCACCTGAAATTTCTCCTCTACGCAGACATGGGTGAGCAGTCTGTTTTTGTGCTTTTGTGAGAGATCAGGCTAGCAGCTTTTAAATCCTTATATTCAACAGCACAAGAAAACTGTAGGTCAGCAATCGTATTTCAAGTGTGGTACTTCCAGCTCTGGTAGTCCTGTTGGGTCACCAGAGAGGGAGGGAGAGAAGATGTCACATCTAAAAAGCAAACCGAAAAGTTTTTGTTGGTTCTACACTCAGATGAGACTGGATACTGATTTTAATGGATCAGAATTGAACACTACAATGGAACACCTTACATTTCAAGAACGTTGAAAGGGCAAATCAAACTGTAACCTTGAAGAGATATGCTTCCATTTCTAACCTTGGGTGATCCAAATGAGACATTTTTACTGATCGCTCCATTTCAGAATGCTGCTCTTTCATCAGGTGGTCATGGACAATAAGATCATGATCACAGAATTTATAGCCAAAGGAGTCCACGGTCATGGAGATGTCCTTCACTAAACAATTTTAGATTAAATCTTTCATATTTCAGAATGGGCTTCTGTTCTTTGGTACATTAATCCCAGAATTTGTTTTAAATTACCTTCAAGAATGTCATTAAATGCAGAGCTTTTCGAACAACAATGTCAGTCTGACTCGATATTGGGACACAGACAGACTTCACACCTATTGTTAGAAAAGCTCTACATTTAAATGACTTTCTGAAATGGCTGATCTTTAACATTGAGAATAGTTACATTGATACTTTCAGACTTTAACAATGTTTCTGAATATATGTTCACTTTTTGAAAAGAACTGCTGAAATCTTTCTAAAACTTGCATCGAAATGTGCGCAGTTAGACAGGCTGTAAAGGATGAATGGCCTAATCCGAGTTTTGTGAAATTGATTCTGACTATGGAGAAATAGAATCATCGAGTTGTAGAGCACAGAAGCAAACCCTTCAGTCCAGACAACCAAATATCCGAAATTAATCCAGTGACCCATTTGCCAACATTTGGTCCATATCCCTCTGATTCTTTTCTATTCATGTCTCCAACCAGACGCATTTTTTCCTTTTTCAGTTAATTGAAGCTGGAGAAGTCTTAAATCTTTAAAGGATTTCCTGAAAAAAACTTTTATGCAAGATTTGGCTCAGTGGTGGATTTTCTAAAGCTTTGCTGTTGTAGTTGTCAATTTGTTAAAAAGCTTTCAGTTGTTGTTGTCCAAGGCAGAGTAAATATTCATTTATGATATAATTGAGATATATACATTCTTTACAATGTTTGTCCATCATTTAGTACATTGAGCATCATCTTTTTGTGATTCAACAGATATGATTTGAAGTGAATTCTGCAAGATACTTTTGTAATTTATCGAACTTTGCTTTGTGTTAAAGATTTCCTTTGTGACATTTTAATTAAAATATCTCAATATATAATAATGAAACAGCTAATTTATTCTGAAATTATTTCAATTAGTTGGTCGATTGCCAAATAATAGCTGCTTTACTGTTGTAAATATTGATACCCAGGAAAGCTATTTTGTTTAATATATTTCCTTTGTAAAGATTTTATAAAATGATTGTATTTTCATATGAAATAAAATTTGCAGTGTTTTATTAAATGGTTGAAGGTAACTTTACACTTAATTGTTCCATTTGGGATTAAACATAGATTATTTATGAAAATCATATTCACAATTTATGGTGAGTGTATTAACAAACAAATGTTGCCATTTGCCATTGAATTGCCTCAAACACAATTTGAAATTCTTGAATGAGTTGAATAACTCACTGTGAATATTTATTGTGCATTTCTGAAATTCTCTGCACTGCCATTGTGCTTGGTTAAACAAGATATGTATCCCTCCTCATAACTTTGTATTTCTTTGATATTTCATTTGCTATTGCACAAATAACTTCATCAAATGCCAAAACATTTTTTAGGCTGTGAATTTTCAGTCTGGTAATGTTATTCAGTTGTGAACAATCTGAAGATTAATTTAAATACATATAAAAAAATTAAAGAGATTGTGATAATAGAAAGTCAACATGTAGAATTGCCAATGAAACGTAAACCAAGGTTGCTCTTAATTTGGTACAGACTAAATCGCAATCAAAATAAGTAGAAATAACGGCATTGTGCACAAACTGTTTGTCGTGAGTTCAGAATTTTTCTGATCATTTAATTCTGACCCATGCAGTGATGGCAGCACCATGATCCGTTTTATTTGTTCATGGAACGTGAGCATCACTGGCAAAACCAGTATTTTTCATCGTCCCCTCTTTCCCTTGACTGATAAGCACACAGATATGAATATTGGGTGAGGACACAATGAGGTTGAGTTGCAAGGCCTACTCTGGCATAACAAATTGTGCTGGCTTACACTGCACCCTGACAAGACAGATTTTGGGAGGAGAACAAAAATTGGAATTCCTATTTAAATATTGATGCTCCCATTTATATCTCTCAAAAGGATTTTGTTTGCTCCATAAATTTGTAATGGCTCTTCTGTTGAATTATTTCCCTGCATCCGCATATATCTGGAATCATTTTCTTTTCAAGAATTTTGTATTAACGTTTGCCACTTACTGGTGCCATCACCCCTTCAAGATCATTCCAAATCGTAATAACTTGCTTACTTTCTTAAAAATTAAATCTTCCCCCGCGCCCCAGCCCAAAACCCTTTTCTTATAAAGTGGCTGCACTGTGTGGTCATGCTTTCTAAGTATTACCATGTACTTTTAATTATGAGATTTCAATGTGTCTTTTTAAATATAAAAATGCCCCTTCAAATGTAGTTATGCCCTTTAAATGTGTTGTGTTCCTCTAAGTGCAATCTTGCCTCTCGATAATGTATATTTACCCCTTGAGATATGACTGTCTCTTAAAGGGTCATTTCTATTGATAAATAGGGCAGCGTCTCTTCGAAATGTAGATTCATTTAGATATGACTGCGTCATTTTGCATATTAAGATATCCCTTTGAATGTGCCTACATCCCTTTGAAATGTAATCTTGTCCATTTCAATCTATTTGCAGAAACAGCCCGTTAAATGTCCATGTCCCTTTTAAAATGCAGATTTCCCGCTTCAGGGAGCAGCAGTTGTAGCGCGAGGTGGCTGTTGCTTGGTGACGGTGAGGCTCCCCCGGCCCCGCCCATCCCTCTGAGCTGACGTCACGCGGGGGTGAAGGCGGTTGGGAGGAGAAGGCGCTCGAGCGGGGAAGGGGCGGCCGTTAGGAAAATGGCGCCGTGCGGCCCGGGGCAGACACCCGTCACTGGGCACCGCCGCCTTCCTGGTGCAGCTGCTGTGTCACGGCCACACCGCCCGGCTCTACAGCAGGCAGGAGCCGGTGACCATTCTGGAGGTGGATGTTCCTCAGTCATTGAAGGGGTAGGACCCTGTTGAGAATGGTTAGTGAAGTGTGTGGTGTACTAAGCCTTATTAACATGGATATAGTTTGTAATTTATCAAAGTATACATTTTATTATTTAGAATGGTAGAGATGTACAGCACGGAAACAGACCCTTCGGTCCAACCCGTCCATGCCAACCAGATATCCTAAATTAATCCAGTCCCACTTGCCAGCACTTGGCTCATCTGCCTCTAAACCCTTCCTACAGTAGACCCATCCAGAGACCTTTTAAGGGCTTTAACTGTAGCAGCCTCCACCACTTCCTCTGGCAGCTCATCCCATTCACGCACCTCCCTCTACATGGAAACGTTGCCCCTGAGGTACCTTTTATATCTTTCTGCTCTCACCCTGAACCTAGGCCCTGTAGTGCAGACCTTCACCCCCTACACTAGGGAAAAGACATAAGAAAGTTCTACCTTTTTTTTTCTCCTATTGGCATTTGGACACTTCAAAATCTGTCAATAATACCAGCATCACCACTGAGCATATTGCTCTGTGTCAACAAGCATTGCGCATGTTCCTTGCTTTGGGTGTCACCCTTGTTCAGGACTGGGGGTGGGTGTTGGGAGAGCTGCAGAACAAGGGTGTGCTAGGAGCAGGGTGGTGAATTGGGGATAGGTGGAGACAGGCAGAGGGTACAAACTGGTTGGTCACTGGGAGGAAGGAATCTGATTGGTGGCGGGAGGGGGGTGGGGATGAGCCTGGGAAGGGATTTGGGGTGTGGGGAAGGAGGTTATTTGAAATTGGAGAACTCAGTGTTGAGTTCTCCAGGCAGTAGGCTGCCCAGGTGGAAGATGTGGTGGTGTTCCTCGAATTTGTAGTTTGGTTTGTTGTGGCAATGGAGGCGGCCTAAGATGGTCATGTCAGAAATGGAGTGGGAAGGGTAATTGGGTTGTGATTGGGAGGTCAGGTCGGCCTCTGCAAACCCAGCTGTGACGCTCGGCGAACCGGTCCCCGCGTTTACCCTCTGTCTCCCGAAGACCACAATTGGCAAACACATGGCAAATTCAGTACCCCAATGTGAAGTTAGAGCCTTTGCGGAGTTAAAAAAATGCAGAAAAGTGCATTATTTAAATGGTGACATATTGGGATTTGGAGAAAGTGAGGACAGCAGATGCTGGAGATCAGAGTCGAAAAGTGTGGTGCTGGAAATGCGCAGTCAACATTCTACGAGCAGGAGAGTTGACGTTTCGGGCACGGGCCCTTCATCAGGACTGACGTGTGGATGTACAAAGGGGCCTCAGCGTCCTTCTACAACAGTCAATGCCAGTTACCAGGTGCAGCGAGCAATGCAAGTGGTATATTAGCAAGTGGAATTGAGTTCAGAAGTGGGGATGCCTGTCTACAGTGAGGGAATTATTGAATATATTCAAGATGGAGTTCATCTGATTTTTGAACTACAAAGAGGAGGATGTTTATGGGGGAAGGTGAGAAAATGGCTTTTAAGACCAGTACAGAACAGTTACAGAGTCATACAGCATAGAAACAGACCCTTCAGTCCAACTAATCCATGCTGACTATGTTCTCAAACTGAACTAGTCACACTTGCCTGTGTTTGGCCCATATCCCTCCAAAGCTACTTGGATGCTGCCTGAACTGCTGTGCTGTTCCAGCACCACTAATCCAGAATCTGGTTTCCAGCATCTGCAGTCATTGTTTTTACCTCGTTTTTTCCCTCTGAACCTTTCCTATTCATGTACTTATCCAAATGTCTTTTAAATGTTGTTACTGTACCTGCATCCACTATTGTGTCGGGATGTTCATTCCACACACAAACCACTCTCTTAAAAAAAATGCTGCCCCTCAAGTCTTTTTAAAATCTTTCTCCTCTCACCTTCAAAGTTTGATCTCCATTCTTAAAATCCCCACATGTGGGGAATGACACCCACCATTCACCTCATCTACCCCCCTCATGATTTTATAAATCTCTAAGGTTACTTCTCAACCTCCTGTGCTGCAGTGAGAAAAGTCCCAGTCTATCCACCTAGATGTAGGTAGATTAATATCCAGTTATGTATGGGACTTTGGTGGAAAGTGGGAATTCATTGCACTGTAGGGATGAAACCCTACCCTATCCAGACATTTCTGCTGGTGGATGAGACTAGGCCACATAATTTGGAGGACTGGATTTTGGACAGAGATGAGGAGGAACTATTTTTCCTGGATAGTAGTCAATCTATGGAATTCTCTACCCGAGGAAGCAGTAGAGACAGCCTCATTAAGTATATTGAAGACACAGTTGGTTAGGTTTTTGCATGATAGGTTAATTAAGGATAGTTGGATAATGCAGGGAGGAGGAGCTGAGACGATAGATAGTTTGACCATTATCTTAATGAATGGTGGAGCAGGCTGGATGGGCCAAATGGCTTGCTCCTGCTTTTATTACTATGAAACTATAACCCTGCATTTCCCACGGCTAACCCGTCTAACCTGCACATCCCTGGACATGATGGGCAATTTAGCCTGGTCAATCCAAATCAAGGCTGGTGAGCAATGTAGTGATGTGGAAATGAACATCAGAGAATGATAGAAAGGGACAAGGAGTGTAAATATACCAGCAATCAAAACTGGATTCTGAATGATCACAAAAATGGAAACAAAAAGTGGAGTTTCTGCATGTGTGCTGCACTGTAACAAAAGTAAGTGAATTGTCTGCACACATTGAAGAGAATAATTATGATCTGAGGCTCCTCACAGAAACATGGCTTCAGGATGACAAGGATTGGATCCTGAATATCGAGGGGGTAGTCAAATGGGAAGCTAGGTAAAGGTAGAGGGTTGCCACTGCTAATCAAAGCACTGACCACAGGGTAGTCTGGTGTTCACTCTGATTTCAGGTCCTCATTTCTCTGTCCTCTGATCTCCGTGTTCCCACAGAATAAGATGTCAATCTGTTCTCAGCTCTTCTGGATTTCTGCTGAAGCTGTGACCCCCACCCCCTCTTTTTTACACCTTCTGGAACAACAAAATATTCAGTCAGTCAATCAATGCCCAATCCATAATCTCCCAGTCTCTCAACCAACCAGACACAAAAGTGTAGTCATAGCAGGGAATCAAACAAGAAAAATGAAACAACAACATGAGAAATAAATAGGTGCTCGTGCTTAATGTCTGTTCATTAGGAAGCAAACCAGAAATAGGGCTCTCCCAGGATTCTGCTTGTGCCCAACTTGAGGATCCTCTCTCCCTTACATCTAACTGTTAGTACCCAGCTATGATTTCCAATATTTTCACCAGAAATGAAGCATCTTATCAAATAGAGATAGACACGTACTGCACGTAAGTAGACTTTCTCTCTCTCACGCGCGCGTACACAGAAGTCCATGGGGGTGAATTTTTATTTGCAGATACATCCTATTTTGCTTAAAAATGCACAATCTGCTGGCAGTCAATACATATAGTATTTTGTAAATTTGACTTTGGAAATAGAACCAGTTTAATTCAAGGTTTGGACTCTGACCTCACACATTTAATGCATTGTCTGAGCTGAGATGTCATCTTTTGTTACAAAACCTTAAGTTATGTTGAGAAGTGCCTTACAGGAAGTTGGAAATTTACATATTAATGATGCCTGCAACCCATTCGAAAAGATGAAAGACTTAACAATCCAGGTTGGTTCAATATATCATTTCAGTGGCAGGACACTGCAATGTTTTTCCATAAATTCTGCCCCTTATGATCTTATTCTTCACAACCACTTGATAAAAGAGTTTCGCGCCGAAAGCCAGTGCTTCCAAATAGCTTGGTGTTATGGGATTTTTAACTTTGTCCAGGTTAGGGTGGATTGGCCATGCTCAAATTACCCAGAGTGCCCAGGGATGTCCAGGTTAGGTGCATTAGTCAGGGGTGAATGTAGAGAAATGGGGGTAGGGGAGTTACTTTCTGGAGGGTCGGGTGGACTCGTTGGGTTGAGTAACCTGCTTCCACACTGTGGGGATTGTCTGAAGAGATGAGATTTCTGCAAACTATGCAGGGCAGCACAGTTTGTGCGTGAGTGTGTTCTTGCATGTGTGCTTGCTTGGTGAAGTGTGTGTTATGGAGTATCAGCCTGTGCGAGGGGGAGTATTGGGGATGTGTATGTGTCAGAGAGTATGTGCATAAGAGAGGTGTGGATAAAAGCCAGGGGTTGCATTTTGCTAAAACAAGGAAGGGCAAGAGGGTCTGCAGAGGCTGACCAGATGTCCCAGTCACCACCCATTTTAATTCCTCTCCCCTCTCCATTTCTGACATGACCAGCTTTGGCCTCCTTCATTGCCACAACGATCCAATCTACAAATTGGAGGAACAACACCTCATCTTCCACATGGAGTTGTCCATCCCCCAACTCCCTTCATGGCCTCTGCCCCTCCCATTCACTCTTCCCTGCCACCAACCAGATTCCTTCCTCCCATCGACCATCAGGTTGTATCCTCTGTCTTCACCAATCCCCACTTCAACACCTTGCTCCCGGCACCCCTTTATCTGCATCTTGTCCTACACCCATCCCCCATCCGGAAGAAACACCTGAAACGTAGACTTCTCCACCTCCTGGTGCTGCCTGGCTTGCTGTGTTCTTCCAGCCTCCTGACTGTCTATATTGTCAATTGAGACACAGACCTGGACCAACTGTTCCAGAATCTGGATTAGTGGTGCTGGAAGAGCACAGCAGTTCAGGCAGCATCCAAGTAGCTTCGAAATCGACGTTTCGGGCAGAGTCTGTCCCCTCCCTGGATTCACTCCCTTTCCATTCAGTTGCTGCAAGTCAACAATTGAACCCCAGAATGAATAATAAATTGAAAAAGTAGGTGAGAAAAGAGAGTACTGTACTCACAGATGTTGGACAGAGGAAGAAAGTTACAGTCTGGGGTGAAGCTCAATCTTCATTCAGAGGGAGGAGTAGCATCTGTAATCAAATAGACAGAGTCATAGATGTAAACATAGAAACAGACCCTTCCCTCGAATCTGTCCATGCGGAGCAGATATCCTAACCAAATCTAGTCCCACTTGCCAGCACCTGACCCATATCCCTCCAAACCCTTCCTATTCATAAACCCATCCAGATGCCTTTTAAATGTTGCAATTGTACGAGTGTCCACCACTTCCTCTGGCAGCTTACTCCTTAAATGCACCACACTCTGCGTGGAAAAGTTGCCCCTCAGAACTCTTATATCTTTCCCCTCTCACTGAAAACCGATGTCTCTAGTTCCCCCCCACCCCCGCCACTGACTCCAGGGAAATGACCTTGTCTATTTATCCTATCCATGCCCTTCATAATTTTATAAACCTCTATAAGCTTCCGACCCTCCAGATAAATTATCCCTGGCCTACTCAGCCGCTCCTTGTAGCTGAAACCTTCCAACTCTGGCAACAGCCTTGTAAATCTTTTCTGATCCTTTTCAAATTTTCACAACATCTTTCCGATTGAAAGGAGACAAGAGGTGGATGCAGCATTCCAAATGTGGCTTAACCAATGTCCTGCAAGCCACAACGTGACCTCCCAACTCCCATACTCAATGCTGTGACAAATAATGGAAAGCATACCAAACACTGCCTTCACTATTCTGTCTACCTCAGACTCCATTTTCAATGAAGTATGAACCTGCACTCCAAGGTCTCTTTATTCTGCAACACTCCCCAGTCAGTCCTGCCTGGATTGCTTGACCAAAATGTATTTCTCTAAATTAAACTCCATCTCCCATTGGCCTATCTGATCAATGCTAATTTATAATGAACTCTTTTTCTCTCAATCCACAGAAACTGAAAGTCTCCATTCCTTCATACCCTCCTTTGATGCTGCCTGACCTGTTGTGCTTTTCCAACACCACACTCTGATCTTCAGCATCTGCAATAGTCATTTTTCCAACATTTCCAGAGTCTGCCCCCGTCCCCTGATTCACTCTCTTCCATTTCAGTTGCTGCAAGTCAACAACTGAGGCACTAAATGGAAAAAGAGGGTGAGAAAAGAGTGCCATACTCACAGATGTTGGACAAAGGAAGGAAGTTACAGTCTGGGGTGAAGCTCAATCTTCATTTAGAGAGAGAGGAACAGCAGCAGCTTCAGAAGGACATGGTCCACCTTCCACATTCAGACAGTAGGGGGGCTCTGATTGGCAGGAGGATGTTTCCTTCCAGTCCGCCAATGCTCTCCATTGGTCCATGAAGATCGTGAGTCGTTTCCGGGGACAGCGACGAGCATGCAGTTTTTGCTGACATCGGCTAACTCGCACAGACCTTGCTGACACCGAGGAGTATGTGCAGTGTGCTCTGGAGATACTGCTGTTACTGACAGATTTTAAGTGGTCAAAAGCCAATAGGTGAAAAAAAAGTAGAGCCACAATTTTGTTCTCCTGTAGCTTGACGTAACCGTACATGCTCGTCGCTATTTTTGCTATTTGTCTTACCAACACCACTCATGATTTTCCAAGTCTCAATACGGTCACCCCTCAACCTCCTGCATTCCACTGAAAAAAGTTCCAATCTGTCCTTATAACTCAATCCCTCCAGTCCTGGCAACATCCTGGAAAATGTTTTCCAAATCCCCTCCAATAGTATTCTTCCTATTATAGGGCGACCAGAACTGTACTCAGTACTCAAAGTGGCTTCACCATCATCCTGGACATCCTCAACATGATGTCCCAACTCCTATCTCAACGGTGTGAACAATGAAGGCAATGCTGCTAAATGCCTTCTTAACCATCCTGTCTCCCAGCAATGCACCTTTCAAGAAGAATGTACCTGAAAGCCACCATGTCTCTCTGTTCTACAACACGACCCAGTGCCCTACCATTACCTGTACAAGTCCTGCCCTTGTTTTAGCAAAATGCAACCCCTCGCTTTTATCCACAACTCTGTCATAGACATGCTGTCTCTCAGACACACACACACACACACATATGCACCACCCACCCCAACCAAAATACTCACCCTCTTACAGACTTAATCTCCAATCACACTCACACTTTACCAAGCATGCACACACGCAAACACACATACACAGATAATAGTCTATGGGGTGAATTTGCAGATACATTCTACTTTGCTCAAAAAGTGCACAATCTGCAGGCAGTTAATCCATGTAATATTTTATAAATTCCTACTTTGGAAATAGAACCAGTCTGATTCAAGCAAGAGTGGGATACAGACAGACTCGAAGCTCATACCTTTCATGCATTATATGAGCTGAGATGTCACCTATTTTTATAAAACCTTAAGTCATTTTGAGAATGGGGTCTTAAAAGTAGTTCTGGGGTTTACATATGAATGAACTGAAACCTGCAACCCATTCTAAAAGATGAAAGACTTACTATCATTCTAGGTTTGTTCAATATATCCCATCAGTTGCTTGACACTGATCTTTTGCTATATATTGTGTCTTATGATCCTGCTCTGCAGCTATCCGATGAAGGAGCAGTGCTCTGAAAGCTAGTGCTTCCATATAACCCTATTGGACTATAACTGGTGTTGTGTTTTTAACTTTGTCTATCCCAGTCCAACACTGGCTCCTCCACATCATTTCTAGTGGAGACAGCCCATACCTCTCGGTGCTGTCGAAATGACGCAGTAACCGCACTCCTGAAAACTTTACAATTTCTAACGATATTAGCTCGTAATTCACTGCTCTATCTGATACATGACATTGGAAACTTAGTGCAGGAGGCTGAAAGAAATGAGCAGCTTTAAAACAAAAACCTCTTGGAGGTCAAAGTTTTCAACTGTACTATTCAAAACCAGAGACAATTACACAGAGTAGTGAACTTAGCCCAGACAATCACAAAGGTCATCCTTCCATCTATATAATCCATCTATCGGGCCCACTGTCAAGGAAAGGCCGCCAGCATTCTCAAAGACTCATCACAGCCTGGCAATGTTTTTCTTCAACCTCTACCATCGCGGTGGATAGTACAAAAACCTGAACACATGCACCAGCCGGTTTTGAACCAGTTCCTACCACACTGTCATTAGAATACTGAATGGACTCTCAAGCTCTTAACATTCGCCTGGACCTGTGTTTTTGTTTTTGCAGCTGTTTATGTATTATTTACATATCTTTGCTACTTAACTCTATGATCTGCCTGTACTGCTCACAAGACAAAGCTTTTCACTGTATCGCGGCGCACGTGACAATAAATCAATTCAATGAGAGTCTGAACCCTTCAGTAAATTCAGGTAACCTTTATTGTGACCCAAATGTGTTACAACTGCAGATCCCCCAGCAAAAAGGTGTTGAGAATGTAGCTTTTTCTTTTAAACAGCTCAAGGTCCAAGTGCTCACACTCTTCCCACCCCCCACTTTCTTTACTATTGGTCAGCACCAAGCTGTCCCTTTGTAATTGGATCCTTGGTACAGCCTTAACCTGTATTGCCTCACTCAGCAATTTCAACCCACACTCTGTATCCAAATACATTTCTCCCCACTCATTTGCTGGGGGTGGCAGTGTAGAGTCAACCACACTGCTGTGGGTCTGGAGTCACGCAAAGGCTAGACTGGGTAAAGGATGCAGATGGTTTTCAGTGTCAGTGGGACTGGATGAGAGACCCTACTGTGGCAGCGCAATGAGTGTGGAGTCTGAGACAGAAATACGGGCCTAGAAAGCGGAGTTCACAGCAGGGAGGGCCTGTACACAATTTTGTGTGCAGCTGAAGCTTTCGCCACCAAGAAACCCAAGGAATCCCGCCCTGTGGTGAAACCGTGGAAGTGTTGCAACTGCGGGAAAGGCTTCTGTTTCCTGTCTGTGTTGGAGACTCATCGGCGCAGTCTCACCGGGGAGAGGCCGTTCTCCTGCCCTGACTGAGTGAATCCTTTCCCACAATAGCAGTTTCCTTCCCTAAAAAGGACATGAGTGAATCAGATGGGTGTTTTCTCCAGCTCCCCCCACCCATGAGAACAGTTTCATGATTAGATTCTGAACCCTAGATTTCTGACCAAATTCCAACTCCGCCATCTGACTCAGCGGGATTCAAACCCGGTAGTCTCTAGAACTGAGTTGATAATCCAGTCAATAACGGTACTCTGTCATCACTCCTGCGATCCCCTTGCGATGGCACATGAACTCTTTGGTGCCTCCGCAGGTGGGAGGAGCGGGTGAAGCCCTTCCCACAGTGAGAACAGTTGAATGGCCTCTCCCCAGTGTGGACCCACCGGTGTGTCAGTAGGTTGGAGGAATTGATGAAGCCCTTCCCACACTCGGGGCAACTGAACGGCCTCTCCCCAGTGTGACTGCGCCGATGAGTCTCCAACACAGACGGGAAACAGATGCCTTTTCCGCAGTTGTCACACTTCCACGGTTTCTCCATGGGGCGGGATTCCTTGGGTTTCTTCATGGCTCAAGCTTCAGCTGCACACGAAATTGTGTACAGGCCCTCCCTGCTGTGAATTCCTATTTCCAGGCCCGTATATCTGTCTCAGGCTCCACACTCATTGCGCTGCAACAGTAGGGTCTCTTATCCAGTCCCACTGATACAGAAAATGCACTCAAGCAGGAACCAAAAGCTTTGCTCTTTCTCATAGATCCATAGTTGAAAATTGTTGCAGTCTCAGTGGATTGAATGACTGTCAGACATTGACGTCAAAGTGAGGATTGCAGACACTGGATAGTCAGAGTCTGAGAGTGCGGCACTGGCAAAACACAGCAGGTCAGGCAACATCTGAGAAGCAGCAAAGTCTGTTTCGGGCATAAGCCCTTCATCTGCTGATGTTGAAACTTCAGTCTTCAGATCTTCAAATACTCTGTTAAAAGAGATTACAAAAGTCGTCACTGTCAGTCCAGGGTAGAAATTCAGAACAAGGAATTTTACTTGCCATTGAACATTCTTTTCTTTTGTTATTTCATACATTTGAAAGCACCATCCCACTCTCTCTCCCCTTCTGTTCTCACTCTGCTCTAACAAATTCTCCTGAAGGTGCTGATTCAGCATCTTATAGGGGCAGAAAAGCAAAAATGTCAGGACTGATAGCACTGAATTTTGGATAACTCCACCTGAAAGTTAATATCTTTCACAACAACATTAGAGATATTGCCGAGAGTGAGCAGGTCTGATTTTGGGAAGCAAAACAAGTGTAAATTCAGGTTGAATTTGTAATACAGCTTCTTGAGAAAAAAACCAAACATGATATGGTTAACATCCCCGGGAAGTGGGAGTGGAATGAGATATTAAGGCATTGACACTGACACCAGAGAGAGACTGAACATACAGACGTGGCAAATGTCTAGTGGAAAGCCAGAGTCATAGAGATATACAGCACAGAAACAGTCCCCTCGATCCAACTTGTCCATGCGGACCAGATATCCCAAATTAATATCGCCCCGTTTGCCAGCACCTGGCCTCTATTCCTCTGTACCCTTCTAATTCATATACCCATCCAGATGCCTTTTAAATGCTGTAATTGTACCAGCCTCCACCACTTCCTCTGGTAGCTCATTCGTTGCAAGCACCATCATCTGAATGAAAAAGATGCCCGAGGTCCCTTTTAAATCTGCACCCCCACCCCACAGCCCTCACCCTGAACCTGTTACCCTCTAGCTCTGTACTCTGTCATCCCAAGGAAAAGGCCTTGTTTATTTACCCTATCTATGCCTCATGATTTTATAAACGTCTATAAGGTCACCTCTCAGCCTCCGGCACGCAAGGGGAAACAGTCCCAGTCTGTTTGGCCTCTCGCTATCACTCAAACCCCCTGGCTACATCATTGTAAATCTTTTCTGAACCCTTTCAAGCTTCACAACATCCTTCCAATAGGAGAGAGACCCGAATTGCACACAATCTCCCAAAAATTGCAATGATTCTGTTGGCCAATGGCAATTTAATTCCAAAATGTTAATTCCTTCATGAGAAGGGAATAATTGGCAATGTAGCTGTGAGAGGTCCCTTGCGGAAGAGTGAAGAACTGAGTGAGAACTTTCCATTACGCTGGAGAGTAACAGAATTGATACTGAGACTGGGGACTTAAATCTAAAGCAAGGAAATTACAGACACAAACAGGCTGCAACAAATGAGGGAACATGATTGAAAGAAATGACAAACATTTAGATAGCACCTGGAGCAACTGCAATAGTTGTTCCATTCTGTCTGAAAAATAAAACACAAAAGGTGGCCCAGCCACCGCCAACAAGGGATATTATGGACAGGACGGGATCCAAAGAAGTGGCTTACAAATTAGTTTTTAAAAAAGAAGCTAATCTGAAGACTGGGAGCAGTTCAGGTTTCAACAAAAGGATTGATTAAAAGGGGAAAATGGGGTAATGTGAAGAGGGAAAAAAAGGATTGGTGAAAACAATTACAATTAGAAATAGGCAAAGTTCTCATGTGGAACAAAGATGGCAGACCAATTAACCACATATGTTGCTTATATAACCACAAAAGGAGGGCACAAGTAACGTCCCCAAAATGTTGGGGAACACATGGTCCATTGAGAGCAGAACTGAAGGAACTGAGTAGTTGTAAGGAAATGGTGTTGGAGAAATTGATGGAATTAAAAGTTTACAAATCCCCAGCACCTGGTAATCCACACCCCAGACTATGGCCCGAGATGCATCATGCAATTGTTGAATTTAGGCTAATCTTAGCAGGACTTCAACACATAATGATAAGGTCTTTGGGTGTATTGCTTGACAAAGAGACCTTGGAGTCTAGGTTCATAGCTTCTTAAAAATACATTAGGAAGTGCGGTGGAGTTCTCTCCAAAGTTCTCTCGACGTGAGAAAGATTCATTGAGTTTATTTAAGAGTGAGATAGGTAGGTTGTTGATTGTCAAGGTGATCAAAGGTAATGGGGAGGAAGTGGGAGAATGGGGTTGAGAAACCAGTCGACCATAGTGGGGCAGACTCGATGGGCTGAATGGCCTCATTTCTACTTCTATATCTTATGGTTCCACTGGATTTGAAAAATGCTAATGTAACACCTGTATTCAAAAAGGGAGGGTGGCAATTTGTGGGAAATTGCAGACCAGTCAGTTTAACACCTGTTGTTAGAATCAATTATCAAGGAAGCAATATCAGAATGCTTTCAAAGTCAAAACTCCATCCATCGGAGTCAGCATGGTTTTATGAAGGGCAAATCAGATTTGACTCAGTTCTTCAAAGATGTAACAACCAAAGTGGATAATGGTGATCCGGTAGATGTAATATATCTGGCCTTTCAGAAGGCATTTGCTGAAGTGCCACACAAAAAATTAATTCACCGGTGGGATCATCTGGGATTAGGGGTAATTTATCAGCTTCAATAGGTGACTCGCTGATTGGCAGAAGACAGACAGTCCAAATCTATGGCTTTTTTTCTGGACGGCAAGATGTAACTAGTGAGGTGCCACAGAGTTGGGTCCTTGGACCCCAGCTATTTACAATCCACATTAGTGACTTGGATACAGGGATAAAAGGCTCTTTTGTCAAATTTGTGAATGACACAAAAATAGGTGGGATGGTAAATTGCAATGAGGAAATAAGAACCTTAGAAATTGATATATATATAGGTTAGGAGAGTGGGCCCAAATGTGGCAGATGGAGTTTAAGGTGGATAAGTGTGAGGTCATGCATTTTGGTCAAAAAAATGGAAGGTGATCTACAGTCTAAATGGGGAGAGACTTTGGGGTGCTCTGGTGCAGAGGGATCTGGGTATCATCATTAATGAGTCACAGAAAACTAGCATGCAGGTACAGTAGATAAAAAAAAAGTGAGTAAATGCAACGTTGGCTTTGATAGCTAAAGGAATAGAATACAAAAGGTAAGGAAATGTTGCTGCAACTATACATGGCATTGCTGAGCCTGGACCTGGAGGATTGTGCCCAACTTTAGACCCTTTTTTCCCCTTATATGGTTATGGTAGGGGATTTAACTGCCCAAACATAGACCGGGACTGCCATAGGTTTAAGGATTTCGTTGGAGAGGAATTTAAGTGTGTACAAGAAAATTTCTGATTCAGTATGTGGATGTACCTACTAGAGAAGGTGCAAAACTTGACTTAGTCTTGGGAAATAAGGCAGGGCAGGTGACAGAGGTGTCAGTGGGGGAGCACATTGGGTCAGCGACCATAATTCTATTAGTTTTAAAATAGTGATGGAAAAGGATAGACCAGATTTAAAAGTTGAAGTTCTAAATTGGAGGAATCCTAATTCTGACAGTATTTCAAAAGCTAATTGGGGGCAGATGTTTGCAGGTAAAGGGATGGCTGGAAAATGGGAAGCCTTCAGAAATGAGAATGAGGAGACCAGAGACGGTATACTCCTGTTGGGGTGAAAGGAAAGTCTGATAGGTGGAAGGAATGCTGGATGACTAGAGAAATTGAGGGTTTGACTCAAAAAAAGAAGGAAGCATATGTCAGGTATAGACAGGATAGATCAAGTGAATTCTTAAGAGTATAAAAGGTACAAAGTATAAACAAGTATACTTAACTGGGAAATCAGGACGGCAAAAGGGGGACATGAGATAGCTTCGGAAAATGGTGTGAAGGAGAATCAAAAGGGTTTTTAAAAAATACATTCAGGACAAGAGGGCAACTAGGAAGAGAATGGGGCACCTCAAAGATCAGCAAGGTGGATTGTGTGTGGAACCGCAGAAAATGGTGGAGATACTAAATGAGTATTTTGCATCAGTATTTACTGTGGAAAAGGTTATGGAAGATATAGACTGTAGGGAAATAGATGGTGACATCTTGAAAAATGTCCACAATACAGAGGTCGTGGTGCTGGATGTCTCGAAACACAAAGGTGGATAAGTACCTAGGACCTTATCGGGTGCCCCTAGAACTCTGTGGGAAGCTAGGGAAGTGATTACAGGACCTCTTGCTGAGATATCTGTAAATCAATAGTCACAGGAGAGGTACCAGAAGTCCAGAGGTTGGTTAACTTCTGAACTCAATTTTTCTTGCTAATGTACCATTGCCTTGCTGATTGCTTGTTGCCCCTGTCGGACAACTGGCATTGATTGGTGTGGAAGGACGCTGAGGCCCCTTTGTACGTCCATTTATGATGAAAGACCCATGCCCAAAACGGCGACTCTCCTGCTCCTCCGTTGCTGTCTGACGTGCTGTGTTTTTCCAGCACCACATTTTTCGACTCTGATCTCCAGGTCTCACTTTATCCACATCCCAATATATCACCATTTAAATAATGCACCTCTTTCTGCTCTTTTTTTGACAGCAAACTTCACATTGCGGTACTGCATTTGCCATGTGTTTGTTAATTGTGGACTTCTCTACATTGGGGAGACCAAGAGTAAACTTGAGGAACGGTTCGCCGAGCATTGCAGCCGGGTCCTCAGAGACTGACCGGTCCTCCCAGTCACCACCCATTTTAATGCCCCATCTACAGTTCCCCCTGCACTCTCCCACTCCGCCACGAAGAAGGTTTACACCCAAACATCGACTTGTCCACCTCCTTCTGCTGCCTGGCTTAGTGTGTTCTTGCAGTCTCCTGCTGATGTATTTTGCCAATTGAGACACAGACCTGGACCAACTTTTCCAGAGTATGTTTCTGCCTGGATTCACTCCTTTTCCTTTCAGTTGGGGCAAGCCAACAACCGAACCCCAAATTGAAAAAATGTTGTTGAGAAAAGAGACTACCATACTCACAGATGTTGGATGGAGAAAGGAAGTTGTAGTCTGGGGTGAAGCTCAATCTACATTCCAAAGAGAGGAGCACGAGCAGTAGCTTCAGAAACTCGTGGTCCAACTTCGGCATTCAGACACTGCGCTGGCTCTGATTGGCAGGAAGACCAATCGCCTTCTGGTCCTCCAGGGATCCCGATTGGTCCATCAAAAGCAGGTCGCGCGCCTTTTGTTTGGGCAGCGATGATTATGTGCACTGCGTCACTGACACCGGCAAATATTGGCAATATACTCTTGTGGGGATGCTAGTTTTACTGACACATATTAAGTGTCCAAATGCAAATAGGAAAACAAAGGTAGAGCAACAATTTTGTTCCCCCGTGGCTCGACATTTTATTGCTTTTGTACTTTGTCTGGCTGCTCAACTTTTGTATGTCTTTTCTGCATGTTTGGGGGAGAGGGGAGGGGAGGGGAGACCAGAACTGGAGGGCATAGGTTGAAGATGAGAGGGGAAAGATTTCTGAGGATCTTAAAGGCCAACCTTTTTGCACAAAGGGTGGTATGTGTATGCAATGAAGTGGTGGAGGCTGGTACAGTTACAATATTTAAAATGCATTCTGATAGAGCTATGAATAGGAAGGATTCAGAGGGAAATGGGCCAAATGCTGGCAAATGGGTCACTAGATTCATTTAGGATATCTGGTCGGCATGAACCGAAGGGTTTGTTTCTGTGCTATACAAATCTATGACTCTATTTTGACATAGTCAGAACCAATTTCATGAGACTAAGAATAGGCCATTCACCCCTTACAGCCTGTCGCCTAACTGCACCTATTTCAATGCAAGTTTCAGGAAGATTTCAGCAGCTCTTAAAAATTGAACCTGCTTTCAGACTTTAATGATGTTTCTGAATGTATCATTTTAGCTATCCTCAATTTTAAAGATCAGCCATTTGTCACCCCTCCTGGCTCTGGGTTGAGTCATCACCATCTATTCTCTCTCTCTTCTGAAAAGGCCTTGATACAGTGATCAAAGAGGGCTCGAGGCATGAGAAAGGATGGGGAGAAAAGAGAGAGAATGGATAAGAGGGCAGAGGGTGGTGTGTAGAGAAACAGAAAATGGACAGGAGCAGAGGGTGAGGTTAGAGAAAGACTGGGGGGCAGAGGTTGGTGGAGGGGAAGAGAAAGACCTGCAGGGCAAAGGGTGGGGGGCAAAAAGAGAGAATGGGATAGCAGAGAATGGTGGAGGGGGCCAAGAGAGAATGGGGTACAGAGCATTGTGGGGTAGAGAAAGAGTGGAGTGCAGAGTGTGAGGGGAGAGGGAATGGATGGGAGTCATTGGATGGCTGGAGAATGGACAGAGGGCAGAACATAGGTGGAGAAAGAGAATAGATGGGGGAACAGAGGGATGGAGAGCAGAGGGTATGGGGGAGAGAGAAAATGCATGGGGAGTCAGAAGATGGGAAGAGGGACTGGACAGGGATGCAGAGGGTGGGGTGAGAGAAAGAAAGAGAGAGGGAATGGACGGTGTGCCGGGGGTGGCGAGGGAATGGACGTGGGTGCCCTGGATGGCATGGGGGAATGGAGAGGGGGGAGCCATGAATGGTAGGGGAGAATGGATGGGGGTGCTGTGGGTGCTACAGGGGAGAATGGGCAGGTCGTGCAGTGGTTGGTGGGGGAGAATGGGCAGGGGATGCTGTGTGTGGCGGGGAGAATGGACAGGGACGCTGTGAGTGGCAGGGAGAATGGACGGGGGCACTGTGGGTGGCGGGGAGAATGGACGGGGGCACTGTGGGTGGCGGGGAGAATGGTAAGGGGATGCTGTGGGTGGCAGGGAGAATGGACCGGGATGCTGTGGGTGGCAGGGAGAATGGACCGGGATGCTGTGGGTGGTGGGGAGAATGGACAGTGGCACTGTGGTTGGCAGGGGTTAAGGCCAGAGGCACTGCGGTGGTGGAGGAATGGACAGGTGGTGCTGTGGGGATGTTTGGGTCTTGGAGGGAGATGGTGGTGGTGAAAGCATCCCACTCACTCCCAGCATCCCCTTCTCTGCACACATGCGGTGCACATTTTTGTGAGTCTGGATGGGATGCTGTTTGGAGGGTCAGCATTGACTCGATGGGCCAAATGGCCTGCTCCCACACTTTAGGGATTCTATGATTAGGAGAGCTGTCAAACCAACAACTTCTAATTGGTGAAGTAAAAGACCAGGAGCCAATCTTTAAGCAGTTTTCCATTTATTCACTCAAATTGCCCTTTCAATTGAATCCCTTGAATTTAATGTGTTCCATTGTAGTTTAATTATGATCCATGAAAAGCAACATCCAGTCACATTTGAGGGCAGAACCAACTCAACTGACTGAACAAGTGTGACAACTCTTCTGTATGCACTTTAGATGTGACATCCTCTCCCTCTCTCTCTCTGTGACCCAACGGGATTACCAGGGCTAGAATTACCACTCTCAAAATATAATTGCTGATCTACTGTTTGCTTCTACTGCTTAACATAAGGATTTAAAAGCTGCTAGTCTGATCTCGCAGGAAGCACAAAAACAGACTGTTCACTTGCGCCTGCGCAGAGATAAAATTTCATTTGGAATAGATCACAAAATAATAACAGGTGCCAATCCCACAACCCTGTGTTACACATGGAGGGAGGGGAGGGGAACTAAAGTGTTTTACTCTCAGATGTTAGAGGGCATCTTCAAAGTTTCACCAGTGGGAAGTTAAAATTAAACCCTGTGCTGTTTTCTGTTATAAAAACTCAAACCACATGGATTTGGTGGGATTACAAAATGAAGGAAAGGGAGCTTGAAAAGTTTCCAAGCCCCCACAGCACGCACACACAATTCTCTCTGCTTTGATGGAGACAGTGCTGCCCACCTCTGTTTAGGAGTAAACTCTGCAAAGGTGGTGGTTTTGATAGTGAGGACGATGGTCTCTGGCCACAGTTTGATACCAATCAGCTGGTAAATGGGGGCAGAGAGATGGAATTTAATCTCCAGGCATTCTGTGAAATGTAACAATGGAGGAAATTAATCAATAAATAGTAGGTCCCTACAGAGTGCTGAGGAACAAAGGAACCTTGCTGTCCAAGTCCAGAGATCTACCATAATATGGTAGAGTTCAGTCTGGAGTTTGAAAGGGAGAAGGCAAAATCGGATGTAATGGTGTTACAGTTGAATAAAGGTAATTATGAGGGCATGAGAGAGGAACTGACTAAAATAGACTGGAAGGAGAGGCTAACCGGGAAGACAGTAGAGCAAAAATGGCAGGAGTTTGTAGGTATAATTGAGGACACTGTACAGAGGTTCATCCCCAAGAAAAGAAAGATTACCCGGGGAGGGATTAGACAACCTTGGCTGACAAAGGAAGTCAGGAAATGTATTAAAGAAAAAGAGAGATCCTATAAAGTGGCTAAGAACAGTGGGAAATCAGAAGATTGGGAAGGATACAAAAGCAAACAGAGGATAACAAAGAGTGTAATAAGAAATGAGAGGATCAAATATGAAGGTAGGCTAGCCAGTAATATTAGAAATAATAGTAAAAGTTTCTTTCAGTACAAAAGAAACAAACGACAAGCAAAAGTAGACATTGGGCCACTTCAAACTGATGCAGGAAGCCTAGTGATGGGAGATAAGGAAATAGCAGGAGAACTTAACAAGAACTTTGCGTCAGTTTTCACAGTGGAAGACATGAGTAATATCCCAAAAATTAAAGGGTGTCACGGGGCTGAGTTTAGTATGGTTGCCATTACGAAAGAGATAGTACTAGAAAAGTTTAAAAGTCTTAAAATTGATAAATCTCCTGGCCCTGATGGGATACACCCTAGAGTTCTGAGAGAGGTGGCTGAGGAAATAGCAGAGGCATTGTTTGAGATCTTTCAAGAGTCACTGGAGTCAGGAAAGGTCCCGGATGATTGGAAGATGGCTGTTGTCACCCCCTTGTTCAAGAAAGGATCAAGGCAAAAGATGGAAAATTATAGGCCAATCAGCTTAACCTCGGTTGTTGGTAAAATTCTAGAATCCATCAATAAGGATGAGGTTTCTAAATTCTTGGAAGAGCAGGGTCGGATTAGAACAAGTCAACATGGATTTAGTAAAGTGAGGTCATGCCTGACAAACCTGTTGGAATTTTTTGAAGAGGTGACAAGTAGGTTAGACCAGGGAAACCCAGTGGATGTGGTCTATCTAGACTTTCAAAAGGCCTTTGATAAGGTGCCACACGGGAGGCTGCTGAGCAAGGTGAGGGCCCATGGTGTTCGAGGTGAGCTGCTGGGATGGATTGAGGATTGGCTGTCTAACAGAAGGCAGAGAGTTGGGATAAAAGGTTCTTTTTCAGAATGGCAGCCGGTGACGAGCGGTGTCCCGCAGGGTTCGGTGCTGGGGCCACAGCTGTTTGCATTATATATTAATGATTTGGATGAGGGAACCGGTGGCATTCTAGCAAAGTTTGCCGAAGATACGAAGTTAGGTGGACAGGCAGGTAGTACTGAGGAAGTGGGGAGGCTACAGAAGGATCTAGACAGGTTGGGAGAGTGGTCCAGGAAATGGCTGATGGAATTTAACGTGAGCAAGTGCGAGGTCTTGCACTTTGGCAAAAAGAATAAAAGCATGGGTTACTTTCTAAATGGTAAGAAAATTAATAAAGCCAAAGCACAAAGGGATCTGGAAATGCTAGTCGAGGATTCTCTAAAGGTAAACATGCGGGTTGAGTCTGTGATTAAGAAAGCGAATGCAATGTTGTCTCTTATCTCAAGAGGGTTGGAATATAAAAGCAGAGATGTACTACTAAGACTTTATAAAGCTCTGGTTAGGCCCCATTTGGAGTACTGTGTCCAGTTTTGGTCCCCACACCTCAGGAAGGACATACTGGCACTGGAACGTGTCCAGCGGAGATTCACACGGATGATCCCTGGAATGACAGGTCTAGCATATGAGGAACGGCTGAGGATACTGGGATTGTATTGGTTGGAGTTTAGAAGATTAAGGGGAGACTTAATAGAGACGTACAAAATAATACATGGCTTAGAAAAGGTGGATGCTAGGAAATTGTTTCCGTTAGGCGAGGAGACTAGGACCCGTGGACACAGCCTTAGAATGAGAGGGGGTCATTTCAGAACAGAAATGCGGAGACATTTCTTCAGCCAGAGAGTGGTGGGCCTGTGGAATTCATTGCCACGGAGTGCAGTGGAAGCTGGGACGCTAAATGTCTTCAAGGCCGAGATTGATAGATTCTTGTTGTCTAGAGGAATTAAGGGCTCCGGGGAGAATGCTGGTAAGTGGAGCTGAAATGCGCATCAGCCATGATTGAATGGCGGAGTGGACTCGATGGGCCGAATGGCCTTACTTCCACTCCTATGTCTTATGGTCTTATGATCCCCGAAGTTATCAGTACAGATAAAACTAGGGAGTGAGGAAGGCATAGATTTGTATTTTTTTTTCATACAGAGGGTGGTGCGTGTGTGGAATAGGCTGCCAGAGGAAGTGATGGAAGCTGGTACCATTATAACATTTAAAAGGCATCTGGTTGGGTATATGTATTGGAAGGGTTGAGAGAGATATGGGTCAAATACTGGCAAATGGGTCACGAGATTAATTTAGGGTATCCAGTCAGCATGGGTGAGCTGGACTGCAGAGTCTGTTTCTGTGCTGTATGACTCTACCCGCCTAATTCAATGCAAGTTTCAGCAACATGTCTGCAGCTTTATGCTTTTAGACATTAACAATGTTTCTGAATATATCATTTCAGCTGTTCTCAATTTTAAAATCAGCCATTTCTTGTGCACCCCTGTCTTCCAGGTTGATTCATCACCATCCAGTCTCTCTCTTTCCCGAGAAGGGCTTGATACAGCAATCAAAGAGGGCTCGAGATACGAGAAAGGATGGGGGGTGGGGTGGGGAATGGACAGGGGCACAGAGGCTGGGGTAGAAGAGAGGGAGAGAGAATGGATAGGGGAGCAAAGGGTAGGGGTAGAGAGAGAGAAAATGGACAGGGGACAGAGAGTGGAGGGGAGGAGAAAGACTTGGGGACAGAAAATGAGGGGGAGAGAGGGAGAATGGCTGGGCAGAAATATTTGGTGAGTGCAGACTGTGAGGTGAGAGAGAATGCATGGAGACAGTGGGATGGGGAAGTGACAGCACAAATCCCACCTTACCCATGAACTGGAACCCACTCCATTAACAGCAGACTTGGGGGCAATCGTTTCTCAATAGACACATGGCTAAGACGGTAGATTCATATAATGCCTACGGGCCATTCGGCCCATAAATTTCAGACTGACCTTCCAACCACCCACTTTCCCCATAGTTAACCCACCCTAGGTTGCAGATCCCTGGACACTTCAGCATGGCCAATCCACCCTAAACTTCAGATGGTAAGACTATCGGAGGAAACTGGAGCACCCAGAGTTCACCCACGCAGACACAAAGGTGAGAACATGCCAAAGTCCACACAGAGAGCTGTATGAGAGTGGAATTGAACCCAAGTCCGTGGTACTGTGAGGCAGTGGTGCTAATCACTGAGCTACCATGCCACCCAGAGCTTTGGAGTTCTGTCTTGTCTTTGTTGCTTCTGAATTCTCATGAGCCTTCAGCAGAGGCTCTCTCCTCCTGACATTGTTAGACCACGCCTGCTGCAACTTCCCTTTCCCATTTCTCCAGCCCTGAGCACACCGGTTCCCAAATCCTGGCGCCAGGCAGACACTGATGCAATCTGGTCTTCTGCTGCCAACTGCAGAGAATGGTGACAATCCCTGCCACTATTCTCTCCCTGACCACCACTGCCCATCCCCAACATTGTTCTTACTCCCACCACGCAGCCAGTTAGCTCCTCACTCGTGCAGACCTCTCTCAGATCCCCTTTATCTGTCTGACCTGTGCTGACACCCTCTTGACCTTGTCCATTGACCCAGTCAGAAGGCTTTGTCTGTAGAGGAATGACCATCTCCCAGAATAAAGTGTCCAGTTAACTTTCCCCTTTTCCCCCCAACGTGTCTGCAGCCCGGCTTCCAGCTGCATCTTTCTGAGCTGAAGGTCCTCCAGCCTGTGTTTGCCCTGGATCACAGCATCCAGAGCATCTCAACTTCTGCAAGTCGAAAGACAAGCCCAACCCTTGGAAGAGAAGGGGGAGAAACACAACAGACATGAACGTAAAATCATTGTAGTGCGATCACTTCCCTTAAGCATGAATAGAGGGTACCAACCGTCCGTGAGCTTGTGGCGCAATGGTAGCGCGTCTGACTCCAGATCAGAAAGTTGCGTGTTCAAATCACGTCAGGCTCACTGCAGTCAACTTCTTACATTTCAAATCAAGGAAGGAGTACGTTCTTTCCGTATATTGGTCGTGTCTAATCTTCTTTGTGGAAACTTTCGATCAGTTTGATTTGTAAACACTGTGTCGGGGCGGTGGTGTGCCCATTGTTTGGGTAAATGCTCAGCTCCCCACAATGTGAGAAGTAAAACACAGACTGGATTTAAACATCACGGGATTTAAACACACAGCCGCTTCGTTCAGTTGGTGACAGCGCAGTGTGAATAACATTATACCGATATTTTTACAACATAATCTAGAGATTGCCATCCAGGTTTTAGTCACATCAAACTGCCACGCAATGCTGTTATGGCCTCAGTAAACTATAATAACGTGAAGATCGCTGCGATTTTCTACATCCGACTGCAATATAAAGACAGATCATTGTTTCCAGTTTTGGTGGAACAAAAGATATCGTATTGGTGGATAATTACAGTTAGTTCAAGCCATCGATAAATATTAATCCTATTCACTTCAATGACCAAATTTCAATTCAGAAACCAAGTGCACTTGGCTGTTTGTAACATAGACAACAGGACAAAATGGCCCTTAGGAGGAAAAATGGGGCATTGAGGAGGAGTGAAATGTTTGCTTTTGGTCACCTCCACAATTGTTAGAAAAACAGGTTGAAAGGATTCTTAAAAGGTGGCTGAAGTAATGGTGTGGCATAACACTTCAGACAGCACAAAGTGGAAGACCACTTTCTCGTGGAAGAAAAAGACATTCCGTATTTCTGAAAGAACTGGGAAACAGAAGAGGGAATGAAATCTGACTTGGGAGCTATTTCCTATTTGTTGAGGATGTTGCTTCATCACAGTCTTGGTTTAGAGCATAAGCTCTTCATCAGGAATAAAGGGTGGCCCAAGGGGGCTGAGAGATAAATGGGAAGGAAGTGGGGCTGGAGGGAAGGCAGCTGGGAGTGCAATAGGTAGATGGAGGTAGGAATTGATGGTGATAGGTCAGAGATGAGGGTGGAGTAAATAGGTGAGAAGCAAGGTGGACAGGTATGACAGGTCAAGAGGTTGGTGTCGAATTGGAAGGTTGGATCTGGGACAAGGTGGGGGAGAGGAAATAAGGAAACTGATGAAATCTGCATTGATACCATGTGGTTGGAGGGTCCGAAAAAAGTAATTGAGGTATTTCCTACAAGTGTCGGGGAGCAAGAATTTGGCACTGGAGGAGGCCCAGGACTTGCATGTCCTTGGTGGAATGGGAGGGGGAGTTGTCTTTTCGATTTAGAGTCCAAGAGTTGTTCCCTGAAATGTTCCGCTCGTTGGTGTCCAGTTTCCCCAATGTGGATGAGACCATATTGCGAGCAATGGACATAATCTTATAAATAGATTGCATAAATCTTAGCCTGCCAGAGTTATTTTCTTTAATTAAATTAAAGAATTTTTTTATTCAATTGGATGACTGCATGAAACGGTTTGTTGGTCAGATTTGAATCATTACACGCAAATGAGACGATGCCATGAATATCAGTGAACTGCTCTTTTTGTTCAAAACCACAAGTTCTTCATTTATTTTCACAACTTACTGGTATTCACACCTGCACATTCAATGTCAAACTCTGACATCAGAAATGAAATTACACCATTAATTTTGACTTACAATATTCGAACAAACAAATTAAGAGAACACAGTGAATAAATACCAAGTCTGATTAATATGAAATTAAATTTGCCAAAAAAAAATAAAATCAAGATGGGAGATAAGAAAAGGTGGAAGGGCAGAAGGCAAGAAATGCAGTATCATAGAAAGTGCTCCTCCAGAGTGTGCATTTTACCAACTACCACTGCTAAATATAAACACTCTGATATGATCCTCCGGTTTTAATGTAAGCCATGGCCCCATACAGTAGGTACCATTTAAATAAGTTAATAGATACAAGCCTTGAGCAAATCCAACCTCCAGCCTTACCCCCCCCCGCTTATTGGAGCTTGGACCTTCCTCCAGCGCCGGGGGGTTGTTGAACTCCTGGGCTCCAGCGGCCACTCCTCCACTGAAGAAGCTTTGGGAAGCAGATGCAAAGGTAAGATACAGAACAGAGAACCTTTGTATATGATAAGCAGCTTACACAGACATTGAGCAATAGCATGACATCGTATGTACCCATCGACCTCTGGGTTATCTACCCAGCACACTCATGCAGCACTACTCTACTTCTGTGCTCCCAGCAGCTGGATCGTGGATCAGTTTAAAGTAGGTCCTATGTCTCTGATTACATCGGTACACAAGGCAGTGAAGAAAGGTTTCAGCACACTGGCCTTCATCAATTAGGGAATTGAGTAAAGATGTTGGCAAGTTATGTTGTAGTTATACAGGACGTTGATGAGACTGCACCTGGAATATTGTGATCAGTTTTGGTCCCCTTGGTGTTCTGACTTCTGACTTCTTCAACTCTGGGTTTGTGTTGACCTTGATGGGATATTTTGTCCCACTCAGCATGTATAAACAGTATCTCTCAGAGGGATTCATCTGAAACTTTTCAGGAGGTGAACTCAACAAGATTGAACTATTCAAAGTTACTTAGACTCTATTTTAAACTTACATCAGGACCAGTAGTCAGAGACACGTTCAGCATGGAAACAGACCCTTCGGTCCAACTTGTCCATGCTGACCTGATATCCTATATTAATCTACTCCCATTTGACAGATTTATCTATTCCCATTTGACAGCACCTGACCGATATACTCTGGCAGCTCATTTCATATATGTACCACACTCTGATTGAAGAAGTTGTCCCTTTAATATATTTCGCCTCTTACCCTAAACTTATGCCCTCCAGTTCTGGACTCCCCCACCCCAAGGAAAGGACATTGTCTATTACACTGTCCATGCCCCTCATGATTTTATAACCGCTATTAGGTCCCTTCTCTGCCTCCGATGCTCCAGTGAAAACAGCCCCACGCTATTCAGCCTCTCCCTGTAGCTCAAACCCTCCAACCCCCAGCAACATTCCTGTAAATCGTTTCTCATTGAGAAGTCAACGTTTCAATCATGAAGAAGGGTTAATACCCAAAACGCTGACTACTCCACATCCTGGTGCTGCCTGGCTTGCTGCATTCTCCCAACCTCCTGCTTGCCGACTTTGGGTTGCAATATGTCGTGGCTCAGTGATTACCACTGCAGCCTCACAGCGCCTGGGACCCAGGTTTGATTCCAGCCTTGGGTGGCTGTCTGTAAGGAATTTGCACTTTCTCCCAATGTCTGAGTGAGTTTTCTCTGGGTGGTCTTTTTTCCTTCCATAAACCAAAGATGTGCAGGTCATGTGGATTGGCCATGCTTAATTGCCCATAGAGTTAGGTATATTAGTCAGAGGGAAATGGGTCTGGATGGGTTACTCTTCAGGGGGTTGGTGTGGACTTGTTGGGACGAATGGCCTGTTTCCGCACTGTAGCTAATCTCATCCAATAATTTTGTTACTAATGAATGGCAGAGTAGGTCAAATGGACTAACTTCTGCTCCGATGGTCTCGCTGTCTTAGGGTTCTCTGGATCATTTCATTGGCAATGTGCAGTCTCGAGCTCAATGAGCAGCAATGTCCACTGAAGGCAATGCTCATAGAATCATAGAACTCCCACAATGTGGAAACAGGTCCTTCAGCTGAACACATCTGCACTGATCTTCCGAAGACTAACCCACTCAGATCCATTTTCCTACCCTCCATAAATTGCACACAGAGCCCCAAGTGTGGAATTATTCCTGGGTTCCTGGTGCCATGAGGAAGCAGTGCTAACCCTGAGCCACCATGGGGTTGTGGTTGTGGGGTGTAGGGGAGGCAATTGCAGTCCAGCAGAAAACAAAAACAGCCCACCTACTCTCCACCTGCACCCACTGGCAGGAGGTTCAGTCCTGGGAGGTGACTGAAGGCATCATCACTGGTAGGATCTGATTGCTGGGAGAGCTGGTGCCCCCACTGGTGCTTCCGCAAATTGTAGGAAAACATGAACCTCTTCCCACACTCGGGCCAGCTGGAGGGCATCTCCCCGGTATGGGCACATTGGTGTTTCAGCAGGGAAGAGGAATTGCTGAAGGCCTTCCTGCACATAGGGCAACTGAACGACCTCTCCCCCATGCGGACACACCAATGGGCCAGCAGGTCGGAGGGAAGAGCAATGCCCCTCCTGCAGTTGGGGCAGAAGAACGGCCTCTCAGTGTGGACCAACTTGTGTCTCAGCAGGTGGGAAGAACTGCTGAAGGCCATCTCGCACTTGGGGCCAGAGAACAGCCTTCCCCAGTGTGGACCAACTGGTGCGTCAGCAGGACAGAGGAATCACTGAAGGCCTTCCCACACTCAGGGGAACAGAAGAGCCTCTTCCCCTCTGTGGGCTCATTTGTGCTTCAGACCCCTTTCAAATTTCGCAATATCCTTCTGAGATGAGGGAGACCAGAATTGCACACAATATTCCAAAAGTGGTTTAACCAATGTCCTGTACAGCCACAACATAACTTCCCAACTCCAATACTCAGTTCGAGGATTGAGAAAGTTTTCAAAACCCACAAAAAATAAACAGAAAAGAATGTAGAGACAAACCAAATTTTCGAGAGTGAGCTTGGAAGCATCACCGAGAAATCGGCAGAATGGGTTTATTGGGGACGTGTTCTCCTTAAATACACTATATACGAATTCCTCTTGTGCTCTTCCTAGTTTCTCTGTGCTGCAGTGTGTAGTGGCTCGTTGAAATAATGTCCTGATGCAGCTTCGTTTGTGGGTGATGGGATGATTGCTTCTGTGGTTAAGTACTTGGTTTGTGTGTGTTGTTTTTTCTGTAGATGCTAGTTTGAAGTTCCCCATTAACTGTTCGCTCTACTGTTACATCTAAGAATGGCAGTTTATTGTTGTTCTCCTCCTTTTCAAACCAGAAGCCCCCCTCAGGCCATAGTCTCACTACTTGGAACACCAATATACAGACTAGTCAAAGGCCTCCACTGAGGACTAAAACACCAAGTCGAAGATTCATGCCACTCCATTTACTCCATCTAAGAATTCCTGAACACCAAAGACACTAAGATCGAAGAGGATGGAATAATGCTGTCCTTTGACATAACAGCCCTGTTCACGTCCATTAACATCAACATGGCCAAAGAAAACTGAAGACACTACTCGAAGAACCAAAGACACAAACACAGCACCAACTTCATCAGCAAAGATAACACTGTCACCACCCACTTCATATTCAGTAACAAGCCCGACAAACAAATCAACAAAATACCCATGAAACACTTCTGTCATCAAAAAATGAAACAAATTAGAGGAAACCTACAACACCATCAACAATCTCCTTACTGGCATAAAATTCACAAAAGAGAACAACAACAAATTGCCATTTCTGGATGTCACAGTAGAGCGAACAGTCAATGGTAAATTCAAAACAGCCTCTGCAGGAAAACAACAAACCCGAACCAAGTACTTAGCTACAGAAGTAATCATCCCTACACGTACAAACAAATCTGAACGAGGACGCTATTTCAACGAGCCACGACACACTGCAGCAGCCAGTAACTACGAAGACCAATAAGTAACTGTACAGCGCATTTAAGGAGAATGGGTAGCCAAAAAGCACACTGAAAATTGCTTCCCTGACCGGCAATTAAACCCGGGCCGCAGCTGTGAAAGCGCTGAATCCTAACCACTAGAGCACCAGGGAGATGTGGACGGAGCGTGACAGCTCTACGGAAAATTGGATTCCTGCCCGGAAATCGAACCTGGGTCACGGAAGCTAGAAGGCTAACACCAATGTCATTCCTTGTATCCATTGCTCCCGATGTGGTCTCCTCTACATTGGGGAGACTGGAGCCTCCTCGCAGAGTCAAGTCACAGCGCTTGAGGGAACATCTCCAGGACACCCGCAACAGTCAACCCCATTGTCCTGTGGCCCAACATTTCAACCTCCCCTCCCACTCTGCCAGGGACATGCAGGACCTGGGCATCCTCCATCGCCGCTCGCTCCCCACCTGATGCCTGGAGGAAGAACGCCCCAACTTCTGCTTCGAATACATTCAACCCCAGGACATCACTATGGACTGCACCAGTTTCCTTATTTCACCTCCCCCCACCTTACCTCAGTTCCAACCTTCCAGCTGAACGCTGTCCTCAGGACCTGTCTTACCTGCCAATCTCCCTTCCCACCTATCCGCTCCACCCTCCTCTCTGACCTGTCACCTCCATCCCCACCCCCATTCACCTATTGTACTCTTTGCTACTTTCGGCCCAGCACTCCCCAATTTATCTCTCCACCCTGCAAGCGTCCTGCCTCTATTCCTGATGAACGGCTTCTGCCCGAAACGTCGATTTCCCTGCTCCTCGGAAGCTGTCTGACCTGCTGTGCTTTTCCCTCACCACTCTGATCTAAACTCTGGTTTCCAGCATCTGCAGTCCTCACTTTTGCCTACCCAATAAACGCAATGTGACGATTTCACATCAACAAACTAACACAAGCAGACACAACGTCTGCAGAAACCCTAGCACATTACTTTACATTAACGACATCTGGGAAATGATGTCCAGACAACTCAACCCTCTCAGCATCATGGTAGCCCACAAACCTACCAACACACTTAAACAGCGGCTAATGAACCTGAAATACCCGATACAAACAACCAGCAAACGAATGTTATTTACAAAATACCATACAAGGAAACATATACATGAACTCTGCCTCACAGTTTTCTGTGGCAAGAAATGCTGGGGTGAGATAAGGAAGATTTCTTTTCAGCCAAAACGAATCGGCACTGACTGGACAGCCATTTAAAATCAACGCTCTCTGCCCAGGATGGAAGATCCGAAGGGATGTACAGTTTTCTTATTTCCTGAAGACTTACAAAGCTGAGACTGGGTTTTGGTGTTTGTTCCGTTTCCACTCCCAAGAGCCGCAGTGGTTGGGGCGGTGAGTTGGGGAAAGTGAAATGTGCCCGTGAGCAACGTGTAGGGCTATTTCAGCTTCCCCTCATATGACTGCGCTGTGACTTGTCTCAGATGTTCTCAGGGAATTTCCTGACGCGAGACAGTGAAAAGAGGCTCGTTCCTGCAGATCAGGAATTCAAACCGTATGCCGGCTTCAGGACAATGAGAAAGATTATTTGTGGTGTGTGAAGCTGGGAGCTGCATTTCAAAAAGGTAGGTGGAGTCAGATGCGTCATCCATTGCGCCCCGGCACTGTGCGTACCTGACACCGCCATGCTGCAGAGTTCTGACGTTAACACGGACATGCGCAGCAATGGGAACATTCACAAGAGGAACAGCCAAAGATAATCACCGTCACTGCTTCCCTTCCATAGTCCCAACTTTGTGAAGCAGTATCTTTCACTGGCAAATAAAACACCTTTCTCCTCAAGTGCCTGCTTAACTTCGATCACAACTTCAAGCCCCTCACTGTTCTAGTCTTATTTCCAAACTCTTGGCTCATCGCCTCAAAAGCAGCTCTTTGGGTATCTGCTTGTTCCACCCCAACAGGCAGTGGGCTACAGATTCCCGACCAGTCCCAATTTGATTGAAATATTTCAACCCCCTCCACTGATTTGCATTTTAAAAAAACCGTGGAGCAATCTCCCTTTTCTTTTGATGTCGTTTCTCAACTGTAGTCGGCAGGGTTCACACCTGCGTGGGGGAACCGGAATGGATTTCATGTCCATCGCATTCATCACACGGCCCACCAATACAGAACCACACTGACAGCTTCATTTCCCAGGTCTCTCTGCCTGTGGAGCTGCGAAAGAGTAAATCATTGCTGAGTTTGTTTGAATCCAATCACTTCACAGGTTTCGAAAGGGTTAAATATCTGCAAATGGCGAGTCTGGGTGTTTCATCCCGAAAGATGAAACGGACGTTCAGTTAAAAACAAAAACAGAAATTGCAGGAGCAACTCAGCAGGTCAGGCAGCATCTGTGGAAAGAGAATCAGAGACAACATTTCAGAACTCGTTTTTTTCCTCATCCAGGTACAGCCAAACCTGCTGAGTTTTTCCAGCAGTTTCTCTTTCTGTCTCGGATTCTCAGCATCCGCAGTCCTTTACGGTAGAAATTAAATCAATTCAGAAACCCCTTTGTACTGCCTCAGTGGAAAAGATTTCCGTTTGGGAAACATTTTCCTGAAACCATGAAAAACGTGTACTTTCGCAGCGAAGAAAGCGGTAGGAACGAGAACAAGAAGCACTCCGTCCCTGGGTAGTCTCGAACCACCAACCTTTCAGTTAACAACCGAACGCGCTGACCAATTGCGCCACAGAGACAGGCCCCAGCACCGCCTGCACAGTGTCTTTGAGGAACCTACTAATCAATTCATAATTCAACCTGCTCCGCCCAAAATTACCATTGTCTTCTATCAGTTTTACTTTTCCATAATAAAGCCTTGGACATTCATTCTGGAGACATGGGGACAGCCTGATCCCACCATCTGCAGGCACATCCATGTCACGAGGAACGAGCTCTCCTACACCGGGGCCATCGCCCTCCGAGCCTTTCAGTGTTTTGCCTCTTCCCGAATTTTCTCATTGGCCGCAAACCGAGAATGGGTTTGAATTCCTGATGTGCATAGAATTCTTTCAATGTCTCGGGTCAGTTCATGTCCCGAGAATATCAGAGTCAATCAACCTCTTAAACAAGGGGACGGTGTCTGGGCTATCTCTGCTCAGTCCGTCAGTTCATCCTTCATTCTCCTCTAATTCCACTTCCCAAAGAGTTTCTAAAGATTCACAAAGCTGGAGACTGGGCTTTGTGTTTTACTTCCTGAACATTTTCCACCTGCTAACTGACAATATTTTGCCAAAACCTCTTCCCCATTGTAACATTTGCATCATGTCCAGGGATGAGCAATTTCCATTTTGTGGAGACATTCCCAAGTTTGGGAAATTTCTCTTTGGAGCAAAGAAGGTTAACTGGAGATTTCCAGGGGCTGTTGGCAATGATGGGAGAAGACGTGGTGTGAATGGGCAGGTTAATGATCAGAAGACCCTATTGCCACTGACTAGGGTCAGTTCCCAGAGGACAGGGATTGAAGTTCTTTAACGGAAAGCAACATTTGTGTCGAACAAACACAGCGAATACTGCAGAAAGCCAACGGGTCGAGCAGCATCTGTGGAAAGGTAAACAGAGCCGGCGTTTTGAGTGTGCTACGGTTTTTGTTCAGAACTCAGTTTTTTGCCTCTTCCCGAAGTTGGTCCAGGTCTGTGTCTCAATTGACAAACACATGGCAAGTGCAGTGCCGCAATGTGAAGTTATAGCATTTGCTGTTTAAAAAAAAGCAGTGCATTGTTTAAATGGTGATATATTGGAATGTGGAGAAAGTGAGGACGAGAGGTGAATGTCGAAAAATGTGGCACTGGAAAAGCACAACAGGTCAGGGAGCATCTGAGGAACAGGACAGGGGACGTTTCGGGCACCAGCCCTTCATCAGGAATGATGTATGGATGCACAAAGGGGTCTCAGAGTCCCTCCACACCAGTCAATGCCAGTTGTCGGGCAGATGCAGCAGGCAATGAGCAAGGGAAGTGGTATATTACGAAGAGGAATTGAGTTCAGAAGTGGGGTCATTGAACATATTCAAGGCGAAGTTCATCTGAGTTTTGAACAACAAAGAAGTGGATGCTTATAGGGGGAGGTAAGAAAATGGTTTTAAGACCAGTACAGGTCAGTCACAGAGTCAGACAACACTGAACAGACCCTTCATCCAACTAGTCCATGCTGAGTATGTTCTCGAACTGCTAATCAAAGCACTGATAGCATGGTAGTCTGGTGTCAGCTCGGATTTCAGGTCCTGATTTCTCTGTCCTCTGATCTCCCTCTTCCCACAGAGTTAAATGTTGTCTGTTCTCAGTTCTGCTCGATTTCTGCTGAAGCTTTGACCCCCCTTTTACACCTTCTGGAGCAATAAAATATTCTGAGCCTCCTGGAAATGACACCTTATCTATACCCCTCCTGATTTTAAAAATCTCTAAAGTTATCTGTCAACTTCCTCGGCTCAATTGTAAAAATGTCCCAGCTGCTTCTTAATTCAAACCCTCCATTCCCTGCAACACGCAGGTAAAGTCGGGAATAGGGAATTGCATCAAATTACATAAATGTGCTGTCTGAAACAATCTAGTTGTGTTCTGGCCTGAGATATTGAGAGTCCCTGGTGTAAGTAATTTCGAATACAATAATTTTGGTCACAGAATTGAACAATCATTTTGCAACAAAGGGGTCTACTTTGATAAGGAGGTAGTGGTCATTTCTAGGGTAAGTGAACAGTTTGTAGATCAGGGAGATGAAGTTCCAGACACTTGGGAAGGGCAAGAAATGATTTTGATAAATAAGACAAAGAACTGTGGATGCTGGAAATCTGAAACAAAAACTGAGAACACGGGAAAAACTCAGCGGGACTGGAAGCATCTGTGGAGAGAAAGCAGAGATAAAGTTTCGAGCCCAACAACTCCTCTTCGGGATTCTGAAATAGTTTGTGAGAACCCCTTAAGTCATCTGCCCAGCTTTAAGACCATAATATACAGGAGCAGGATGAAGCCATTTGGCCCATCGAGTCTGCTCCACCAGTCGATCATGGATGATATGTTTCTCCATCCCATTCTGCTGCCCTCTCCTCATAACCCTTGACCCTTTACTAATCAAGAACCTATCTCTGTCTTAAATGCCCTCAATGACTTGGCATCCTCAACCCTTCTACTAGTGGAAACATCATCTCCACGTCCACACTGTCCAGGCATAGAGTAGCACAGCGCTACCTGACCCACTGTCCACTTCCTGTTGTTTTCAGGAAGGAATCCAGCATCTCCAACAACGCGCTTCTAAATTTTGTACCCAGTTGGTTAGCTGTCCCTGGAGCCCGTGAGATTTAACCTTACTCAACAATCCACTGTGTGGTAAAATTAACAAAGTTCCCAGCCCCCACTTCTTTCTGCACACATGGGCCGCACGATGGATCAGTGGTTCGCACTGCTGCCTTACCGCGCCAGGGATCCGCTTTCGATTCCAGCCTTGGGGCGACTGTCTGTGTGGAGTTTGCACATTCTCCCTGCCGTGTCTGCTGGGTTTCCTCCGGGTGCTCTGGTTTCCTCCCAAAATCTAATGATGTGCAGTTTCGGGAGAAGTGGTCATACTAAATGGGCCCATAGTGTGCAGGAAGTGTAGTGGAATGGGATAGGGGAATGTGTCCGCATGGGTTACGCTTTGGATGGTCGGTGTGGACTTGTTGGCCTGAATGGCGTGTTTCCACATTGCAGGAATTCTACGTGGCATTCCCACAACTCCAGAGTCTCAGCACTCATGGTTTTTCCCATGGACAGTGTGGGGGAGGGAAACAATGTTTTACACGGGAGTAAAGTTCAGTGAGTGTGAAGCTAAAAGTAAACGCATTGCTTCAGCTGTTTTCCCCGGTATACCAGAGGCTGAGAGGTGATCTTACAGAGGTTTATAGAATCATGAGAGGCATGGATAGGATAAATGGACAAGGTCATTTCCCTGGGATGGGAGAAGTCCAGAACAGGAGGATAATATGCTTGGGGTGAGGGAGGCAAGTGTAAGGAATGATCTGCCGGAGGAAGTGGTGGATTTAGGTCCAATTAGAACATTTAAAAGGCATCTGGATTGGTATATGAATAGGAAGAGTTCAGGGGGTTATGGGCCAAGTTCTGGTAAATGAAACGAGATTAATTTAGGCTATCTGGTCGGCATGGATGAGTTGGACTGAAGGACCTGTTCCTGTGCTGTGTAACTCTATGACTCTGGCTTGCCTGTAATGTTTGCCATGTCTGTATGTTCAGTTTCTGTCTGGTGTCGGTGTCAATGCCTTGATATCTCATTTCCTCCATCTCCCACTTCCACCTCCCCAGATGTTAACCATTTCGTGTCTGGTTGTTTCTCAAGAGGTTGCATTAAAGGTTCATCCTGAATTGACACTTTTTTTGCTTCACAAAATCAGACTTACTCACTCCTCGATGTCGTGAAAGATACTAACTTTCAGGTGGAGGTATCCAAAATTCAGAGGTGTCTATCTTGATGTTTTCACTTTTCGGTCTCTGTAAGATCCTGTATCAGTACCGTCGGGAGGATTAGTTTGAGCGGAGTGAGAATAGAGGGGTGAGAGGGGGTGGGATGGTGCTTTCAATTTTGTGGGAAAAGAAAAGAATGTTCTGCAGAAAGTAGAATTGCTTGTTTGGAATTTCTAACCTGGACTGACAGTAATGACGTTTGTAATCTCTTTTTACAGATTATTTGAAGATAGACGTTTCAATATTAATAGATGAAGAGCTTTGCCTGAAACATTGACTCTGCTGCTCCTCAGATGCTGCCTGATCTGCTGTGCTTTGACTCTGACTCTCCAGCATTTGCAGTCCTCAATTTCACGTCAATGTCTGGCAGTCACTGAATCCATCGGGACGATAACAATTTTCGACTATGATTCTGTGAGAAGGAACCAAGCTTTTTGGTTCCTCTTTCAGTACGTTTTCAGCATCAGTGAGACTGGAAGAGAGACCCTACTGTTGCAGCACTCTGATTGTGGAGCCAGTAAAAGTTATACAGACTGGGAAGAGGAATTCACGGCAGGGAGGTGCTGTACACGCGTTTGTGTGCAGCTGAAGCTTCGGTCATGGAGAAACCCAAGGAATCCCGTCCCGTGGAGAAACCATGAAAATGTGGCGACTGTGGGAAAGGCTTCCGTTTCCCATCTGACCTGGAGACTCATGGGCGCAGTCACACCGGGGTGAGACTGTCCTCCTGCTCTGAGTGCGGGAAGACCTGTACTGCAGAGGCACCAGGGGGTCCACACAGGCGAGAGGCCATTCTCCTGCCCCGAATGCGGGAAGGACTTCAATTATTCCTCTGTCCGACTGACCCACCGCCGGGTCCACATATTAGAGAAGCCCTTCAGCTGCTCCAAGTACGGGAAGGCCTTTAATGATACCTTTGCCCTGCTGAGGCACCAGCAGGTCCACACCGGGGAGAGCCCGTTCTCCTGCCTCAAGTGCGGGAAGGGCTTTACCCAGGCATCCCACCTTCGGGTCCATACGGGGGAGAGGCCCTTCCCCTGCCCAGAGTGCGGGAAGGCCTTCAGCAATTCCTCCCACCTGCTGAGGCACAGGTGGGGCCATACCGGGGAGAGGCCGTTCACCTGCCCCGAGTGGAAGCGGAGGTTCTCATCATTCTGCACCTTGCAGAAGCGCCAGCGAGCACACCAGTGCTCCCAACAATCTGATTCTGCTGGTGAAACTGCTGTGGGTCACTGAGAGGACTGAACCCCTGCACATTCTGACAGTGCTTATAATGGGAGAGCCGGTCGGATTTTTTTGTTTTATGCCGTCGTGCTCCCCTACCCTTGCAACTTTGCTTCCAGTGGGCGCTGCTGCTGGTTGAGACCAGGAGCTGTTCTCTTTAGTTTTTTTCTTGTCCAGTTAAATAATTCTTGACTCTGTCTGGGAACGAGCCCCAGTCTGTGAGAAATAGCTGAATACTTCAGGGTGTCCATTCCCATTCAGCAGTGACTTAGAAATTAAATTTACGGTTATGTGTCTGTGAACAACTCATCATCGAAGGATTGCCCAACGGCTTGGCAATCCATTGTTGGAAACTGTTTGCTTGAATTGATAATTTTAAAAATTCTCTCCCTTAATTTACCCCTTAGGTTTCTGTCTATGAGATGGTGGAGGACTTGATCAAAGGGATTAAATCATTGTTATTAACTCGATTATCTTGTTTAAGTTTGCCCGAGTAAATTTGTGGTATTCGTAATTGTTTGTTTTTGTTTAAATTATAGTTCTGGTGTGCAAGATCTGTTCATCAAGTGTGGTTCTCTTGATGAAACTGCTGTGGGTCATTCCCAGTACTGAGCCCCTGTGTATTCTGAGTGTGTGTGAAGTGGGAGAGTCAGTGAGCTTTTTTGTTTTATGCCCTTGCCCCGCCCTGCCCCACCGGCAACTGCTTCCATCGGGCATTGCTGCTTGTTGAGCCCAGGAGCTGTCCTCTCTAGATTCTACTGTCCAATTGAAGAATTGTTGGCTCTTTCTGGGAATGAGTCCCAGCCTGTAAGAAATAGCTGAATATTTTGGGGTGTCTATTCACATTCAGCAGTGACTTTTAAATTAGATTTACAGTTAGGTGTCTGTGAAACAGTCATACTCCAAGGATTGCACAAAGGCTTGGCAATCCATTGTTGGAAACTGTTTGCTTGAATTGGTAAGTTTAAAAATAATTCTTTCTTAATTTGCCGCTTAAGTTTCAGTCTCTGAGATGATGGGGAACTTGATCAAAGGGTTTATATAATTGCTATTAATTAGATTATCTTCTTTAACTTTGCCCAAGAAAATTTACGATATTTATAATTGTTGGTTTTTGTTTAAATTATAACGTTGATGTGCAAGATCTGTTCTTCATCAAGTCTGGTTCAGAACAGTTGAGAAATTGAGGGACATTGCATGTTTTAATTTCACTGTGTTGTGAATCTGGTGACAGTGACATTCATTTGTATTGGGTTGCTTACCCTTAGTTGTAGTGTCTTCCACCCCAACTATTCACTATGGTAGTGAGTTCCACAGTCTCACCACACTCTGAAGTTTTTCATGAAATCCTTAGTAGAGAATTGTAAGGGAAAATGTTGACAAGGGCAGAATATAGGGTCTTAACTGCAAAAGGCAGGAAGACATTCGACAATGTAAAACCATGACAACGTTGGGACGAATAAGGAACTTTGACAGCAATGAAGAGGTCACACGTCAGAGTTCAAGATAATGGTCGTGACAAAAAGAAAAAGTACTCTGCAGATATTGGATATTGTAATTGAGCTAGTTTCTAGATGCTGTTGTTGGTTGAATACGATAACGTAAGAGATGAAATAACCAATACCATTAATGTAATTTGATGTCGGTAACCATAAAGCAAGTGCATATTATTGATTGATATAGGCCAAATGCGTGCAAGGAGGCCATTCAGCCCATCGAGTCAACATTGACTGACCGTCCCACCCAGACCTAGTTCGTTACCCTATCCCTGTAACACTGCATCTCCCATGGTAAATCTACCCTCAACTGCACGCCCTTTGGACCGTGGGAGGAGGCCAAAGCACCACAGGAACGCAGACACAAGGGGAGAATGTGCAAACTCCACACAGACCCGAGGGTGGGATCAAACCCAGGTCACTGATGCCATGAGGCAGCAGTGCTAACCACCGCGCCACCAGCACATGCTGCTCTCTAAAGAAGTGAATTTCAAAGACTTGAGAACACTTGTGAGAAAAACAAAACTCTCCTATCTTAAATGAGAGACTAGTCTCTGGCTAGAATTGAGTTGACATTACATTTACATTAAGTCCTCTCCAGATGTTATACAGCTCCATCGGATCATCTGTTTCTTCTAAACTCAAACTGATACAAGCCCAGCCTGACATCCCCTTGTCCCCGATTATAAGTTGAGTAAATGAGCGACCCTCCACCTCACTGGCATGACAAAGGATGCCCTCAATCCAAGTTGACCTTAACTGTCCAACCTCTTGACCCCCACGCCACAATGTGGTCAGCCGCAACTCAGCCCTGAACGAGAGCAGAGGAACTGAATAGACAGCAGTGAGGTGGACATTGCATTCCCAGAGAATATTGTTCAAGTGTGAAATTTGTTCAACTCACATTCGGATTATTGCAGGGACTATGTTTTTGATCCCAATAACAGTCTAGTTTTGTTGTACATTGTGTGTGTTTTATCTGTGTTTCACTACATGATTTTCTGTTGCTGTCATTCCCATAAGGATGTGTGAATTCAGTACCAGATAATCGTCTCAGTTCTGAATTTTCCTTGAGGATTGGTATAGAACGGACTAAGTGTCAGTCAGAATGGAAGAAGCTCTACTGTTTATTTAACCCTTTGCTGTCCTTCTCCTGTATGAATGGGGAAGTGTAGAGGAAGTTTTACTCTGTATCTAACCCAATGTTGTTTCTGTTTTGGCAGTGTTTGTTGGGGACAGTGTTGAGGTAGCTTCACTTGCAATTGAAGAGTAGAGGAAGCTTCATTCTGATTGTAATCCCATGCTGTCCTTGTCCTGGGAGGTTTAGATGGCATCTATAATTGAAGTGAATACAGACTTGGCTGTGGGAGTTGAGGGTACTTTTAGCTGAGCACACCCATCTTTGAGATTGCTGTACTGATCAAGACAATCTCAGACACCTTCATGCACTTTTCCAACCAACCACAGGGTGGTTAAGGATGGGTATAAATGCTGGCATTGCCAGCGATGCCCACACCCCATGCATGAATAAATACTTTCTGTTTAAAAGTTATATTCACATTCCAAACCCTCTAATGTATGGTTACTTGCATGGAAAATTCCTGTCTGCTGGAATTTCATTTTAAAACATAGGAATGTGCCAACCATGTAGAAATATAACAAGAACAACAAATGGAGAAGTTAACAGGTAATGAGCAGGACCAGAATGCTGAGTCAGCCTGACCCCCATGGCTGAGAGAGTTCTCCCAGATGTTGAAGTTACACAAGTGCCTTTTACTCTTGCAGCTTCCCCAAAAGTTTGTCCCTGATGTAAGATCATTCAATGACCCGAAGTACGAACTGTTTTTATCTCCATAACTGGTGCCAGACTTGCTGAGGAATTCCAGCGCTTCTGCTCTACCCTTTTATGGGATTTGAGCTTCCCTAAGTCAGTGTAATGAAGAACTGCAGATCCGGGAGATCTGAAACACAAAAATGCATCAAATGCTGGAGAAACTCGAGGACTGGCAGCACATGTGGAGAGAGAAGCAGAGTTAGCATTTCAAGTGCTGTGACCCTTCTTCACAACTGTTCTGGACTCAAGCCAGGATATTGTCTTTGTTTCTTTCTCTCTCTCTCCACCAGTGTTGCCAGACTGGCTGAGTTTCTCCAGCAATTTCTGTTTTGACACTTTCACAAGGTTGATATTTGTTATCCACCCCTAAGTGCAAGGTGTCTTGCTTGTGCCAATTCAGAGGGCAGTTTAAGAGTCAACCACATTGCTGTCGGTCTGGAGTCACATGTAAGTCAGACCATGCAGGGATGGCAGTTTCCCTCTTGAAAGGACATTGGTGAACATGGGTTTTTAGGACAATTGACGTCAGTGCCATCGATACCATACTGAGACTTACTTTGTGTTCCCCATTGATGATTTGAATTATTCTCATCTCACCTCTTGCTGTGGTGGGATTTGAACTCATGTTCCCTGGATTACTCATCCTGTGACGTTATGACTACACTGTTGTTTCCCATTCGTTGCTATTTTGTGTTTGTTGTTCACGTCTTTGTCTTCTGATGTTTGGGAAATTGAACCTGTTTAAAAGATTGCCCTAAACTTGTCCCTTTGACCAAGTATTTGGTCACCTGTCTCATCTGTGCTCCGGTCTTGTGATTTTTAAAGGAATTCTCATAATGTTCATGTGAAGCACTTTGACATAGTTAACTGTACCACAGGTATTATTTGAATGCAGCTTGTGTCCCTATCTTAATATCTGAAAGTACTGGATCATATTTTAAATGTAGAAGACAAAAATGAGGATGATTTCTTTTCTTTCTGAGGGTTGTGTGTCTTCTTCAAAAGGCAGTGGATTCAAAATCTTTAAGGCAGAGGTAGATAGGTTCTTGATAACCAAGTGGATGAAAGATTGTCGGGGATGTGTTGGAATGTAGAGTTGAGGTTGAATTCAGATCAGCCATGATCTTATTGAATGCTGCAGCAGGCTCGAAGTGCCGAGTGGCCTACTCCCGCCCATTATATGTTTGTATCAATCAGTCTGTGTCTCCCCTCTTATAGCTATGAACTGGGTAATTCCTTTCCAATATTGCCCCTTGTAGACAGTTAATTTCACACCGATGGCCCCCTATTGGGAGCAGACACATTGAAGCAATTGCAGTATTTCTTGTTTTAATTTTGTTGCTTCTTATTCAGTGTTGCTGAGAATCTTCGAAATAAAAACCAAAACACTTCTATTATTATCGCATGAAAAGAAGTGTTGGTTTGGATGTAACATTGTTGAATTAGCCATTCCCATCTTTTCCAGTATTGTGTGTTTAAAGCCCTCGAGTCTGGTTTCTACCCCTGAAACAGTTCTTATCAAGGTGATATTTGACATCCTTTGCCACGGTGACAGGGATGGATATTCCCTCGTCGACCTGTGGACAGCCTTGATCAGGGTTAATGACAGTCCTGACCCTCTCCAGCATCACTCTATCCTCTGGGAGGGTATGATTTTAGCGTCTTCCGTTCTGATTTGTTTTACTGTAGCTGCTGGTGTTGGCATCTATACTGATGATATCCAACTGTGCCTGAACACCACTTCTCTCCCGACTCCTCTGTCATTCATAATTTACCAATAATTTTATCTGAATGCCTGCCCAATTTCCAGCATTGGATAACCATAAACATTCCCTTAGTTAAATGTTGTGAAGTGTGAAGCCATTGTTTTAGTCCCCAAGTTCGACCTGAGCCCCCGTACCGCCCCCCCACCACCCCCATCCAGTAACTCTTTTGACAGCCTTAATGTCACTTTAAAACTAGGATGGATAGATTCGTGAAGAGTCGGGTGATGAACAGTTGCAGGAAAAGGGCAGGAAATTGACTGTGGGGAATGCCAGATCACCCAGAATCCTACTGAATGGAGAAGCAGGCTCAACGGGCTGAATGGCATATTCCTGTTCCTATTTCTTATGGTTCCCGAGCCCTTACCTCTGATACAGGAAACTGACTTCAGTATGTGCCATTACTGAGAGTGCTGATGTTCCCTTGTGTAATATCAACAACTTAACAGTTGCTAAAACCTCTTGCTCCTTTGTTACCTCTGAACACAATAAGCCAATGTGTTCAGGGGAGGCGATGGCTGACTTTATTGTCACCAGACTATTCACCCAGGTAATGTTCTAGGGACTTGTGTTCAAAACCTGCCACGGCAGATGGTGGAATCTGAATTCAATATAAATCCGGAATTAAGAGTCTAATGATGACCTCGTTGTGGTTTGTTGTAAAAACTTATCTGGTTTCCTGCTGTCCGAACCTGGTCTGATCTACATGTGATTCAGATCCACTGTCAGCTGGTTGAATCTTCACTCCACTTTCAATCAAAACCTCCACTTTCACCTCCCTACTTTTCTCCTCCATTTAAAGGTCAATCTCCCTTTTCCCTTCCCTATTAGTCACTGTGCTCCCAGAAGCAGGATTGTGGATCAGTTTAAAGTAGGTCCTATATCTCTGATTACATCGATACACAAGGCAATGAAGAACGGTTTAGGCACACTAACCTTCATCAGTTCGGGAAATGAGTATAGATATAGTGATGTTGCAGGTATACAGGACGTTGATGAGGCCGCACCTGGAATATTGTGATCAGTTTTGGCCCCCTTGGTGTTCTGACTTCTGACTTCTTCAACTCTGGGTTTGTGTTGAACTTGATGGGATACTTTGTCCAACTCAGCATGTTTAAACAGTATCTCTCAGAGGGATTCATCTGAAACTTTTCAGGAGGTGAGCTCAACAAGATTGAACTATTCAAAGTTACTTGGACTCTATTTTAAACTTACATCAGGACCAGTAGTCAGAGACACATACAGCATGGAAACAGACCCTTTTGTCCAACTTGTCCATGCTGACCTGATATCCTAAACTAATCTAGTCCCATTTGACAACACCTGACCCAAATCCTGTGGCAGCTCATTTCCTATAAGTACCACCCTCTGCATGAAGAAGTTGTCCCTTTAATATATTTCGCCCCTCACACTACACCCGTGCCCTCTAGTTCTGGACTCCCCCATCCCAGGGCAAATACCTTGTCTATTAACCTGTCCATGCCCCTCATGATTTTGTAACCTCTATTAGGTCACTCCTCTGCCTCTGATGGTCCAGTGAAAACAGCCCCAGCCTATTCAGCCTCTCCCTGTAGCTCAAACCCTCCAACCCCCAGCAACATTCCCATAAATCGTTTCTCACAGAGAAGTCAACGTTTCAATCATGAAGAAGGGTTAATACCCAAACCGCTGACTACTCCACATCCTGGTGCTGCCTGGCTTGCTGCATTCTCCCAACCTCCTGCTTGCCTACTTCGGGTTGCAATATATAGTGGCTCAGTGTTTACCACTGCAGACTCACCGTGCCGGGGACCCAGGTTTGATTCCAGCCTTGGGTGGCTGTCTGTGAGGAGTTTTCATATTCTCCCAGTGTCTGCATGGGTTTTCTCTGGGTGGTCCTGTTTTCTTCCATCGTCCAAAGATGTTCAGGTCATGTGGATTGGCCATGCTTAACTGCCCATACAGTTAGGTATATTAGTCAGAGAGAAATGGGTCTGGATGGGTTACTCTTCGGAGGGTCGGTGTGGACCTGTTGGGACGAATGGCCTGTTTCCACACTGTAGCTAATCTCATCTGCACTACTTTTGTCACTAACGTATTGCTGAGTAGACTCGATGGGCCGAATGGCCTAACTTCTGCTCCGATGGTCTTGCAGTCTTACGTTTCTCTCGATCATTTCATTTGGCAATGTGCAGTCCCTGGCTCAATGAGCAGCAGTTTCCAATGAAAGCAAAGCTCATATGTTGGTTGAACTCCCACAGTGTGGAAACAGGTCCTTCAGCCCAACACATCTGCACTGATTCTCCGAAGAGTAACCCACTCAGATCCATTTTCCTACCCTCCATAAATTGCACACAGACCCCCAAGGGTGGAAGTATTCCTGGGTTCCTGGTGCCATGAGGCAGCAGTGCTAACCCTTAGCCACCGTGGGGTTGTAGTTGTGGGGGGTGGGGCAGGCAATTGCAGTCCAGCAGAAGACTAAAACAGCCCACCTACTCTCCCACTGCACCCACTGTCAGAACTGGCAGAAGGTTCAGTCCTGGGGGGTGACTAAAAGCAGCGTTACCGGTGGGATCTGATTGCTGGGAGCGCTGGTGCCCCCGCTGGTGCTTCCGCAAGTTGCAGGAAAACATGAACCTCTTCCCACACTCGGGCCAGCTGAAGGTCCTCTCCCCGTGTGGACACACTGGTGCTTCAGCAGGGCGGAGGAATTGCTGAAGGACTTCCCGCACTCAGGGCAGCAGAAAGGCCTCCCCTCTCCACCCCCCATCCCCCCGTGTGGACCAGCTGGTGCTTCAGGAGTGTGGAGGAGCGGGTAAAGCCCTTCCCACACTCGGGCAGGAGAATGGCATCTCCCCGGTGTGGACGGACTGGTGCATCAGCAGGGCTGAGGAATTGATGAAGGCCTTCCTGCACTTAGGCAACTGAACGGCCTCTCCCCCATATGGACCCACCAATGGGCCAGCAGGTCGGAGGAAAGTGCAAAGCCCTTCCTGCACTCGGGGCAGAAGAACGGCCTCTCCTCAGTGTGGACCCACTGGTGTCTCAGCAGGTGGGAAGAACTGCTGAAGGCCATCTCGCACTTCGGGCCGGAGAACGGCCTTCCCCGGTGTGGACCAACTGGTGCGTCAGCAGGGCAGAGGAATCACTGAAGGCCTTCCCACACTCAGGGCAGCAGAAGGGCCTCTTCCTCTCTGTGGGCCCATTGGTGCTTCAGAACCCTTTCAAATTTCACAATATCCGTCTGATAGGAGGGAGACCAGAATTGTACACAATATTTCAAAAGTGGTCTAAAAAGTGTCCTGTACAACCACAACACAAACTTCCAACTCCAATACTCAGTCGGAGGATTGCAAAAGCTTTGAAAACCCACAAAAAACAAACAGGAAAGAATGGAAGGTTAAACCGAATTTTTGAGAGTCACCTTGAAAGCATCAATGAGAAATCGGCGGAGGGGGTTTATTGGGGACCCGTTCTCCTTAAATACACGAGATACGTATTTATCTTGTGCTCTTCGTAGTTTCTCTGTGCTGCAGTGTGTAGTGGCTCGTTGAAATAATGTCCTGATGCAGCTTCGTTTGTGGGTGTTGGGATGATTGCTTCTGCAGTTAAGTACTTGGTTTGGGTCTGTTGTTTTTCTGTAGATGCTAGTTTGAAGTTCCGCATTGACTGTTCGCTCTACTGTGACATCAAGGAATGGGACTTTGTTGTTGTTCTCCTCCCCGTCAAACCAGGAGCCCCCCTTAGACCATAGTCTCACTACTTGGAACACCAATATACAGACTAGTCAAAGGCTTCTACTGAAGGCTAAAACACCAAGTCGAAGATTCACTCCACTCCATTTACTCCATCCAAGAATTCCTGAACACCAAAGACACTGACATACAAGAGGATGGATTAATGTTGTCCTTTGACATAACAGCCCTGTTCACATCCATTAACATCAACGTGGCCAAAGAAAACTGAAGACACTATTCGAAGAACCAAAGACACAAACACAGCATCAACTTCATCAGCAAAGACAGCACTGTCAAGCTCGTGGAACTGTGCCTTACCACCCACTTCATATTCAATAACAAGCCCTACAAACAAATCAACGAAATACGCACGAAACCGCCAGCATCAGGATTCCTAGCAGAAGCAATAATGCAGAGACTCGAACAGACAGCCCTTCCAACGATCCAACCCAAACTTTGGGTCCGCTACAGCGATGACACTTTTGTCATCAAAAACTGAAACAATTTCGAGTAAACCTACAACACCATCAACAATATCCTTACTGGCATAAAATTCACAAAAGACGAGAACAACAACAAAGTGCCATTTCTAGATGTCACAGTAGAGCGACCAGTGAATGGTAAATTCAAAACAGCGTCTCCAGGAAAACAATGCACGCGAACCAAGAACTTAACTACAGAAGCAATCACCACTACACATGCAAACATATCTGAATCAGGACACTATTTCAACAAGCCACGACACACGGCAGCACCCAGGAACTTCGAAGATCAATTAATAACTGCACAGAGCATTTACGAAGAACGGGGAGCCCATAAACCCCCTGAAAACTGTTTTCCTGACCGGGAATCGAACCCGGGCCGCAGCGGTGAGAGTGCCGAATCCTAACCACTAGACCACCAGGAAGATGCAGGCAGTCTGAGAGCTCTACTGAAAATTTCTTCCCTGCCCGGAAATCGAATCCGGGCTGTGGTCGTTCGAAGGCTTTCACCTGTGTATCCAACAATGTCATTTCTTGTATCCATTGCACCTGATGCAGTCTCCTCGACATTGGGGAGACTGGAGACTCCTCGCAGAGTCAAGTCACAACGCTTGAGGGAACATCTTCAGGACACCCGCACCAATCAACCCCATCGCCCTATGGCCCAACATTTTAAACCCCCTCCCACTCTGCCGAGGACATGCAGTTTCTGGGCCTCCTCCATCGCTGCTCCTTCCCCACTCGATGCCTGGAGGATGAACGTCTAATCTCCCGCTTGGGGTAAATTCAACCCCAGGCCATCAATGTGGACTTCATCAGTTTCCTCATTTCCCCTCCCCCACCTTACCTCAATTCTAGCCTTCCAGCTCAGCGCTGTCCTCATGATCTGTCCTACCTGCCAATCTCCCTCCCCACCGATCCGCTCCACCCTCCTCTCTGATCTGTCACCTCCATCCCAACCCCCATCCACCTATTGTACTTTTTGCTACCTTCGGCCCAGCACACCCCAGCCCCAATTTATCTCTCCACCCTGGAGGGGTCCTGCCTCTGTTCCTGATGAAGGGCTTTTGCCCGAAACGTCGATTTTCCAGTTCCTCGGAAGCTTTCTGACCTGCTGTGCTTTTCTAGCACCACTCTGATCTAAGCTCTGGTTTCCAGCATCTGCAGTCCTCACTTTTGCCTACCCAATAAACTCAGTGTGCCAATTTCACATCAACAAACTGACACAAGCGGACACAACGTCTGCAGAAACCCTAGCCACATTACTTTACAATAAAGACATCTGGGAAATGATGTCCGGACAACTCAACCCTCTCAGCATCATGGTAGCCCACAAACCTCCCAACCCACTTAAACAGGGGCTAATGAACATGACATACCTGATACAAACAACCAGCAAACGAATGTAATTTACAAAATACCATACAAGGAAATATATACATGAACTCTGCCCCACAGGTTTCTGTGGCAAGAAATGCTGGGATGAGATAAGGAAGATTTTTTCAGCCAAAACGAATCGACACTGACTGGACAGCCATTTAAAATCAACGCTGTCAGCCCAGGATGGAAGATCCGAAGGGATGTACAGTTTTCTTATTTCCTGAAGATTTACAAAGCTGAGACTGGGTTTTGGTGTTTGTTCCCTTTCCACTCCCAAGAGCCGTAGTGGTTGGGGCGGTGAGTTGGGGAAAGTGAAATGTGCCCATGAGCAGCATGTGGGTCTCTTTCAGCTTCCCCTCCTCTGACAGCGCTGTGACTTGACTCTGATGTTCTCAGGGACATTTACTGTCGCGAGACAGTGAAAATATTATCATTCCTGCAGATTAGGAATTGTACCCATACGCCGGTTTCATGACAATGAGAAAGATTAATTGGGGTGTGTGAAGAAGCTGTGAGCTGCAGTTGAAACAAGTAGGTGGAGTCAGATACGTCATCCATTGCCCCCATGGTCCTGAAGAAATGTTTGCTTTTGTCTGCTTGAGAGACTTTGGACACTGGTGTGGCAGGGAGAATACTGAGATACCGAGTGAGGGAGATACAGTGCGCTGACTGTGAAAAGTGCTTTAAACCATTTACTCAGATTGGGGAATTAAAATGACACCCCTCACAGTGAGAAAGACTATGTCCCCGCTCTGTTTGTAATTTCAAACCCAGAGCAACACAAGGAAAGCTCCACCCAATGGGGAAACCGTGGAAATGTGGGGACTGTGGGAAAGAATTCCCTTCCCCATCAGTGCTGGAAACCCACAGACGGATTCAGAATGGGGTGAGGCCGTTCACCTGCTCAGTGTGCAGGAAGGGGTTCAGTCAGGGAGAAGCCATTCACGTGCCCCATGTGCAGGGGAGAGTTCACTCAGTCAGCTGCACTGCCCTCCCACCAGTGGGTCCACACTGGAGAGAGGCCATTCACCTGCTGGAAGTTCCAAAAGGGCTTCACCTGCTCCTCCCACCTGAGGAGGCACCATCGAGTTCACGCGCCAGCGCAAGGGGATTGAAGGAGCGATGGCCAAGTGGTCCGATCAACCCAGCACTGGGGCTTCACAGATTCGAATCCCACTGCGGTAGATTGCAGAATTGAAGTTCGGTCAGTCATCTGCACTTCAGAATCTGAGGATGAAACCACTTTCAGGGGGAAAAAACACCACCTGATTCACTCATGTCCTTTTTAGTGAAGGAAACTGCCGTTGCGGGAATGGGTTCACTCAGTCATCCCAGCTGCATGTTTTACCCGGCTGTACCAGGGATCCAGTTACAAACGGACAACTCAGCTGACCAACAAAGAAAGTGGGGTGGGGGGACTGGGTGCACTTTGACCTGGAGGTGTTTTCTTTAAAAGCTACTTTTTGTATGTCTTTTTCCTGGGGAAATCTGAAGCTGTAACAAAATAGGGTCGTAGTAAAGGTTACCTGAACTTACCGCCCGGCTTAGACTCTGTGTGGTCCAACAGGTTTTTGTTTTAAAGCTGCTCATTTCTTTTAGCCTCCAGCACTAATGTCATGTCTCAGAAGGACCAGTGAATGAGTAGCTAATATTGTTACAAATTGTATATTTTTCCAGGACTTCAGGTTCATTGTTTCATTGGCAGTGCAAAGTTTACTGGCAACAGTGAGAGGTGTGGCCTGTATTCACTGGAAACAAAGTTTTAAAATCTCACAAACACCAGGGTATATTCTAACAGGTTTATTTGGAAGCACTAGGTTTCGAAGTGCTGCTCCTTCTTCAGGTAGCTGTGGTGTCGAATCACAAGACACAGAATATATCGCAAAAACATTATAGTGTCATTCAACATAAGTGACGTATTGAAGAAACCTAGATTGCTGTTAAAAATTTCATCTTTTAAAATGGGTTGCAGATTTCGGTTCATTAATATGTACATTCCAGAACTTCTTTTAAGTCACGTTCTCCAGGAAACTTGATGTTAAATAAAAGGAGGTAACACCTCACATCAAACAACGCATGAAAGCTGTGAGGTGAGAGTCTGTCTGTATCCCAATCTTGAGTCAGACTGTTTCTATTTCCAAATATATAATCCTGCAAATGCAAATTCACCCCAAATGTGTGAGTGCATGCATGAGAGAGAGTGTGTGTATGTGCGTGTGCATGCTGGGTAAAGTGTGTGCGTGATGGAGTGTAATCATGTGCGAAGATGTATGCGTGGGTGTGAGTGTGGGGGCGTATGAATGTGTGTCTGAAAGAGAGCATGTCTGTCGGAAAGGCTCTGCACGAGCGTGAGAGTATGTAAGAGTGTGTGTGAGAGTGAGAGAGAGTGAGAGAGAGAGAGCGTAACAGTGAAGTGGGGTTACCTGTCATGTGACATGAACCCAAGGTCGCGATTGAGGCCATCCTCCTGGTTTCCGAACTTGGCTATCAGCCTTTGCTGGCCCACTAAAAATGATTAAGCAGTTACACAACACACATTGGAGAGGGCAGGGTGGGACTTGTCTTTCGATTTGCAGAAGGTGGGACGTTCTGGGTGCTGGAAACGAAGGAATGCACATACTGGAGGACCTTCGGCACAGAGAGATGGAGCTGGAAGCCAGGCTGCAGACACGTTGGGGGATTCACTGTGGAAACAGGCCGTTTGGACCACCAAGTCCACACTGACCCTCCGAAGAACATACCCCCACCCCCGACCCACCCGATAACCCCACAGCTAATCCCTGAATTTAGAACGCCCAATCCACTCTAGCCTGCATATCTTTGGAACATGGGAGAAATCCCGAGCACCCAGACGAAACCGACGCGGACATGGGGTGGGGGAGGGGTAGGAAAGTGCAAACTCCACACAGTCACTGTGAGGGTGGGATCGAACCCAGGTCCCTGGCGCTGCGAGGAATCCCCTCTCCAGCTCTCGGCAATCGATTGGCTTCTCCCCAATCCTGGTGACACTCCAATCAGTTTGAGGAATTCAATTTGCTTCCATAGAGTTTCCACGGGGCAGGGGCCGTTGTTACTCGGCAGATTCAACGATCCAATGAAGGGCTGGTCTATAATGAGAACACTGATCCACATTTCGCTGAAAAATTAAAGTTCTCTCCGCAATTAGAAACCTTGAGTATTCCCACGCAGGCTGCGTGTATTCACAGGGATTCTCAATGCATGTTGATATTTGAAATCATTTCCTACAGACAAACATTTCCCCTCCTGGATTCAAACACTGCTGATATTCAGGCCCTGAATAAATTTCTTGTCCATGCCTGAAAAGCAAATCCTCCTCTGCTAATAGCTTGAGAAAACAGATCACTGCTGTCAGTGCAGGGCAGAAAATAGGATGAGAGAATTTTAGTTTGCACAGATCAGCCTTCTCTATCTTCGACCGGAAATCTCTGTCTCTCAATTCCTAAACCTTTCAATGTATTCCAACCCAAATTCATCCTTCCATCCTCCTGCCTTTGCCCAGCTCCCCTCTCCTGAAAGTGCTGACCGTCTGTTCAGTTTCTCAGCCACATCTCGCCATCCTTAGTATATAGCCCATATCTTTATTTAGTTTTTCAAACAGAGAGGCAGTGGTTTGCTGATGCCAGGATGTGAGGGTGACTGCACTCACACGGTGTTCCAGACTCGTCTCTCGTGTCATTCAGAAAAGTCTGCACTGCACATGTGCAGAGAAGGGGTTGCTCGGAGTGGGTGGGATGCATTCTCACCTCCCCATCCAATCATCCCCATAGCGTCCCCTGTCCATTCCCTCACCGCCGCCCATAGCATCCCCTGTCCATTCTCTCTCTCTACCCTAACCTACCAATCCCTTCTCTCTCTCTCTCCCACACATGCCACTCTCCCCACCCCGTCCATTCTATCTCTCCACCCTCTGCCCTCTGTCCAGTCCCTCATCCACCCTCTGTCCCCATCCATTCCCTTTATCGCTCCACCCTCTGCCTTCCCCAATCCAGTCCCTTCCCTTTCACTCATTTTCTCTCACCTCCCACACGCTGCCCCCATCCATTCCTTCTCTCCCCCACCTTCTCCCGCCATTCATTGTTGCTCACTTTCTCCACCCTCTACCCCGTCCATTCTCACCCCAATCTTTTCCCCGTCCATTCTGTCCCCACCCACTGCCGCCCGTCCATTCTCTCCCCACCCACTGCTCCCCGTCCAATCTCTCCCCAACCACTGACCCCATCCATTCTCTCCCCACCCATTGACCCCTGTCCATTCTCTCCCTACCCACTGCCCCGTGTCCATTCTGTCCTGAACACTGCTCCCCGTCCAATCTCCCCCATCCACTGCCCCATGAATTCTCTCCCCACCCATTGCCCCCGTTCCTTCTCTCCCCACCCACTGCCCCGTCCATTCTCTCCCCACCACAGTCCCCCGTCCATTCTGTCCCCACCCACTGCCCCGTCCATTCTCTCTCCCCACACTCTGCAACCAATTTCTTTCACTTCACACTTTTCAACTCCCCATTCTCTCTCTCCTCCCCAATCCTCTTCACCACATTCTCTCTCTCTGCTCCCACCCTGTGTACCCCCATACATTCTCTACCCCCGATGCTCTGCTCTCCTACCCATTTTCTCTCTTTCTCTTCCCCCAGTCTCTGCGCCCCCGGTCAAATCTCACTCTGAGTACCCTCCCCCCGTCCTTTCTCGTGCCTCGAGCCCTCTTTGATCTCTGTATTAAACCCTTCTAATGATAGAGAGAGAATGGATGGTGATGACGACCTGGGGTGGGGGTGGGGATGGGAAGCGTGAGAAATGGCTGACCTTTAACATTGAGAATAGCTAAAATGATGTATTCAGAAACATCAGTAATGTCTGAAAGCACATTCAAATGTTTAAAAAAAGCTGCAGACATCTTTCTGAAACTTGAATTGAAATCTGCACAGTTAGGCCACAATTGAGGACAGCCGGTAAACTTGGAATGGCCAATTCCTAGTCTTGTGAAATTGGTTCAGAATATGTAGAAATACAGTCATAGAGTTGCTGAGAACAGAAACAAACCTTTCGGTCCACGCCGACAACATTTCCTAAATTAACCTAGTGATCCATTTGTCAGCATTTGGCCCATATCTCTCTCAGCCCTTCCTATTCATACCTCCATCCAGATGCCTTTTAAATGTTGTAATTCTACCAGCCTCGACCACTGCCTCTGTCAGCTTATTCCAAACACATGCCACGCTCTGTGTGAAAAAGTTACCCCGTTCGGTCCCTTTTAACCCTTTTCCCTCTCAGCCTAAACCCCTCTAGTTTTGGACTTCCTTCACCCTGGGGAATAGATATACAAACGTTGAGCTCCCAGACAAAATCATAGAGTCACAGAGATGTCCAGCATGGAAACAGACCCTTTAGTCCAACCCATCCATGCCGACCAGATATCCCAACCCAATCTAGTCCCACCTGCCAGCACCCAGCCCATATCCCTCCAAACTCTTCCTATTCATATAGCCATCCAAAAACCTCTTAAATGTGGCAATTGTACCAGCCTCTACCGTTTCCTCTGGCAGCTCATTCCATACACGTACCACCCTCTGCGTGATTCAGTTGCTCCTTCGGTCTCATTTCTATCTTTCCCCTCTCACCCTAAACCTATGCCCTCTAGTTCTGGACTCCCCGATCACAGAGAAAAGCCTTTGCCTATTTATTCTATCCATGCCCCTCATAATTTTGTAAACCTCTATAAGGTCACCCCTCAGTCTCTGATGCGCCAGGGAAAACAGCCCCAGCCTGTTCAGCCTCTCCCTCTCGCTCAGATCCTCCAACCCTCAACATCTTTGTAAATCATTTCTGAACCCTTTCAAGTTTCACAACATCTTTCCAATAGGAAGGAGACCAGAATTGCACGCAATATTCCAACAGCGGCCTAACCAATGTCCTATACAGCCGCAACATGACCGCCCAAATGCTGTATTCAATACACTGACCAATAAAGGAAAGCATACCAAACGCCTTCTTCACAATCCTATCTACCTGCGACTCTAATGTTCAGGAGCTATGAACCTGCACTCCAAGGTCTCTTTGTTCAGCAACACTCCCTAGGACCTTACGATTAATTGTAGAAGTCCTGCTAAGATTTGCTTTCCCAAAATGCAGCACCTCACATTTATCTGAATTAAACTCCATCTGCCACTTCTCAGCTCCTTGGCCCATCTGGTCCAGATCCTGTTGTAATCTGAGGTAACCCTCTTTGCTGTCCACTACACCTCCAATTTTGGTGTCATCTGAAAACTTACTAACAGTCCCTTTTATGCTCGCATCCAAATCATTTATGTAAATGACAAAAGGTAGAGGGTCTACCACTGATCCTTGTGGCACGCCACTGGTCACAGGCCTCCAGCCAGAAAAACTGCCCTCCACCACCACCCTCTGCCTTCTACCTTTGAGCCAGTTCTGTATCCAAATGGCTAGTTTTCCCTGAGATCTAACCTTGCTAATCAATCTCCCATGGGGAACCTTGTCGAACGCCTTACTGAAGTCCATATAGATCACATCTACTCCTCTGCCCTCATCAATCTTCTTTGTTACTTCTTCAAAAAACTTAATCAAGTTTCTGAGACATGCATTCCAATGCACAAAGCCATGTTGACTATCCCGAATCAGTCCTTGCCTTTCCAAATACATGTACATCCTGCCCCTCAGGATTCCCTCCAACAACTTGGCCACCACCGTGGTCAGGCTCACCGGTCTATGGTTCCCTGTACTGTCTTTACCGCCCTTCTTAAACAGTGGCACCACATTTGCCAACCTCCAGTCTTCCGGCACCTCACCTGTGACTATTGATGATACAAATAACTCAGCAAGAGGCCCAGCAATCACTTCTCTAGCTTCCCACAGAGTTCTTGGTTACACCTGATCAGGTCCTGGGGATTTATCCATCTTTAACCGTTTCAAGACATCCAGCACTTCTTCCTCTGTAATCTGAACTTTTTGCAAGGTATCACCATCTATTTCCCTACAGTCTATATCTTCCATATCCTTTCCACAGTAAATACTGATGCAAAGTATTCATTTAGTATGTCCCCCAGTTTCTGTGGCTCCACACAAAGGCCGCCTTTCTGATCTTTGACGGGCCATATTCTCTGAGTAGAAAGTGAGGACTGCAAATACTGGAGATCAGAGCTGAAATTGTGTTGCTGGAAAGGCGCAGCAGGTCAGGAAGCATCCAAGCAACAGGAGAATCGACGTTTCAGGCCTAAGCCCTTCTTCAGGATGCACAGTTGGACCACAAGGCTGGAAGAGTGAATGAGTGAATAAAAGACAAGTCCCACCTCGCCCATGAGGAGAAAGTGAGAACTGCAGATGTTGGAGATCAGAGTCGAGAGTGTGGTGTTGAAAAAGCACAGCAGGTCAGGCAGCATCCAAGGAGCAGGGGAATCAACGTTTCAGACATAAGCCCTTCACCTTGCCCTCTCCAGTGTGTGTTGTGAAACTGCTTAACTGCTTAATCATTTCTAGTGGCCGAGCAGAGGCTAATAACAAGTTTGGAATACACGAGAATTACCTCAGCTGAAACCTTGGATTCATGTCTCACTACAGGAGAACCAGCTACACAATACACACAAACCCTATCTCTCTCTCTGAATCTCTCTCTCTCTCTCTCTCTCTCTCTTCTCTCTCATACACACACACACACACACACACACACACACACACACACACACACACACACAAGTCCTCACACGGTCTTGCAGACCCTCTCTGATAGACAGGGGTCTCTCTCAGACACACACGGATACACCCCTCACACTCTCATCCATGCACACACCTTCTCACACAATTATACACCATTACACGCACACTTTATCCAGCATGCACACACACACAGAAACACTCAGACGCTCTGTCTCATGAATGCACTCACACATAGAAGTCTTTGGGGTGAATTGCATTTGCAGGATTGTATGTTTGGAAATAGAAAAAGTCTGACTCAAGACTGTGATACAGAACGACTCTAAACTCACAGCTTTCATTCGTTATCTGAACTCAGGTGTCACCTCCCTTTATAAAACATTAAGTTACCTGGAGAATATTACTAAAAAGAAGTTCTGGGATTTACAGATTAATGAACCGAAATCTGGAACCCATTTTAAAAGATGAAAGACTTAACAGGTTTCTTCAATGTATTAGTGGGTGTGGACCCACTGGTGGGTCAGCAGTGCAGCTGACTGAGTGAACCCCCTTCCGTACATGGGGCACGTGAATGGCTTCTCTCACTTGTGGACCCACTCGTGCGTCTCCAGTTGGCTGATCCGAATGAAGCCCTTCCTGCACACCGAGCAGGTGAATGGCCTCTCCCCGCTGTGATTACGTCTGTGGGTTTCCAACACGGATGGGGAAGGGAATCCTTTCCCTCAGTCCCCACATTTCCACAGTTTCCCATTGGGGGAGCTTTCCTTGTGTTGGTCTGGGTTTGAAATTACAATCAGAACGGGGACATAGTCTATCCCCACCGTCAGGGATGAGACTTTGATTCCCCCAAGCTGAGTAAATGGTGTAAAGCACTTTTCACAGTCAGCGCACTGAATCTCCCTCACTCGGTGTCTCAGTATTCTTCCTGCCGCACCAGTGTCCAAAATCTCTCAAGCAAACAAAAGCAACCATGTCTTCTTGATTGGAATGGCTGCTGATATTCAAGTCCCAATGAATCAAGCGGCTCTGTCAGAAGTTGATGTATCATTTGTTTTCAGATTTCTTTCGGCATGTCTTCCTGCAAAAAAAAAGTCACAAAATAAGTGGTCATTGTCAGTACACTGAAACGAACATAACATAGGTGACAGTTCCTGTAGTTTGCCAGATGCCTGCTGATCACATAATACCCAGCACACAGAAACCTGAAATCCCTCATGCAGCCAGATAGGCTTAGGTGTGTTTAGAGGAAAACTTCATTCAAATATAATCTAATCTTAAACTAAATACTTCTACATATATATATATATCAATATGCCAATCCTGTCAATGCGGATCAGTTCCAAGCGAAACTACACATTTAATTGTGAACATGAGGAAAAAAGCAATCATTTTCCAGGGTGCAAACTGCATACGTGCTAAACTGAGGGAATACACAAGGAAAAGACCTAAAAGAGAGATAGAAAGTATTTGAGCACCTTTGCAGAATCTGCTCCCTCTCTGGATTCTCTCCAGTTGCTTCAAGTAAACCTCCCTGGGGGTCAGGCAGCCCTGCATCGGGAAGCACTGGGATGGTCAACTACGACCAGTTTACATGGAGAACACATCTCCACATTAAACAGTCTCGAGGCAAACTTCCCTTCCTTCCACTTAAAGTTCAAGACCCCTCAAAGCGAAATTCCCAGGTAAGTTTGGAAGAATTTCTTCCAGGTGTTCACTAATCATTTCTATGAGCACTTTGTTAAAGTTTGAATATTGCGAGTTTTGAAAATTAGTGATTCTGAGCGAAATCACAGTTCGAAAAACAGAATGTGCGTATTTAGACTGAGTTTATTTTTGCACATCGACGATATGTCTGCACAACAGCATATGACACGACAGCAGTGAAGATCTTCTGACCTCATTCTCAAACGTGCCTGCCACACGCCAGATGAAAAGCTGAATACTTCTGTGGAAAAACTGCCGAGCAATGCAGGAGAATGGCACAACGCGTGCGTGTTGGAACCAGAACCCAAAGGAGAGACCATTCTCTCCTATTCATTCAATGTCGTCTTTAGCAGCTTTCCCGTATAACGGCGCTCTGTTCTGCACCTTGCCTCCGCTTCCCAAAAAAGCTTCGACATAAATATTTCACAATGATATACTGGCCCAATGTGTACAGTTAAGGTGACAACCTCTGAGTGGTCTCCTGTTCTCTGTATCCTATGTTGAGGAGGGCAATGCTTGTCACTGGCTATTCTGGTGTCAGAGAAAAGTTTCGAAACAGTGGAGGGAGTCCGATTCCTGGGGACGGGACAAACAGCAGCAGGGAGACAGAATGAGAAGCAGCTGTTCTGGAAACTCTTTGTCACTTGCAATTCTTCGAACAATGTCAAATGTATTTGACACTAAGCAAGTCTCAGCGAGCTCAAGAGGAGTGTGGTGGATGAGGAATGAGTCGCTGTTTGGCTTGTTGGTCTAGGGGCATGATCCCAGGTAGAGTCTTTAACAGTGCAGACTTGTGTGCGGTCCTGGATTCACATGCCAGACGAGGCTGCGTCGCTTAACTTGATTTGGGCAAAAATGCCCCATTAATTTTCTCAAAAAGCACCTTCGTGAAACGAGGTTGGGCTGCCACGAATACGAATGAGGCAGAAAACAGGGAAGTGAAATGGTTGGAGATCGCGTTGAACAGGTTGACGTGAGTGGTGCGGTGTTTGCGGAATGTCAGCAATAAAGGTAAATTGAAATATTGGGCCAGCTCTCCTCGGAGAACCGAAGTTTTCCAAGTCAGTAGAGGCCGAGAAACAGGAAATAATGCTGTGACAATGCTCCCATGCCTGAAATGATCTATAGTGATTCGGCAGAGATTTAAAGTCACGAGGACGAGCGAATGCAGTAGACGAGGTAGCAGCAAATGTGCAGGTAAAGAGCTGCTTCACCTGGAAGGATATCCAGGAGGGAGCAGGTAAATTGTGCTTCTGAGTGAAATCACGGTTCGTAAAAACAGAATGTGGCAATTTAGACAGAGTTAATATTTGTTCGTCGCCGATATGTCTGCCGGTGCGCGATGGGAGCATAACCCAGAAGGGAAACCATCTTCCCTATTCACTCAATGTCGAGTTTAGCAGCTTTCCCGTATAACGGCGCACTGTTGTGCACCTCGCCTTCTCATCTGCTTCCCAAAAAACTTCGATGTAAATATTGATACACAGGCCCAGTATGCAGAGTTGAGATGCCACACCCGTGGAGGTCTGCGGGGTCTTCTCCTGTTCTCTGTACCCGATGTTGAGGAGGGCAATACTTGTCACTGGTCACTCCGGTGTCAGAGAAAAGTTTAGACAGAAAACGGGTTAATCTTCTGGCAGTAGAGAGGGCCCGGTTCCTGGGGACGGGCAAACGGCAGCAGAGAGACGGAATGAGAAGCAGCTGTTCATAGAGTCATAGAGATGTACAGCATGGAAACAGACCCTTCGGTCCAACCCGTCCATGCCGACCAGATATCCCAACCCAATCTAGTCCCACCTGCCAGCACCCGGCCCATATACCTCCAAACCCTTCCTATTCATATATCCATCCAAACGCTTCTGAAATGTTGCAATTGTACCAGTCTCCGCCACTTTCTCTGGCAGCTCATTCCATACACGCACCACCCTCTGCGTGAAAAGGTTGCCCCTTAGATATCTTTTATATCTTTCTCCTCTCACCCTAAACCTATGCCCTCTAGTTCTTGACTCCCCGACCCCAGGGAAAAGGCTTTGCCTATTTATCCTATCCATGCCCCTCATAATTTTATAAACCTCCATAAAGTCACCCTTCAACCTCCGACGTTCCAGAGAAAACAGCCCCAGCCTGTTCAATGTCAACTGGACTTTCCTCTGAGCAAGACTCAACTGGTTCAAGAGGTAGGGTGGGGGCAGGGGCACCAGCGCGCTAGCCGTGTGGCTCGTTGGTGTCGGGGTGTGATTTTTGCTTTGGGTATTCATTGACGCAGGCGTTCGAGAGATCCCGGGTTCAAATCCCGGACGAGCCCGCGTTTCATGACTTGTGCGAAAGTGCTGTTTAATTTCCTCAAAAAGCACCTTCGTAAAACGAGGTTGGGCTCCCTGGAGAACCAATGGGACAGAAAGCAGCGAAGTGAAATGATTGGAGATAGCGTTGAAGAGGTTGACGTGAGTGGTGCAGTGTTTGAGGGATGTCAGCGATGAGGGTCGATTGGAAATTTGGGAGAGCTCTCTTCGGAGTACAGAAGTTTGAAATCTGGCCCGATTGAAGCTTTTCAAGTCATGCAAAGTCTAGACAGAGAAAGTAATGTCGTCAAAATGTTCCCACGTCTGAAAGGATCGACAACGATTCGGCAGAGTTTAAAAGTCATGAGGAAAAGAAACAAAAGTGACATTAGGAAGAACGCTTTTGTAAAGGGACTGGTTGGGGTCAGTAAATCCCAAACTGACAAAGAGGCAGATTCATTATACGCAAACGGCAAGACTTGGCCAAATGATACACTGAGTCAACGGACTCCTTTCGTGATTTGAAACGTAAGGAGTCGACGTTATGGAGCCATTTGAGATTCAAACATGCAACTTTCGGATCACGAGTCAGACGCGCTACCGTTGCGCCACAAGCTCACACATGCCCTGACGCTGAAGCTGTGCGCTTTTAATGGGGTCAGGAAAATGTTCCCCAAACGGAAATCTTCTCCACAAAGGGGTTTCTGAATTGAATGAATGTCTCACGTAATGGACTGCGTCTGCTGAGAAGCCGAGACCAAAAGAGAAACTCGGTAGGTTTGACAGTACCTGTCAGAGAAAACAAAATTCTGAAATGTTGTCGCTGATTCTCTTTCCACAGACGTTGCCTGACCTTCTCAGTTTCTCCTGCAATTTCTAGTTTTGTTTTTTACTGAAAGTTCATTTCATCTTTTGGGACGAACCAACTGGAGTCGCCGTATGCAGATATATAACCCTTTCGAATCACTGTGACGTGATTGGAGTCAAACAAACTCTGCGATGATGCACTCTTTCTCAGCTCCACAGGCAGACAGACAAGGAGAAGGAAGCTGTAAGTGTGGTTCTGTATTCGTGGGATGAGTGGATAATGCGATGGACTTGAAATCCATTGCAGCTTCCCAACGCAGGTGTGAACCCTGCCGAGTACAAAATGAGAAGTGTCGTCGAAAAGAAAGGGAGTTTGCTCCCCCGCTTCTTCTTTAAGATTCAAATCAGTGGAGGGGGGAACATATTTCACTCAAATTGGGACTGGTGGGAATCTGCAACCCACTGCCTGTTCGGGTGGAACAAGCAGATACCCTCAGAGCTTCTTTGGAGTCTATGAGCAAAGTGTTTGGAAATGAGACTAGAAGAGTGAGGGGCTTGAAATCGTGATCGAAATGAAGCAGGCACCTGTGGACAAAGGCGTTTCCTTTGCCAGTGAAAGATACTGCTTCACAAAGTTGGGCCTGTGGAAGGGAATCAGTGACGGTGATTATCTTTGGTTGTTCACATTGTGAATGTTCCCATTGCTGCGCATGTCCGTGTTGGCGTCAGAACTCTGCAGCATGTTGGCGTTAGATGCGCACAGGGCCTGGCGCACCAAACTCCACCTACCTGTTTGAAATGCAGCTCACAGCTTCTTCACACACCTCAATTAATCTTTCTCATTGTCCTGAAGCCGGCGTACGGTTTGAATTCCCGACCTGCGGGAATGAGAATCCTTACACTGTCTCGCGTCAGTAAATGTCCCTGAGAACATCTGAGTCAACTCACAGCGCAGTCAGATGAGGGGAAGCTGAAATAGCCCCACACGCTGTTCACGGGCACATTTTATTCTCCCCAACTCAACGCCTCAACCACTGCGGCTCCTGGCAGTGGAAAAGAAACAATCACCAAAACCCCGTCTAAGCTCTGTGAATCTTCAGAAAATCAGCAAACGTTCATCCCTTCGGATTTTCTATCCTAGGCTGACAGCGATGGGTTTTGTCACTCTTTTGTAGGACATTGCAAGTAGATGTTTTGCAGAAAAGCACCACAATGCCATCTAATCAATCAGGACATGGATGTTTTCGGTCTTTGAATGTCAGTGTTGTGCTGCAGAACTTTGTTGTTGCCAGTTTCTAATACTTATCTTCCCAGTTCCCTGTATCACTTGTCGAAAATGTTTAATTTGTGTCTTGTAATCCTTTCACTGTCTGCTAATGAGGATAGTGTTTCCATGTTTTACCTAAATTATCTTGACCTTGCATACCTCAAGCCTCAAGCTAATTTCACGAGAAACCCTCTCCAGTTCAAAAGCCAACTGTTCATGATGGCTCTGTTCCTTGTCACGTGTCCAATTTCAGATCGATGTTGTTAATGTCCCTTCTACTCCTTCAGATCCAGGTTTCGCTCACAGGGCTAGAACAGAACTGTCACCAAATACATTTACCAATCTACGTTCATCCTATCGATTGTATTCGCATCATCAACACTTCTCATCAAAATAACTCGAGATACTTTCATCACAATTTTCTGTGAACAGTTCTACATTAGCTTTGCTGAATGAACCCCAAATTTCTTGAAGTGGCTCCTTATTTTCGGTCCTGATTATTAATCTCTCTACGCATGGGAATGGATCCTTCCCACCCGCTCTATCTTTCATCAAGGTGTGTAGTTCAATTCGATCTCCCATCAGCCTCCTCTGTCCTGATCAAATCCAGGGGAACAGGAAACGTTGGGACTATGGCGCGGACAGGACAAGCCCAATACTCACCTTTCCTGTTAGAACTATTCCATGAGAAAGTTTAGACCTCAACTTTGGGCGTGTAGTTGTGGCCGAACACTTAAGGTGTTGGCGTAGAGATCATTTGGGGCTCCCCGCCCAGGGTGTTAACCTGCTGGCTATGCTTTCTTCGCTGGCGATTTTAAATAACTTCCTGTTGGTTGCATTATCGCTCAATCTTCACAAAACCCGTCTCAATAAAGACCCGTTTTCTCATGTCTGGGAATTGATTGCCATGCAGGAAACTCGGGTTCTGAACAAAAAACGTATCAGACTCACAACGTCAGCTCTGTTTACCTTTCCACAGATGCTGCTCGACCTGTTGGCTTTCTGCAGTATTCTCTGTGTTTATTAGGCACAAGTGCTGCTTTTCATTCAAGAACTTCAATCCCTGTCCTCTGGTAACTGACTCTGGTCAGTGGCAATTGGTTCTTCTGATCATTAATCTGCCCATTCCCAACGCTTCTTCTCCCATCATTACCAACAGCCCCAGGAAATCTCCAGTTATCCTTGTTTGCTCCAAAGCGAACATTCTCAACATTGGGAATGTCTCCCCAAAATGGAAATTCCTCATCCCTGGACATGAGACAAGGCGTACAATTGGGAAGAGATTTTGGCAAAATATTGTCAGTTAGGAAATGGAAAAATGTTCAAATGTTCATGAAGCAAAACAGAAATCCCAGTCTCCAGCTTTGTGAACCTTTAGAAACACTTTGGGAAGCGGATTTGGAGGAGAATGAAAGATGACCTGTCCGACAGTCCAGACACCGTCCCCTTGTTGAAGAGGCCGGGAGGTTGATTCTGATGTTCTTGGCACACGAACTGATCTGAGACATTGAAAGAATTGTCGTTCGTGTACATCAGGAATTCAAACCCCTTCTCGCCTCCGAGCCAATGAGAGAACTCGGGAACAGGCAAAACACTGAAAGGCTCGAAGGGCGACGGCCCCGGAGTAAGAAAGCTAGTTACTCGTGACATGGATGTGTCTGCAGACAGCCCCCGGTATCTCCAGAATGCATCTCCCAGGCTTGATTATGGAACAGTTAAACTGATAGACGACAATTGTAATTCTTGGCTGGGAGGCTGAATTATAAAATCACTAAGTGATGGTGCCGCCCAAGTCGGCGCCTGTCTCTGTGGCGCAATTGGTCAGCGCGTTCGGCTGTTAACCGAAAGGTTGGTGGTTCGAGCCCACCCAGGGGCGGTGTGTTCGCTGCTCTCCTTTGGCTTCGAAGCTGTGCGCTTTTAATGGGGTCAGGAGAATGTTCCCCAAACGGAAATCTTCTCCACACAGGGGGGTTGCGAGTTGACTTCATGTCTTACCTAAGGGACTGCATCTGCTGAGAAGACGAGACCCAAACAGAAAATCAACAGGTTTGACAGTACCTGTCGGAGCAAACAAAATTCTGACATGTTGCCTCTGATTCTCTTTCCACAGATGTTGCCTGCCCTGCTGAGTTCCTCCTGCAATTTCTCACTGAAAGTTCATTTCATCTTTTCGGGAGAAACACCGAAATATCTGCAAACACCATGTGCAGATATTTAACCCTTTCGAATCACTGCGAAGTGATTGGAGTCAAACAAACTCTGCGATGATTCACTCTTTCTCAGCTCCACAGGCAGACAGACCTGGGAAGTCAAACTGTCAGTGTGGTACTGAATCGTGGGCCGAGTGGTTGATGCGATGGACTTGAAATCCATTGCGGTTTCCCCACGCAGGTGTGAACCCTGCCGAGTACAAAATGAGAAGTGTCATCGAAAAGAAAGGGAGTTTGCTCCCCCGCTTCTTCTTTAAGATTCAAATCAGTGGAGGGGGAAAAACATTTCACTCAAATTGGGACTGGTGGGAATCTGCAACCCACTGCCTGTTCGGGTGGAACAAGCAGATACCCTCAGAGCTTCTTTGGAGGCTATGAGCAAAGTGTTTGGAAATGAGACTAGAAGAGTGAGGGGCTTGAAATCGTGATCGAAATGAAGCAGGTACCTGTGGACAAAGGCGTTTCCTTTGCCAGTGAAAGATACTGCTTCACAAAGTTGGGCCTGTGGAAGGGAATCAGTGACGGTGATTATATTTGGTTGTTCACCTTGTGAATGTTCCCATTGCTGCGCATGTCCGTGTTGGCGTCAGAAATCTGCAGCATGGTGGCGTTGGATGCGCACAGGGACTGGCGCACCAAACTCCACCTACCTGTTTGAAATGCAGCTCACAGCTTCTTCACACACCTCAATTAATCTTTCTCATTGTCCTGAAGCCGGCGTACGGTTTGAATTCCCGATCTGCGGGAATGAGAATCCTTACACTGTCTCGCGTCAGTAAATGTCCCTGAGAACATCTGAGTCAACTCACAGCGCAGTCAGATGAGGGGAAGCTGAAATAGCCCCACACGCTGTTCACGGGCACATTTTATTCTCCCCAACTCAACGCCTCAACCACTGCGGCTCCTGGGAGTGGAAAAGAAACAATCACCAAAACCCCGTCTAAGCTCTGTGAATCTTCAGAAAATCAGCAAACGTTCATCCCTTCGGATTTTCTATCCTAGGCTGACAGCGATGGGTTTTGTCACTCTTTTGTAGGACATTGCAAGTAGATGTTTTGCAGAAAAGCACCACAATGCCATCTGATTAATCAGGAACTGGATGTTTTCGGTCTTTGAATGTCAGTGTTGTGCTGCAGAACTTTGTTGTTGCCAGTTTCTAATACTTATCTTCCCAGTTCCCTGTATCACTTGTCGAAAATGTTTAATTTGTGTCTTGTAATCCTTTCACTGTCTGCTAATGAGGATAGTGTTTCCATGTTTTACCTAAATTATCTTGACCTTGCATACCTCAAGCCTCAAGCTAATTTCACGAGAAACCCTCTCCAGTTCAAAAGCCAACTGTTAATGATGGCTCTGTTCCTTGTCACGTGTCCAATTTCAGATCGATGTTGTTAATGTCCCTTCTACTCCTTCAGATCCAGGTTTCGCTCACAGGGCTAGAACAGAACTGTCACCAAATACATTGACCAATCTACGTTCATCCTATCGATTGTATTAGCATCATCAACACTTCTCATCAAAATAACTCGAGAGACTTTCATCACAATTTTCTGTGAACAGTTCTACATTAGCTTTGCTGAATGAACCCCAAATTTCTTGAAGTGGCTCCTTATTTTCGGTCCTGATTATTAATCTCTCTACGCATGGGAATGGATCCTTCCCACCCGCTCTATCTTTCATCAAGGTGTGTAGTTCAATTCGATCTCCCATCAGCCTCCTCTGTCCTGATCAAATCCAGGGGAACAGGAAACGTTGGGACTATGGCGCGGACAGGACAAGCCCAATACTCACCTTTCCTGTTAGAACTATTCCATGAGAAAGTTTAGACCTCAACTTTGGGCGTGTAGTTGTGGCCGAACACTTAAGGTGTTGGCGTAGAGATCATTTGGGGCTCCCCGCCCAGGGTGGTAACCTGCTGGCTATGCTTTCTTCGCTGGCGATTTTAAATAACTTCCTGTTGGTTGCATTATCGCTCAAACTTCACAAAACCCGTCTCAATAAAGACCCGTTTTCTCATGTCTGGGAATTGATTGCCATGCAGGAAACTCGGGTTCTGAACAAACAACGTATCAGACTCACAACGTCAGCTCTGTTTACCTTTCCACAGATGCTGCTCGACCTGTTGGCTTTCTGCAGTATTCTCTGTGTTTATTAGGCACAAGTGCTGCTTTTCATTCAAGAACTTCAATCCCTGTCCTCTGGTAACTGACTCTGGTCAGTGGCAATTGGTTCTTCTGATCATTAATCTGCCCATTCCCAACGCTTCTTCTCCCATCATTACCAACAGCCCCAGGAAATCTCCAGTTATCCTTGTTTGCTCCAAAGCGAACATTCTCAACATTGGGAATGTCTCCCCAAAATGGAAATTCCTCATCCCTGGACATGAGACAAGGCGTACAATTGGGAAGAGATTTCGGCAAAATATTGTCAGTTAGGAAATGGAAAAATGTTCAAATGTTCATGAAGCAAAACAGAAATCCCAGTCTCCAGCTTTGTGAACCTTTAGAAACACTTTGGGAAGCGGATTTGGAGGAGAATGAAAGATGACCTGTCCGACAGTCCAGACACCGTCCCCTTGTTGAAGAGGCCGGGAGGTTGATTCTGATGTTCTCGGCACACGAACTGATCTGAGACATTGAAAGAATTGTCGTTCGTGTACATCAGGAATTCAAACCCCTTCTCGCCTCCGAGCCAATGAGAGAACTCGGGAACAGGCAAAACACTGAAAGGCTCGAAGGGCGACGGCCCCGGAGTAAGAAAGCTAGATCCTCGTGACATGGATGTGTCTGCAGACAGCCCCCGGTATCTCCAGAATGCATCTCCCAGGCTTGATTATGGAAAAGTTAAACTGATCGACGACAATTGTAATTCTTGGCGGGGAGGCTGAATTATAAAATCACTAAGCGATGGTGCCGCCCCCATCTGCACCTGTCTCTGTGGCGCAATTGGTCAGCGCGTTCGGCTGCTTACCGAAAGCTTGGTGGTTCGAGCCCACCCAGGGGCGGTGTGTTCGCTGTTCTCCTTTGGCTTCGAAGCTGTGCGCTTTTAATTGGGTCAGGAGAATGTTCCCCAAACGGAAATCTTCTCCACACAGCGGGGTTGCGAGTTGACTTCATGTCTTCGCTAAGGGACTGCATTTGCTGAGAAGACGAGACCCAAACAGAAAATCAACAGGTTTGACAGTACCTGTCGGAGCAAACAAAATTCTGACATGTTGCCTCTGATTCTCTTTCCACAGATGTTGCCTGCCCTGCTGAGTTCCTCCTGCAATTTCTCACTGAAAGTTCATTTCATCTTTTCGGGAGAAACACCGAAATATCTGCAAACACCATGTGCAGATATTTAACCCTTTCGAATCACTGCGAAGTGATTGGAGTCAAACAAACTCTGCGATGATTCACTCTTTCTCAGCTCCACAGGCAGACAGACCTGGGAAGTCAAACTGTCAGTGTGGTACTGAATCGTGGGCCGAGTGGTTGATGCGATGGACTTGAAATCCATTGCGGCTTCCCCACGCAGGTGTGAACCCTGCCGAGTACAAAATGAGAAGTGTCGTCGAAAAGAAAGGGAGTTTGCTCCCCCGCTTCTTCTTTAAGATTCAAATCAGTGGAGGGGGAAAAACATTTCACTCAAATTGGGACTGGTGGGAATCTGCAACCCACTGCCTGTTCGGGTGGAACAAGCAGATACCCTCAGAGCTTCTTTGGAGGCTATGAGCAAAGTGTTTGGAAATGAGACTAGAAGAGTGAGGGGCTTGAAATCGTGATCGAAATGAAGCAGGTACCTGTGGACAAAGGCGTTTCCTTTGCCAGTGAAAGATACTGCTTCACAAAGTTGGGCCTGTGGAAGGGAATCAGTGACGGTGATTATATTTGGTTGTTCACCTTGTGAATGTTCCCATTGCTGCGCATGTCCGTGTTGGCGTCAGAACTCTGCAGCATGGTGGCGTTGGATGCGCACAGGGACTGGCGCACCAAACTCCACCTACCTGTTTGAAATGCAGCTCACAGCTTCTTCACACACCCCAATTAATCTTTCTCATTGTCCTGAAGCCGGCGTACGGTTTCAATTCCCGATCTGCGGGAATGAGAATCCTTACACTGTCTCGCGTCAGTAAATGTCCCTGAGAACATCTGAGTCAACTCACAGCGCAGTCAGATGAGGGGAAGCTGAAATAGCCCCACACGCTGTTCACGGGCACATTTTATTCTCCCCAACTCAACGCCTCAACCACTGCGGCTCCTGGGAGTGGAAAAGAAACAATCACCAAAACCCCGTCTAAGCTCTGTGAATCTTCAGAAAATCAGCAAACGTTCATCCCTTCGGATTTTCTATCCTAGGCTGACAGCGATGGGTTTTGTCACTCTTTTGTAGGACATTGCAAGTAGATGTTTTGCAGAAAAGCACCACAATGCCATCTGATTAATCAGGAACTGGATGTTTTCGGTCTTTGAATGTCAGTGTTGTGCTGCAGAACTTTGTTGTTGCCAGTTTCTAATACTTATCTTCCCAGTTCCCTGTATCACTTGTCGAAAATGTTTAATTTGTGTCTTGTAATCCTTTCACTGTCTGCTAATGAGGATAGTGTTTCCATGTTTTACCTAAATTATCGTGACCTTGCGTACCTCAAGCCTCAAGCTAATTTCACGAGAAACCCTCTCCAGTTCAAAAGCCAACTGTTCATGATGGCTCTGTTCCTTGTCACGTGTCCAATTTCAGATCGATGTTGTTAATGTCCCTTCTACTCCTTCAGATCCAGGTTTCGCTCACAGGGCTAGAACAGAACTGTCACCAAATACATTTACCAATCTACGTTCATCCTATCGATTGTATTAGCATCATCAACACTTCTCATCAAAATAACTCGAGAGACTTTCATCACAATTTTCTGTGAACAGTTCTACATTAGCTTTGCTGAATGAACCCCAAATTTCTTGAAGTGGCTCCTTATTTTCGGTCCTGATTATTAATCTCTCTACGCATGGGAATGGATCCTTCCCACCCGCTCTATCTTTCATCAAGGTGTGTAGTTCAATTCGATCTCCCATCAGCCTCCTCTGTCCTGATCAAATCCAGGGGAACAGGAAACGTTGGGACTATGGCGCGGACAGGACAAGCCCAATACTCACCTTTCCTGTTAGAACTATTCCATGAGAAAGTTTAGACCTCAACTTTGGGCGTGTAGTTGTGGCCGAACACTTAAGGTGTTGGCGTAGAGATCATTTGGGGCTCCCCGCCCAGGGTGTTAACCTGCTGGCTATGCTTTCTTCGCTGGCGATTTTAAATAACTTCCTGTTGGTTGCATTATCGCTCAATCTTCACAAAACCCGTCTCAATAAAGACCCGTTTTCTCATGTCTGGGAATTGATTGCCATGCAGGAAACTCGGGTTCTGAACAAACAACGTATCAGACTCACAACGTCAGCTCTGTTTACCTTTCCACAGATGCTGCTCGACCTGTTGGCTTTCTGCAGTATTCTCTGTGTTTATTAGGCACAAGTGCTGCTTTTCATTCAAGAACTTCAATCCCTGTCCTCTGGTAACTGACTCTGGTCAGTGGCAATTGGTTCTTCTGATCATTAATCTGCCCATTCCCAACGCTTCTTCTCCCATCATTACCAACAGCCCCAGGAAATCTCCAGTTATCCTTGTTTGCTCCAAAGCGAACATTCTCAACATTGGGAATGTCTCCCCAAAATGGAAATTCCTCATCCCTGGACATGAGACAAGGCGTACAATTGGGAAGAGATTTTGGCAAAATATTGTCAGTTAGGAAATGGAAAAATGTTCAAATGTTCATGAAGCAAAACAGAAATCCCAGTCTCCAGCTTTGTGAACCTTTAGAAACACTTTGGGAAGCGGATTTGGAGGAGAATGAAAGATGACCTGTCCGACAGTCCAGACACCGTCCCCTTGTTGAAGAGGCCGGGAGGTTGATTCTGATGTTCTCGGCACACGAACTGATCTGAGACATTGAAAGAATTGTCGTTCGTGTCCATCAGGAATTCAAACCCCTTCTCGCCTCCGAGCCAATGAGAGAACTCGGGAACAGGCAAAACACTGAAAGGCTCGAAGGGCGACGGCCCCGGAGTAAGAAAGCTAGTTCCTCGTGACATGGATGTGTCTGCAGACAGCCCCCGGTATCTCCAGAATGCATCTCCCAGGCTTGATTATGGAAAAGTTAAACTGATAGACGACAATTGTAATTCTTGGCGGGGAGGCTGAATTATAAAATCACTAAGTGATAGTGCCGCCCCCATCTGCACCTGTCTCTGTGGCGCAATTGGTCAGCGCGTTCGGCTGTTAACCGGAAGGTTGGTGGTTCGAGCCCACCCAGGGGCGGTGTGTTCGCTGCTCTCCTTTGGCTTCGAAGCTGTGCGCTTTTAATGGGGTCAGGAGAATGTTCCCCAAACGGAAATCTTCTCCACACAGCGGGGTTGCGAGTTGACTTCATGTCTTACCTAAGGGACTGCATCTGCTGAGAAGACGAGACCCAAACAGAAAATCAACAGGTTTGACAGTACCTGTCGGAGCAAACAAAATTCTGACATGTTGCCTCTGATTCTCTTTCCACAGATGTTGCCTGCCCTGCTGAGTTCCTCCTGCAATTTCTCACTGAAAGTTCATTTCATCTTTTCGGGAGAAACACCGAAATATCTGCAAACACCATGTGCAGATATTTAACCCTTTCGAATCACTGCGAAGTGATTGGAGTCAAACAAACTCTGCGATGATTCACTCTTTCTCAGCTCCACAGGCAGACAGACCTGGGAAGTCAAACTGTCAGTGTGGTACTGAATCGTGGGCCGAGTGGTTGATGCGATGGACTTGAAATCCATTGCGGCTTCCCCACGCAGGTGTGAACCCTGCCGAGTACAAAATGAGAAGTGTCGTCGAAAAGAAAGGGAGTTTGCTCCCCCGCTTCTTCTTTAAGATTCACATCAGTGGAGGGGGAAAAACATTTCACTCAAATTGGGACTGGTGGGAATCTGCAACCCACTGCCTGTTCGGGTGGAACAAGCAGATACCCTCAGAGCTTCTTTGGAGGCTATGAGCAAAGTGTTTGGAAATGAGACTAGAAGAGTGAGGGGCTTGAAATCGTGATCGAAATGAAGCAGGTACCTGTGGACAAAGGCGTTTCCTTTGCCAGTGGAAGATACTGCTTCACAAAGTTGGGCCTGTGGAAGGGAATCAGTGACGGTGATTATATTTGGTTGTTCACCTTGTGAATGTGCCCATTGCTGCGCATGTCCGTGTTGGCGTCAGAACTCTGCAGCATGGTGGCGTTGGATGCGCACAGGGACTGGCGCACCAAACTCCACCTACCTGTTTGAAATGCAGCTCACAGCTCCTTCACACACCCCAATTAATCTTTCTCATTGTCCTGAAGCCGGCATACGGTTTGAATTCCCGATCTGTCTCGCGTCAGTAAATGTCCCTGAGAACATCTGAGTCAACTCACAGCGCAGTCAGATGAGGGGAAGCTGAAATAGCCCCACACGCTGTTTACGGGCACATCTTATTCTCCCCAACTCAACGCCTCAACCACTGCGGCTCCTGGGAGTGGAAAAGAAACAATCACGAAAACCCCTTCTAAGCTCTGTGAATCTTCAGAAAATCAGCAAACGTTCATCCCTTCGGATTTTCTATCCTAGGCTGACAGCGATGGGTTTTGTCACTCTTTTGTAGGACATTGCAAGTAGATGTTTTGCAGAATAGCACCACAATGCCATCTGATTAATCAGGACCTGGATGTTTTCGGTCTTTGAATGTCAGTGTTGTGCTGCAGAACTTTGTTGTTGCCAGTTTCTAATACTTATCTTCCCAGTCCCCTGTATCACTTGTCGAAAATGTTTAATTTGTGTCTTGTAATCCTTTCACTGTCTGCTAATGAGGATAGTGTTTCCATGTTTTACCTAAATTATCTTGACCTTGCATACCTCAAGCCTCAAGCTAATTTCACGAGAAACCCTCTCCAGTTCAAAAGCCAACTGTTAATGATGGCTCTGTTCCTTGTCACGTGTCCAATTTCAGATCGATGTTGTTAATGTCCCTTCTACTCCTTCAGATCCAGGTTTCGCTCACAGGGCTAGAACAGAACTGTCACCAAATACATTTACCAATCTACGTTCATCCTATCGATTGTATTAGCATCATCAACACTTCTCATCAAAATAACTCGAGAGACTTTCATCACAATTTTCTGTGAACAGTCATACATTAGCTTTGCTGAATGAACCCCAAATTTCTTGAAGTGGCTCCTTATTTTCGGTCCTGATTATTAATCTCTCTACGCATGGGAATGGATCCTTCCCACCCGCTCTATCTTTCATCAAGGTGTGTAGTTCAATTCGATCTCCCATCAGCCTCCTCTGTCCTGATCAAATCCAGGGGAACAGGAAACGTTGGGACTATGGCGCGGACAGGACAAGCCCAATACTCACCTTTCCTGTTAGAACTATTCCATGAGAAAGTTTAGACCTCAACTTTGGGCGTGTAGTTGTGGCCGAACACTTAAGGTGTTGGCGTAGAGATCATTTGGGGCTCCCCGCCCAGGGTGTTAACCTGCTGGCTATACTTTCTTCACTGGCGATTTTAAATAACTTCCTGTTGGTTGCATCATCGCTCAATCTTCACAAAACCCGTCTCAATAAAGACCCGTTTTCTCATGTCTGGGAATTGATTGCCATGCAGGAAACTCGGGTTCTGAACAAACAACGTATCAGACTCACAACGTCAGCTCTGTTTACCTTTCCACAGATGCTGCTCGACCTGTTGGCTTTCTGCAGTATTCTCTGTGTTTATTAGGCACAAGTGCTGCTTTTCATTCAAGAACTTCAATCCCTGTCCTCTGGTAACTGACTCTGGTCAGTAGCAATTGGTTCTTCTGATCATTAATCTGCCCATTCCCAACGCTTCTTCTCCCATCATTACCAACAGCCCCAGGAAATCTCCAGTTATCCTTGTTTGCTCCAAAGCGAACATTCTCAACATTGGGAATGTCTCCCCAAAATGGAAATTCCTCATCCCTGGACATGAGACAAGGCGTACAATTGGGAAGAGATTTCGGCAAAATATTGTCAGTTAGGAAACGGAAAAATGTTCAAATGTTCATGAAGCAAAACAGAAATCCCAGTCTCCAGCTTTGTGAACCTTTAGAAACACTTTGGGAAGCGGACTTGGAGGAGAATGAAAGATGATCTGTCCGACAGTCCAGACACCGTCCCCTTGTTGAAGAGGCCGGGAGGTTGATTCTGATGTTCTCGGCACACGAACTGATCTGAGACATTGAAAGAATTGTCGTTCGTGTACATCAGGAATTCAAACCCCTTCTCGCCTCCGAGCCAATGAGAGAACTCGGGAACAGGCAAAACACTGAAAGGCTCGAAGGGCGACGGCCCCGGAGTAAGAAAGCTAGTTCCTCGTGACATGGATGTGTCTGCAGACAGCCCCCGGTATCTCCAGAATGCATCTCCCAGGCTTGATTATGGAAAAGTTAAACTGATAGACGACAATTGTAATTCTTGGCGGGGAGGCTGAATTATAAAATCACTAAGCGATGGTGCCGCCCCCATCTGCACATGTCTCTGTGGCGCAATTGGTCAGCGCGTTCGGCTGTTAACCGAAAGGTTGGTGGTTCGAGCCCACCCAGGGGCGGTGTGTTCGCTGCTCTCCTTTGGCTTCGAAGCTGTGCGCTTTTAATGGGGTCAGGAGAATGTTCCCCAAACGGAAATCTTCTCCACACAGGGGGGTTGCGAGTTGACTTCATGTCTTACCTAAGGGACTGCATCTGCTGAGAAGACGAGACCCAAACAGAAAATCAACAGGTTTGACAGTACCCGTCGGAGCAAACAAAATTCTGAAATGTTGCCTCTGATTCTCTTTCCACAGATGTTGCCTGCCCTGCTGAGTTCCTCCTGCAATTTCTCACTGAAAGTTCATTTCATCTTTTCGGGAGAAACACCAAAATATCTGCAAACACCATGTGCAGATATTTAACCCTTTCGAATCACTGCGAAGTGATTAGAGTCAAACAAACTCTGCGATGATTCACTCTTTCTCAGCTCCACAGGCAGACAGACCTGGGAAGTCAAACTGTCAGTGTGGTACTGAATCGTGGGCCGAGTGGTTGATGCGATGGACTTGAAATCCATTGCGGCTTCCCCACGCAGGTGTGAACCCTGCCGAGTACAAAATGAGAAGTGTCGTCGAAAAGAAAGGGAGTTTGCTCCCCCGCTTCTTCTTTAAGATTCAAATCAGTGGAGGGGGAAAAACATTTCACTCAAATTGGGACTGGTGGGAATCTGCAACCCACTGCCTGTTCGGGTGGAACAAGCAGATACCCTCAGAGCTTCTTTGGAGGCTATGAGCAAAGTGTTTGGAAATGAGACTAGAAGAGTGAGGGGCTTGAAATCGTGATCGAAATGAAGCAGGTACCTGTGGACAAAGGCGTTTCCTTTGCCAGTGAAAGATACTGCTTCACAAAGTTGGGCCTGTGGAAGGGAATCAGTGACGGTGATTATATTTGGTTGTTCACCTTGTGAATGTTCCCATTGCTGCGCATGTCCGTGTTGGCGTCAGAACTCTGCAGCATGGTGGCGTTGGATGCGCACAGGGACTGGCGCATCAAACTCCACCTACCTGTTTGAAATGCAGCTCACAGCTTCTTCACACACCCCAATTAATCTTTCTCATTGTCCTGAAGCCGGCATACGGTTTGAATTCCCGATCTGCGGGAATGAGAATCCTTACACTGTCTCGCGTCAGTAAATGTCCCTGAGAACATCTGAGTCAACTCACAGCGCAGTCAGATGAGGGGAAGCTGAAATAGCCCCACACGCTGTTCACAGGCACATCTTATTCTCCCCAACTCAACGCCTCAACCACTGCGGCTCCTGGGAGTGGAAAAGAAACAATCACCAAAACCCCTTCTAAGCTCTGTGAATCTTCAGAAAATCAGCAAACGTTCATCCCTTCGGATTTTCTATCCTAGGCTGACAGCGATGGGTTTTGTCACTCTTTTGTAGGACATTGCAGGTAGATGTTTTGCAGAATAGCACCACATTGCCATCTGATTAATCAGGACCTGGATGTTTTCGGTCTTTGAATGTCAGTGTTGTGCTGCAGAACTTTGTTGTTGCCAGTTTCTAATACTTATCTTCCCAGTCCCCTGTATCACTTGTCGAAAATGTTTAATTTGTGTCTTGTAATCCTTTCACTGTCTGCTAATGAGGATAGTGTTTCCATGTTTTACCTAAATTATCTTGACCTTGCATACCTCAAGCCTCAAGCTAATTTCACGAGAAACCCTCTCCAGTTCAAAAGCCAACTGTTAATGATGGCTCTGTTCCTTGTCACGTGTCCAATTTCAGATCGATGTTGTTAATGTCCCTTCTACTCCTTCAGATCCAGGTTTCGCTCACAGGGCTAGAACAGAACTGTCACCAAATACATTTACCAATCTACGTTCATCCTATCGATTGTATTAGGATCATCAACACTTCTCATCAAAATAACTCGAGAGACTTTCATCACAATTTTCTGTGAACAGTCATACATTAGCTTTGCTGAATGAACCTCAAATTTCTTGAAGTGGCTCCTTATTTTCGGTCCTGATTATTAAACTCACTACGCATGGGAATGGATCCTTCCCACCCGCTCTATCTTTCATCAAGGTGTGTAGTTCAATTCGATCTCCCATCAGCCTCCTCTGTCCTGATCAAATCCAGGGGAACAGGAAACGTTGGGACTATGGCGCGGACAGGACAAGCCCAATACTCACCTTTCCTGTTAGAACTATTCCATGAGAAAGTTTAGACCTCAACTTTGGGCGTGTAGTTGTGGCCGAACACTTAAGGTGTTGGCGTAGAGATCATTTGGGGCTCCCCGCCCAGGGTGTTAACCTGCTGGCTATACTTTCTTCACTGGCGATTTTAAATAACTTCCTGTTGGTTGCATCATCGCTCAATCTTCACAAAACCCGTCTCAATAAAGACCCGTTTTCTCATGTCTGGGAATTGATTGCCATGCAGGAAACTCGGGTTCTGAACAAACAACGTATCAGACTCACAACGTCAGCTCTGTTTACCTTTCCACAGATGCTGCTCGACCTGTTGGCTTTCTGCAGTATTCTCTGTGTTTATTAGGCACAAGTGCTGCTTTTCATTCAAGAACTTCAATCTCTGTCCTCTGGTAACTGACTCTGGTCAGTAGCAATTGGTTCTTCTGATCATTAATCTGCCCATTCCCAACGCTTCTTCTCCCATCATTACCAACAGCCCCAGGAAATCTCCAGTTATCCTTGTTTGCTCCAAAGCGAACATTCTCAACATTGGGAATGTCTCCCCAAAATGGAAATTCCTCATCCCTGGACATGAGACAAGGCGTACAATTGGGAAGAGATTTCGGCAAAATATTGTCAGTTAGGAAATGGAAAAATGTTCAAATGTTCATGAAGCAAAACAGAAATCCCAGTCTCCAGCTTTGTGAACCTTTAGAAACACTTTGGGAAGCGGATTTGGAGGAGAATGAAAGATGACCTGTCCGACAGTCCAGACACCGTCCCCTTGTTGAAGAGGCCGGGAGGTTGATTCTGATGTTCTCGGCACACGAACTGATCTGAGACATTGAAAGAATTGTCGTTCGTGTACATCAGGAATTCAAACCCCTTCTCGCCTCCGAGCCAATGAGAGAACTCGGGAACAGGCAAAACACTGAAAGGCTCGAAGGGCGACTGCCCCGGAGTAAGAAAGCTAGTTCCTCGTGACATGGATGTGTCTGCAGACAGCCCCCGGTATCTCCAGAATGCATCTCCCAGGCTTGATTATGGAAAAGTTAAACTGATCGACGACAATTGTAATTCTTGGCGGGGAGGCTGAATTATAAAATCACTAAGCGATGGTGCCGCCCCCATCTGCACCTGTCTCTGTGGCGCAATTGGTCAGCGCGTTCGGCTGTTTACCGAAAGGTTGGTGGTTCGAGCCCACCCAGGGGCGGTGTGTTCGCTGTTCTCCTTTGGCTTCGAAGCTGTGCGCTTTTAATTGGGTCAGGAGAATGTTCCCCAAACGGAAATCTTCTCCACACAGCGGGGTTGCGAGTTGACTTCATGTCTTAGCTAAGGGACCGCATTTGCTGAGAAGACGAGACCCAAACAGAAAATCAACAGGTTTGACAGTACCTGTCGGAGCAAACAAAATTCTGACATGTTGCCTCTGATTCTCTTTCCACAGATGTTGCCTGCCCTGCTGAGTTCCTCCTGCAATTTCTCACTGAAAGTTCATTTCATCTTTTCGGGAGAAACACCGAAATATCTGCAAACACCATGTGCAGATATTTAACCCTTTCGAATCACTGCGAAGTGATTGGAGTCAAACAAACTCTGCGATGATTCACTCTTTCTCAGCTCCACAGGCAGACAGACCTGGGAAGTCAAACTGTCAGTGTGGTACTGAATCGTGGGCCGAGTGGTTGATGCGATGGACTTGAAATCCATTGCGGCTTCCCCACGCAGGTGTGAACCCTGCCGAGTACAAAATGAGAAGTGTCGTCGAAAAGAAAGGGAGTTTGCTCCCCCGCTTCTTCTTTAAGATTCAAATCAGTGGAGGGGGAAAAACATTTCACTCAAATTGGGACTGGTGGGAATCTGCAACCCACTGCCTGTTCGGGTGGAACAAGCAGATACCCTCAGAGCTTCTTTGGAGGCTATGAGCAAAGTGTTTGGAAATGAGACTAGAAGAGTGAGGGGCTTGAAATCGTGATCGAAATGAAGCAGGTACCTGTGGACAAAGGCGTTTCCTTTGCCAGTGAAAGATACTGCTTCACAAAGTTGGGCCTGTGGAAGGGAATCAGTGACGGTGATTATATTTGGTTGTTCACCTTGTGAATGTACCCATTGCTGCGCATGTCCGTGTTGGCGTCAGAACTCTGCAGCATGGTGGCGTTGGATGCGCACAGGGACTGGCGCACCAAACTCCACCTACCTGTTTGAAATGCAGCTCACAGCTTCTTCACACACCCCAATTAATCTTTCTCATTGTCCTGAAGCCGGCGTACGGTTTCAATTCCCGATCTGCGGGAATGAGAATCCTTACACTGTCTCGCGTCAGTAAATGTCCCTGAGAACATCTGAGTCAACTCACAGCGCAGTCAGATGAGGGGAAGCTGAAATAGCCCCACACGCTGTTCACGGGCACATTTTATTCTCCCCAACTCAACGCCTCAACCACTGCGGCTCCTGGGAGTGGAAAAGAAACAATCACCAAAACCCCGTCTAAGCTCTGTGAATCTTCAGAAAATCAGCAAACGTTCATCCCTTCGGATTTTCTATCCTAGGCTGACAGCGATGGGTTTTGTCACTCTTTTGTAGGACATTGCAAGTAGATGTTTTGCAGAAAAGCACCACAATGCCATCTGATTAATCAGGAACTGGATGTTTTCGGTCTTTGAATGTCAGTGTTGTGCTGCAGAACTTTGTTGTTGCCAGTTTCTAATACTTATCTTCCCAGTTCCCTGTATCACTTGTCGAAAATGTTTAATTTGTGTCTTGTAATCCTTTCACTGTCTGCTAATGAGGATAGTGTTTCCATGTTTTACCTAAATTATCGTGACCTTGCGTACCTCAAGCCTCAAGCTAATTTCAGGAGAAACCCTCTCCAGTTCAAAAGCCAACTGTTCATGATGGCTCTGTTCCTTGTCACGTGTCCAATTTCAGATCGATGTTGTTAATGTCCCTTCTACTCCTTCAGATCCAGGTTTCGCTCACAGGGCTAGAACAGAACTGTCACCAAATACATTTACCAATCTACGTTCATCCTATCGATTGTATTAGCATCATCAACACTTCTCATCAAAATAACTCGAGAGACTTTCATCACAATTTTCTGTGAACAGTTCTACATTAGCTTTGCTGAATGAACCAGAAATTTCTTGAAGTGGCTCCTTATTTTCGGTCCTGATTATTAATCTCTCTACGCATGGGAATGGATCCTTCCCACCCGCTCTCTCTTTCATCAAGGTGTGTAGTTCAATTCGATCTCCCATCAGCCTCCTCTGTCCTGATCAAATCCAGGGGAACAGGAAACGTTGGGACTATGGCGCGGACAGGACAAGCCCAATACTCACCTTTCCTGTTAGAACTATTCCATGAGAAAGTTTAGACCTCAACTTTGGGCGTGTAGTTGTGGCCGAACACTTAAGGTGTTGGCGTAGAGATCATTTGGGGCTCCCCGCCCAGGGTGTTAACCTGCTGGCTATGCTTTCTTCGCTGGCGATTTTAAATAACTTCCTGTTGGTTGCATTATCGCTCAATCTTCACAAAACCCGTCTCAATAAAGACCCGTTTTCTCATGTCTGGGAATTGATTGCCATGCAGGAAACTCGGGTTCTGAACAAACAACGTATCAGACTCACAACGTCAGCTCTGTTTACCTTTCCACAGATGCTGCTCGACCTGTTGGCTTTCTGCAGTATTCTCTGTGTTTATTAGGCACAAGTGCTGCTTTTCATTCAAGAACTTCAATCCCTGTCCTCTGGTAACTGACTCTGGTCAGTGGCAATTGGTTCTTCTGATCATTAATCTGCCCATTCCCAACGCTTCTTCTCCCATCATTACCAACAGCCCCAGGAAATCTCCAGTTATCCTTGTTTGCTCCAAAGCGAACATTCTCAACATTGGGAATGTCTCCCCAAAATGGAAATTCCTCATCCCTGGACATGAGACAAGGCGTACAATTGGGAAGAGATTTTGGCAAAATATTGTCAGTTAGGAAATGGAAAAATGTTCAAATGTTCATGAAGCAAAACAGAAATCCCAGTCTCCAGCTTTGTGAACCTTTAGAAACACTTTGGGAAGCGGATTTGGAGGAGAATGAAAGATGACCTGTCCGACAGTCCAGACACCGTCCCCTTGTTGAAGAGGCCGGGAGGTTGATTCTGATGTTCTCGGCACACGAACTGATCTGAGACATTGAAAGAATTCTCGTTCGTGTCCATCAGGAATTCAAACCCCTTCTCGCCTCCGAGCCAATGAGAGAACTCGGGAACAGGCAAAACACTGAAAGGCTCGAAGGGCGACGGCCCCGGAGTAAGAAAGCTAGTTCCTCGTGACATGGATGTGTCTGCAGACAGCCCCCGGTATCTCCAGAATGCATCTCCCAGGCTTGATTATGGAAAAGTTAAACTGATAGACGACAATTGTAATTCTTGGCGGGGAGGCTGAATTATAAAATCACTAAGCGATGGTGCCGCCCCCATCTGCACCTGTCTCTGTGGCGCAATTGGTCAGCGCGTTCGGCTGTTAACCGAAAGGTTGGTGGTTCGAGCCCACCCAGGGGCGGTGTGTTCGCTGCTCTCCTTTGGCTTCGAAGCTGTGCGCTTTTAATGGGGTCAGGAGAATGTTCCCCAAACGGAAATCTTCTCCACACAGCGGGGTTGCGAGTTGACTTCATGTCTTACCTAAGGGACTGCATCTGCTGAGAAGACGAGACCCAAACAGAAAATCAACAGGTTTGACAGTACCTGTCGGAGCAAACAAAATTCTGACATGTTGCCTCTGATTCTCTTTCCACAGATGTTGCCTGCCCTGCTGAGTTCCTCCTGCAATTTCTCACTGAAAGTTCATTTCATCTTTTCGGGAGAAACACCGAAATATCTGCAAACACCATGTGCAGATATTTAACCCTTTCGAATCACTGCGAAGTGATTGGAGTCAAACAAACTCTGCGATGATTCACTCTTTCTCAGCTCCACAGGCAGACAGACCTGGGAAGTCAAACTGTCAGTGTGGTACTGAATCGTGGGCCGAGTGGTTGATGCGATGGACTTGAAATCCATTGCGACTTCCCCACGCAGGTGTGAACCCTGCCGAGTACAAAATGAGAAGTGTCGTCGAAAAGAAAGGGAGTTTGCTCCCCCGCTTCTTCTTTAAGATTCACATCAGTGGAGGGGGAAAAACATTTCACTCAAATTGGGACTGGTGGGAATCTGCAACCCACTGCCTGTTCGGGTGGAACAAGCAGATACCCTCAGAGCTTCTTTGGAGGCTATGAGCAAAGTGTTTGGAAATGAGACTAGAAGAGTGAGGGGCTTGAAATCGTGATCGAAATGAAGCAGGTACCTGTGGACAAAGGCGTTTCCTTTGCCAGTGGAAGATACTGCTTCACAAAGTTGGGCCTGTGGAAGGGAATCAGTGACGGTGATTATATTTGGTTGTTCACCTTGTGAATGTGCCCATTGCTGCGCATGTCCGTGTTGGCGTCAGAACTCTGCAGCATGGTGGCGTTGGATGCGCACAGGGACTGGCGCACCAAACTCCACCTACCTGTTTGAAATGCAGCTCACAGCTCCTTCACACACCCCAATTAATCTTTCTCATTGTCCTGAAGCCGGCATACGGTTTGAATTCCCGATCTGTCTCGCGTCAGTAAATGTCCCTGAGAACATCTGAGTCAACTCACAGCGCAGTCAGATGAGGGGAAGCTGTAATAGCCCCACACGCTGTTTACGGGCACATCTTATTCTCCCCAACTCAACGCCTCAACCACTGCGGCTCCTGGGAGTGGAAAAGAAACAATCACGAAAACCCCTTCTAAGCTCTGTGAATCTTCAGAAAATCAGCAAACGTTCATCCCTTCGGATTTTCTATCCTAGGCTGACAGCGATGGGTTTTGTCACTCTTTTGTAGGACATTGCAAGTAGATGTTTTGCAGAATAGCACCACAATGCCATCTGATTAATCAGGACCTGGATGTTTTCGGTCTTTGAATGTCAGTGTTGTGCTGCAGAACTTTGTTGTTGCCAGTTTCTAATACTTATCTTCCCAGTCCCCTGTATCACTTGTCGAAAATGTTTAATTTGTGTCTTGTAATCCTTTCACTGTCTGCTAATGAGGATAGTGTTTCCATGTTTTACCTAAATTATCTTGACCTTGCATACCTCAAGCCTCAAGCTAATTTCACGAGAAACCCTCTCCAGTTCAAAAGCCAACTGTTAATGATGGCTCTGTTCCTTGTCACGTGTCCAATTTCAGATCGATGTTGTTAATGTCCCTTCTACTCCTTCAGATCCAGGTTTCGCTCACAGGGCTAGAACAGAACTGTCACCAAATACATTTACCAATCTACGTTCATCCTATCGATTGTATTAGCATCATCAACACTTCTCATCAAAATAACTCGAGAGACTTTCATCACAATTTTCTGTGAACAGTCATACATTAGCTTTGCTGAATGAACCCCAAATTTCTTGAAGTGGCTCCTTATTTTCGGTCCTGATTATTAATCTCTCTACGCATGGGAATGGATCCTTCCCACCCGCTCTATCTTTCATCAAGGTGTGTAGTTCAATTCGATCTCCCATCAGCCTCCTCTGTCCTGATCAAATCCAGGGGAACAGGAAACGTTGGGACTATGGCGCGGACAGGACAAGCCCAATACTCACCTTTCCTGTTAGAACTATTCCATGAGAAAGTTTAGACCTCAACTTTGGGCGTGTAGTTGTGGCCGAACACTTAAGGTGTTGGCGTAGAGATCATTTGGGGCTCCCCGCCCAGGGTGTTAACCTGCTGGCTATACTTTCTTCACTGGCGATTTTAAATAACTTCCTGTTGGTTGCATCATCGCTCAATCTTCACAAAACCCGTCTCAATAAAGACCCGTTTTCTCATGTCTGGGAATTGATTGCCATGCAGGAAACTCGGGTTCTGAACAAACAACGTATCAGACTCACAACGTCAGCTCTGTTTACCTTTCCACAGATGCTGCTCGACCTGTTGGCTTTCTGCAGTATTCTCTGTGTTTATTAGGCACAAGTGCTGCTTTTCATTCAAGAACTTCAATCTCTGTCCTCTGGTAACTGACTCTGGTCAGTAGCAATTGGTTCTTCTGATCATTAATCTGCCCATTCCCAACGCTTCTTCTCCCATCATTACCAACAGCCCCAGGAAATCTCCAGTTATCCTTGTTTGCTCCAAAGCGAACATTCTCAACATTGGGAATGTCTCCCCAAAATGGAAATTCCTCATCCCTGGACATGAGACAAGGCGTACAATTGGGAAGAGATTTCGGCAAAATATTGTCAGTTAGGAAATGGAAAAATGTTCAAATGTTCATGAAGCAAAACAGAAATCCCAGTCTCCAGCTTTGTGAACCTTTAGAAACACTTTGGGAAGCGGATTTGGAGGAGAATGAAAGATGACCTGTCCGACAGTCCAGACACCGTCCCCTTGTTGAAGAGGCCGGGAGGTTGATTCTGATGTTCTCGGCACACGAACTGATCTGAGACATTGAAAGAATTGTCGTTCGTGTACATCAGGAATTCAAACCCCTTCTCGCCTCCGAGCCAATGAGAGAACTCGGGAACAGGCAAAACACTGAAAGGCTCGAAGGGCGACGGACCCGGAGTAAGAAAGCTAGTTCCTCGTGACATGGATGTGTCTGCAGACAGCCCCCGGTATCTCCAGAATGCATCTCCCAGGCTTGATTATGGAAAAGTTAAACTGATCGACGACAATTGTAATTCTTGGCGGGGAGGCTGAATTATAAAATCACTAAGCGATGGTGCCACCCCCATCTGCACCTGTCTCTGTGGCGCAATTGGTCAGCGCGTTCGGCTGTTAACCGAAAGGTTGGTGGTTCGAGCCCACCCAGGGGCGGTGTGTTCGCTGCTCTCCTTTGGCTTCGAAGCTGTGCGCTTTTAATGGGGTCAGGAGAATGTTCCCCAAACGGAAATCTTCTCCACACAGGGGGGTTGCGAGTTGACTTCATGTCTTACCTGAGGGACTGCATCTGCTGAGAAGATGAGACCCAAACAGAAAATCAACAGGTTTGACAGTACCCGTCGGAGCAAACAAAATTCTGAAATGTTGCCTCTGATTCTCTTTCCACAGATGTTGCCTGCCCTGCTGAGTTCCTCCTGCAATTTCTCACTGAAAGTTCATTTCAGCTTTTCGGGAGAAACACCAAAATATCTGCAAACACCATGTGCAGATATTTAACCCTTTCGAATCACTGCGAAGTGATTGGAGTCAAACAAACTCTGCGATGATTCACTCTTTCTCAGCTCCACAGGCAGACAGACCTGGGAAGTCAAGCTGTCAGTGTGGTACTGAATCGTGGGCCGAGTGGTTGATGCGATGGACTTGAAATCCATTGCGGCTTCCCCACGCAGGTGTGAACCCTGCCGAGTACAAAATGAGAAATGTCGTCGAAAAGAAAGGGAGTTTGCTCCCCCGCTTCTTCTTTAAGATTCAAATCAGTGGAGGGGGAAAAACATTTCACTCAAATTGGGACTGGTGGGAATCTGCAACCCACTGCCTGTTCGGGTGGAACAAGCAGATACCCTCAGAGCTTCTTTGGAGGCTATGAGCAAAGTGTTTGGAAATGAGACTAGAAGAGTGACGGGCTTGAAATCGTGATCGAAATGAAGCAGGTACCTGTGGACAAAGGCGTTTCCTTTGCCAGTGAAAGATACTGCTTCACAAAGTTGGGCCTGTGGAAGGGAATCAGTGACGGTGATTATATTTGGTTGTTCACCTTGTGAATGTGCCCATTGCTGCGCATGTCCGTGTTGGCGTCAGAACTCTGCAGCATGGTGGCGTTGGATGCGCACAGGGACTGGCGCACCAAACTCCACCTACCTGTTTGAAATGCAGCTCACAGCTTCTTCACACACCCCAATTAATCTTTCTCATTGTCCTGAAGCCGGCATACGGTTTGAATTCCCGATCTGCGGGAATGAGAATCCTTACACTGTCTCGCGTCAGTAAATGTCCCTGAGAACATCTGAGTCAACTCACAGCGCAGTCAGATGAGGGGAAGCTGAAATAGCCCCACACGCTGTTTACGGGCACATCTTATTCTCCCCAACTCAACGCCTCAACCACTGCGGCTCCTGGGAGTGGAAAAGAAACAATCACCAAAACCCCGTCTAAGCTCTGTGAATCTTCAGAAAATCAGCAAACGTTCATCCCTTCGGATTTTGTATCCTAGGCTGACAGCGATGGGTTTTGTCACTCTTTTGTAGGACATTGCAAGTAGATGTTTTGCAGAATAGCACCACATTGCCATCTGATTAATCAGGACCTGGATGTTTTCGGTCTTTGAATGTCAGTGTTGTGCTGCAGAACTTTGTTGTTGCCAGTTTCTAATACTTATCTTCCCAGTCCCCTGTATCACTTGTCGAAAATGTTTAATTTGTGTCTTGTAATCCTTTCACTGTCTGCTAATGAGGATAGTGTTTCCATGTTTTACCTAAATTATCTTGACCTTGCATACCTCAAGCCTCAAGCTAATTTCACGAGAAAACCTCTCCAGTTCAAAAGCCAACTGTTAATGATGGCTCTGTTCCTTGTCACGTGTCCAATTTCAGATCGATGTTGTTAATGTCCCTTCTACTCCTTCAGATCCAGGTTTCGCTCACAGGGCTAGAACAGAACTGTCACCAAATACATTTACCAATCTACGTTCATCCTATCGATTGTATTAGGATCATCAACACTTCTCATCAAAATAACTCGAGAGACTTTCATCACAATTTTCTGTGAACAGTCATACATTAGCTTTGCTGAATGAACCTCAAATTTCTTGAAGTGGCTCCTTATTTTCGGTCCTGATTATTAATCTCTCTACGCATGGGAATGGATCCTTCCCACCCGCTCTATCTTTCATCAAGGTGTGTAGTTCAATTCGATCTCCCATCAGCCTCCTCTGTCCTGATCAAATCCAGGGGAACAGGAAACGTTGGGACTATGGCGCGGACAGGACAAGCCCAATACTCACCTTTCCTGTTAGAACTATTCCATGAGAAAGTTTAGACCTCAACTTTGGGCGTGTAGTTGTGGCCGAACACTTAAGGTGTTGGCGTAGAGATCATTTGGGGCTCCCCGCCCAGGGTGTTAACCTGCTGGCTATACTTTCTTCACTGGCGATTTTAAATAACTTCCTGTTGGTTGCATCATCGCTCAATCTTCACAAAACCCGTCTCAATAAAGACCCGTTTTCTCATGTCTGGGAATTGATTGCCATGCAGGAAACTCGGGTTCTGAACAAACAACGTATCAGACTCACAACGTCAGCTCTGTTTACCTTTCCACAGATGCTGCTCGACCTGTTGGCTTTCTGCAGTATTCTCTGTGTTTATTAGGCACAAGTGCTGCTTTTCATTCAAGAACTTCAATCTCTGTCCTCTGGTAACTGACTCTGGTCAGTAGCAATTGGTTCTTCTGATCATTAATCTGCCCATTCCCAACGCTTCTTCTCCCATCATTACCAACAGCCCCAGGAAATCTCCAGTTATCCTTGTTTGCTCCAAAGCGAACATTCTCAACATTGGGAATGTCTCCCCAAAATGGAAATTCCTCATCCCTGGACATGAGACAAGGCGTACAATTGGGAAGAGATTTCGGCAAAATATTGTCAGTTAGGAAATGGAAAAATGTTCAAATGTTCATGAAGCAAAACAGAAATCCCAGTCTCCAGCTTTGTGAACCTTTAGAAACACTTTGGGAAGCGGATTTGGAGGAGAATGAAAGATGACCTGTCCGACAGTCCAGACACCGTCCCCTTGTTGAAGAGGCCGGGAGGTTGATTCTGATGTTCTCGGCACACGAACTGATCTGAGACATTGAAAGAATTGTCGTTCGTGTACATCAGGAATTCAAACCCCTTCTCGCCTCCGAGCCAATGAGAGAACTCGGGAACAGGCAAAACACTGAAAGGCTCGAAGGGCGACGGACCCGGAGTAAGAAAGCTAGTTCCTCGTGACATGGATGTGTCTGCAGACAGCCCCCGGTATCTCCAGAATGCATCTCCCAGGCTTGATTATGGAAAAGTTAAACTGATCGACGACAATTGTAATTCTTGGCGGGGAGGCTGAATTATAAAATCACTAAGCGATGGTGCCACCCCCATCTGCACCTGTCTCTGTGGCGCAATTGGTCAGCGCGTTCGGCTGTTAACCGAAAGGTTGGTGGTTCGAGCCCACCCAGGGGCGGTGTGTTCGCTGCTCTCCTTTGGCTTCGAAGCTGTGCGCTTTTAATGGGGTCAGGAGAATGTTCCCCAAACGGAAATCTTCTCCACACAGGGGGGTTGCGAGTTGACTTCATGTCTTACCTGAGGGACTGCATCTGCTGAGAAGATGAGACCCAAACAGAAAATCAACAGGTTTGACAGTACCCGTCGGAGCAAACAAAATTCTGAAATGTTGCCTCTGATTCTCTTTCCACAGATGTTGCCTGCCCTGCTGAGTTCCTCCTGCAATTTCTCACTGAAAGTTCATTTCAGCTTTTCGGGAGAAACACCAAAATATCTGCAAACACCATGTGCAGATATTTAACCCTTTCGAATCACTGCGAAGTGATTGGAGTCAAACAAACTCTGCGATGATTCACTCTTTCTCAGCTCCACAGGCAGACAGACCTGGGAAGTCAAACTGTCAGTGTGGTACTGAATCGTGGGCCGAGTGGTTGATGCGATGGACTTGAAATCCATTGCGGCTTCCCCACGCAGGTGTGAACCCTGCCGAGTACAAAATGAGAAATGTCGTCGAAAAGAAAGGGAGTTTGCTCCCCCGCTTCTTCTTTAAGATTCAAATCAGTGGAGGGGGAAAAACATTTCACTCAAATTGGGACTGGTGGGAATCTGCAACCCACTGCCTGTTCGGGTGGAACAAGCAGATACCCTCAGAGCTTCTTTGGAGGCTATGAGCAAAGTGTTTGGAAATGAGACTAGAAGAGTGAGGGGCTTGAAATCGTGATCGAAATGAAGCAGGTACCTGTGGACAAAGGCGTTTCCTTTGCCAGTGAAAGATACTGCTTCACAAAGTTGGGCCTGTGGAAGGGAATCAGTGACGGTGATTATATTTGGTTGTTCACCTTGTGAATGTGCCCATTGCTGCGCATGTCCGTGTTGGCGTCAGAACACTGCAGCATGGTGGCGTTGGATGCGCACAGGGACTGGCGCACCAAACTCCACCTACCTGTTTGAAATGCAGCTCACAGCTTCTTCACACACCCCAATTAATCTTTCTCATTGTCCTGAAGCCGGCATACGGTTTGAATTCCCGATCTGTCTCGCGTCAGTAAATGTCCCTGAGAACATCTGAGTCAACTCACAGCGCAGTCAGATGAGGGGAAGCTGAAATAGCCCCACACGCTGTTTACGGGCACATCTTATTCTCCCCAACTCAACGCCTCAACCACTGCGGCTCCTGGGAGTGGAAAAGAAACAATCACCAAAACCCCTTCTAAGCTCTGTGAATCTTCAGAAAATCAGCAAACGTTCATCCCTTCGGATTTTCTATCCTAGGCTGACAGCGATGGGTTTTGTCACTCTTTTGTAGGACATTGCAAGTAGATGTTTTGCAGAATAGCACCACAATGCCATCTAATTAATCAGGACCTGGATGTTTTCGGTCTTTGAATGTCAGTGTTGTGCTGCAGAACTTTGTTGTTGCCAGTTTCTAATACTTATCTTCCCAGTCCCCTGTATCACTTGTCGAAAATGTTTAATTTGTGTCTTGTAATCCTTTCACTGTCTGCTAATGAGGATAGTGTTTCCATGTTTTACCTAAATTATCTTGACCTTGCATACCTCAAGCCTCAAGCTAATTTCACGAGAAACCCTCTCCAGTTCAAAAGCCAACTGTTAATGATGGCTCTGTTCCTTGTCACGTGTCCAATTTCAGATCGATGTTGTTAATGTCCCTTCTACTCCTTCAGATCCAGGTTTTGCTCACAGGGCTAGAACAGAATTGTCACCAAATACATTTACCAATCTACGTTCATCCTATCGATTGTATTAGCATCATCAACACTTCTCATCAAAATAACTCGAGAGACTTTCATCACAATTTTCTGTGAACAGTCATACATTAGCTTTGCTGAATGAACCCCAAATTTCTTGAAGTGGCTCCTTATTTTCGGTCCTGATTATTAATCTCTCTACGCATGGGAATGGATCCTTCCCACCCGCTCTATCTTTCATCAAGGTGTGTAGTTCAATTCGATCTCCCATCAGCCTCCTCTGTCCTGATCAAATCCAGGGGAACAGGAAACGTTGGGACTATGGCGCGGACAGGACAAGCCCAATACTCACCTTTCCTGTTAGAACTATTCCATGAGAAAGTTTAGACCTCAACTTTGGGCGTGTAGTTGTGGCCGAACACTTAAGGTGTTGGCGTAGAGATCATTTGGGGCTCCCCGCCCAGGGTGTTAACCTGCTGGCTATACTTTCTTCACTGGCGATTTTAAATAACTTCCTGTTGGTTGCATCATCGCTCAATCTTCACAAAACCCGTCTCAATAAAGACCCGTTTTCTCATGTCTGGGAATTGATTGCCATGCAGGAAACTCGGGTTCTGAACAAACAACGTATCAGACTCACAACGTCAGCTCTGTTTACCTTTCCACAGATGCTGCTCGACCTGTTGGCTTTCTGCAGTATTCTCTGTGTTTATTAGGCACAAGTGCTGCTTTTCATTCAAGAACTTCAATCTCTGTCCTCTGGTAACTGACTCTGGTCAGTAGCAATTGGTTCTTCTGATCATTAATCTGCCCATTCCCAACGCTTCTTCTCCCATCATTACCAACAGCCCCAGGAAATCTCCAGTTATCCTTGTTTGCTCCAAAGCGAACATTCTCAACATTGGGAATGTCTCCCCAAAATGAAAATTCCTCATCCCTGGACATGAGACAAGGCGTACAATTGGGAAGAGATTTCGGCAAAATATTGTCAGTTAGGAAATGGAAAAATGTTCAAATGTTCATGAAGCAAAACAGAAATCCCAGTCTCCAGCTTTGTGAACCTTTAGAAACACTTTGGGAAGCGGATTTGGAGGAGAATGAAAGATGATCTGTCCGACAGTCCAGACACCGTCCCCTTGTTGAAGAGGCCGGGAGGTTGATTCTGATGTTCTCGGCACACGAACTGATCTGAGACATTGAAAGAATTGTCGTTCGTGTACATCAGGAATTCAAACCCCTTCTCGCCTCCGAGCCAATGAGAGAACTCGGGAACAGGCAAAACACTGAAAGGCTCGAAGGGCGACGGCCCCAGAGTAAGAAAGCTAGTTCCTCGTGACATGGATGTGTCTGCAGACAGCCCCCGGTATCTCCAGAATGCATCTCCCAGGCTTGATTATGGAAAAGTTAAACTGATAGACGACAATTGTAATTCTTGGCGGGGAGGCTGAATTATAAAATCACTAAGCGATGGTGCCGCCCCCATCTGCACCTGTCTCTGTGGCGCAATTGGTCAGCGCGTTCGGCTGTTAACCGAAAGGTTGGCGGTTCGAGCCCACCCAGGGGCGGTGTGTTCGCTGCTCTCCTTTGGCTTCGAAGCTGTGCGCTTTTAATGGGGTCAGGAGAATGTTCCCCAAACGGAAATCTTCTCCACACAGGGGGGTTGCGAGTTGACTTCATGTCTTACCTAAGGGACTGCATCTGCTGAGAAGACGAGACCCAAACAGAAAATCAACAGGTTTGACAGTACCCGTCGGAGCAAACAAAATTCTGAAATGTTGCCTCTGATTCTCTTTCCACAGATGTTGCCTGCCCTGCTGAGTTCCTCCTGCAATTTCTCACTGAAAGTTCATTTCATCTTTTCGGGAGAAACACCAAAATATCTGCAAACACCATGTGCAGATATTTAACCCTTTCGAATCACTGCGAAGTGATTAGAGTCAAACAAACTCTGCGATGATTCACTCTTTCTCAGCTCCACAGGCAGACAGACCTGGGAAGTCAAACTGTCAGTGTGGTACTGAATCGTGGGCCGAGTGGTTGATGCGATGGACTTGAAATCCATTGCGGCTTCCCCACGCAGGTGTGAACCCTGCCGAGTACAAAATGAGAAGTGTCGTCGAAAAGAAAGGGAGTTTGCTCCCCCGCTTCTTCTTTAAGATTCAAATCAGTGGAGGGGGAAAAACATTTCACTCAAATTGGGACTGGTGGGAATCTGCAACCCACTGCCTGTTCGGGTGGAACAAGCAGATACCCTCAGAGCTTCTTTGGAGGCTATGAGCAAAGTGTTTGGAAATGAGACTAGAAGAGTGAGGGGCTTGAAATCGTGATCGAAATGAAGCAGGTACCTGTGGACAAAGGCGTTTCCTTTGCCAGTGAAAGATACTGCTTCACAAAGTTGGGCCTGTGGAAGGGAATCAGTGACGGTGATTATATTTGGTTGTTCACCTTGTGAATGTTCCCATTGCTGCGCATGTCCGTGTTGGCGTCAGAACTCTGCAGCATGGTGGCGTTGGATGCGCACAGGGACTGGCGCACCAAACTCCACCTACCTGTTTGAAATGCAGCTCACAGCTTCTTCACACACCCGAATTAATCTTTCTCATTGTCCTGAAGCCGGCATACGGTTTGAATTCCCGATCTGCGGGAATGAGAATCCTTACACTGTCTCGCGTCAGTAAATGTCCCTGAGAACATCTGAGTCAACTCACAGCGCAGTCAGATGAGGGGAAGCTGAAATAGCCCCACACGCTGTTTACGGGCACATCTTATTCTCCCCAACTCAACGCCTCAACCACTGCGGCTCCTGGGAGTGGAAAAGAAACAATCACCAAAACCCCTTCTAAGCTCTGTGAATCTTCAGAAAATCAGCAAACGTTCATCCCTTCGGATTTTCTATCCTAGGCTGACAGCGATGGGTTTTGTCACTCTTTTGTAGGACATTGCAAGTAGATGTTTTGCAGAATAGCACCACAATGCCATCTGATTAATCAGGACCTGGATGTTTTCGGTCTTTGAATGTCAGTGTTGTGCTGCAGAACTTTGTTGTTGCCAGTTTCTAATACTTATCTTCCCAGTCCCCTGTATCACTTGTCGAAAATGTTTAATTTGTGTCTTGTAATCCTTTCACTGTCTGCTAATGAGGATAGTGTTTCCATGTTTTACCTAAATTATCTTGACCTTGCATACCTCAAGCCTCAAGCTAATTTCACGAGAAACCCTCTCCAGTTCAAAAGCCAACTGTTAATGATGGCTCTGTTCCTTGTCACGTGTCCAATTTCAGATCGATGTTGTTAATGTCCCTTCTACTCCTTCAGATCCAGGTTTCGCTCACAGGGCTAGAACAGAACTGTCACCAAATACATTTACCAATCTACGTTCATCCTATCGATTGTATTAGCATCATCAACACTTCTCATCAAAATAACTCGAGAGACTTTCATCACAATTTTCTGTGAACAGTCATACATTAGCTTTGCTGAATGAACCCCAAATTTCTTGAAGTGGCTCCTTATTTTCGGTCCTGATTATTAATCTCTCTACGCATGGGAATGGATCCTTCCCACCCGCTCTATCTTTCATCAAGGTGTGTAGTTCAATTCGATCTCCCATCAGCCTCCTCTGTCCTGATCAAATCCAGGGGAACAGGAAACGTTGGGACTATGGCGCGGACAGGACAAGCCCAATACTCACCTTTCCTGTTAGAACTATTCCATGAGAAAGTTTAGACCTCAACTTTGGGCGTGTAGTTGTGGCCGAACACTTAAGGTGTTGGCGTAGAGATCATTTGGGGCTCCCCGCCCAGGGTGTTAACCTGCTGGCTATGCTTTCTTGACTGGCGATTTTAAATAACTTCCTGTTGGTTGCATCATCGCTCAATCTTCACAAAACCCGTCTCAATAAAGACCCGTTTTCTCATGTCTGGGAATTGATTGCCATGCAGGAAACTCGGGTTCTGAACAAACAACGTATCAGACTCACAACGTCAGCTTTGTTTACCTTTCCACAGATGCTGCTCGACCTGTTGGCTTTCTGCAGTATTCTCTGTGTTTATTAGGCACAAGTGCTGCTTTTCATTCAAGAACTTCAATCCCTGTCCTCTGGTAACTGACTCTGGTCAGTAGCAATTGGTTCTTCTGATCATTAATCTGCCCATTCCCAACGCTTCTTCTCCCATCATTACCAACAGCCCCAGGAAATCTCCAGTTATCCTTGTTTGCTCCAAAGCGAACATTCTCAACATTGGGAATGTCTCCCCAAAATGGAAATTCCTCATCCCTGGACATGAGACAAGGCGTACAATTGGGAAGAGATTTTGGCAAAATATTGTCAGTTAGGAAATGGAAAAATGTTCAAATGTTCATGAAGCAAAACAGAAATCCCAGTCTCCAGCTTTGTGAACCTTTAGAAACACTTTGGGAAGCGGATTTGGAGGAGAATGAAAGATGACCTGTCCGACAGTCCAGACACCGTCCCCTTGTTGAAGAGGCCGGGAGGTTGATTCTGATGTTCTCGGCACACGAACTGATCTGAGACATTGAAAGAATTGTCGTTCGTGTACATCAGGAATTCAAACCCCTTCTCGCCTCCGAGCCAATGAGAGAACTCGGGAACAGGCAAAACACTGAAAGGCTCGAAGGGCGACGGCCCCAGAGTAAGAAAGGTAGTTCCTCGTGACATGGATGTGTCTGCAGACAGCCCCCGGTATCTCCAGAATGCATCTCCCAGGCTTGATTATGGAAAAGTTAAACTGATAGACGACAATTGTAATTCTTGGCGGGGAGGCTGAATTATAAAATCACTAAGCGATGGTGCCGCCCCCATCTGCACCTGTCTCTGTGGCGCAATTGGTCAGCGCGTTCGGCTGTTAACCGAAAGGTTGGTGGTTCGAGCCCACCCAGGGGCGGTGTGTTCGCTGCTCTCCTTTGGCTTCGAAGCTGTGCGCTTTTAATGGGGTCAGGAGAATGTTCCCCAAACGGAAATCTTCTCCACACAGGGGGGTTGCGAGTTGACTTCATGTCTTACCTAAGGGACTGCATCTGCTGAGAAGACGAGACCCGAACAGAAAATCAACAGGTTTGACAGTACCCGTCGGAGCAAACAAAATTCTGAAATGTTGCCTCTGATTCTCTTTCCACAGATGTTGCCTGCCCTGCTGAGTTCCTCCTGCAATTTCTCACTGAAAGTTCATTTCATCTTTTCGGGAGAAACACCAAAATATCTGCAAACACCATGTGCAGATATTTAACCCTTTCGAATCACTGCGAAGTGATTAGAGTCAAACAAACTCTGCGATGATTCACTCTTTCTCAGCTCCACAGGCAGACAGACCTGGGAAGTCAAACTGTCAGTGTGGTACTGAATCGTGGGCCGAGTGGTTGATGCGATGGACTTGAAATCCATTGCGGCTTCCCCACGCAGGTGTGAACCCTGCCGAGTACAAAATGAGAAGTGTCGTCGAAAAGAAAGGGAGTTTGCTCCCCCGCTTCTTCTTTAAGATTCAAATCAGTGGAGGGGGAAAAACATTTCACTCAAATTGGGACTGGTGGGAATCTGCAACCCACTGCCTGTTCGGGTGGAACAAGCAGATACCCTCAGAGCTTCTTTGGAGGCTATGAGCAAAGTGTTTGGAAATGAGACTAGAAGAGTGAGGGGCTTGAAATCGTGATCGAAATGAAGCAGGTACCTGTGGACAAAGGCGTTTCCTTTGCCAGTGAAAGATACTGCTTCACAAAGTTGGGCCTGTGGAAGGGAATCAGTGACGGTGATTATATTTGGTTGTTCACCTTGTGAATGTTCCCATTGCTGCGCATGTCCGTGTTGGCGTCAGAACTCTGCAGCATGGTGGCGTTGGATGCGCACAGGGACTGGCGCACCAAACTCCACCTACCTGTTTGAAATGCAGCTCACAGCTTCTTCACACACCCCAATTAATCTTTCTCATTGTCCTGAAGCCGGCATACGGTTTGAATTCCCGATCTGCGGGAATGAGAATCCTTACACTGTCTCGCGTCAGTAAATGTCCCTGAGAACATCTGAGTCAACTCACAGCGCAGTCAGATGAGGGGAAGCTGAAATAGCCCCACACGCTGTTTACGGGCACATCTTATTCTCCCCAACTCAACGCCTCAACCACTGCGGCTCCTGGGAGTGGAAAAGAAACAATCACCAAAACCCCTTCTAAGCTCTGTGAATCTTCAGAAAATCAGCAAACGTTCATCCCTTCGGATTTTCTATCCTAGGCTGACAGCGATGGGTTTTGTCACTCTTTTGTAGGACATTGCAAGTAGATGTTTTGCAGAATAGCACCACAATGCCATCTGATTAATCAGGACCTGGATGTTTTCGGTCTTTGAATGTCAGTGTTGTGCTGCAGAACTTTGTTGTTGCCAGTTTCTAATACTTATCTTCCCAGTCCCCTGTATCACTTGTCGAAAATGTTTAATTTGTGTCTTGTAATCCTTTCACTGTCTGCTAATGAGGATAGTGTTTCCATGTTTTACCTAAATTATCTTGACCTTGCATACCTCAAGCCTCAAGCTAATTTCACGAGAAACCCTCTCCAGTTCAAAAGCCAACTGTTAATGATGGCTCTGTTCCTTGTCACGTGTCCAATTTCAGATCGATGTTGTTAATGTCCCTTCTACTCCTTCAGATCCAGGTTTCGCTCACAGGGCTAGAACAGAACTGTCACCAAATACATTTACCAATCTACGTTCATCCTATCGATTGTATTAGCATCATCAACACTTCTCATCAAAATAACTCGAGAGACTTTCATCACAATTTTCTGTGAACAGTCATACATTAGCTTTGCTGAATGAACCCCAAATTTCTTGAAGTGGCTCCTTATTTTCGGTCCTGATTATTAATCTCTCTACGCATGGGAATGGATCCTTCCCACCCGCTCTATCTTTCATCAAGGTGTGTAGTTCAATTCGATCTCCCATCAGCCTCCTCTGTCCTGATCAAATCCAGGGGAACAGGAAACGTTGGGACTATGGCGCGGACAGGACAAGCCCAATACTCACCTTTCCTGTTAGAACTATTCCATGAGAAAGTTTAGACCTCAACTTTGGGCGTGTAGTTGTGGCCGAACACTTAAGGTGTTGGCGTAGAGATCATTTGGGGCTCCCCGCCCAGGGTGTTAACCTGCTGGCTATGCTTTCTTGACTGGCGATTTTAAATAACTTCCTGTTGGTTGCATCATCGCTCAATCTTCACAAAACCCGTCTCAATAAAGACCCGTTTTCTCATGTCTGGGAATTGATTGCCATGCAGGAAACTCGGGTTCTGAACAAACAACGTATCAGACTCACAACGTCAGCTTTGTTTACCTTTCCACAGATGCTGCTCGACCTGTTGGCTTTCTGCAGTATTCTCTGTGTTTATTAGGCACAAGTGCTGCTTTTCATTCAAGAACTTCAATCCCTGTCCTCTGGTAACTGACTCTGGTCAGTGGCAATTGGTTCTTCTGATCATTAATCTGCCCATTCCCAACGCTTCTTCTCCCATCATGACCAACAGCCCCAGGAAATCTCCAGTTATCCTTGTTTGCTCCAAAGCGAACATTCTCAACATTGGGAATGTCTCCCCAAAATGGAAATTCCTCATCCCTGGACATGAGACAAGGCGTACAATTGGGAAGAGATTTTGGCAAAATATTGTCAGTTAGGAAATGGAAAAATGTTCAAATGTTCATGAAGCAAAACAGAAATCCCAGTCTCCAGCTTTGTGAACCTTTAGAAACACTTTGGGAAGCGGATTTGGAGGAGAATGAAAGATGACCTGCCCGACAGTCCAGACACCGTCCCCTTGTTGAAGAGGCCGGGAGGTTGATTCTGATGTTCTCGGCACACGAACTGATCTGAGACATTGAAAGAATTGTCGTTCGTGTACATCAGGAATTCAAACCCCTTCTCGCCTCCGAGCCAATGAGAGAACTCGGGAACAGGCAAAACACTGAAAGGCTCGAAGGGCGACGGCCCCGGATGTAAGAAAGCTAGTTCCTCGTGACATGGATGTGTCTGCAGACAGCCCCCGGTATCTCCAGAATGCATCTCCCAGGATTGATTATGGAAAAGTTAAACTGATAGACGACAATTGTAATTCTTGGCGGGGAGGCTGAATTATAAAATCACTAAGCGATGGTGCAGCCCCCATCTGAACCTGTCTCTGTGGCGCAATTTGTCGGCGCGTTCGGCTGTTAACCGGCAGGTTGGTAGTTCGAGCCCACCCAGGGGCGGTGTGTTCGCTGCTCTCCTTTGGTTTCGAAGCTGTGTGCTTTTAATGGGGTCAGGAGAATGTTCCCCAAACGGAAATCTTCTCCACACAGGGGGGTTGCTAGTTGACTTCATGTCTTACCTAAGGGACTGCATCTGCTGAGAAGACGAGACCCAAACAGAAAATCAACAGTTTCGACAGTACCTGTCGGAGCAAACAAAATTCTGACATGTTGCCTCTGATTCTCTTTCCACAGATGTTGCCTGCCCTGCTGAGTTCCTCCTGCAATTTCTCACTGAAAGTTCATTTCATCTTTTCGGGAGAAACACCGAAATATCTGCAAACACCATGTGCAGATATTTAACCCTTTCGAATCACTGCGAAGTGATTGGAGTCAAACAAACTCTGCGATGATTCACTCTTTCTCAGCTCCACAGGCAGACAGACCTGGGAAGTCAAGCTGTCAGTGTGGTACTGAATCGTGGGCCGAGTGGTTGATGCGATGGACTTGAAATCCATTGCGGCTTCCCCACGCAGGTGTGAACCCTGCCGAGTACAAAATGAGAAGTGTCGTCGAAAAGAAAGGGAGTTTGCTCCCCCGCTTCTTCTTTAAGATTCAAATCAGTGGAGGGGGAGAAACATTTCACTCAAATTGGGACTGGTGGGAATCTGCAACCCACTGCCTGTTCGGGTGGAACAAGCAGATACCCTCAGAGCTTCTTTGGAGGCTATGAGCAAAGTGTTTGGAAATGAGACTAGAAGAGTGAGGGGCTTGAAATCGTGATCGAAATGAAGCAGGTACCTGTGGACAAAGGCGTTTCCTTTGCCAGTGAAAGATACTGCTTCACAAAGTTGGGCCTGTGGAAGGGAATCAGTGACGGTGATTATCTTTGGTTGTTCACCTTGTGAATGTTCCCATTGCTGCGCATGTCCGTGTTGGCGTCAGAACTCTGCAGCATGGTGGCGTTGGATGCGCACAGGGACTGGCGCACCAAACTCCACCTACCTGTTTGAAATGCAGCTCACAGCTTCTTCACACACCCCAATTAATCTTTCTCATTGTCCTGAAGCCGGCATACGGTTTGAATTCCCGATCTGTCTCGCGTCAGTAAATGTCCCTGAGAACATCTGAGTCAACTCACAGCGCAGTCAGATGAGGGGAAGCTGAAATAGCCCCACACGCTGTTTACGGGCACATCTTATTCTCCCCAACTCAACGCCTCAACCACTGCGGCTCCTGGGAGTGGAAAAGAAACAATCACCAAAACCCCTTCTAAGCTCTGTGAATCTTCAGAAAATCAGCAAACGTTCATCCCTTCGGATTTTCTATCCTAGGCTGACAGCGATGGGTTTTGTCACTCTTTTGTAGGACATTGCAAGTAGATGTTTTGCAGAATAGCACCACAATGCCATCTGATTAATCAGGACCTGGATGTTTTCGGTCTTTGAATGTCAGTGTTGTGCTGCAGAACTTTGTTGTTGCCAGTTTCTAATACTTATCTTCCCAGTCCCCTGTATCACTTGTCGAAAATGTTTAATTTGTGTCTTGTAATCCTTTCACTGTCTGCTAATGAGGATAGTGTTTCCATGTTTTACCTAAATTATCTTGACCTTGCATACCTCAAGCCTCAAGCTAATTTCACGAGAAACCCTCTCCAGTTCAAAAGCCAACTGTTAATGATGGCTCTGTTCCTTGTCACGTGTCCAATTTCAGATCGATGTTGTTAATGTCCCTTCTACTCCTTCAGATCCAGGTTTCGCTCACAGGGCTAGAACAGAATTGTCACCAAATACATTTACCAATCTACGTTCATCCTATCGATTGTATTAGCATCATCAACACTTCTCATCAAAATAACTCGAGAGACTTTCATCACAATTTTCTGTGAACAGTTCTACATTAGCTTTGCTGAATGAACCCCAAATTTCTTGAAGTGGCTCCTTATTTTCGGTCCTGATTATTAATCTCTCTACGCATGGGAATGGATCCTTCCCACCCGCTCTATCTTTCATCAAGGTGTGTAGTTCAATTCGATCTCCCATCAGCCTCCTCTGTCCTGATCAAATCCAGGGGAACAGGAAACGTTGGGACTATGGCGCGGACAGGACAAGCCCAATACTCACCTTTCCTGTTAGAACTATTCCATGAGAAAGTTTAGACCTCAACTTTGGGCGTGTAGTTGTGGCCGAACACTTAAGGTGTTGGCGTAGAGATCATTTGGGGCTCCCCGCCCAGGGTGTTAACCTGCTGGCTATACTTTCTTCACTGGCGATTTTAAATAACTTCCTGTTGGTTGCATCATCGCTCAATCTTCACAAAACCCGTCTCAATAAAGACCCGTTTTCTCATGTCTGGGAATTGATTGCCATGCAGGAAACTCGGGTTCTGAACAAACAACGTATCAGACTCACAACGTCAGCTCTGTTTACCTTTCCACAGATGCTGCTCGACCTGTTGGCTTTCTGCAGTATTCTCTGTGTTTATTAGGCACAAGTGCTGCTTTTCATTCAAGAACTTCAATCCCTGTCCTCTGGTAACTGACTCTGGTCAGTAGCAATTGGTTCTTCTGATCATTAATCTGCCCATTCCCAACGCTTCTTCTCCCATCATTACCAACAGCCCCAGGAAATCTCCAGTTATCCTTGTTTGCTCCAAAGCGAACATTCTCAACATTGGGAATGTCTCCCCAAAATGGAAATTCCTCATCCCTGGACATGAGACAAGGCGTACAATTGGGAAGAGATTTTGGCAAAATATTGTCAGTTAGGAAATGGAAAAATGTTCAAATGTTCATGAAGCAAAACAGAAATCCCAGTCTCCAGCTTTGTGAACCTTTAGAAACACTTTGGGAAGCGGATTTGGAGGAGAATGAAAGATGATCTGTCCGACAGTCCAGACACCGTCCCCTTGTTGAAGAGGCCGGGAGGTTGATTCTGATGTTCTCGGCACACGAACTGATCTGAGACATTGAAAGAATTGTCGTTCGTGTACATCAGGAATTCAAACCCCTTCTCGCCTCCGAGCCAATGAGAGAACTCGGGAACAGGCAAAACACTGAAAGGCTCGAAGGGCGACGGCCCCAGAGTAAGAAAGGTAGTTCCTCGTGACATGGATGTGTCTGCAGACAGCCCCCGGTATCTCCAGAATGCATCTCCCAGGCTTGATTATGGAAAAGTTAAACTGATAGACGACAATTGTAATTCTTGGCGGGGAGGCTGAATTATAAAATCACTAAGCGATGGTGCCGCCCCCATCTGCACCTGTCTCTGTGGCGCAATTGGTCAGCGCGTTCGGCTGTTAACCGAAAGGTTGGTGGTTCGAGCCCACCCAGGGGCGGTGTGTTCGCTGCTCTCCTTTGGCTTCGAAGCTGTGCGCTTTTAATGGGGTCAGGAGAATGTTCCCCAAACGGAAATCTTCTCCACACAGGGGGGTTGCGAGTTGACTTCATGTCTTACCTAAGGGACTGCATCTGCTGAGAAGACGAGACCCAAACAGAAAATCAACAGGTTTGACAGTACCCGTCGGAGCAAACAAAATTCTGAAATGTTGCCTCTGATTCTCTTTCCACAGATGTTGCCTGCCCTGCTGAGTTCCTCCTGCAATTTCTCACTGAAAGTTCATTTCATCTTTTCGGGAGAAACACCAAAATATCTGCAAACACCATGTGCAGATATTTAACCCTTTCGAATCACTGCGAAGTGATTAGAGTCAAACAAACTCTGCGATGATTCACTCTTTCTCAGCTCCACAGGCAGACAGACCTGGGAAGTCAAACTGTCAGTGTGGTACTGAATCGTGGGCCGAGTGGTTGATGCGATGGACTTGAAATCCATTGCGGCTTCCCCACGCAGGTGTGAACCCTGCCGAGTACAAAATGAGAAGTGTCGTCGAAAAGAAAGGGAGTTTGCTCCCCCGCTTCTTCTTTAAGATTCAAATCAGTGGAGGGGGAAAAACATTTCACTCAAATTGGGACTGGTGGGAATCTGCAACCCACTGCCTGTTCGGGTGGAACAAGCAGATACCCTCAGAGCTTCTTTGGAGGCTATGAGCAAAGTGTTTGGAAATGAGACTAGAAGAGTGAGGGGCTTGAAATCGTGATCGAAATGAAGCAGGTACCTGTGGACAAAGGCGTTTCCTTTGCCAGTGAAAGATACTGCTTCACAAAGTTGGGCCTGTGGAAGGGAATCAGTGACGGTGATTATATTTGGTTGTTCACCTTGTGAATGTTCCCATTGCTGCGCATGTCCGTGTTGGCGTCAGAAATCTGCAGCATGGTGGCGTTGGATGCGCACAGGGACTGGCGCACCAAACTCCACCTACCTGTTTGAAATGCAGCTCACAGCTTCTTCACACACCCCAATTAATCTTTCTCATTGTCCTGAAGCCGGCATACGGTTTGAATTCCCGATCTGCGGGAATGAGAATCCTTACACTGTCTCGCGTCAGTAAATGTCCCTGAGAACATCTGAGTCAACTCACAGCGCAGTCAGATGAGGGGAAGCTGAAATAGCCCCACACGCTGTTTACGGGCACATCTTATTCTCCCCAACTCAACGCCTCAACCACTGCGGCTCCTGGGAGTGGAAAAGAAACAATCACCAAAACCCCTTCTAAGCTCTGTGAATCTTCAGAAAATCAGCAAACGTTCATCCCTTCAGATTTTCTATCCTAGGCTGACAGCGATGGGTTTTGTCACTCTTTTGTAGGACATTGCAAGTAGATGTTTTGCAGAATAGCACCACAATGCCATCGGATTAATCAGGACCTGGATGTTTTCGGTCTTTGAATGTCAGTGTTGTGCTGCAGAACTTTGTTGTTGCCAGTTTCTAATACTTATCTTCCCAGTCCCCTGTATCACTTGTCGAAAATGTTTAATTTGTGTCTTGTAATCCTTTCACTGTCTGCTAATGAGGATAGTGTTTCCATGTTTTACCTAAATTATCTTGACCTTGCATACCTCAAGCCTCAAGCTAATTTCACGAGAAACCCTCTCCAGTTCAAAAGCCAACTGTTAATGATGGCTCTGTTCCTTGTCACGTGTCCAATTTCAGATCGATGTTGTTAATGTCCCTTCTACTCCTTCAGATCCAGGTTTCGCTCACAGGGCTAGAACAGAACTGTCACCAAATACATTTACCAATCTACGTTCATCCTATCGATTGTATTAGCATCATCAACACTTCTCATCAAAATAACTCGAGAGACTTTCATCACAATTTTCTGTGAACAGTCATACATTAGCTTTGCTGAATGAACCCCAAATTTCTTGAAGTGGCTCCTTATTTTCGGTCCTGATTATTAATCTCTCTACGCATGGGAATGGATCCTTCCCACCCGCTCTATCTTTCATCAAGGTGTGTAGTTCAATTCGATCTCCCATCAGCCTCCTCTGTCCTGATCAAATCCAGGGGAACAGGAAACGTTGGGACTATGGCGCGGACAGGACAAGCCCAATACTCACCTTTCCTGTTAGAACTATTCCATGAGAAAGTTTAGACCTCAACTTTGGGCGTGTAGTTGTGGCCGAACACTTAAGGTGTTGGCGTAGAGATCATTTGGGGCTCCCCGCCCAGGGTGTTAACCTGCTGGCTATGCTTTCTTGACTGGCGATTTTAAATAACTTCCTGTTGGTTGCATCATCGCTCAATCTTCACAAAACCCGTCTCAATAAAGACCCGTTTTCTCATGTCTGGGAATTGATTACCATGCAGGAAACTCGGGTTCTGAACAAACAACGTATCAGACTCACAACGTCAGCTTTGTTTACCTTTCCACAGATGCTGCTCGACCTGTTGGCTTTCTGCAGTATTCTCTGTGTTTATTAGGCACAAGTGCTGCTTTTCATTCAAGAACTTCAATCCCTGTCCTCTGGTAACTGACTCTGGTCAGTGGCAATTGGTTCTTCTGATCATTAATCTGCCCATTCCCAACGCTTCTTCTCCCATCATGACCAACAGCCCCAGGAAATCTCCAGTTATCCTTATTTGCTCCAAAGCGAACATTCTCAACATTGGGAATGTCTCCCCAAAATGGAAATTCCTCATCCCTGGACATGAGACAAGGCGTACAATTGGGAAGAGATTTTGGCAAAATATTGTCAGTTAGGAAATGGAAAAATGTTCAAATGTTCATGAAGCAAAACAGAAATCCCAGTCTCCAGCTTTGTGAACCTTTAGAAACACTTTGGGAAGCGGATTTGGAGGAGAATGAAAGATGACCTGTCCGACAGTCCAGTCACCGTCCCCTTGTTGAAGAGGCCGGGAGGTTGATTCTGATGTTCTCGGCGCACGAACTGATCTGAGACATTGAAAGAATTGTCGTTCGTGTACATCAGGAATTCAAACCCCTTCTCGCCTCTGAGCCAATGAGAGAACTCGGGAACAGGCAAAACACTGAAAGGCTCGAAGGGCGACGGCCCCGGAGTAAGGAAGCTAGTTCCTCGTGACATGGATGTGTCTGCAGACAGCCCCCGGTATCTCCAGAATGCATCTCCCAGGCTTGATTATGGAAAAGTTAAACTGATAGACGACAATTGTAATACTTGGCGGGGAGGCTGAATTATAAAATCACTAAGCGATGATGCCGCCCGCGTCAGCGCCTGTCTCTGTGGTGCAGTTGGTCAGCGCGTTTGGCTGTTAAGCGAAAGGTTGGTGGTTCGAACCCACCCAGGGGCGGTGTGTTCGCTGCTCTCCTTTGGCTTCGAAGCTGTGCGCTTTTAATGGGGTCAGGAGAATGTTCCCCAAACGGAAATCTTCTCCACACAGGGGTTGCGAATTGACTTAATGTCTTCCCTAAGGGACTGCATCTGCTGAGAAGACGAGACCCAAACAGAAAATCAACAGGTTTGACAGTACCTGTCGGAGCAAACAAAATTCTGAAATGTTGCCTCTCATTCTCTTTCCACAGATGTTGCCAGCCCTGCTGAGTTCCTCCTGCAATTTCTCACTGAAAGTTCATTTCATCTTTTCGGGAGAAACTCCGAAATATCTGCAAACACATTGTGCAGATATTTAACCCTTTCGAATCACTGCGAAGTGATTGGAGTCAAACAAACTCTGCGATGATTCACTCTTTCTCAGCTCCACAGGCAGACAGACCTGGGAAGTCAAACTGTCAGTGTGGTACTGAATCGTGGGCCGAGTGGTTGATGCGATGGACTTGAAATCCATTGCGGCTTCCCCACGCAGGTGTGAACCCTGCCGAGTACAAAATGAGAAGTGTCGTCGAAAATAAAGGGAATTTGCTCCCCCGCTTCTTCTTTAAGATTCAAATCAGTGGAGGGGGAACAACATTTCACTCAAATTGGGACTGGTGGGAATCTGCAACCCACTGCCTGTTCGGGTGGAACAAGCAGATACCCTCAGAGCTTCTTTGGAGGCTATGAGCAAAGTGTTTGGAAATGAGACTAGAAGAGTGAGGGGCTTGAAATCGTGATCGAAATGAAGCAGGTACCTGTGGACAAAGGCGTTTCCTTTGCCAGTGAAAGATACTGCTTCACAAAGTTGGGCCTGTGGAAGGGAATCAGTGACGGTGATTATCTCTGGTTGTTCACCTTGTGAATGTTCCCATTGCTGCGCATGTCCGTGTTGGCGTCAGAACTCTGCAGCATGGTGGCGTTGGTTGCGCACAGGGCCTGGCGCAACAAACTCCACCTACCTGTTTGAAATGCAGCTCACAGCTTGTTCACACACCCCAATTAATCTTTCTCATTGTCCTGAAGCCGGCGTACGGTTTGAATTCCCGACCTGCGGGAATGAGAATCCTTCCACTGTCTCGCGTCAGTAAATGTCCCTGAGAACATCTGAGTCAACTCACAGCGCAGTCAGATGAGGGGAAGCTGAAATAGCCCCACACGCTGTTTACGGGCACATTTTATTCTCCCCAACTCAACGCCTCAACCACTGCGGCTCCTGGGAGTGGAAAAGAAACAATCACCAAAACCCAGTCTAAGCTCTGTGAATCTTCAGAAAATCAGCAAACGTTCATCCCTTCGGATTTTCTATCCTAGGCTGACAGCGATGGGTTTTGTCACTCTTTTGTAGGACATTGCAAGTAGATGTTTTGCAGAAAAGCACCATAATGCCATCTGATTAATCAGGACCTGGATGTTTTCGGTCTTTGAATGTCAGTGTTGTGCTGCAGAACTTTGTTGTTGCCAGTTTCTAATACTTATCTTCCCAGTTCCCTGTATCACTTGTCGAAAATGTTTAATTTGTGTCTTGCAATCCTTTCAGTGTCTGCTAATGAGGATAGTGTTTCCATGTTTTACCTAAATTATCTTGACCTTGCATACCTCAAGCCTCAAGCTAATTTCACGAGAAACCCTCTCCAGTTCAAAAGCCAACTGGTAATGATGGCTCTGTTCCTTGTCACGTGTCCAATTTCAGATCGATGTTGTTAATGTCCCTTATACTCCTTCAGATCCAGGTTTCGCTCACAGGGCTAGAACAGAACTGTCACCAAATACATTGACCAATCTACCTTCATCCTATCGATTGTATTAGCATCATCAACACTTCTCATCAAAATAACTCGAGAGACTTTCATCACAATTTTCTGTGAACAGTTCTACATTAGCTTTGCTGAATGAACCCCAAATTTCTTGAAGTGGCTCCTTATTTTCGGTCCTGATTATTAATCTCTCTACGCATGGGAATGGATCCTTCCCACCCGCTCTATCTCTCATCAATGTGTGTAGTTCAATTCGATCTCCCATCAGCCTCCTCTGTCCTGATCAAATCCAGGGGAACAGGAAACGTTGGGACTATGGCGCGGACAGGACAAGCCCAATACTCACCTTTCCTGTTAGAACTATTCCATGAGAAAGTTTAGACCACAACTTTGGGCGTGTAGTTGTGGCCGAACACTTAAGGTGTTGGCGTAGAGATCATTTGGGGCTCCCCGCCCAGGGTGGTAACCTGCTGGCTATGCTTTCTTCGCTGGCGATTTTAAATAACTTCCTGTTGGTTGCATTATCGCTCAAACTTCACAAAACCCGTCTCAATAAAGACCCGTTTTCTCATGTCTGGGAATTGATTGCCATGCAGGAAACTCGGGTTCTGAACAAACAACGTATCAGACTCACAACGTCAGCTCTGTTTACCTTTCCACAGATACTGCTCGACCCGTTGGCTTTCTGCAGTATTCTCTGTGTTTATTAGGCACAAGTGCTGCTTTTCATTCAAGAACTTCAATCCCTGTCCTCTGGTAACTGACTCTGGTCAGTGGCAATTGGTTCTTCTGATCATTAATCTGCCCATTCCCACCGCTTCTTCTACCATCATTACCAACAGCCCCAGGAAATCTCCAGTTATCCTTGTTTGCTCCAAAGTGAACATTCTCAACCTTGGGAATGTCTCCCCAGAATGGAAATTCCTCATCCCCGGACATGAGGCAAGTCGTACAATTGGGAAGAGATTTTGGCAAAATATTGTCAGTTAGGAAATGGAAAAATGTTCAAATGTTCATGAAGCAAAACAGAAATCCCAGTCTCCAGCTTTGTGATCCTTTAAATACACTTTGGGAAGCGGATTTAGAGGAGAATGAAAGATGACCTGTCCGACAGTCCAGACATGGTCCCCTTGTTGAAGAGGCCGGGTGGTTGATTCTGATATTCCCGGCACACGAACTGATCTGAGACATTGAAAGAATTGTCGTTCCTGCACATCAGGAATTCAAACCCCTCCTCGCCTCCGAGCCAATGAGAGAACTCGGGAACAGGCAAACCACTGAAAGGCTGGAAGGGCGACGGCCCCGGAGTAAGAAAGCTAGTTCCTCGTGATATGGATGTGTCTGCAGAATACATGTGTCTGCCCCCGGTATCTCCAGAATACATCTCCCAGGCTTGATTATGGAATGGTTAAACTGATAGACGACAATTGTAATTCTAGGCGGGGAGGCTGAATTATAAAATCACTAAGCGATGGTGCCACCCCCGTCTGCGCCTGCCTCTGTGGCGCAATTGGTCAGCGCGTTCGGCTGTTGACCAAAAGGTTGGTGGTTTGAGCCCACCCAGGGGCGGGGTGTTCGCTGTTTTCCTTTGGCTTCGATTCCGTGCGCTTTTAATGGGGTCAGGAAAATGTTCCCCAAACGGAAATCTTCTGCAAAAGGGGTTTCGAATTGACTTCATGTCTAACCTAAGGGACTGCGTATGCTGAGAAGACGAGACCCAAACAGAAAATCAACAGGTTTGACAGTACCTGTCGGAGAAAACCAAATTTTGAAATGTTGCCTCTGATTCTCTTTCCACAGATGTTGCCTGCCCTGCTGAGTTCCTCCTGCAATTTCTCACTGAAAGTTCATTTCATCTTTTCGGGAGAAACACCTAAATATCTGCAAACACCATGTGCCGATATTTAACCCTTTCGAATCACTGTCAAGTGATTGGAATCAAACAAACTCTGCGATGATTCACTCTTTCTCAGCTCCACAGGCAGACAGACCTGGGAAGTCAAGCTGTCAGTGTGGTTCTGAATCGTGGGCCGAGTGGTTAATGCGATGGACTTGAAATCCATTGCGGTTTCCCCACGCAGGTGTGAACCCTGCCGAGAACAAAATGAGAAATGTCGTCGAAAAGAAAGGGAGTTTGCTCCCCCGCTTCTTCTTTAAGATTCAAATCAGTGGAGGGGGAAAAATATTTCACTCAAATTGGGACTGGTGGGAATCTGCAACCCACTGCCTGTTCGGGTGGAACAAGCAGATACCCTCAGAGCTTCTTTGGAGACTATGAGCAAAGTGTTTGGAAATGAGACTGGAAGAGTGAGGGGCTTGAAATAGAGTTCGAAATAAAGCAGGCACCTGAAGACATGGGTGTTTCCTTTGCCAGTGAAAGGTACTGCTTCACAAAGTTGGGCCTGTGGAAGGGAATCAGTGACGGTGATTATCTTTGGTTGTTCACTTTCTGAATGAACCCATTGCTGCGCATGTCCGTGTTAACGTCAGAGCATGGTGGCGTTAGGTACTCTCATGACCATGGGGCAATGGATGACGTATCTGACTCCACCTACTTGTTTCAAATGCAGCTCACAGCTTCTTCACACATCCCAATTAATCTTTCAAATTCTCCTGAAACCGGCGTATGGGTACAATTCCTAATCTGCAGGAATGAGAATCTTTTCACTGTCTCGTATCAGTAAATGTCCCTGAGAACATCAGAGTCAAGTCACAGCGCTGTCAGAGGAGGGGAAGCTGAAAGACCCTACACACTGCTCACGGGCACATTTCACTTTCCCAACACAGAGCGTTGATTTTAAATGGCTGTGCAGTCAGTACCGATTCGTTTTGGCTGAAAAAAATCTTCCTTATCTCATCCCAGCATTTCTTTCCACAGAGACCTGTGTGGCAGAGTTCATGTACATATTTCCTTGTAAGGTATTTTATAAATAACAAACTTTTCTGGTTGTTTGTATCGCGTATTTCAGGTTCATTAGCCGCTGTTTAAATGTGTTGGTAAATTTGTGGGCGACCATGCTGCTGAGAGGTTTGAGTTGTCTGGACATCATTTCCCAGATGTCTTCAATGTAAAGAAATGCGGCTAGGGTTTCTGCAGACGTTGTGTCTACTTGTGTCAGTTTGTTGATGTGAAATTGGCACACTGGGTTTATTGGGTAGGCAAAAGTGAGGACTGCAGATGCTGGAAACCAGAGTTTAGATCAGAGTGGTGCTGGAAAAGCACAACAGGTCAGACAGCTTCCGAGGAGCAGGAAAATCGACGTTTCGGGCAAAAGCCCTTCATCAGGAATAGAGGCAGGACCCCCTCCTCCTCCCCCAGGGTGGAGCGATAAATTGGGGGTGGGGTGTGCTGGGCCGAAGGTAGCAAAACGTACAATAGGTGAATGGGGGTGGGGATGGAGGTGACAGATCAGAGAGCAGGGTGGAGCGGATAGGTGGGGAGGGAGATTGGCAGGTAGGACAGGTCATGAGAACAGCGCTGAGCTGGAAGGTTGGAACTGAGGCAAGGCGGAGGGAGGGGAAATGAGGAAACTGATGAAGTCCACATTGATGGCCTGGGGTTGAATTGACCCCAAGCGGAAGATGAGACGTTCATCCTCCAGGCATCGGGTGGGGAGGGAGCGGCGATGGAGGAGGCCCAGGACCTGCATGTCCTCGGCAGAGTGGGAGGGGGTGTTGAAATGTTGGGCCATAGGGCGATGGGGTTGATTGGTGCGGGTGTCCTGGAGATTTTCCCTCAAGCGCTGTGACATGACTCTGCGAGGAGTCTCCAGTCTCCCCAATGTAGAGGAGACCGCATCGGGAGCAATGGTTACAAGAAATGACATTGTTGGATACACAGGGTGAAAGCCTTCGACCTCACAAGGCCCGGAATCGATTTCCGGGCAGGGAAGAAATTTTCAGTAGATCTATCAAGGCAGGGCTGCATCTAGTGGTTAGGATTCGGTGCTCTCACCGCTGCGGTCTGGGTTTGATTCCCAGTCTGGGAAGCTATTTTCAGGGGGTCTATAGGCTACCCGTTTTTCTTAAATGCTCACTACAGTTTTTTTTTGTTCTTCGTAGTTTCTGGGTGCTGCAGTGTGTAGTGGCTCGTTGAAATAGTGTCCTGATTCAGATTTGTTTGTATGTGTAGGGATGATTGCTTCTGCAGTTAAGTTCTTGGTTCGTGTGCATTGTTTTCCGGTGGACGCTGTTTTGAATTTACCATTGACTGTTCGCTCTCCTGTGACATCTCGAAATGGCACTTTGTTGTTGTTCTCCTCTTTTGTGAATTTTATGCCAGTAAGGATATTGTTGATGGTGTTGTAGGTTTCCTCTAATTCGTTTCATTTTTTGATGACAAATGTGTCATCGCTGTAGCGGACTCAAAGTTTGGGGTGGATCGTTGGAAGGGCTATTTGTTCGAGTCTCTGCATTATTGCTTCTGCTCGGAATCCTGATGCTGCTGGTGGTATCATGAGTATTTCGTTGATTTGTTTGTAGGGCTTGTTATTGAATATGAAGTTGGTGGTAAAACACAGCTCCACGAGCTTGACAGTGTTATCTTTGCTGATGAAGTTGGTGCTGTGTTTGTGTCTTTGGTTCTTCGAGTAGTGTCTTCAGTTTTCTTTGGCCACGTTGATGTTAATGGATGTGAACAGGGCTGTTCTGTCAAAGGGCAACATTATTCCATCCTCTTCTATCTTCGTGTCTTTGGCGTTCAGGAATTCTTGGTAGGAGTAAATGGAGTGGAGTGAATCTTCGACTTGCTGTTTTAGTCCTCAGTGGAGGCCTTTGACAAGTCTGTATATTGGTGTTCCAAGTCGTGAGACTATGGTCTGAGGGGTTGGGGGGGGGGGGAGGGTGGTGGTGGTGCTCCTGGTTTGAAGGGGAGGAGAACAACAAGGTGCCATTCCTAGATGTCACAGTAGAGCGAACAGTCAATGGGGAACTTCAAACTAGCATCTATAGGAGAACAACACACACAAACCAAATACTAAACCACAGAGGCAATCATCCCAACACCCACAAACGAAGCTGCATCAGGACATTATTTCAACTAGCCACTACACACTGCAGCACAGAGAAACTACGAAGAGCACAAGAGAAATACGGATATAGTGTATTTAAGGAGAACGGGTCCCCAATAAACCCCCTCCGCCGATTTCTCATTGATGCTTTCAAGCTGACTCTCAAAAATTCGGTTTATACCTCCATTCTTTCCTGTTTGTTTTGTTTGGGTTTTGAAAGCTTTCGCAATCCTCTGACTGAGTATTGGAGTTGGGAAGTTATGTTGTGGCTGTACAGGACAATTTTTAGACCACTTTTGGAATATTGTGTGCAATTCTGGTCTCCCTGCTAGCAGAAGGATATTGTGAAATTTGAGAGGGTTCTGAACCACGAATGGGTCCATAGAGATGAAGAGGCCCTTCTGCTGCCCTGAGTGTGGGAAGGCCTTCAGTGATTCCTCTGCCCTGCGGACGCACCAGTTGGTCCACACCAGGGAAGGCTGTTCTCCGGCCCCAAGTGCGAGATGGCCGTCAGCAGTTCTTCCCACCTGCTGAGACACCAGTGGGTCCATATTGAGGAGAAGCCGTTCTTCTGCCCCGATTGCAGGAAGGGCTTTGCTCTTTCTTCCGACCTGCTGGCCCATTGGTGGGTCCACATGGGGGAGAGGTCGTTCAGTTGCCTAAGTGCAGGAAGGCCTTCATCAATTCCTCAGCTCTGCTGATGCACCAGTCCGTCCACACCGGGGAGAAGCCGTTCTCCTGCTCCTCCACACTGCTGAATCACCAGCTGGTCCACATGGGGGGATGGAAGGGGCGGAGGGGGGAGGCCTTTCGGCTGCCCTGAGTGCGGGAAGTCCTTCAGCAATTCCTCCGCCCTGCTGAAGCACCAGTGTATCCACACCGGAAGAGGCGCTTCAGCTGGCCCGAGTGTGGGAAGAGGTTCATGTTTTCTTGCAACTTGCGGAAGCACCAGCGGGGGCACCAGCGCTCCCAGCAATCAGATCCCACCGGTGACGCTGCCTTTAGTCACCCCCAAGGACTGAACCTCCTGCCAGTTCTGACAGTGGGTGCAGTGGGAGAGTAGGTGGGCTGTTTTTGTTTTCTGCTGGACTGCAATTGCCTCCCCCACCCCCCGAAACCACAACCTCATGGTGGCTCAGGGTTAGCACTGCTGCCTCATGGCACCAGGACCCCAGGAATACTTCTACCCTTGGAGGTCTGTGTGCAATTTATGTAGGTAAGGAAAATGGATCTGAGTAGGTTGCCATTCGGAGAATCAGTGCAGATGTGTTGGGCTGAAGGACCTGTTTCCACTCTGGAGGAGTTCAACCATCATATGAGCTTTGTTTTCATTGGAAGCTGCTGCTCATTGAGCCAGGGACTGCACATTGCCAAATGAAATGATCCAGAGAAACCTAAGACCGCAAGACCATCGGAGCAGAAGTTCGGCCATTCGGCCCGTCGAGTCGACTCTGCCATTCGTTAGTGACAAAGTAGTGCAGATGAGACTAGCTACAGTGTGGAACCAGGCCATTTGTCCCAACAAGTCCACATCGACCCTCCGAAGAGTAACCCATCCAGACCCATTTCCCTCTGACTAATATACCTAACCCTATGGGCAATTAAGCATGACCAATCGACATGACCTGAACATCTTTGGACTATGGAAGAAAACAGGATCGCCCAGTGAAAACCCACGCAGACACTGCGACAATGTGCAAACTCCTCACAGACAGTCAGCCAAGGCTGGAATCAATCCTGGGTCCTTGGCGCTGTGACGCTGCAGTGGTAAACACTGAGCCACTACATATTGCAACCCGAAGTAGGCAAGCAGGAGGCTGGGAGAATACAGCAAGCCCGGCAGCACCAGGATGTGGAGAAGTCAGCGTTTTGGGTATTAACCCTTCTTCAGAACTGAAACGTTGACTTCTCCATGAGAAACGATTTACAGGAATGTAACTGGGGGTTGGAGGGTTTGAGCTACAGGGAGAGGCTGCATAGGCTGGGACTGTTTTCACTGGAGCATCGGAGGCAGAGGAGTGACTTAATAGAGGTTACAAAATCATGAGGGGCATGGACAGGGTAATAGACAAGGTCTTTTCCCTGGGCTGGGGGAGTCCAGAACTAGAGGGCATAGGTTTAGGGTGAGAGGCGAAATATATGAAAAGGGACGACATCTTCATTCAGAGGGTGGTACATATATGAAATGAGCTGCCTGAGTATATGGGTCAGGTGCTGTCAAATGGGACTAGATTAATATAGGATATCAGGTCAGCATGGACATGTTGGACCGTAAGGTCTGTTTCCATGCTGTACGTGTCTCTGACTACTGGTCCTGATGTAAGTTTAAAATAGAGTCCAAGTAACTTTGAATAGTTCAATCTTGTTGAGCTCACCTCCTGAAAAGTTTCAGATGAATCCCTCTGAGAGATACTGTTTAAACATGCTGAGTTGGACAAAGTATCCCATTAAGTTCAACACAAACCCAGAGTTGAAGAAGTCAGAAGTCAGAACACCAAGGGGACCAAAACTGATCACAATATTCCAGGTGCAGCCTCATCAACGTCCTGTATACCTGCAACATAACTTGCCAACTTCTCGACTCAATTCCCGAACTGATGAAAGCCAGTGTGCTGAAACCTTTCATTACTGCCTTTTGTACCGATGTAATCAGAGATATAGAACCTACTTTAAACTGATCCACAATCCTGCTTCTGGGAGCACAGTGACTAATAGGGAAGGCAGAAGGGAGATTGGCCTTTAAATGGAGTATAAAAGTAGGGAGGTTATAGTGGAGGTTTTGATTGAAAGTGCAGTGAAGATTCCACCAGCTGACAGTGGATCTGAATCACACTTAGATCAGACCAGGTTCGGACAGCAGGAAACCAGATAAGTTTTTACAACAAACCACAATGATTTCATCATTAGACTCTTAATTCCAGATTTATATTGAATTCAGATTCCACCGTCTGCCGTGGCAGGTTGTGAATCCAAGTCCCCGGAACATTACCTGGGTGAATAGTCTGCTGACAATAAAGTCGGCCATCGTCTCCCCTGAACACATTGGCTTATTGTGTTTGGAGGTAATAAAGGAGCAAGTGGTTTTAGCAGCTGCTAAGTTGTTGATATTACACAAGGGAACATCAGCACTCTCAGTAATGGCACACACTGAAGTCAGTGTCCTGTATCAGAGTTAAGGGCTCGGGAACCATAAGAAATAGGAACACGAATATGCTATTCAGCCCCTTGAGCCTGCTTCTCCATTCAGTAGGATTCTGGGTGATCTGGCATTCCCCACATTCACTTTCCTGCCCTTTTCCTGTAACTGTTCATCCCCCGACTCTTCACGAATCTATCGATCCTAGTTTTCAAGTGATATGAAGGCTGTCAACAGAGTTACTGGGGTGGGGGTGGGGGGTTGGGGGAACGGGGGCTCAGGTCGAACTTGGGGACTAAAACAATGCTTCACACTTCACAATATTTAACTAAGGGAATGTTTATGGTTATCCAATGCTGGAAATTGGGCAGGCATTCAGATGAAATTATTGGTAAATTATGAATGATAGAGGAGTCGGGAGAGAAGTGGTGTTCAGGCACAGTTGGATATCATCAGTATAGATGCCAACACCAGCAGCTACGGTAAAACAAATCAGAATGGAAGACGATAAAACCAGACCCTCCCAGAGGATAGAGTGATGCTGGAGAGGGTCAGTACTGTCATTAACTCTGATCAAGGCTGTCCGCAGGTCGACGAGGGCATGTTTATCCCTATCACCGTTTCAAAGGATGTCAAATATGACCTTGATAAGAACTGTTTCAGGGGTGGAAACCAGACTCGAGGGCTTTAAACACAGAATTCTGGAAAAGATGGGAATGGCTAATTCAACAATGTTACATCCAAACATACACTTCCATTGGTGCGATAATAATAGAAGTGTTTTGGTTTTTATTTCGAAGATTCTCAGCAACACTGAGTAAGAAGCAACAAAATTAACACAAGAAATACTGCAATTGCTGCAATGTGCCTGCTCCCAATAGGGGGCCATCTGGTGTTCAATTAAATGTCGACAAGAGGCAATATTGGAAAGGAATTACCCAGTTCATAGCTACAAGAGGGGAGACACAGAATGCTTGATACAAACATATAATGGGCGGGAGTCGGCCAATCGGCACTTTGAGCTTGCTGCAACATTCAATAAGATCATGGCTGATCTGAATTCAACCTCAACTCTACATTCCAACACATCCCCGACAATCTTTCATCCACTTGGTTATCAAGAACCTATTTACCTCTGCCTTAACGATCTTGAATCCACTGCCTTTTGAAGAAGACACACAACCCTCAGAAAGAAAAGAAATCATCCTCATTTTTGTCTTCTACATTTAAAGTATGACCCTGTACTTTCAGATATTAAGATAGGGACACAAGCAGCAATCAAATAATACCTGTGGTACAGTTAACTATGTCAAAGTGCTTCACATGAACATAATGAGAATTCCTTTAAAAATCACAAGACCGGAGCACAGATTAGGACAGGTGACCAAAGACTTGGTCAAAGGGGCAAGTTTAGGGCAATCTTTTAAACAGGTTCAATTTCCCAAACATCAGAGGACAAGGACGTGCACAGCAAACACAAAATAGCAAAGAATGGGAAACAACAGTGTAGTCATAATGTCACAGGATGAGTAATCCAGGGAACATGAGTTCAAATCCCACCACAGCAAGAGGTGAGATGTGAATAAGTCAAATCATAAATGGGGAACACAAAGTTAGTCTCAGTATGGTATCGATGGCACTGACGACAATTGTCATAAATCCCATGTTCACCAATGTCCTTTCAGGAGGGAAACTGCCATCCTTGCATGGTCAGTCTTACATGTGACTCCAGACCCACAGGAATGTGGTTGACTCTTACACTGCCCTCTGAATTGGTACAAGCAAGATACCTTGCACTTCGGGATGGATAACAAACATCAACCTTATGAAAGTGTCATAACAGAAATTGCTGGAGAAACTCAGCCAGTCTGGCAACACCAGTGGAGAGAGAGAGAAAGAAACAAAGACAATATCCTGTCCTGAGTCCAGAACAGTTGTGAAGAAGGGTCACAGCACTTGAAATGCTAACTCTGCTTCTCCATCCACATGTGCTGCCAGTCCTATTGAGTTTCTCCAGCATTTGATGCACTTTTGTGTTTCAGATCTCCAGCATCTGCAGTTCATCATTACATTGACTTAGGGAAGCTCAAATCCCATAAAAGGGAAGAGCAGAAGGGTTGGAATTACTCAGCAAGTCTGGCACCAGCTATGGAGATAAAAACAGTTCGTAATTCGGGTCATTGAATGATCTTACATCAGGGACAAACTTTTGGGGAAGCTGCAAGAGTAAAACGCACTGGTGTAACTTTAACATCTGGGAGAACTCTCTCAGCCTTCAGGGTCAGGCTGACTCAGCATTCTGGCCCTGCTCATGACCTGTTAACTTCTCCATTTGTTGTTCTTGTTATATTTCTACATGATTGACACAATCCTATGTTTTAAAATGAAATTCCAGCAAACAGGAATTTTCCATGTAAGTAATCATACATTAGAGGGTTTGGAACGTGAATGTAACTTTTAAACATAAAGTATTTATTCATGCATGGGGTGTGGGCATCGCTGGCAATGCTAACATTTATACCCATCCTTAACCACCCTGTGGTTGGTTGGAAAAGTGAATGAAGGTGTCTGAGATTGTCTTGATCAGTACAGCAATCTCAAAGATGGGTGTGCTCAGGTAGAAGTACCCTCCACTCCCACAGCCAAGTCTGCATTCACTTCAATTATAGATGCCATCTAAACCTCCCAGGACAAGGACAGCATGGGATGACAATCAGAATAAAGCTTCCTCTACTCTTAAATTTCAAGTGAAGCTACCTCAACACTGTCCCCAACAAACACTGCCAAGACAGAGACTGCATTGGGTTAGATACAGAGTAAAACTTTCTCTACACTTCCCCATTCATACAGTCCCAGGAGAAGGACAGCAAAGGGTTAAATAAACAGTAGACCTTCTTCCATTCTGACTGACACTTAGTACGTCCTACACAATCCTCAAGGAAAATTCAGAACTGAGACTATTATCTGGTACTGAATTCACACATCCTAATGGGAATAACACCAACAGAAAATCATGTGGTGAAACACAGATAAAACACACAAAATGTACAACAAAACTAGACTGTTATTGGGATCAAAGACATTTAAATGACAGGAGACATTGTCCCTGCAGTGATCCGAATGTGAGCTGAACAAAATTCACACTTGAACAATATTCTCTGGGAATGCAATGTCCACCTCACTGATGTGTATTCAGTTCCTCTGCTCTCGTTCAGGGCTGAGTTGCGGCTGACCACATTGTGGCGTGGGGGTCAAGAGGTTAGACAGTTAAAATCAACTTGGATTGAGGGCATCCTTTGTCATGCCAGTGAGGTCGAGGGTCGCTCATTTACTCAACTTATAAGCGGGGACAAGGGGATGTCAGGCTGGGCTTGTATCAGTTTGAGTTTAGAAGAAACAGATGATCCGATGGAGCTGTATAACATCTGGAGAGGACTGAATGTAAATGTAATGTCAACTCAATTCTAGCCAGAGACTAGTCTCTCATTTAAGATAGGAGAGTTTTGTTTTTCTCACAAGTGTTCTCGAGTCTTTGAAATTCACTTCTTTAAAGACCAGCATGTGGTGGTGGCACGGTGGTTAGCACTGCTGCCTCACGGCATCAGTGACCTGGGTTTGATCCCACCTTCGGGCCGACTGTCTGTGTGGAGTTTGCATATTCTCCCCTTGTGTCTGCGTTGGCTTCCTGTGGTGCTCTGGCCTCCTCCCACAGTCCAAAGGATGTGCAGGTGAGGGTGGATTGACCATGGGAGATGCAGGGTTACAGGGATAGTGGAACAAACTTTGTCTGGGTGGGACGGTCAGTCAATGTTGACTCGATGGCCTGAATGACCTACTTGCACGCAATTGGCCTCTATCAATCAATAGTATGCACTTGCTTTATGGTTACCGACATCAAATTACATTCGTGGTTTTGGTTATTTCATCTCTTACGTTATCGTATTCAACCAACTACAGCATCTAGAAACTTGCTTAATTACTATATCCAATATCTGCAGATTACGTTTTCTTTTTGTCACGACCATTATCTTGAACTCTGACGTGTGACCTCTTCATTGCTGTCAAAGTTCCTTATTTATCCCGACATTGTCATGGTTTTACTTTGTCGAATGTCTTCCTGGCTTTTACAGTAAACACCCTATATTCTGCCCTTGTCAACATTCCCCCGTACAATTCTCTACTAAAGATTTCATGAAAAACCTCAGAGTGTGGTGAGACTGTGGAACTCACTACCATCGTGAATAGTTGGGGTGGAAGACACGACAACTAAGGGTAAGCAACCCAATACAAATGAATGTCACTGTCTCTAGATTCACAACAGAGTGAAATTAAAACGTGCAATGTCCCTCAATTTCTCAACTGTTCCAAACCAGACTTGATGATGAACAGATCTTGCACATCAACATTATAATTTAAACAAAAACCAACAATTATTGTCCCCCACCATCTCAGAGACAGAAACTTAAGCGGCAAAATAAAAAAGAATTTTTGTTTTAAAATTACCAATTCAAGCAAACAGTTTCTAACAATGGATTACCAAGCCTTTGTGCAATCCTTGGACGATGACTGTTTCACAGACACGTAACTGTAAATCTAATTTAAAAGTCACTGCTGAATGTGAATAGACCCCCCAAAGTATTCAGCCATTTCTTACAGGCTGGGACTCATTCCCAGAAAGAGCCAACAATTCTATAACTGGACAGTAGAATCTAGAGAGAAGCAGCAACGCCCAATGGAAGCAAAGTTGGCAACGGGGCTGGGCGGGGCAAGAGCATAAAACAAAAAAGCCCACTGACTCTCCCACTGCACACACACTGTCAGAATACACAGGGGGTCAGTACTGGCAGTGACCCACAGCAGTTTCATCAAGAGACCCACACTTGCACACCGGAATTATAATTTAGACAAAAACAAACAATTATGAATACCGCAAATTTACTCGTGCAAAGTTAAACAAGATGATCCAGTTAATAGCAATGATTTATTCCCTTTGATCAAGTCCTCCACCATCTCCGAGACAGAAACTTAAGGGGTAAATTAAGGAAGAGAATTTTTAAAATTATCAATTCAAGCCAACCGTTTCCAGCAATCGAGTGCCAAGCTGTTGGGCAATCCTTCAATGATGAGTTGTTCACAGGCACATAACCGTAAATTTAATTTCTAAGTCACTGCTGAATGCGAATGGACACCCTGAAGTGTTCAGCTATTTCTTACAGACTGGAGCTCGTTCCCAGACAAAGTCAATAATTATTTAACTGGACAAGAAAAAACTAAAGAGAACAGCTGCTGGTATCAACGAGCAGCAGCGCCCACTGGAAGCAAAGTTGCAGGGGTGGGGGAGCACGATGGCATAAAACAAAAAAATCCGACCGGCTCTCCCATTATAAGCACTGTCAGAATGTGCAGGGGTTCAGACCGCGCAGTGGCCCACAGCAGCTTCACCAGCAGAATCAGATTGTTGGGAGCACTGGTGCGCCCGCTGGCGCTTCTGCAACGTGCAGAATGATGAGAACCTCCGCTTCCACTCGGGGCAGGTGAACGGCCTCTCCCCGGTATGGCCCCACCTGTGCCTCAGCAGGTGGGAGGAATTGCTGAAGGCCATCCCGCACTCTGGGCAGGGGAAGGGCCTCTCCCCCGGATGGACCCGAATGGGGGATGCCGGGGTAAAGCCCTTCCCACACTTGAGGCAGGAGAACGGGCTCTCCCCGGTGTGGACCCGCTGGTGCCTCAGCAAGGCAGAGGTATCATTGAAGGCCTACCCGTACTTCGAGCAGCTGAAGGGCTTCTCCAATATGTGGACCCGGCGGTGAGTCAGTAGGATGGAGGAAATAGCTGAAGCCCTTCCCGCATTCGGGACAGGAGAATGGCTCTCGCCTGTGTGGACCCACTGGTGCCTCTGCAGGACAGAGTAATTGCTGAAGGTCTTCCCGCACTCAGAGCAGGGGAACGATCTCACCCCGGTGTGACTGCGCCCATGAGTCTCCAGGTCACATGGGAAACGGAAGCCTTTCCCACAGTCGCTACATTTTCATGGTTTCTCCATGGGACGGGATTCCTTGGGTTTCTCCATAACCGAAGCTTCAGCTGCACACAAACGCGTGTACAGCACCTCCCTGCCGTGAATTCCTCCTCCCAGGCTGTATAACTTTTACTGGCTCCACAATCAGAGTGCTGCAACAGTAGGGTCTCTCTTGCAGTCTCACTGATGCTGAAAACGTACTGAAAGAGGAACCAAAAAGCTTGGTTCCTTCTCACAGAATCATAGTCGAAAATTGTTATAGTCCCGATGGATTCAGTGACTGCCAGACATTGACGTGAAATTGAGGACTGCAAATGCTGGAGAGTCAGAGTCAAAGCACAGCGGATCAGGCAGCATCTGAGGAGCAGCAGAGTCAATGTTTCAGGCAAAGCTCTTCATCTATTGATATTGAAACGTCCGTCTTCAGATCTTCAAATAATCTGTAAAAAGAGATTACAAAAGTCAATTACTGTCAGTCCAGGTTAGAAATTCCAAACAAGCAATTCTACCTTCTGCAGAACATTCTTTTCTTTTTCTACAAAATTGAAAGCACCATCCCACCCCCTCTCACCCCTCTATTCTCACTCCGCTCAAACTAATCCTCCCGACGGTACTGATACAGGATCTTACAGAGACCGAAAAGTGAAAACATCAAGATAGACACCTCTGAATTTTGGATGCCTCCACCTGAAAGTTAGTATATTTCACGATGTGTAGGAGTGAGTAAGTCTGATTTTGGGAAGCAAAAAAAAGTGTCAATTCAGGATGAACCTTCAATGCAGCTTCTTGAGAAACAACCAGACACAAAATGGTTAACATCTGGGGAGGTGGAAGTGGGGAGATGGAGGAAATGAGATATCAAGGCATTGTCACCGACACCAGACAGAAACTGAACACATTGCGGGCAAGCCAGAGTCACAGAGATACACAGCACAGAGACAGGTCCTTCAGTCCAACTCATCCGTGCTAACCAGATCGCCTAAATTAATCTCGTCTCACTTACCAGCATTTGGCCATATCCCTCTGAACTCTTCCTATTCATATACCTATCCAGATGTATTTTAAATGTTATAATTGGACCTACATCCACCACTTCCTCCGGCAGATCATTCCTTACACTTGCCTCCCTCACCTCAAGCATATTATCCTCCTGTTCTGGAGTTCTCCCATCCCAGGGAAATGACCTTGTCTATTTATCCTATCCATGCCTCGCATGATTCTATAAACGTCTGTAAGATCACCCCTCAACCTTTGGTATACCGGGGAAAACAGCTCAAGCAATGCGTTTACTTTTAGCTTCACACTCACTGAACCTTACTCCCGTGTAAAACATTGTTTCCCTTCCCCACACTGTCCATGGGAAAAGCCAAGAGTGCTGAGACTCTGGAGTTGGGGGAATGCCACGTTGAATTCCTGCAATGTGGAAACACGCCCTTCAGCCCAAGTCCACACCGACCATCCAAAGCGGAACCCATGTGGACACATTCCCCGATCCCATTCCACTACACTTACTGCACACTATGGGCCTATTTAGTATGGCCACTTCTCCCGAAACTGAACACCTTTAGATGTTGGGAGGAAACCAGAGCACCCGGAGGAAACCCAGCAGACACGGCAGGGAGAATGGGCAAACTCCACACAGACAGTCGCCCCAAGGCTGGAATCGAAAGCGGATCCCTGGCACTGTAAGGCAGCAGTGCGAACCACTGATCTATTGTGCTGCCCATGTGTGCAGAAAGAGGTGGGGGCTGGGAACTTTGTTAATTGTACCACACAGTAGTTGTTGAGTAAGGTTAAATCTCACGGGATCCAGGGAGAGCTAACCAACTGGGTACAAAATTTAGAAGCGCGTTGTTGGAGATGCTGGAATCCTTCCTGAAAACAACAAATGCTGGAGATCACAGTGGGTCAGGCAGCGCTGTGCTCCTCTATGGCTGGACAGTGTGGACGTGGAGATGATGTTTCCACTACGAGAAGGGTTGAGGATGCCAAGTCATTGAGGGCATTTCAGACAGAGATAGGTTCTTGATTAGTAAGGGGTTATGAGGAGAGGGCAGCAGAATGGGATGGATAAATATATCATCCATGATCGACTGGTGGAGCAGACTCGATGGGCCAAATGGCCTCATCCTGCTCCTGTGTATTATGGCCTTAAAGCTGGGCAGATGACTTAAGGGGTTCTCACAAACTATTTCAGAATCCCGAAGAGGAGTTGTTGGACTCGAAACTCTAACTCTGCTTTCTCTCCAAAGATGCTTCCAGTCCTGCTGAGATTTTCCCGTGTTCTCAGATTTTGTTTCAGATTTCCAGCATCCACAGTTCTTTGTCTTATTTATCAAATTCATTTCTTGCCCTTCCCAAGTGTCTGGAATTTCATCTCCCTGATCTCCAAACTGTTCACTTACCCTAGAAATGACCACTACATCCTTATCAAAGTAGACCCCTTTATTGCAAAGTGATTGTTCAATTCTGTGACCAAAATTATTGCATTCGTAATTACTTCCACCAGGGACTCTCAATATCTCAGGCCAGAACACAGCTAGATTGTTTCAGACAGTACATTTATGTGATTTGATGCAATTCCCTATTCCCGACTTTACCAGCGTGTTGCAGGGAATGGAGGGTTTGAATTGAGCAGAAATTGGGACATTTTTACAATTGAGCCGAGGAAGTTGACAGATAACTTTAGAGATTTTTAAAATCAGGAGGGGTATAGATAATGTGTCATTTCCAGGAGGCTCAGAATATTTCATTGCTTCAGAATGTGTTAAAGGCGATCAAAGCTTCAGCAGAAATCGAGCAGAGCTGAGAACAGACAACATTTAACTCTGGGGGAAGAGGGAGATCAGAGGATAGAGAAATCAGGACCTGAAATCCGAGCTGACACCAGACTACCATGCTATCAGTGCTTTGATTAGCAGTGCCCACCCTCGACCGTAACTGAGCTCCTCACTCGACTTGAATGCCTCGTATCCCTTCGATATTCCGGATCCAATCCTTGTCATTCTGAAGCCACATCTCTGTAAGGAGTCTCAGATCATAATTATTCTCTTCAATGTGTGCTGTCAATTAATTCACTTTTGTTACAATGCAGTAACATTCACATACTGAGCTTTTAGTTTTATTTTTTGTGATGGTTGGAATCCAGTTTTGATTGCTCATACATTTCTTCTTCTTGTCCCTTTCTATCATTCTCTGGTATTTGGTTTCCAAATCACTACATTGCTCACTGGCCTTGATTTGGATTGGCTGTGCTAAATTGCCCAGTGTCCAGGGATGTGCAGGTTAGGTGGGTTAGCCATGGGAAACGCAGGGTTATAGTTTCAAAGTAATAGAGGGAGTAGGCCATTTGGACCATCGACCCTGCTCCGCCATTCATTAAAATCATGGCGGATCGATCAATCGTCTCAGCTCCTCCTAATTGCATTTTCCCAACGTCCCTTAATTCCCCTACCACGCAGAAAACCCATCCAACAGTGTCTTAATGAAGCTCCCTCTACTGCTTCCTTGAGCACAGAATTCCATTAATTGACCATTAACCACACAGGTCCTGCCCTGAGTTGCCTCATCAAAATGCAACAGCTCATATTTGTCTAAATTAAGCTCCATCCACGACTCCTTGGCCCATAAGCTCATCTGATCAATTATAATTTATATTAAACTTTCTTTCCTACCTTATTCCCTAACACCTGAAAATCTCCATCCCACACTCTCACCCTCCATTCTCACTTTGTTGAATCTAATCACGGATGTCCTCATCCTGAAGGGTTTGGTTCATGCTGATTAACAGGCCCACATTCAAGGGAGATCTAACTGAAACGGACAGAACATTGAACGGTCTGGACAGGGTGGACATTGGGAAGATGTTTTCATTGGGAGGAGAGACTAATACCCATGGGCATAGCCTTAGCATAAAGGGAGAATGGAGATTAGGAGAAATTTCTGTAGCGAGAGAGTGGTGAATCTATGGAATTCATTGTCACAGAAAACTGTGGAGGCCAGGTCACTGAGTATGTTTAACATTGAGATAGAGATGTACAGCACAGAAACAGACTGTTTGGTCCAACTTGTCCATGCCGACCAACTACCCCAACCTAATCTTGTCCCACCTGACAGCACACGGCCCCATCTCCCTCCAAACCCTTCCTATTCATACACCTACCCAAATGCCTTTTAAATGCTGCAATCGGACTAGCCTTCACCACTTCCTCTGGCAGATCATTCAATAAACGTACCATCCTCTGCGTGAAAAAGTTGCCCCTTAGATCTCTTTTGTATCTTTCCCCTCTAACGCGAAACCCATGCCCTCTCGTTCTGGACTCCCCCACCCCAGGGAAAAGTCTTTGTCTATTTATCCTATCCATGCCCCTCATGATTTTATACACGTACAGTTACAACGTTTAAAAGACATTTGGATAAGTACATGAATACGAAAGTTTCGAAGGTTATGAGCCAAACACTGGTCGGTGCGACGAGTTTAGTTTGAGAACATACTCAGCACGGACTAGTTGGATGAAGGGTCTGTTCAGTGCTGTCTGACTCTGTGACTGACCTGTACTGGTCTTAAAACCATTTTCTTACCTCCCTCCATAACCATCCACTTCTTTGTTGTTCAAAACTCAGATGGACTTCGCCTTGAATATGTTCAATGACCCCACGTCTGAACTCAATTCCTCTTCGTAATATATCACTTGCCTCGCTCATTGCCTGCTGCATCTGCCCGACAGCTGGCATTGACTGGTGTGGAGGGACTCTGAGACCCCTTAGTACATCCATACATCATTCCTGATGAAGGGCTCGTGCCCGAAACGTTCCCTGTCCCTTTCCTCAGATGCTCCCTGACCTGTTGTGCTTTTCCAGTGCCACATTTTTCGACTTTCACCTCCAGTCCTCACTTTCTCCACGTTCCAATGTATCACCATTTAAACAATGCATTGCTTTTTTTTAAACAGCAAAGGCTATAACTTCACATTGCGGCACTGCACTTGCCATGTGTTCGTCAATTAAGACACAGACCTGGACCAACTTCGGGAAGAGGCAAAAGACTGAGTTCTGAACAAAAACCGTAGCACACTCAAAACGTCAGCTCTGTTTACCTTTCCACAGATGCTGCTCGACCCGTTGGCTTTCTGCAGTATTCGCTGTGTTTGTTCGACACAAATGCTGCTTTCCATTAAAGAATTTAAATCCCTGTCCTCTGGAAACTGACCCTAGTCAGTGGCAAGAGGTTCTTCTGATCATTAACCTGCCCATTCACACCACGTCTTCTCCCATCATTGCCAACAGTCCCAGCAAATCTCCAGTTAACCTTCTTTGCTCCAAAGAGAACATTCCCAAACTTGGGAATGTCTCCACAAAATGGAAATTGCTCATGCCTGGACATAATGCATGTGTTACAATGGGGAAGAGGTTTTGGCAAAGTATTGTCAGTTAGCAGGTGGAAAAATGTTCAGGAAGTTAAACAGAAATCCCAGTCTCCAGCTTTGTGAATCTTTAGAAACTCTTTGGGAAGTGGAATTAGAGGAGAATGAAGGATGAACTGACGGACTGAGCAGAGACAGTCCACACACTGTCCCCTTGTTTAAGAGGCCGGGAGATTGACTCTGATATTCTCGGGACATGAACTGACCCGAGACATTGAAAGAATTCTCTGCACATCAGGAATTCAAACCCCTTCTCGGCTGGGGGCCAATGAGAAAATTCGGGAAGAGGCAAAACACTGAAAGGCTCGGAGGGCGATGGTCCCGGTGTAGGAGAGCTCGTTCCTCGTGACATGGATGTGCCTGCAGATGGTGGGATCAGGCTGTTCCCATGTCTCCATAATGAATGTCCGAGGCTTTATTATGGAAAAGTAAAACTGATCGAGGACAATGGTAATTTTGGGCGGGGCGGGTTGAATTATGAATTGAATAGTAAGTTCCTCAAAGACACTGTGCAAGCAGTGGTGGGACCCGTCTCTGTGGCGCAATCGGTCAGCGCGTTCGGCTGTTAACCGAAAAGTTGGTGGTTCGAGACCACCCAGGGATGGGGTGTATCTGGTTCTCACTCCTAACGCTTTATTGGCTGCTAATGTGCACGTTTTTCATGGTTTCAGGAAATTGTTTCCCAATGATTTTGTCTGGCAGCTCAACTTTTGTATATCTATTCCCCAGGGTGGAGGAAGTCCAAAACTAGAGGTGTTTAGGCTGAGAGGGAAAAGGTTTAAAAGGGACCGAACGGGGTAACTTTTTCACGCAGAGCGTGGCATGCGTTTGGAATAAGCTGCCAGAGGCAGTGGTCGAGGCTGGTAGAATTACAACATTTAAAAGGCATCTGGATGGAGGTCTGAATAGGAAGGGCTGAGAGAGATATGGCCCAAATGCTGACAAATGGATCACTCGGTTAATTTAGGAAATGTTGTCGGAGTGGACCGAAAGGTTTGTTTCTGTTCTCTGCAACTCTATGGCTGTATTTCTACATATTCTGAACCAATTTCACAAGACTAGGAATCGGCCATTCCAGGTTTAGTGGCTGTCCTCAACTGTGGCCAAACTGTGCAGATTTCAATGCAAGTTTCAGAAATATGTCTGCAGCTTTTTTTAAACATTTGAATGTGCTTTCAGACATTACTGATGTTTCTGAATACATCATTTTAGCTATTCTCAATGTTAAAGGTCAGCCATTTCTCACGCTTCCCTTCCCCACCCCCACCCCAGGTCGCCATCACCATCCATTGTCTCTCTATCATTAGAAGGGTTTGATACAGCGATCAAAGAGGGCTCGAGGCACGAGAAAGGACGGGGGGAGGGTACTCAGAGTGAGATTTGACCGGGGGCGCAGAGACTGGGGGAAGAGAAAGAGAGAAAATGGGTAGGAGAGCAGAGCATCAGGGGTAGAGAATGTATGGGGGTACACAGGGTGGGAGCAGAGAGAGAGAATGTGGTGAAGAGGATTGGGGAGGAGAGAGAGAATGGGGAGTTGCAAAGTGTGAAGTGAAAGAAATTGGTTGCAGAGTGTGGGGAGAGAGAATGGAAGGAGCAGTGGGTGGGGAGAGAATGGACTGGGGCAATGGGTGGGGAGAGAATTCATGGGGCAGTGGATGGGGAGAGATTGGACGGGGAGCAGTGTTCAGGACAAAATGGACACGGGGCAGTGGGTGGGGAGAGAATGGACAGGAGTCAATGGGTGGGGAGAAAATGGATGGGGATAGTGGGTGGGGAGAGAATGGACGGGGGAAGTGGGTAGGGAGAGAATGGACGGGGCAGTGGTTGGGGAGAGAATGGACGGGGCAAAGGTTGGGGTGAGAATGGACAGGGTAGAGGGTGGAGAAAGAGAGCAACAATGAATGGCAGGAGAAGGTGGGGGAGAGAAGGAATGGATGGGGGCAGCGTGTGGGAGGTGAGAGAAAATGAGTGTAAGGGAAGGGACTGGATTGGGGAAGGCAGAGGGTGGAGCGATAAAGGGAATGGATGGGGACAGAGGGTGGATGAGGGACTGGACAGAGGCAGAGGGTGCAGAGATAGAATGTACGGGGTGGGGAGAGTGGCATGTGTGGGAGAGAGAGAGAAGGGGCTGGTAGGTTAGGGTAGAGAGAGAGAGAATGGGCAGGGATGCTATGGGTGGCGGTGAGGGAATTGACATGGGACGCTATGGGGATGATTGGATGGGGAGGTGAAAATGCATCCCACCCACTCCCAGCATCCCCTTCTCTGCACATGTGCAGTGCAGACGTTTCTGAATGACACGAGAGACGAGTCTGGAACACTGTGTGAGTGCAGTCAACCTCACATCCTGGCATCAGCAAACCACTGCCTTTCTGTTTTAAAAACTAAATAAAGATGTGGGCTCTATACTAATGATGGCGAGATGTGGCTGAGAAACTGAACAGAGGGTCAGCACTTTCAGGAGAGGGGAGCTGGGCAAAGGCAGGAGGATGGAAGGATGAATTTGGGTTGGAATCCATTGAAAGGTGGAAGAATTGAGAGACAGAGATTTCGGGGAGAAGATAGAGAAGGTTGCTCTGTGCAAACCAAAATTCTCTCATCCTATTTTCTGCCCTGCACTGACAGCAGTGATCTGTTTTCTCACGTTATTAGCAGAGGAGGATTTGCTTTTCAAGCATGGACAAGAAATTTAGTCAGGGCCTGAATATCTGCAGTGTTTGAATCCAGGAGGGGAAATGTTTGTCTGCAGGAAATGATTTCAAATATCAACATGCATTGAGAATCCCCGTGAATACACACAGCCTGCGTGGGAGTGCTCAAGGGTTCTAATTCCGGAGAGGACTTTAATTTTTCAAGGAAATGTGGACTAGTGTTCTCGCTATAGAAGAGGCCTTCATTGGATCATTGAATCTGCCGAGTAACAACGACCCCTGCCCCGTGGAAACTCTATGGGAGCAAATTGAATTCCTCAAACTGATTGTAGTGTCACCATGATTGGGGAGAAGCCAATCGATTGCCGAGAGCTGGAGAGGGGATTACTCGCAGCGCCAGGGACCTGGGTTCAATCCCACCCTCACAGTGACTGTGTGGATTTTGCACTTTCCTATCCCTCCCCCACCCCCTGTCCGCGTCGGTTTCCTCTGGGTGCTCGGGTTTTCTCCCATTTTCCAAAGATGTGCAGGCTAGAGTGGATTGGGCGTTCTAAATTCAGTGATTAGCTGTGGGGTTATCGGGTGGGTCAGGGGGTGGGGTATGTTCTTCGGAGGGTCAGTGTGGACTTGGTGGGCCAAACGGCCTGTTTCCACAGTGAATCCCCCAACGTGTCTGCAGCCTGGCTTCCAGCTCCATCTCTCTGTGCCGAAGCTCCTCCAGTATGTGTATTCCTTCGTTTCCAGCACCTAGAACGTCTCACCTTCTGCAAATCGAAAGACAAGTCCCACCCTGCCCTCTCCAATGTGTGTTGTGTAACTGCTTAATCATTTTAGTGGCTAAGCAAAGGCTGATAGCCAAGTTCGGAATCCAGGAGGATGGCCTCAATCACGACCTTGGGTCATTTCACATGACAGGTAACCCCACTTCACTGTTACGCTCGCTCTCTCTCTCTCACACTCCCTCACACACTCTTACATACTCACACGCTCGAACAGAGCCTTTCCGATAGACATGCTCTCTCTCAGACACACACTAACACACCACCCCACTCACACCCACGCATACATCTTCGCACATGATTATACTCCATCACACACACACTTTACCCAGCATGCACACGCACATACACACTCTCTCTCTCTCATGCATGCACTCACACATTTGGGGTGAATTTGCATTTGCAGGATTATACAGTTGGAAATAGAACCAGTCTGACTCAAGATTGGGATACACACAGATCTCGCCTCATAGCTTTCATGCGTTGTTTGATGTGAGGTGTTACCTCCTTTTATAAAACATCAAGTTTCCTGGAGAACGTGACTTAAAAGAAGTTCTGGAATGTACGTATTAATGAACCGAAATCTGCAGCCCATTTTAAAAGATGAAAGATTTAACAGCAATCTAGGTTTCTTCAATACATCACTTATGTTGAATGACACTATAATGTTTTTGCGATATATTCTGTGTCTTGTGATTCTACACCACAGCAACCTGAAGAAGGAGCAACACTTCGAAACCTAGTGCTTCCAAATAAACTTGTTAGAATAAACCCTGGTGTTTGTGAGATTTTAAAACTTTGTTTCTAGTGAATACAGCACACCTCCCACCGTTGCTAGTAAACTTTGCAATGCCAATGAAACAATGAACCTGAAGTCCTGAAAAAATATACAATTTGTAACAATATGAGCTACTCATTCACTGGTCCTTCTGAGACATGACATTAGTGCTGGAGGCTGAAAGAAATGAGCAGCTTTAAAACAAAACCTGTTGGACCTCACAGAGTCTAAGCCGGGCGGTAAGTTCAGGTAACCTTTACTATGACCCTATTTTGTTACAGCTTCAGATTTCCCCAGGAAAAAGGCTTACAAAAAGTAGTTTTTAAAGAAAACACCTCCATCTCAAAATGCACTAACTCTCCCCTCCCCAGTTTCTTTGTTGGTCAGCTGAGTTGTCCGTTTGTAACTGGATCCCTGGTACAGCCGGGTAAAACATGCAGCTGGGATGACTGAGTGAACCCTTTCCCGCAACGGCAGTTTCCTTCACTAAAAAGGACATGAGTGAATCAGATGGTGTTTTTACCCCCTAAAAGTGATTTCATCCTTAGATTATGAAGTCCCGATTACTGACCGAACTCTAATTCTGCCATCTACCGCAGTGGGATTCGAACCTGGGACGCTCCAGTGCTGGGTTGATCGGAGCACTTAGCCATCACGCCTTCCATCCCCTTGTGCCGGCACGTGAACTCGATAGTGCCTCCTCACGTGGAAGGAGCAGGTGAAGCCCTTTTGGAACTTACAGCAGGTGAATGTCCTCCCTCCAGTGTGGACCCACTGGTGGGTCAGCAGTGCAGCTGACTGAGTGAACTCTCCCCTGCACATGGGGCACGTGAATGGCTTCTCTCTGTCTGAACCCCTTCCTGCACACTGAGCAGGTGAACGGCTTAACCCCTTGTGAATGCGTCTGTGGGTTTCCAGCATGGATGGGGAAGGGAATCCTTTCCCACAGTCCCCACATTTCCACGGTTTCCCCATTGGGTGGAGCTTTCCTTGTGTTGCTCTGGGTTTGAAATTACAAACAGAGCGGGGACATAGTCTTTCCCACTGCGAGGGGTGTGATTTTAATTCCCCAATCTGAGAAAATGGTTTGAAGCACTTTTCACAGTCAGCGCAAAATAAGAAAACTGTACATCATTTCGGGTCTTCCATCCTGGGCTGACAGCGTTGATTTTAAATGGCTGTCCAGTCAGTGTCGATTCGTTTTGGCTGAAAAAATCTTCCTTATCTCATCCCAGCATTTCTTGCCACAAAAAAACTGTGCGGCAGAGTTCATGTATATATTTCCTTGTATGGTATTTTGTAAATTACATTCGTTTTCTGGTTGCTTGTATAGCGTATTTCAGGTTCATTAGCCGCTGTTTAAGTGTGTTGGTAGGTTTGTGGGCTACCATGATGCTGAGAGGGTTGAGTTGTCTGGACATCATTTCCCAGATGTCTTTAATGTAAAGTAATGTGGCTAGGGTTTCTGCAGACGTTGTTTCTGCTTGTGTCAGTTTGTTGATGTGAAATCGGCACACTGGGTTTATTGGGTCGGCAAAAGTGAGGACTGCAGATGCTGGAAACCAGAGTTTAGATCAGAGTGGTGCTAGAAAAGCACAGCATGTCAGACAGCTTCCGATGAGAAGGAAAATCGACGTTTCGGTCAAAAGCCCTTCATCAGGAATAGAGGCAGGACCCCTCCAGGGTGGAGAGATAAATTGGGGGTGGGGTGTGCTGGACCAAAGGTAGCAAAAAGCACAATAGGTGAATGGGGTTGGGGATGAAGGTGACAGATCAGAGAGGGGGGTAGAGCAGGTAGTTGGGGATGGAGATTGGCAGGTAGGCGAGGTCATGAGCACAGCGCTGAGCTGACAGTTTGGAATTGAGGTAAGGTGGGGGAGGGGAAATGAGGAATCTGATGAAGTCTACATTGATGGCCTGGGGTTGAATTTATCCCAAGTGGAAGATGAGGCGTTCATCCTCCAGGCATCGGGTGGGGAGGGAGCGGCGATGGAGGAGGCCCAGGACCTGCATGTCCTCGGCAGCGTGGGAGGGGGTTTGAAATGTTGGGCCATAGGGCGATGCGGTTGATTGGTGTGGGTGCCCTGTAGATGTTCCCTCAAGCGATGTCACTTAATTCTGCGAGCAGTCTCCACTCTCCCCAATGTAGAGGAGACAGTATCAGGAGCAATAATTACAAGAAATGACATTGTTGGAGACACAGGTGAAAGCCTTCGACCGACCACGGCCCGGATTCGATTTTAGGGAAGGGAAAAAATTTTCAGTAGAGCTATTAGGATCTGTCTGCATCTTCCTGGTGGTCTAGTGGTTAGGATTCGGCGCTCTCACCGCCGAGGCCCGGGTTCGATTCCCGGTCAGTGAAACCGTTTTCAGGTGGTTTACAGGCTACTTGTTCTTCTTGAATGCTCTGTACAGTCATTTTTTGATCTTCGGAGTTCCTGGGTGCTGCAGTGTGTCGTGGCTCGTTGAAATCGTGTCCTGATTCAGATTTGTTTGTATGTGTAGTGGTGATTGCTTCTGTAGTTAAGTTCTTGGTTCGCGTGTGTTGTTTTCCTATAGACGCTGTTTTGAATTTACCATTGACTGTTCGCTCGACTGTGACATCTGGAAATGGCACTTTGTTGTTGTTCTCCTCTTTTGTGAATTTTATGCCAGGAAGGATATTGTTGATGGTGTTGTAGGTTTCCTCTAATTTGTTTAATTTTTTGATGGTAAAAGTTTCATCGCTGTAGCAGACTCTAAGTTTGGGTTGGATCGTTGGAAAGGCTGTTTGTTCGAGTCTCTGCATTATTGCTTCTGCGAGGAATCCTGACGCTGGTAGTTTCAGGGTATTTCGTTGATTTGCTGGTAGGGCTTGTTACTGAATATGAAGTGGGTGGTAAGGCACAGTTCCCCGAGCTTGACAGTGCTATCTTTGCTGATGAAGTTGGTTCTGTGTTTTTGTCTTTAGTTCTTCGAGTAGTGTCTTCAGTTTTCTTTGGCCACGTTGATGCTAATGGATGTGAACAGAGCTGTCATGTCAAAGGACAACATTATTCCATCTCCTTCTGTCTCAGTGTCTTTGGTGATCAGGAATTCTTGGATGGAATAAATGGAGTGGAGTGAATCTTCGACTAGGTGTTTTAGCCTTCAGTGCAGGCCTTTGACTAGTCTGTATATTGGTGTTCCAAGCAGTGAGACTCTGGTCTAAGGGAGGTTCCTGGTTTGAAGGGGAGGAGATCAACAACAAAGTGCCATTCCTTGATGTCACAGTAGAGCGAAGAGTCAATGGAGAACTTCAAACTGGCATCTACAGAAAAACAATGCACACAAACCAAATCCTTAACCACAGAAGCAATCATCCCAACACCCACAAAAGAAGCTGCATCAGGAGATTATTTCAACGAGCCACTACACACTGCAGCACAGAGAAACTACGAAGAGCACAAGAGAAATACGTATATAGTGTATTTAAGGAGAACGGGTCCCCAATAAACCCCCTCCACCGATTTCTCATTGATGCTTTCAAGTTGACTCTCAAAAATTCGGTTTGACCCTCCATTCTTTCCTGTTTGTTTTTTTGTGGGTTTTGAAAGCTTTCGCAATCCTCTCACTGAGTATTGGAGTTGGGAGGTTATGTTGTGGTTCTCGAGGACATTTTTTCGACCACTTTCGGAATATTGTGTACAATTCTGGTCTCCCTCCTATCAGAAGGATATTGTGAAATTTGAGAGGGTTCTGAAGCACCAATGGGTCTACAGAGAGGAAGAGGCCCTTCTGCTGCCCTGAGTGTGGGAAGGCCTTCAGTGATTCCTCTGCCCTGCTGACGCACCAGTTGGTCCACACCGGGGAAGGCTGTTTATCCGGCCCCAAGTGCGAGATGGCCTTCAGCATTTCTTCCCACCTGTTGAGACACCAGTGGGTCCATATTGAGGAGAGGTCGTTCTTCTGCCCGATTGCAGGAAGGGCTTTGCTCTTTCTTCCGACCTGGTGGCCCATTGGTGGGTCCACATGGGGGAGAGGTCGCTCAGTTGCGTAAGTGCAGGAAGTACTTCGTCAATTCCTCAGGCCTGCTGATGCACCAGTCCGTCCACACCGGGGAGATGCCATTCTCCTGCCCGAATGTGGGAAGGACTTTACCCGCTCCTCCACACTGCTGAAGCGCCAGCTGGCCACACGGGTGGATGGGGTCGGAGGGGGGAGGCCTTTCTGCTGCCCTGAATGCGGGAAGTCCTTCAGCAATTCCTCCGCCCTGCTGAAGCACCAGTGTGTCCACACCGGGGAGAGGACCTTCAGCTGGCCCGAGTGTGGGAAGAGGTTCATGTTTTCCTGCAACTTGCGGAAGCACCAGCAGGGGCACCAGCGCTCTCGGCAATCAGATCCCACCGGTGACGCTGCCTTGAGTCACCCCCAAGGACTGAACCTCCTGCCAGTTCTGACAGTGGGTGCAGTGGGGGAGTAGGTAGGCTGTATTTGTTTTCTTCTGGACTGCAATTGCCTCCCCCACCCCCCACAACCACAACCTCATGGTGGCTCACGGTTGGCACTGCTGCCTCATGGCACCAGGAACCCAGGAATACTTCCATCCTTGGGGGTCTGTGTGCAATTTATGGAGGGTCGGAAAATGGATCGGAGTGGGTTACTCTTCGGAGAATCTGTGCAGATGTGTTGGGCTGAAGGACATGTCTCCACACTGTAGGAGTTCAACCATCATATGAGCTTTGTTTTCATTGGAAACTGCTGCTCATTGAGCCAGGGACTGCACATTTCCAAATGAAATGATCCAGAGAAACCTAAGACTGCAAGAGCATTGGAGCAGAAGTTAGGCCATTCGGCCCATCGAGTCTACTCTCCAATTCGTTAATGACAAATGTAGTGCAGATGAGATTAGCTACAGTGTGGAAACAGGCCATTTGTCCCAACAAGTCCACATCGACCCTCCGAAGAGTAACCCATCCAGACCCATTTCCGTCTGACTAATTTACCTAACTCTATGGGCAATTAAGCATGGCCAATCGACATGACCTAAACATATTTGGACTATGGAAGAAAACAGGACCACCCAGAGAAAACCCACGCAGACACTGGGAGAATATGAAAACTCCTCACAGACAGCCACCCAAGGCTGGAATCTAACCTTGGTCCCTGGCACGGTGAGCCTGCAGTGGTAAACACTGAGCCACTACATGTTGCAACCCGAAGTAGGCAAGCAGGAGGTTGGGAGAATGCAGCAAGCCAGGCAGCACCAGGATGTGGAGTAGTCAGCGTTTTGGGTATTAACCCTTCTTCAGGACTGAACCGTTGACTTCTCTGTGAGAAACGATTTACGGGAATGTTGCTGGGGGTTGGAGGGTTTCAGCTACAGGGAGCGACTGAATAAGGCTGGAAGCTGGATTTGCTCAAGGCTTGTATTTTTAACTCATTTAAATGGTACCTACTGTATGGGGTTATGGTTTACATTAAAACCGGAGGATCATATCAGAGTGTTTATATTTCGCAGTGGTAGTTGGTAAAATGCACTCTCTGGAGGAGCACATTCTATGATGCTGCATTTCTTGCCCTCTGCCCTTCCACCATTTCTTATCTCCCATCTTGAATTTATATTTTTTTTGGTCAGATTTAATTTCATTTTAATCAGACTTGCGATTCACTGTGTGCTATTAATTTGTTTGCTCGAATATTGTAAGTCAAAATTAATGCTGTAATTTAATTTCTGATGTCAGAGTTTGACATTGAATGTGCAGGTGTGAATACCAGTAAGTTGTGAAAATAAATCAAGAACTTGTGGTTTTTAACAAAAAGAGCAGTTCACTGATATTCATGGCATTGTCTCTTTTGGGTGTGATGATTCAAATCTGACCAACAAACCGTTTCATGCAGTCATCCAACTGAATAAAAATTTTCTTTAATTTAATTAAAGAAAATAACTCTGGCGGGCTAAGATTTATGCAATCTATTTATAAGATTATGCCCATTTCTCGTGATATGGTCTCGTCCACATTGGGGAAACTTGACGCCAACTAGCGGAACATTTCAGGGAAGAATTCTGGGACTCGAAATCTAACCGACACACCGCCCTGTGGCGGAACACTTTAACTCCCCCTCCCATTCCACCAAGGACATGCAAGTCCTGGGCCTCCTCCACTGCCAAATTCTTGCTTCCCGACACTTGTCGGAAAAACACCTCAACTTCTGCTCTAGGGCCCTCCAACCACATGGTATCAATGCAGATTTCATCAGTTTCCTTATTTCCTCTCCCCCACCTTGTCCCAGATCCAACCTTCCAATTCGACACCAACCTCTTGACCTGTCATTCCTGTCCACCTTGCTTCTCACCTATTTACTTCACCCTCATCTCTGACCTATCACCATCAATCCCGACCTCCATCTATCTATTGCACTCCCATCTACCTTCACTCCAGCCCCACTTCCTTCCCATTTATCTCTCAGCCCCCTTGGGCCACCCTTTATTCCTGATGAAGAGATTATGCTCGAAACCAAGACTGTGATGAAGCGACATCCTCAACAAATAGGAAATAGCTCCCAAGTCAGATTTCATCCCCTCTTCTGTTTCCCAGTTCTTTCAGAAATAAGGAATGTCTTTTCCTTCCACTAGAAAGTGGTCTTCCACTTTGTGCTGTCTGAAGTGTTATCCCTCACCACTCCTTCAGACACCTTTTAAGAATCCTTTCAACCTGTTTTTCTAACAATTGTAGAGGTGACCAAAAGCAAACATTTCACTCCTTCTCAATGCCCCATTTCTCCTCCTATGAGCCATTTTGTCATGTTGTCTATGTTACAAGCAGCCGAGTGCACTTGGTTTCTGAATTGAAATTTGGCCATTGAAGGGAACAGGATTAATATTTATCGATGGCTAGCTGTGTTTGCACTAACTGTAATTATCCACCAATATGATGTCTTTTGTTCCACCAAAATTGGAAACAATGATCTGTGTTTATATTGCAGTCGGACGTAGAAAATCATCCCAGCGATCTTCACGTTATTATAGTTTACTGAGGCCATGACAGCATTACGTGGCAGTTTGATGTGACTAAAACCTGGATGGAAATCTCTCGATTAAGTTGTAAAAATATCGGTATAATGTGATTCACACTGCGCTGTCACCAACTGAACGAAGCGGCTATGTGTTTTAATCCCGTGATGAATAGTTTGTGTTTTACTTCTCACATTGCGGGGAGCTGAGCATTTCCCCAAACAATGGGCACACCACCTCCCTGACACAGTGTTCACAAATCAAACTGACAGCAAGGACTCACGTGTGATCGAAAGATTCCGCAAAGAACTTTCGATACAACGTACTCCTTTCTTCATTTGAAATGTTAGACGTTGATTGTAGTGAGCCTGACGTGATTTGAACACGCAACCTTCTGATCTGGAGTCAGACGCGCTACCGTTGCGCCACAAGCTCACAGATTGCCCGTGCGCTCTATTCATGCTTAAGGGAAGTGATCGCACTACAATGATTTTACGTTCATGTCTGTTCTGTTTCTCCCCCTTCTCCTTCTGTCTCTCGAAACAATTTCCAACTCTCTCTCAATAAAAATCTGAAAGAACTGCGGATGCTGTATATCAGGAACAAAAAACAGGAGTTGTCGTTGACCCTTCCACAGAACAGATGGTGATTGGGAAAATGTCGGTTTATATGCAGGAGATATTGTGGGAGGAAGGCGGAGATCAGGACAGAGCCCAAAGCGAGGGAAGAACTGTTGGACAGAAAAAGGAGTTGATAACGATCTGCGTGGGAGGGTGAATAACTGTTAATGGAGACTGTTCGTGGCGAAGTAGTGTGGAATGACAGACTATGTGATAACAAGACTTGGTGTGTGTCGAAGGGACGAGGATACTATGGAGTTCAGGTCCTCGAATGATTGAATTGGATATTGGGACCAGAGGGATGTATGGTCCCCAAGTGCAATATTCGGTGCTCTTCGTTCTGCTGGTGCTGAGCTTCGCTGGAACACAACAGCAAACCTGAGACAGAGACGTTGGCCGGGGAACAGGGTGGGGTGTGGAATTGGCAGGCAACTGGAAGCTCAGGGTCTTTTTTGCAGGCAGAACGTAGATGTTCTGTGCAGCAGTCACCCAGTTAAGGCTTCGTTTTCCCCAATGTAGATGAGGCAACATTGTGAGCAGCAAATGCAGTAGACTGGGATGTGGAAAGTGCAGGTAAAGGGCCACTTCACCTGGAATGTAAGTTTGGCTCCTTGGATAGCGAGGAGGGAATAGGTAAATGGGCTGGTGTCACACATTCGGAACTTGCAGGGGAAAGTGCATCTCAACCTGCAAGTTTACTTTGAGAAAATCCTGGACTTGAACTCCCAAGTCTCTTTACATTTCGGATTTCTGCATTTTCTCCCCATAATCTTCTGTTCAAACATTGACTATCTATGTCAGGGCAGCACCAGTGATTTCCTGACATATGGATTGTATTTGGGGATATCAAGGAACGTCAGGAACTGTGAGTACCTCAGGAGCAATCGTTATTCCTGGGGGAGGCAGAGAGGAATGTGGTGTGGTCCTGTAAACTCCAGAACTTTGAAAACTTCATGAGTCAGCAATAACTCTTTCTGGACCAAGAAACGAAAAGGCCAATGAGAAACTGCTACAAGGGAGTTAACAAATAACATACATTAACTATCACTGGGAAGGAGGAGGCAAAACAATGAGCAGTTCCTTTGGACAGATGAGATAATGGTGTTTAATAACTGTGTGACAGAAGGACAATTAATTCTGCCTGTAGAAGGAACGCCTTGGCATAAAGGGGTTAATTGCAGGACAGGCTGTTTCAAACAGGTGGAAAACCCTCAAAGATAAGAAGGCAAGCTACAGACCTGAGGTCTCTAGAGGTGTGGGGAGGTGGTATCCAAATCTAAAGCCCAGCACACTCACGCAGCACTACTCTGCTTCTGGGCTCTCAGCAGCTGGATTCTGCATCAGTTTAATGTAGGTCCTATATCTCTGACAACATCGGTACACAAGGTAGTGAAAAAAGGTTTCAGCACACTGGCCTTCATCAGTTAGGGAATTGAGTATAGATGTTGGCAAGTTACGTGGTAGTTATACAGGACGTTGATGAGGCCGCACCTGGAATATTGTGATCAGTTTTGGTCCCCTTGGTGTTCTGACTTCTGACCTCTTCAACTCTGCGTTTGTGTTGATCTTGATGGGATACTTTGTCCAACTCAGCATGTTTAAACAGTATCTCTCAGAGGGATTCATCTGAAACTTTTCAGGAGGTGAGCTCAACAAGATTGAACTATTCAAAGTTACTTGGACTCTATTTTAAACTTACATCAGGACCAGAAGTCAGAGACACGTACAGCATGGAAACAGACACTTCGGTCCAACTTGTCCATGCTGACCTGATATCCGAAATTAATTTAGTCCCATTTGACAACACCTGACCCACATACTCTGGCAGCTCATTTCATATAAGTACCACCCTCTGCATGAAGATGTCGTCCCTTTTCATATATTTCGCCTCTCACCCTAAACCTATGCCCTCTAGTTCTGGATTCCCCCAGTACAGGGAAAAGACCTTGTCTATTACCCTGTCCATGCCCCTCATGATTTTATAACCGCTATTAGGTCACTTCTCTGCCTCCGATGCTCCAGTGAAAACAACCCCACGTTATTCAGCCGCTCCCTGCAGCTCAAACCCTCCAACCCCCAGCAACATTCATGTAAATCTTTTCTCATAGATAAGTCACTCTTTCAGTAATGAAGAAGGGTTAATACCCAAAACGCTGACTACTCCACATCCTGGTGCTGCCTGGCTTGCTGTATTCTCCCAACACCCGGCTTTCCAACCTCGGGTTGCAATATGTAGTGGCTCAGTGGTTACACCTGCAGCCTCACAGTGCCAGGGACCCAGGTTTAATTCCAGCCTTGGGTGGCAGTCTGTGAGGAGTGTGCACATTCTCCCAATGTCTGCGTGGGTTTTCTCTGGGTGGTCCTGTTTTCTTCCATAAACCAAAGATGTGCAGGTCTTGTGGATTGGCCATGCTTAATTGCCCATAGAGTTAGGTACATTAGTCAGAAGGAAATGGGTCTGGATGGGTTACACTTCGGAGGGTCGGTGTGGACTTGTTTGGACAAATGGCCTGTTTCCACACTGTAGCTAATCTCATCCAATACTTTTGTTACGAACGAATGGCAGAGAAGGCCAAACTTCTTCTCCGATGGTCTTGCGGTCTTAGGTTTCTCTGGATCATTTCATTGGCAATGTGCAGTCCCGGGCTCAATGAGCAACAGTGTCCACTGAACGCAAATCTCATAGAATCATAGCACACCCACAATGTGGAAAAACAGGTCCTTCAGCCGAACACATCTGCACTGATCTTCCGAAGACTAACCCACTCAGATCCATTTTCCTACCCTCCACAAATTGCACACAGAACCCCAAGGGTGGAAGTATTCTTGAGTTCCTGGTGCCATGAGGCAGCAGTGCTAACCCTGAGCTACCTTGGGGTTGGGTTTGTGGGGTGTAGGGGAGGCAATTGCATTCCAGCAGAAAACAATAACAGCCCACCTACTCTCCCACTGCACCCACTGTCAGAACTGGCAGCAGATTCAGTCCTGGGGGGTGACCGAAGGCAGCGTCACTGGTGGGATCTGATTGCTGGGAGCGCTGGTGCCCACGCTAGTACTTCCGCAAGTTGCAGGAAAACATGAACCTCTTCCCACACTCGGACCAGCTGAAGGGTCTCTCCCCAGGGTGGACACACTGGTGCTTCAGCAGGGCGGAGGAATTGCTGAAGGCTTTCCCACACTTAGGGCAGCAGAATGGCCTCCCCTCCTCCGCCACTGTACCCCCCCAAACCCCCGTGTGGTCCAGCTGGTGATTCAGCAGTGTGGAGGAGTGGGTAAAGACCTTCCCACATTCGTGGCAGGAGAACGGCTTCTCCCCGGTGTGGATAGACTGGTACCTCAGCAGGGCCGAGGAATTGCTGAAGGCCTTCCTGCACATAGGGCAACTGAACGACCTCTCTACCATTTGGATACACCAATGGGCCAGTACGTCGGAGGAAAGAGCAATGCCCCTCCTGCAGTTGGGGCAGAAGAACGGCCTCTCAGTGTGGACCCACTGGTGTCTCAACAGGTGGGAAGAACTGCTGAAGGCCATCTCGCACTTGGGGCCGGAGAACAGCCTTCCCCGGTGTGGACCAACTGGTCCGTCAGCAGGGCAGAGGAATCACTGAAGGCCTTCCCACACTCAGGGCAGCAGAAGGGCCTCTTCCCCTCTGTGGACCCATTGGTGCTTCAGAACCCTTTCAAATTTCACAATATCCTTCTGCTTGGAGGGACACCAGAATTGCACACAATATTCTAAAAGTTGTCTCACCAATGTCCTGTGCAGCCACAACATAACTGCGCAACTCCAATTCAGGCAGCATCCAAGCAGCTTCGAAATCGACGTTTCGGGCATAAGTCCTTCGTCAGGAATAAAGGCAGTGAGCCTGAAGCATGGAGAGAAACACACTGCAAATTGCTTCCCTGACCGGGAATCAAACCCAGGCCGCAGCGGCGAAAGCGCCGAATCCTAACCACTAGACCACCAGGGAGACGGTCGTGAAGTTTGACAGCTCTACTGAAAATTGCTTCTCTGCCCGGAAATCGAACACGGGTCACGGTAGTTAGAAGGCTTCCACAAAAGTTGTTTCTTGTATCCATTGCTCCCGATGCGGTCTCCTCTACATTGGGGAGACTGGAGCCCCGTCGCAGAGTCAAGTCACAGCGTTTGAGGGAGCATCTCCAGGACACCCGCAACAATCAACCCCATCGCCCTGTGGCCCAACATTTCAACCTCCCCTCCCACTCTGCCAGGGACATGCAGGACCCGGGCCTCCTCCATCGTCCCTCCCTCCCCACCCGATGTCTGGGGGAAGAACGCCCCAACTTCTGCCTCGGATACATTCAACCTCAGGACATCAATGTGGACTGCACCAGTTTCCTCATTTTCCCTCCCCCCACCTTACCTGAGTTCCAACCTTCCAGCTCAGCGCTGTCCTCAGGACCTGTCAATCTCCCTTCCCACCTATCCGCTCCACCCTCCTCTCTGACCTGTCAACTACGTCCCCAACCCCATTCACCTATTGTACTCTTTGCGACCTTTGGCCCAGCACCCCCCAATTCATCTCGCCACCCCTGGAAGCGTCCTGCCTCTATTCCTGATGAAGGGCTTTTGCCCGAAACGTCGATTTTCCTGCTCCTCGGAAGCTGTCTGACCTGCTGTGCTTTTCAAGCACCACTCTGATCTAAACTCTGGTTTCCAGCATCTACAGTCCTCACTTTTGCCTGCCCAATAAACCCAGTGTGCCGATTTCACATCAACAAACTGACACAAGTAGACACAACGTCTGCAGAAACCCTAGCCACATTACTTTACATTAAAGACATCTGGGAAATGATGTCCAGACAACTCAACCCTCTCAGCATCATGGTAGCCCACAAACCTACCAACACACTTAAACAGCGGCTAATGAACCTGAAATACCCGATACAAACAACCAGCAAACGAATGTTATTTACAAAATACCATACAAGGAAATATATGCATGAAATCTGCCACACAGGTCTCTGTGGCAAGAAATGCTGTGATGAGATAAGGAAGATTTTTTTCAGCCTAAACGAATCGGCACTGACTGGACAGCCATTTAAAATCAAGGCTGTCAGCCCAGGATGGAAGATCTGAAGGGATGGACAGTTTTCTTATTTCCTGAAGACTTACAAAGCTGAGACTGGGTTTTGGTGTTTGTTTCCTTTCCACTCCCAAGAGCCACAGTGGTTGGGGCGGTGAGTTGGGGAATGTGAAATGTGCCCGTGAGCAGCGTGTGGGGCTATTTCAGCTTCCCCTCCTCTGACAGCGCTGTGACGTGACTCTGATGTTCTCAGGGACATTTACTGACGCGAGACAATGAAAAGAGTCTCGTTCCTGCAGATCAGGAATTCAAACAATATGTCGGCTTCAGGACAATGAGAAAGATGAATTGGGGTGTGTGAAGAAGCTGTGAGCTGCATTTCAAACAGGTAGGTGGAGTCAGATGCGTCATCCATTGCGCCCCTGGCAATGTGCGAACCTGACGCCGCCATGGGTCAGAGTTCTGACATTAACACGGACATGCGCAGCAATGGGAACATTCACAAGAGGAACAGCCAAAGATAATCACCGTCACTGCTTCCCTTTCATAGTCCCAACTTTGTGAAGCAGTATCTTTCACTGGCAAATAAAACACCTTTGTCCTCAGGTGCCTGCTTAACTTCGATCAGGACTTCACGCCCCTCACTGTTCTCGTCTCATTTCCAAACTCTTGGCTCATCGCCTCAATAGCAGCTCTGTGGGTATCTGCTTGTTTCCACCCTGACAGGCAGTGGGCTACAGATTCCCGACCAGTCCCAATGTGATTGAAATACTTCAACCCCTCCACTGATTTGCATTTTTAAAAAAACCGTGGAGCAATCTCCCTTTCTTTCTGACGACAGTTCTCAACTGTAGTCGGCAGGGTTCACACCTGCGTGGGGAAACCGCAATGGATTTCATGTCCATCGCATTCACCACTTCGGCCCACCAAAACAGAATCACACTGACAGCTTCATTTCCCAGGTCTCTCTGCCTGTGGAGCTGAGAAAGAGTGAATCATTACAGAGTTTGTTTGAATCCAATCACTTCACAGGTTTCGAAAGGGTTAAATATCTGCAAATGGCGAGTCTGGGTGTTTCATCCCGAAAGATGAAATGGACGTTCAGTCAAAAACAGAAATTGCAGGAGCAACTCAGCAGGTTAGGCAGCATCTGTGGAAAGAGAATCAGAGACAACATTTCAGAACTCGTTTTTTTCCTCATCCAAGTACAGCCAAACCTGCTGAGTTTCTCCAGCAGTTTCTCTTTCTGTCTCGGATTCTCAGCATCCGCAGTTCTTTACGTTAGAAACACAATCAATTCAGAAACCCCTTTGTGCTGCCTCAGTGGAAAAGATTTCCTTTTAGGAAACATTTTCCTGAAACCATTAAAAACGTGCACTTTCGCAGCCAAGAAAGCGGTAGGAGCGAGAACAAGAAACACTCCGTCCCTGAGTGGTTTCTAACCACCAACCTTTCGATTAACAGCCGAACGCGCTGACCAATTGCGCCACACAGATAGGCCTGGGCCCCGCAAGCACAGTGTCTTTGAGGAACCTACTAATCAATTCATAATTCAACCTGTCCCGCCCAAAATTACCATTGTCTTCTATCAGTTTTACTTTTCCATAATAAAGCCTTTGACATTCATTATGGAGACATGGGGGCAGCCTGATCCCACCATCTGCAGGCACATCCATGTCACGAGGAACGAGCTCTCCACCACCGGGGCCATCGCCCTCCGAGCCTTTCAGTGTTTTGCCTCTTCCCGAATTTTCTCATTGGCCCCGAGCCGAGAAGGGGTTTGAATTCCTGATGTGCAGAGAATTCTTTCAATGTCTCGGGTCAGTTCATGTCCCGAGAATATCAGAGTCAATCAGCCTCTTAAACAAGGGGACAGTGTCTGGACTGTCTCTGCTCAGTCCGTCAGTTCATCCTTCTTTCTCCTCTAATTCCACTTCCCAAAGAGTTTCGAAAGATTCACAAAGCTGGAGACTGGGATTTGTGTTTTACTTCCTGAACATTTTTCCACCTGCTAACTGACGATATTTTGCCAAAACCTCTTCCCCATTGTAACATTTGCATCATGTCCAGGGATGAGGAATTTCCATTTTGTGGAGACATTCCCAAGTTTGGGAATGTTCTCTTTGGAGCAAAGAAGGTTAACTGGAGATTCCCTGGGGCTGTTGTCAATGATGGGAGAAGACGTGGTGGGAATGGGCAGATTAATGATCAGAAGAACCTATTGCCACTGACTAGGTTCAGTTCCCAGAGGACAGGGATTGAAGTTCTTTAATGGAAAGCAGCATTTGTGTCGAACAAACACAGCGAATACTGCAGAAAGCCAAGGGGTCGAGCAGCATCTGTGGAAAGGTAAACAGAGCCGACGTTTTGAGTGGTGCTCCGGTTTTTGTTCAGAACTCAGTCTTTTACCTCTTCCCGAAGTTGGTCCAGGTCTGTGTCTCAATTGACAAACACATGGCAAGTGCAGTTCCGCAATGTGAAGTTATAAACATTGCTATTTACAAAAAAAAACAGTGGATTGTTTAAATGGTGATATATTGGAATGTGGAGAAAGTGAGGACTAGAGGTGAAAGTCGAAAAATGTGGCATTGGAAAAGCACAACAGGTCAGGCAGCATCTGAGGAGCAGGACAGGGAACGTTTCGGGCACAAGCCCTTCATCAGGAATGAATATGGATGTACTAAGGGGTCTCAGAGTCCCTCCACACCAGTCAATGCCAGTTGTCGGGCAGATGCAGCAGGCAATGAGCAAGGCAAGTGGTATATTACGAAGAGGAATTGAGTTCAGAAGTGGGGTCATTGAACATATTTAAGGCGAAGTTCATCTGAGTTTTGAACAACAAAGAAGTGGATGGTTATGGGGGGAGGTAAGAAAATGGTTTTAAGACCAGTACAGGTCAGTCACAGAGTCTGACAGCACTGAACAGACCCTTCATCCAACTAGTCCATGCTGAGTATGTTCTCAAACTAAACTCGTCCCACCTACCAGTGTTTGGCCCATAACCCTTCCATCTTTCCTATTCATGTACTTATCCAAATGTCTTTTGAACGTCGTAACTATACGTGTATAAAATCATGAGGGGCATGGATAGGATAAATAGACAGAATCTTTTCCCTGGGGTGGGTGAGTCCAGAACGAGAGGACATGGGTTTCGCGTTAGAGGGGAAAGATACAAAAGAGATCTAAGGGGCAACTTTTTCACGCAGAGGATGGTACGTTTATTGAATGATCTGCCAGATGAAGTGGTGAAGTCTAATACGATTGCAACATTTGAAAGGCATTTGGATAGGTTTTGTGAATAGGAAGGGTTTGGAGGGATATGGGGCCGTGTGCTGTCAGGTGGGACTCGATTGGGTTGGGATAGTTGGTCGGCATGGACAAGTTGGACCAAACAGTGTGTTTCTGTGCTGGACATCTCTATCTCAATGTTGAACATACTCTGTGACCTGGCCTCCACAGTTTTCTGTGACAACAGATTGCATAGATTCAGCAATCTCTGGCTCAAGAAATTTCTCCTAATCTCCATTCTCCCTTTATGCTGAGGCTATGCCCATGGGTATTAGTTTCTCCTCCCAATGAAAACATCTTCCCAATGTCCACTCTGTCCAGACCGTTCAACGTTCTGTACGTTTCAGTTAGATCTCCCTTGAATGTGGGCCTGTTAATCAGCATGAACCAAACCCTTCAGGATGAGGACAGCAGGGATTAGATTCAACAAAGTGAGAATGGAGGGTGAGAGTGTGGGATGGAGATTTTCAGCTTTTAGGGAATAAGGTAGGAAAGAAAGTTTAATGTAAATTATAATTGATCAGATGAGCCGATGGGCCAAGGAGTAGTGGATGGAGTTTAATTTAGACAAATATGAGCTGTTGCATTTTGATGAGGCAACTCAGGGCAGGACCAATGTGGTTAAAGGTAAATTAATGGAATTCTGTGCTCAAAGAAGCAGTAGAGGCAGCTTCATTAAGACACTGTTGATTGGGTTTTTTTGCGTGGCAAGGGAATTAAGGGTAGTTGGGATTTATGCAATTAGGAGGAGCTGAGACGATTGATCGATCCGCCATGATTTTAATGAATGGCGGGCCAAATGGGCTACTCCTTCTATTACTTTGAAACGACACCCTGCGTTTCCCATGGCCTACCCACCTAACCTGCACGTCCCTGGACACTGGGCAATTTAGCATGGCCAGTCCAAATCAAGGCCAGTGAGCAACGTAGTGATGTGGAAACCAAACACCAGAGAATGAGAGAAAGGGACAAGGAGAATAAATGTACTAGCAATCAAAACTGGATTCTCACCATCACAAAAAATAAAACTATAAGCTGCATTGTAAAAAAAAAAGCGAATTAATTGACTGCACACATTGAAGAGAATAATTATGATCTGAGACTCCTTACAGAGATATGGCTTCAGAATGACAAGGATTGGATCCAGAATTTTGAGGGGATACGTGGCATTCAATTCGAGTGAGAGGCTCAGTAAAGGTAGAGGGTGGGCACTGCTAATCAAAGCACTGATAACATGGTAGTCTGGTGTCAGCTCGGATTTCAGGTCCTGATTTCTCTGTCCTCTTCTCCCTGTTCCCACAGAGTAAGATGTTGTCTGTTCTCAGCTCAGCTGGCTTTCTGCTGAAACTTTGAACCCCTTTTACACCTTCCAGAGCAATGAAACATTCAGTTCATCAAGGCGTAATCCAAAATATTCTCAGCCTGACAACCATCCAGACTGAGAGAGTCATCGGAGCAGGGAATAAAACAAGAAAAATGAAACAAAATTAGACATAAATGCACATTTGTTGCTTAAAGTGTGTTCATTAGATAGTAAACCAGAATTAGGAGTCTCCCAGGATTCTTATCATCCCCCCCCCCCCCTTGAGGAATTCCCTCTCCCTAACAACATTTACATCAACAGAAATAAAGCATCGACTATCAAATAGACATAGAGATATACAGCACGGAAATAGACTTTTTGATCCAACACATCCATGCGGACAAGATGTCCTATATAAATCTAGTGTCCCATTTGCCAGCATTTGGCCCATATCCCTCCAAACCTATCCTATTCACACACCCATCCAGATGCCCTTTAAATGTTGTAATTGTACCAGCTTCCACCACGTCCTTGAGCCTATTTACCCTATCCATGCCCCTCATGATTTTATAAATGTCCATAAGATCACCGCTCAGCCTCCGACACTCCAGGGAAGCAGCCCCATCCTATTCAGGCTCTCCTTATACCACAAACCCTCCAACCCTGGCGACATCCTTGTCAATCTTTTCTGCACAGTTTCATGTCTCACAACGTTGTTCCTATCCAACAGTGGGGAGACCAGAATCGAATGCAATAATCCAAAAGTGGGCGAACCAATGTCCTGTACAGCTACAACATGACCTCCCAACTCCTATACCCAATGCATTCAATGAGCCAAATGGCTTATTTCTGCACTGCAGCGATTTAATGATTTGATTTTGTACTAGAGTCAATTGCAGTCACTGTCTCTGGTTTATGGTGTGTCAGGGTGGGATCACTGGTACCAGAATTGCATGCAATACTCCAGTCGCAACATGACCTCACGACTCCTGCACCCAGTGCATTGACTAATAAGGTCAGGCATATCAAACGCATTCTTCACTATTCTGTCGATGTGCGACTCCCCTTTCAAGGAACTATGAACCTACGATCGAATCATACAGCATGATCATGGACTTTTGGTCCAACCAGTTCATGCCAACCATAATCTCAAACTAATTCAGTCTCTCCTGCCTGCTGTTGGCCTGTATCCCTCCAAACCTTTCCTATTCATGTACTAAAACAAATGTATTTTTTTGTACCCGCATCCATTGCTTCCTGAGGAGGTTCATTCCACACATCAACCACTCTCTGTGTAAAATTAGTATTTGAATGGCAAGGATGAAGTTGAATTGAAATGGTTCATTGAAATAAACAGCTTCTACCAAACCCCCTACAGCAGGTATGGCAGCAACTCCAACTCTGGAGTCTCTCAAATCGGTATTTCCATGGAGTGGAGGGGAGAGTAAAGTGTTGGATTCACAGAGGTGGGCGTCTTCTGAGAGTGTAAAGCTAAAATTAAACCCCGTGATTTGCTTGAACTCAAACCGCATTGACGTGGAGGAGAGCGAAAGGAGTTTTAAAAGTGTCCTCCCCTCCCCATGTGCCTCATCTGCAAGGCAGCGCAGGCGCAGTGCGACCCCCCCCCTCCCCCCATTGTGGACGTCACAATGTGGAGGTAGCCCTGTCAATTTCAGAGAGAAACTCCCTCCCTCTGGGCAACATCTGGGAGCAAAACAATGTCTCCCCTTTTCCATTCCTCATCCTGGGAGGGGGAGAGAGAGAGGCGTGGGGGTGGGGGTGGGTGTGGAGTGAGGTGGAGACTGTTCACTTGTAGCAACTGGAGTGACTCCATGGAGGGAGCAGGCTCTCCAAAGGTGCTCAGATGCTCTCTGTCCCTCTCAAAGGTATTTTCCTTGTGTATTCCCTCAGTTTGGCACCCAAAGAGTTTGTACCCGGAAAAGGTTACTTCTTTCCTCATGCTCAGAATTATAAGGGTAGTTTCTCTTGGAACTGAGCAGTATTTAAGGGATTGGCACATTGATTTCAAATGTAGACATATATTGCTTCATATGGTGTATATCTAATATTGTTGGCTATTATAAAATCTTTGTGGCTATAATTGTTCACCTTCTAATGCAGTAATAGAGTCACGTTCTATATTTCTTGTCTTTTTTTATTTACTAGGACAGCAGGAAGTCATTCATTAACTTCACTGGCTTTCTTTTCCCAAGCAGCCTTGACATTTCATTATCATATTCTTGATTCAGCTCGATTTCCAGCACCTTTGTCGATAGCTTGTTCCAGGTTATTGCGATCTAAATTAAGTTTTCCTCGATACACACTTAAGGCTATCTTGTTGCATGAGGGTTTTCCGTGTCCTGCATAATATATGGTCAGCACTCATCTAGTGATCGACAGGAATTGCCACCGATGTTATATTCATTTAACAGTACTGACAGTGATCACTCAATTTGTGATTTTTTTTTTGCAGGAAGACTTGCAGAAAGAAATCTGAAAACAAATGATACATTATTTTCTGACAGAGCCACTTGAATCAATGGGGCTGAATATCAGCAGCCATTCAATTCGAGAAGAAATGTTTACTTTTGTTTGTATGAGAGATTTTGAACACTGGTATGGCAGGAATAATACTGAGACACCCGAGTGAGGGAGATTGAGTACGCTGTCTGTGAAAAATGTGTCAAACAATTTACTCAGCTTGGGGGATCAAAATCTCACCCCTCACAGTGGGGAGAGACTATGTATCCATTCTGTTTTTAATGTCAAACCCAGCGCGACACAAAGAATGCTCCCCTCATGGGGAAACCATGGAAACATGGGGACTGTGGGAAAGGGCTCCCTTCCCCATTGGAGCTAGACACCCACAAATGCGTTCTCACTGGGGAGAAGCCGTTCTCCTGCTTAGTGTGCGGGAAGGGATTCCGTTGGCTGTGCAGACTGCAGACACAGCAGCGAGTTTACACCAGGGAGAGGCCGTTCATCTGCCGCCATTGTGGGAAATGATTCATTCAGTCGTCCCACCTGCAGATACACCAGCAGGTACACACCAGAGAGAGGCTATTCACCTGCTCTCTGTCTTGGCAGCGATTCATCGATGCATCCCACCTCCTGAAACACCAGTGGGTTCACATGGGGGAGAGGCCATTCACCTGCTCTGAGTGCAGGAAGGGATTTGTCGATTCTTACACCCTGCTGACCCACCAGCAGATCCACATCGGAGAGACGCCGTTCACCTGCCCGAAGTGCGAGACTGCAAAATGTGCAGTCATGTGGGCAACTTGTGGAGGCACCAGCCGATCCATGCAACGGAGAGGCCATTCACATGCTTTGTGTGCGGGAAGGGGTTCAGTCAGACATCTACACTGCAATCGACATAAGGGTCCATATCATGGAGAGGGCGTTCATCTGCTCTCAGTGTGGAAAGTGCTTCACCCGCTCCTCCCACCATCGAGTTCTGGAATTTTTTGAGGATGTAGCTCTGAAGATGGACAAGGGAGATCCAGTGGACATAGTCTACCTGGACTTTCAGAAAGCCTTTGATGAAGTCCCACATAGGAAATGATTCATTCAGTCCCACACAGTGAGCAAAATTAGGGCGCATGGTATTGGGGCCAAAGTACTGACTTGGATTGAAAATTGGTTGGCTGACAGGAAACAAAGAGTAGTGATAAATGGCTCCCTTTCGGAATGGCAGGCAGTGACCAGTTGGGTACCGCAGGGATCAGTGCTGGGAACGCAGCTTTTTACAATATGCATTAATGATATAGAAGATGGTATTAATAGTAATATTAGCAAATTTGCTGATGATACAAAGCTGGGTGGCAGGATGAAATGTGATGGGGATGTTAGGAGATTAAAGGGTGACCTAGACAGGTTAGGTGAGTGGACAGATGCATGGCAGATGCAGTTTAATATGGATAAATATATGGTTATCCACTTTAGTGGCAAGAACAGGAAGGCAGATTACTACCTAAATGGAGTCAAGTTAGGTAAAGGGGCAGTACAAAGAGATCTGGGCTTTCTGGTACACCAGTCAAAGAAGGCAAGCATGCAGGTACAGTAAGTAGTGAAGAAAGCCAATAGCATAGTGGCCTGGAATATTGTGTGTAGTTCTGGTCTCCAAATTTGAGGAAAGACATCCTGGCTATTGAGGGAGTGCAGCGTAGGTTCACGAGGTCAATTCCTTGAATGGCGAGACTATCTTATGTTGAAAGATTTAAGCGACTGGGCTTGTATACCCTTGCGTTTAGAAGACTGAGAGGGGATCTGATTGAGACATATAAGATTATTAAAGGATTGCACACTCTGGAGGCAGGAAACATGTTTCCACTGAATGGGTGAGCCCCGAACCAGAGGACACAGCTTAAAAATAAGGGGTAGGCCATTTCGGACAATGTTGAGGAGAACCTTCTTCACCAGAGAGTGGTAGGTGTGTGGAATGCTCTGCCCCAGAAGGCAGTGGAGGCCCAGTCTTTGTATTCGTTGAAGAAAGAGTTGGATAGAGCTCTCAAGGATTGTGGAATCAAGGGTTATGCAGATAAAGCAGGAACAGGATACTGATTGAGGATGATCAGCCATGATTATAATGAATGGTCGTGTAGGCTCAAAGGGCAGAATGACCTACTCTTGTACATATTGTTTATTGTCTATTGAGTTCATGTGCCATTGCAGGGGGATTGAAGGAGCGACGGCTGAGTGCCATTATCGACTGGACTATCAACCCAGTTCCGGGAATTCCCGGGGTTTGAATCACGCCAAGGCAGATGGTGGGATTGGAATCCGGTCAGAAATTTGGATTTCTGAATCTAAGAATGAAACCATTTTTGGGGGGAGAAACTGCCATCTAATTCTCTCATGTCCCTTTTAGGAAAGGAAACTGCCATTGTGGGAAATGATTCACTCAGTCATTTCAACTGCATCCTTTGTCCGGTCTGGCCTACACCTGACTCCAGACCCACAGCAGCATGGTTGACTCTTGACTGCCCCCCTCCATGGCAAATGAGTGGGAGTAACTTAAATGGATACAGTGTGTGGGTTGAAATTGCTGAGTGAGACAATACTTCCTTCAGCTTAAGGCTCTCCCAAGGACCAATTATAAAGGGACAACTCGGTGCTGACTAACAGTAAAGCAAGTGGAGTTGGGAGGAGTATGTGAGCTTTGAGCTGTTTTTAAAAAAAAAACACTTCTTTTCACACACTTTTTTTGCTGGGGAGATCTGAAGCTGTAACAAAGTTGGGTGACAATAAAGGTTACTTGAACTTAACCCCAGTCTCAGACTGTCAGTGAAACCTATGAGATCCAATAGGTTTTTGTTTTAAAGCTGCTCAATTCTTTCAACCTCTTGCACTAAGTTTCAGAAGGAGCAGTGAATGAGTAGCTAATATCGCTAGAAATTGTAAAGTTTTCATCTCTGCAAGTATTGCATCGTTTCATTCACATTGTAAGGTTTACTGGCAGCACCTGGAAGTGTGGGATGTATTCACGAGAAACAAATTTAAAAATCATTCAACACCAGGTTATAGTCCAACATGTTGATTTGGAAGCACTAACTTTCGGAACACTGCTCCTTCATCAGGTGTTTGTGGAGCAGGATCATTGGAGAATCTACAGCAAAAGATCGCAGTTTTATGCAACAGAAATGATGATATAGAACAAACCTAGATTGTTGTGAAGTCTTTCATCTTTTAGAATGGGATGCAGGTTTTCGTTCATTAATATGTAAATCCCAGAACTTGTTTGAAGACACATTCTCGAGACAACTTAAGGTCTGTATCCCAATCTTGATTAGGAATTTATAAAATCTCACATGGATTGACTGCCTGTAGATTGTATTTGGCTCAAAAAGCGCACAATGTATCTGCAAATACAAATCACACCAAAGCCTTATATGTAAATGTGCATGCATGAGAGTATGTGTGAGTGTGTGCATGCTTGATAAAGTGTGTGAGTGATAGATACTGTTCTGGCTGAGATATTGAGAGACCCTGGTGTAAGTAATTACGAATGCAATTATTTTGGTCACAGAATTGGACAATCATTTTGCAACAAAGTGATCTACTCTGATAAGGAGGGAGTGTTCATTTCTAGGGTAAGTGAACAGTTTGGAGATCAGGGAGATGAAGTTCCAGACACTTGGGAAGTGCTAGAAATGAATTTGATAAATAAGACAAAGAACTGTGGATGCTGGGAATCTGAAACAAAAACTGAGAACACTGGAAAATCTCAGCAGGACTGGAAGCATCTGTGGAGAGAAAGCAGAGTTAAACTTTCGAGTCCAACAACTCCTCTTCAGGATTCTGAAATAGTTTGTGAGAACCCCTTAAGTCATCTGCCCAGCTCTAAGACCAGAATACACAGGAGCAGGATGAAGCCATTTGGCTCATCGAGTCTGCTCCACCAGTCGATCATGGCTGATACATTTCTCCATCCCATTCTGCTGCCTTCTCCTCATAACCCTTGACCCCTTACTAATCAAGAACCTATCTCTGTCTTAAATGCCCTCAATGACTTGGCATCCTCAACCCTTCTCCTAGTGGAAACATCATCTCCACGCCCACACTATCCAGTCAGAGAGTAGTACAGCGCTGCCTGACCCACTGTGATCTCCAGCATTTGTTGTTTTCAGGAAGGATTCCAGCATCTACAACAACACGCTTATAAATTTTGTACCCAGTTGGTTAGCTCTCCCTGGATCCCGTGAGATTTAACCTTACTCAACAATCCACTGTGCTGAACAATTAACAAAGTTCCCAGCCCCCACCTCTTTCTGCACACATGGGCAGCACGATGGATCAGTGGTTCGCTCTGCTGCCTTACAGCGACAGGGAACGGCTTTCGATTCCAGCCTTGGGGCGACTGTCTGTGTGGAGTTTGCATATTCTCCCTGCCGTGTCTGCTGGTTTTCACCCGGGTGCTCTGGTTTCCTCCCAAAATCTAAAGGTGTTCAGTTTCGGGAGAAGTGGCCATACTAAATGGGCCCATAGTGTGCAGTAAGTGTCGTGGCATGGGATAGGGTAATATGTTAACATGGGTTACGCATTGGATGGTCGATGTGGACTTGTTGGGCTGAATGGCGTGTTTCCCCATTGCAGGAATTCTACGTGGCATTCCCCCAACTCCAAAGTCTCAGCACTCTTGGCTTTTCCCATGGACAGTGTGGGGGAGGGAAACAATGTTTTACACGGGAGTAAGGTTCCGTGAGTGTGAAGCTAAAAGTAAACGCAGTGCATTGCTTGAGTTGTTTTCCCCGGTATACCAGAGGCTGAGGGGTAATCTTACAGACGTTTATAGAATCATGAGAGGCATGGATAGGATAAATAGACAAGATCATTTCCCTGTGATGGGAAAAGTCCAGAACAGGAAGATATTATGTTTGGGGTGAGGGAGGCAAGTGTAAGGAATGATCTGCCGGAGGAAGTGGTGGATGTAGGTCCAATTATAACATTTAAAAGGCATCTGGATGTGTATATGAATAGGAAGAGTTCAGAGGGATATGGGCCAAGTGCTGCTAAATGAGACGAGATTAATTTAGGCTATCTGGTCGGCACGGATGAGTTGGACTGAAGGACCTGTTTCTGTGCTGTGTATCTCTGTGACTCTGGCTTACCTGTAATGTTTGCCCTGCCTGTGTGTTCAGTTTCTGTCTGGTGTCGATGCCAATGCCTTGATATCTCATTTCCTCCATCGCCCCACTTCCACCTCCCTAGATGTTAACCATTTCGTGTCTGGTTGTTTCTCAAGAAGCTGCATTGAAGGTTCATCCTGAATTGCCACTTTGTTTGGTTCCCAAAATCAGACTTACTCACTCCTCGATGTCGTGAAAGATACTAACTCTCAGGTCGAGGTATCCAAAATTCAGAGGTGTCTATCTTGATGTTTTCAGTTTTCGGTCTCTGTAAGATCTTGTGTCAGTACCGTCGGGAGGATTAGTTTGAGCGGAGTGAGAATAGAGGGGTGAGAGGGGGTGGGATGGTGCTTTCAATTTTGTAGAAAAAGAAATGAATATTCTGCAGAAAGTAGAATTGCTTGTTTGGAATTTCTAACCTGGACTGACAGTAATGACTTTTGTAATCTCTTTTTACAGATTATTTGAAGATCTGAAGACGGAAGTTTCAATATCCATAGATGAAGAGCTTTGCCTGAAACATTGACTCTGCTGCTCCTCAGATGCTGCCTGATCTGCTGTGGTTTGACTCTGACTCTCCAGCATTTGCAGTCCTCAATTTCACGTCAATGTCTGGCAGTCACTGAATCCATCGGGACGATAACAATTTTCGACTATGATTCTGTGAGAAGGAACCAAGCTTTTTGGTTCCTCTTTCAGTACGTTTTCAGCATCAGTGAGACTGGAAGAGAGACCTGACTGTTGCAGCACTCTGATTGTGGAGCCAGTAAAAGTTATACGGACTGGGAAGAGGAATTCACGGCAGGGACGTGCTGTACACGCGTTTGTGTGCAGCTGAAGCTTCGGTCATGGAGAAACCCAAGGAATCCCGTCCCGTGGAGAAACCATAAATATGTGGGAACTGTGGGAAAGGCTTCCGTTTCCCATCTGACCTGGAGACACATGGGCGCAGTAACACCGGGGTGAGACTGTTCTCCTGCCCTGAGTGCGGGAAGACCTTCAGCAATTCCTCTGTACTGCAGAGGCACCAGGGGGTCCACACAGGCGAGAGGCCATTCTCCTGCCCCGAATGCGGGAAGGCCTTCAGCTATTCCTCCTTCCGACTGACCCACCGCCGGGTCCACATATTAGAGAAGCCCTTCAGCTGCTCGAAGTACGGGTAGGCCTTCAATGATACCTCTGCCTTGCTGAGGCACCAGCGGGTCCACACCAGGGAGAGCCCGTTCTCCTGCCTCAAGTGTGGGAAGGGCTTTAGCCAGGCATCCCACCTTCGGGTCCATACGGGGGAGAGGCACTTCCCCTGCCCAGAGTGGGGGAAGGCCTTCAGCAATTCCTTCCACCTGCTGAGGCACAGGTGGGGCCATACCGGGGAGAGGCCGTTCACCTGCCCCGTGTGGAAGCGGAGGTTCTCATCACTCTGCACCTTGCAGAAGCACCAGCGGACACACCAGTGCTCCCAACAATCTGATTCTGCTGGTGAAACTGCTGTGGGTCACTGCGAGGACTGAAACCCTGCACATTCTGACAGTGCTTATAATGGGAGAGTCAGTCGGATTTTTTTGTTTTATGCTGTCGTGCTCCACCACCCCTGCAACTTTGCTTCCAGTGGGAGCTGCTGCTCATTGAGACCAGGCGCTGTTCTCTTCAGTTTTTTTTTGTCCAGTTAAACAATTATTGACTCTGACTAGGAACGAGCTCCAGTCTGTAAGAAATAGCTGAATACTCCAGGGTGTCCATTCGCATTCATCAGTGACTTAGAAATTAAATTTATGGTTATGTGCCTGTGAAGAACTCATCATTGAAGGATTGCCCAACGGCTTGGCAAGCCATTGTTGGAAACTGTTTGCTTGAATTGATAATTTTAAAAATTCTCTTCCTTAATTTACCCTTCAAGTTTCTGCCTCTGAGATGGTGGCGGACTTGATCAAAGGGATTAAATCATTGCTATTAACTGGATTATCTTGTTTAACTTTGCCTGAGTAAATTTGTGGTATTCGTAATTGTTTGTTTTTGTTTAAATTATAATTCTGGTGTGCAAGATCTGTTCGTCAAGTGTGGTTCTCTTGATGAAACTGCTGTGGGTAACTCCCAGTAATGAGCCCCTGTGATTTCTGACAGTGTGTGTGAAGTGGGAGAGTCAGTGGGCTTTTTTGTTTTATGCCCTTGCCCCACCTAGCCCCGCCGCCAACTGATTCCATTGGGCGTTGCTGCTTGTTGAGCCCAGGAGCTGTTCTCTCGAGATTCTACTGTCCAGTTAAAGAATTGTTGGCTCTTTCTGGGAATGAGTCCCAGCCTGTAAAAAAAATGGCTGAATACTTTGGGGTGTCTATTCACATTCAGTAGTGACTTTTAAATTAGATTTACAGTTACGTGTCTGTGAAACAGTCATAGTCCAACGATTGCACAAAGGTTTGGCAATACATTGTTGGAAACTGTTTGCTTGAATTGGTAAGTTAAAAATTTTTTTTTCTTAATTTTCCCCTTAAGTTTCAGTCTCTGAGATGGTGGGGTACTTGATCAAAGGGTTTGAATCATTGCTATTAATTAGATTATCTTCTTTAACTTTGCCCTAGAAAATTTGCCATATTTATAATTGTTGGTTTTTGTTTAAATTATAATGTTGATGAGCAAGATCTGTTCTTCATCAAGTCTGGTTCGGGACAGCTGAGAAATTGAGGGATATTGCATGTTTTAATTTCACTGTGTTGTGAATCTAGTGGCAGTGACATTCATTTGTATTGGGTTGATTACCCTTAGTTGTAGTGTCTTCCACCCCAACTATTCACTATGGTAGTGAGTTCCACAGTCTCACCACACTCTGAGGTTTTTCATGAAATCCTTAGTAGAGAATTGTAAGGGGAAATGTTGACAAGGGCAGAATATAGGGTCTTAACTGCAAAAGCCAGGAAGACATTCGACAAAGTAAAACCATGACAATGTCGGGATAAATAAGGAACTTTGACAGCAATGAAGAGGTCACACGTCAGAGTTCAAGATAATGGTCGTGACAAAAAGAAAAAGTACTCTGCAGTTATTGGATACAGTAATTAAGCAAGTTTCTAGATGCTGTAGTGGGTTGAATACGATAACGTAAGAGATGAAATAACCAAAACCACGAATGTAATTTGATGTCGGTAACCATAAAGCAAGTGCATACTATTGATTGATATAGGCCAATTGCGTGCAAGTAGGTCATTCAGGCCATCGAGTCAACATTGACTGACCGTCCCACCCAGACCCAGTTTGTTACACTATCCCTGTAACCCTGCATCTCCCATGGTCAATCCACCCTCACCTGCACATCCTTTGGACTGTGGGAGGAGGCCAGAGCACCACAGGAAGCCAACGCAGACACAAGGGGAGAATGTGCAAACTCTAAACACAGTCGGTCCGAGGGTGGGATCAAACCCAGGTCACTGATGCCGTGAGGCAGCAGTGCTAACCGCCGTGCCACCACCACGTGCTGCTCTCTAAAGAAGTGAATTTCAAAGACTCGAGAACACTTGTGAGAAAAACAAAACTCTCCGATCTTAAATGAGAGACTAGTCTCTGGCTAGAATTGAGTTGACATTGCATTTACATTAAGTCCTCTCCAGATGTTATACAGCTCCATCGGATCATCTGTTTCTTCTAAACTCAAACTGATACAAGCCCAGCCTGACATCCCTTTGTCCCCGATTATAAGTTGAGTAAATGAGCGACCCTCGACCTCACTGGTATGACAAAGGATGCCCTCAATCCAAGTTGACCTTAACTGTCTAACCTCTTGACCTCCATGCCACAATGTGGTCAGCCGCAACTCAGCCCTGAACGAGAGCAGAGGAACTGACCAGACAGCAGTGAGGTGGACACTGCATTCCCAGAGAATATTTTTCACATGAGAATGTTGTTCAGCTCACATTCGGATCATTGCAGGGACTCTGTCTCCTGTCAATTAAATGTCTTTGATCCCAATAACAGTCTAGTTTTGTTGTATATTGTGTGTGTTTTATCTGTGTTTCACGACAAGATTTTCTGTTGCTGTCATTCCCATTAGGATGTGTGAATTCAGTACCAGATAATAGTCTCAGTTCTGAATTTTCCTTGAGGATTGGTGTAGAATCGACTAAGTGTCAGTCAGAATGGGAGAAGCTCTACTGTTTATTTAACCCTTTGCTGTGCTTCTCCTAGGACTGTATGAATGGGGAAGTGTGGAGAAAATTTTACTCTGTATCTAACCCAATGCTCTTTCTGTGTTGGCAGCGTTTGTTGGGGACAGTGTTGAGGTAGCTTCCCTTGAAATTTAAGAGGAGAGGAAGCTGTATTCTGATTGTCATCCCATGCTGTCCTTGTCCTGGGAGGTTTAGATGGCATCTATAATTGAAGTGAATGCAGACTTGGCTGTTGGAGTGGAGGTTATTCTGACTGAGCACACCCATCTTTGAGATTGCTGTGCTGATCAAGACAGTCTCAGACACCTTTATGCACTTTTCCAACCAACCACAGGGTGGTTAAGGATGGGTATAAATGCTGGCATTGCCAGCGATGCCCACGCCCCATGCATGAATAAATACTTTATGTTTAAAATTTACATTCACGTTCCAAACCCTCTAAAATATGATTACTTACATGGAAAATTCCTGTCGGCTGGAATTTCATTTTAAAACATAGGAATGTGTCAACCATGTAGAAATATAACAAGAACAACAAATGGAGAATTTAACAGGTAATGAGCAGGACCAGAATGCTGAGTCAGCCTGACCTCCATGGCTGAGAGAGTTCTCCCAGATGTTGAAGTTACACCAGTGCCTTTTACTCGTGCAGCTTCCCCAAAAGTTTGTCCCTGATGTAAGATCATTCAATGACTCGAAGTACGAACTGATTTTATCTCCATAGCTGGTGCCAGACATACTAATTCCAGCCCTTCTGCTCTACCCTTTTATGGGATTTGAGATTCACTAATTCAGTGTAATAAAGAACTGCAGATGCTGGAGATCTGAAACATAAAAATGCATCAAATGCTAGAGAAACTCAATAGGACTGGCAGCACATGTGGAGAGAGAAGCAGAGTTAGCATTTCAAGTGCTGTGACCCTTCTTCACAACTGTTCTGGACTCAGGCCAGGATATTGACTCTGTTTCTTTCTCTCTCTCTCCACCGGTGTTGCCAGACTGGCTGAATTTCTCCAGCAATTTCTGTTATGACACTTTCATAAGGTTGATGTTTGTTATCCATCCCTAAGTGAAAGGTGTCTTGCTTGTGCCAATTCAGAGGGCAGTTTAAGAGTCAACCACATTGCTGTCGGTCTGGAGTCACATGTAAGACTGACCATGCAAGGATGGCAGTTTCCCTCCTGAAAGGACATTGGTGAACATGGGATTTATGACAATTGACGTCAGTGCCATCGATACCATACTGAGACTAACTTTGTGTTCCCCATTTATGATTTGAATTATTCACATCTCACCTCTTGCTGTGGTGGGATTTGAACTCATGTTCCCTGGATTACTCATGCTGTGACATTATGACTACACTGTTGTTTCGCATTCTTTTGTATTTTGTGTTTGCTGTTTACGTCTTTGTCCTCTGATGTTTGGGAAATTGAACCTGTTTAAAAGATTGCCCTAAACTTGTCCCTTTGACCAAGTCTTTAGTCACCTGTCCTAATCTGTGCTCCGGTCTTGTGATTTTTAAAGGAATTCTCATTATGTTCATGTGAAGCACTTTGACATAGTTAACTGTACCACAGGTATTACTTGAATGCAGCTAGTGTCCTTATCTTAATATCTGAAAGTACAGGGTCATATTTTAAATGTAGAAGACAAAAATGAAGATGATTTCTTTTCTTTCTGAGGGTTGTGTGTCTTCTTCAAAAGGCAGTGGATTCAAAATCTTTAAGGCAGAGGAAGATAGGTTCTTGATAACCAAGTGGATGAAAGATTGTCGGGGATATGTTGGAATGTAGAGTAGAGGTTGAATTCAGATCAGCCATGATCTTATTGAATGTTGCAGCAGGCTCGAAGTGCCGAGTGGCCTACTCCCGCCCATTATATGTTTGTATCAAGCAGTCTGTGTCTCCCCTCTTACAGCTATGAACTGGGTAATTCCATTCCAATATTGCCCCTTGTAGACAGTTAATTGAACACCAGATGGCCCCCTCTTGGGAGCAGGCACATTGTAGCAATTGCAGTATTTCTTGTGTTAATTTTGTTGCTTCTTACTCAGTGTTGCTGAGAATCTTCGAAATAAAAAACAAAATACTTCTTTTATTATCGCACCAATGGAAGTGTAGGTTTGGATGTAACATTGTTGAATTAGCCATTCCCATCACTTCCAGAATTTTGTGTTTAAAGCCCTCGAGTCTGGTTTCCACCCCTGAAACAGTTCTTATCAAGGTCATATTTAACATCCTTTGTAACGGTGACAGGGCTAAATATTCCCTCGTCGACCTGCGGACAGCCTTGATCAGGGTTAAAACAGTACTGACCCTCTCCAACATCACTCTATCCTCTGGGAGGGTCTGCTTTTAGCGTCTTCAGTTCTTAATTGTTTCACCGTAGCTGCTGGTGTTGGCATCTGTACTGATGATATCCAACTGTGCCTGAACACCACTTCTCTCCCGACTACTCTGTCATTCATAATTTACCAATAATTTCATCTGAATGCCTGCCCCATTTCCAGCATTGGATAACCATAAACATTCCCTTAGTTAAATATTGTGAAGTGTGAAGCCATTGTTTTAGCCCCAAATTTCGACGTGACCCCCACCCCCCAAGTAACTCTGCTGACAGGCTTCATGTCACATTTAAAACTAGGATCGATAGATTCATGAAGAGTCGGGGAATGAACAGTTACAGGAAAAGGGCAGGAAAGTGAATGTGGGGAATGCCACATCACCCAGAATCCAACTGAATGGAGAAGCAGGCTCAACGGGCTGAATGGCATATTCCTGTTCCTATTTCTTATGGTTCCCGAGCCCTTACCTCTGATACAGGACACTGACGTCAGTGTGTGCCATTACTGAGAGTGCCGATGTTCCCTTGTGTAATATCAACAACTTAGCAGCTGCTAAAACCTCTTGCTCCTTGATTACCTCCAAACACAACAAGCCAAAATGTTCAGGGGAGGCGATGGCCGACTTTATTGTCACCAGACTATTCACCCAGGTAATGTTCCGGCGACTTGGATTTACAACCTGCCGCGGCAGATGGTGGAATCTGAATTCAATATAAATCTGGAATTAAGAGTCTAATGATGAAATCGTTGTGGTTTGTTGTAAAAACTTATCTGATTTTTTGCTGTCCGATCCTGACCTGATCTACTTGTGATTCAGATCCACTGTCAGCTGGTTGAATCTTCACTGCACTTTCAATCAAAACCTCCACTATAACCTCCCTACTTTTATACTCCATTTAAAGGCCAATCTCCCTTTTGCCTTCCCTATTAGTCACTGTGCTCCCAGAAGCAGGATTGTGGTTCAGTTTAAAGTAGGTCCTATATCTCTGATTACATCGATCCACAAGGCAGTGAAGAAAGGTTTAGGCACACTAACCTTCATCACTTCGGGAATTGAGTATAGATGTTGGCAAGTTATGTTGTAGTTATACAGGACGTTGATGAGGCTGCACCTGGAATATTGTGATCAGTTTTGGTCCCCTTGGTGTTCTGACTTCTGACTTCTTCATCTCTGGGTTTGTGTTGAACTTGATGGGATACTTTGTCCAACTCAGCATGTTTTAACAGTATCCCTCAGAGGGATTCATCTGAAACTTTTCAGGAGGTGAGCTCAACAAGATTGAAGTATTCAAAGTTACTAGGACTCTATTTTAAACTTAGATCAGGACTAGTCGTCAGAGACACATACAGCATGGAAACAGACCCTTTGGTCCAACTTGTCCATGCTGACCTGATATCCTAAATTAATCTACTCCCATTTGACAACACCTGACCCATATACTCTGGCAGCTCATTTCATATAAGTACCACCCTCTGCATGAAGAAGTTGTCAATTTAATATATTTCGCCTCTCACCCTAAACCTATGCCCTCTAGTTCTGGACTCCCCTATCCCAGGGAAAAGACCTTGTCTATTAACCTGTCCATGCCCCTCATGATTTTGTAACCTCTATTAGGTCACTCCTCTGCCTCTGATGGTCCAGTGAAAACATTCCCAGCTTATTCAGCCTCTCGCTGTAGCTCGAACCCTCCAACCCCCAGCAACATTCCCGTAAATCGTTTCTCACAGAGAAGTCAACGTTTCAGTCCTGAAGAAGAGTTAATACCCAAAACACTGACTATTCCACATCCTGGTGCTGCCTGGCTTGCTGTATTCTCCCAGCCTCCTGCTTGCGTACTTCGGGTTGCAATATGTAGTGGCTCAGTGTTTACCACTGCAGGCTCACAGTGCCGGGGACCCAGGTTTGATTCCAGCCTTGGGTGGCTGTCTGTGAGGAGTTTTCATATTCTCCCAGTGTCTGCGTGGGTTTTCTCTGGGTGGTCCTGTTTTCTTCTATAGTCCAAAGATGTTCAGGTCATGTGGATTGGCCATGCTTAACTGCCCATAGAGTTAGGTACATTAGTCAGAGAGAAATGGGTCTGGATGGGTTACTCTTCGGAGGGTCGATGTGGACTTGTTGGGACAAATCGCCTGTTTCCACACTGTAGATAATCTCATCTGCACTACTTTTGTCACGAACGAATGGCTGAGTAGACTCGATGGGCCGAATGGCCTAACTTCTGCTCCGATGGTCTTGCGGTCTCACGTTTCTCTGGATCATTTCATTTGGCGATGTGCAGTCCCTGGCTCAATGAGCAGCAGTTTCCAATGAAAGCAAAGCTCACATGTTGGTTGAATTCCTACAGTGTGGAAACAGGTCCTTCAGCCCAACACATCTGCACCGACTCTCCGAAGAGTAACCCACTCAGATCCATTGTCCTACCCTCCATAAATTGCACACAGACCCCCAAGGGTGGAAGTATTCCTGGGCTCCTGGTGCCATGAGGCAGCAGTACTAACCCTGAGCCACCATGGGTTTGTAGTTGTGGGGGTTGGGGGAGGCAATTGCAGTCCAGCAGAAAACAAAAACAGCCCACCTACTCTCCCACTGCACCCACTGTCAGAACTGGCAGGAGGTTTAGTCCTTGGGGGTGACTAAAGGCAGCGTTACCGGTGGGATCTGATTGCTGGGAGCGCTGGTGCCCCCGCTGGTGCTTCCGCAATTTGCAGGAAAACGTGCACCTCTTCCCTCACTCGGGACAGTGAAGGGCCTCTCCCCCGTGTGGACACACTGGTTCTTCAGCAGGGAGGAGGAATTGCTGAAGGCCTTCCCGCACTCAGGGCAGCAGAACGGCCTCCCCCCCTCCACCCCCATCCCCCCGTGTGGACCAGCTGGTGCTTCAGCAGTGTGGAGGAGCGGGTAAAGCCCTTCCCACACTCGGGCAGGAGAATGGCATCACCCCGGTGTGGATGGACTGGTGCATCAGCAGGGCGGAAAAATTGATGAAGGCCTTCCTGCACTTAGGCAACTGAACGGCCTCTCCCCAATGTGGACCCACCAATGGGCCTGCAGGTCGGAGGAAAGAGCAAAGCCCTTCCTGCACTCGGGGTAGCAGAACGGCTTCTCCTCAATGTGGACCCACTGGTGTCTCAGCAGGTGGGAAGAACTGCTGAAGGCCATCTCGCACTTGGGGCCGGAGAACAGCCTTCCCTGGTGAGGACCAACTGGTGCGTCAGCAAGGCAGAGGAATCACTGAAGGCCTTCCCACACTCAGGGCAGCAGAAGGGCCTCTTCATCTCTGTGGACCCATTGGTGCTTCAGAACCCTTTCAAATTTCACAATATCCATCTGATAGGAGGGAGACTAGAATTGTACACAATATTTCAAAAGTGGTCTAAAAAATGTCCTGCACAACCACAACATAACCTCCCAACTCCAATACTCAGTCAGAGGATTGCGAAAGCTTTCAAAACCCACAAAAACCAAACAGGAAAGAATGGAGGGTCAAACCGAATTTTTGAGAGTCACCTTGAAAGCATCCCTGAGAAATCGGAGGAGGGGGTTTATTGGGGACCCGTTCTCCTTAAATACACTATATTCGTAATTCTCTTGTGCTCTTCGTAGTTTCTCTGTGCTGCAGTGTGTTGTGGCTCGTTGAAATAATCTCCTGATGCAGCTTCGTTTGTGGGTATTGGGATGATTGCTTCTGCAGTTAAGTACTTGGTTTGGGTCTGTTGTTTTTCTGTAGATGCCAGTTTGAAGTTCCCCATTGACTGTTTGCTCTACTGTGACATCCAGGAATGGCACTTTGTTGTTGTTCTCCTCCCCGTCAAACCAGGAGCACCCCTTAGACCATTGTCTCACTACTTGGAACACCAATATACAGACTATTCAAAGGCCTCCACTGAAGGCTAAAACACCTAGTCGAAGATTCACTCCACTCCATTTACTCCATCCAAGAATTCGTGAACACTAAAGACACTGAGATAGAACAGGATGGATTAATGTTGTCCTTTGACATAACAGTCCTGTTCACATCCATTAACATCAACGTGGCCAAAGAAAGCTGAAGACACTACTCGAAGAACCAAAGACACAAACACAGCATCAACTTCATCAGCAAAGACAGCACTGTCGAGCTCGTGGAACTGTGCCTTAGCATCCACTTCATATTCAATAACAAGCCCTACAAACAAATCAACGAAATACGCACGAAACCTCCAGCATCAGGATTCCTAGCAGAAGCAATAATGCAGAGACTCGAACAAACAGCCCTTCCAACGATCCAACCCAAATTTTGGGTCCGCTACTGCGATGACACTTTTGTCATCAAAAACTGAAACAAATTGGAGGAAACCTACAACACCATCAACAATATCCTTCCTGGCATAAAATTCACAAAAGAGGAGGACAACAACAAAGTGCCATTTCGAGATGTCACAGTTGAGCGAACAGTCAATGATAAATTCAAAACAGCGTCTACAGGAAAACAATGCACGCGAACCAAGAACTTAACTACAGAAGCAATCACCCCTACACATACAAACTTATCTGAATCAGGACACTATTTCAACGAGCCACGACACACTGCAGCACCCAGGAACTACGAAAATCAATAAATAACTGTGCAGAGCATTTAAGAAGAACTGGGAGCCTGTAAACCCCCTGAAAACAGTTTCCCTGATCAGGAATTGAACCCGGGCTGCGGCGGTGAGAGCGCCGAATCCTAACCACTAGACCACCAGGGAGACGCAAGAACGGCCTGATAGCTCTACTGAAAATTACCTCCCTGCCCGGAAATCGAATCCGGGCCGTGGTCGTTCGAAGGCTTTCACCTGTGTATCCAACAATGTCATTTCTTGTATGCATTGCTCCCAATGCGGTCTCCTGTCCATTGGGGAGACTGGAGACTCCTCGCAGAGTCAAGTCACAGCGCTTGAGGGAACATCTTCCGGACACCCGCACCAATCAACCCCATCGCCCTATGGCCCAACATTTCAAACCCCCTCCCACTCTGCCGAGGACATGCAGGTCCTGGGCCTCCTCCATCACCGCTCCCTCCCCACCCGATGCCTGGAGGATGAACATCTCATCTTCCGCTTGGGGTAAATTCAACCCCAGGCCATCAATGTGGACTTCATCAGTTTCCTCATTTCCCCTCCCCCCACCTTACCTCAATTCTAGCCTTCCAGCTCAGCGCTGTCCTCATGATCTCTCCGACCTGCCAATCTCCCTCCCCACCTATCCGCTCCACCCTCCTCTCTGATCTGTCACCTCCATCCCCACCCCCATTCACCTATTGTACTTTTTGCTACCTTCAGCCCAGCACACCCCAGCCCCAATTTATCTCTCCACCCTGGAGGGGTCCTGCCTCTATTCCTGATGAAGGGCTTTTGCCCGAAACGTCGATTTTCCTGCTCCTCGGAAGCTTTCTGACCTGCTGTGCTTTTCTACAACCACTCTGATCTAAGCTCTGCTTTCCAGCATCTGCAGTCCTCATTTTAGCCGACCCAATAAACTCAGTGTGCCGATTTCACATCAACAAACTGACACAAGTAGACACAACGTCTGCAGAAACCCTAGCCATGTTACAATAAAGACATCTGGGAAATGATGTCCGGAAAACTCAATCCTCTCAGCATCATGGTAGCCCACAAACCTACCAACACACTTAAACAGCGGCTAATGAACCTGAAATACCCGATACAAACAAGCAGCAAACGAATGTAATTTACAAAATACCATACAAGGAAATATATACATGAACTCTGCCGCACAGTTCTCTGTGGCAAGAAATGCTGGCATGAGATAAGGAAGATTTTTTCAGCCAAAACGAATCGACACTGACTGGACAGACATTTAAAATCAACGCTGTCTGCCCAGAATGGAAGACCCGAAGGGATGGACAGTTTTCTTATTTCCTGAAGATTTACAAAGCTGAGACCGGGTTTTGGTGTTTGTTCACTTTCCACTCCCAAGAGCCGCAGTGGTTGGGGCGGTGAGTTGGGGAAAGTGAAATGTGCCCGTGAGCAGCATGTGGGTCTCTTTCAGCTTCCCCTCCTCTGACAGCGCTGTGACTTGACTCTGATGTTCTCAGGGACAGTTACTGACGCGAGACAGTGAAAAGAGTCTCGTTCCTGCAGATTAGGAATTGCACCCATACGCCGGTTTCATGACAATGAGAAAGATTAATTGGGATGCGTAAAGAAGCTGTGAGCTGCAGTTGAAACAAGTAGGTGGAGTCAGATACGTCATCCATTGTCCCCATGGTCCTGAAGAAATGTTTGCTTTTGTCTGCTTGAGAGACTTTGGACACTGGTGTGGCAGGGAGAATACTGAGATACCGAGTGAGGGAGATTAAGTGCGCTGACTGTGAAAAGTGCTTTAAGCCATTTACTCAGATTGGGGAATTAAAATCACACCCCTCGCAGTGGGAAAGACTATGTCCCCGCTCTGTTTGTAATTTCAAACCCAGAGCAACACAAGGAAAGCTCCACCCAATGGGGAAACCGTGGAAATGTGGGGACTGTGGGAAAGGATTCCCTTCCCCATCAGTGCTGGAAACCCACAGACTGATTCAGAATGGGGTGAGGACGTTCACCTGCTCAGTGTACAGGAAGGGGTTCAGACAGAGAGAAGCCATTCACGTGCCCCATGTGCAGGGGAGAGTTCACTCAGTCAGCTGCACTGCTGACCCACCAGTGGGTCCACACTGGAGGGAGGCCATTCTCCGACTGTAAGTTTCAAAATGGCTTCACCTGCTCCTCCCACCTAAGGAGGCACCATCGAGTTCACGTGCCAGCGCAAGGAGATTAAAGGAGCGATGGCCAAGTGCTCCGATCAACCCAGCACTGGGGCGTCCCAGGTTCGAATCCCACTGCGGTAGATTGCAGAATTGGAGTTCGGTCAGTAATCTGGACTTCAGAATCTGAGGATGAAACCACTTTTAGGGGGAAAAAACACCACCTGATTCACTCATGTCCTTTTTAGTGAAGGAAATTGCCGTTGCGGGAAAGGGTTCACTCAGTCATCCCAGCTGCATGTTTTACCCGGCTGTACCAGGGATCCAGTTACAAACGGACAACTCAGCTGACCAACAAAGAAAGTGGGGTGGGGGAGTGGGTGCACTTTGACCTGGAGGTGTTTTCTTTAAAAACTACTTTTTGTATGCCTTTTTCCTGGGGAAATCTGAAGCTGTAACAAAATAGGGTCGTAGTAAAGGTTACCTGAACTTACCACCAGGTTTAGACTCTGTGAGGTCCAACAGGTTTTTGTTTTAAAGCTGCTCATTTCTTTCAGCCTCCAGCACTAATGTCATGTCTCAGAAGGACCAGTGAATGAGTAGCTAATATTGTTCCAAATTGTATATTTTTTCAGGACTTTTGGTTCATTGTTTCATTGGAATTGCAAAGTTTACTGGCAACAGTGGGAGGTGTGGGCTGTATTCACTGGAAACAAAGTTTTAAAATCTCACACACGCCAGGGTATATTCTAACAGGTTTATTTGGAAGCACTAGGTTTCGAAGTGCTGCTCCTTCTTCAGGTAGCTGTGGTGTAGAATCACAAGACACAGAAAATATCGCAAAAACATTAGAGTGTCATTCAACATAAGTGACATATTGAAGAAACCGAGATTACTGTTAAATCTTTCATCTTTTAAAATGGGCTGCAGATTTCGGTTCATTAATATGTACATTCCAGAACTTCTTTTAAGTCACGTTCTCCAGGAAACTTGATGTTTTATAAAAGCGGTAACACCTCACATCAAACAACGCATGAAAGCTGTGAGGTGAGAGTCTGTCTGTATCCCAATCTTGAGTCAGACTGGTTCTATTTCCAAATATATAATCCTGCAAATGCAAATTCACCCCAAATGTGTGAGTGCATGAATGAGAGAGACAGTGTGTATGTACGTGTGCAGGCTGGGTAAAGTGTGTGTGTGATGGAGTATAATCATGTGCGAAGATGTATGCGTGGGTGTGAGTGTGGGGGGCGTATTAGTGTGTGTCTGAGAGAGAGCATGTCTATCGGAAAGGCTCTGCACGAGCGTGTGAGTATGTAAGTGTGTGTGTGTGTGAGGGTGAGAGAGTTAGAAAGGGAGAGAGAGAGCGTAACAGTGAAGTGGGGTTACCTGTCATGTGACATGAACCCATGGTCGCGATTGAGGCCATCCTCCTGGTTTCCGAACTTGGCTATCAGCCTTTGCTGGGCCACTAAAAATGATTAAGCAGTTACACAACACACATTGGAGAGGGCAGGGTGGGACTTGTCTTTCGATTTGCAGAAGGTGGGACGTTCTGGGTGCTGGAAACGAAGGAATACACACACTGGAGGACCTTCGGCACAGAGAGATGGAGCTGGAAGCCAGGCTGCAGACACGTTGGGGGATTCACTGTGGAAACAGGCCGTTTGGTCCACCAAGTCCACACTGACCCTCCGAAGAACATACCGCCACCCCCCCCGACCTACCCGATAACCCCACAGCTAATCCCTGAATTTAGAACGCCCAATCCACTCTAGCCTGCACATCTTTGGAACATGGGAGGAAACCCGAGCACCCAGAGGAAACCGACGTGGACAGGGGGTGGGGGAGGGGTAGGAAAGTGCAAAATCCACACAGTCACTGTGAGGGTGGGATTGAACCCAGGTCCCTGGCGCTGCGAGGAATCCCCTCTCCAGCTCTCGCAATCAAATGGCTTCTCCCCAATCCTGGTGACACTCCAATCAGTTTGAGGAATTCAATTTGCTTCCATAGAGTTTCCACGGGGCAGGGGTCGTTGTTACTCGGCAGATTCAACGATCCAATGAAGGCCTCGTCTATAGCGAGAACACTGGTCCACATTTCGCTGAAAAATTAAAGTTCTCTCCGCAATTAGAACCCTTGAGTACTCCCACGCAGGCTGCGTGTATTCACGGGGATTCTCAATGCATGTTGATATTTGAAATCATTTCCTGCAGACAAACATTTCCCCTCCTGGATTCAAACACTGCTGATATTCAGGCCCTGACTAAATTTCTTGTCCATGGCTGAAAACCAAATCCTCCTCTGCTAATAACTTGAGAAAACAGATCACTGCTGTCAGTGCAAGGCAGAAAATAGGATGAGAGAATTTTGGTTTGCACAGAACAGCCTTCTCTTTCTTCTACCCGAAATCTCTGTCTCTCAATTCCTAAATCTTTCAATGTATTCCAACCCAAATTCATCCTTCTATCCTCCTGCCTTTGCCCAGCTCCCCTCTCCTGAAAGTGCTGACCCTCTGTTCAGTTTCTCAGCCACATCTCGCCATCCTTAGTATATAGCCCATATCTTTATTTAGTTTTTAAAACAGAAAGGCAGTGGTTTGCTGATGCCAGGATGTGAGGGTGACTGCACTCACACAGTGTTCCAGACTCGTCTCTCGTGTCATTCAGAAAAGTCTGCACTGCACATGTGCAGAGAAGGGGATGCTGGGAGTGGGTGGGATGCATTCTCACCTCCCCATCCAATCATCCCCATAGCGTCCCATGTCCATTCCCTCACCGCCACCCATAGCATCCCCTGTCCATTCTCTCTCTCTACCCTAACCTACCAGTCCCTTCTCTCTCTCTCTCTCCCACACATGCCACTCTCCCCACCCCGTCCATTCTATCTCTGCACCCTCTGCCCTCTGTCCTGCACCTCATCCACCCTCTGTCCCCATCCATTCCCTTTATCGCTTCACCCTCTGCCTTCCCCAATCCAGTCCCTTCCCTTACACTCATTTTCTCTCACCTCCCACACGCTGCCCCCATCCATTCCTTCTCTCCCCCAACTTCTCCTGCCATTCATTGTTGCTCTCTTTCTCCACCCTCTACCCCGTCCATTCTCACCCCAACCTTTGCCCCGTCCATTCTTTCCCCACCCACTGCTCCCCGTCCAATCTCTCCCCACCCATTGACCCCATCCATTCTCTCCCCACCTACTGCCCCGTCCATTCTCTCCCCACCCACTGCCCCGTCCATTCTCTCCCTACCCACTATCCCCGTCCATTCTCTCCCCACCCACAATCCCCGTGCATTATCTCCCCACCCATTGACCCCTGTCCATTCTCTCCCTACCCACTGCCCCGTGTCCATTCTGTCCTGATCCACTGCTCCCCGTCCAATCTCTCCCCATCCACTGCCCCATGAATTCTCTCCCCACCCATTGCCCCTGTCCATTCTCTCCCCACCCACTGCCCCGTCCATTCTCTCTCCCCACACTCTGGAACTAATTTCTTTCACTGCACACTTTGCAACTCCGCATTCTCTCTCTCCTCCCCAATCCTCTTCACCACATTCTCTCTCTCTGCTCCCACCCTGTGTACCCCCATGGATTCTCTACCCCCGATGCTCTGCTCTCCTACCCATTTTCTCTCTTTCTCTTTCCCCAGTCTCTGCGCCCCCGTCTAATCTCACTCTGAGTACCCTCTCCCCGTCCTTTCTCGTGCCTCGAGCCCTCTTTGATCTCTGTATCAAACCCTTCTAATGATAGAGAGAGAATGGATGGTGATGGCGACCTGGGGTGGGGGTGGGGAAGGTTAGCGTGAGAAATGGCTCACCTTTAACATTGAGAATAGCTAAAATGATGTATTCAGAAACATCAGTAATGTCTGAAAGCACATTCAAATATATTAAAAAAGCTGCAGACATCTTTCTGAAACTTGCATTGAAATCTGTGCAGTTAGGCCACAATTGAGGACAGCCGGTAAACTTGGAATGGCCTATTCCTAGTCTTGTGAAATTGGTTCAGAATATGTAGAAATACAGTCATAGAGTTGCAGAGAACAGAAACAAACCTTTCGGTCCACGCCGACAACATTTCCTAAATTAACCTAGTGATCCATTTGTCAGCATTTGGCCCATATTTCTCTCAGCCCTTCCTCTTCATACCTCCATCCAGATGCCTTTTAAATGTTGTAATTCTACCAGCCTCGACCACTGCCTCTGGCAGCTCATTCCAAACACATGCCACGCTCTGTGTGAAAAAGTTCCCCTGTTTGGTCCCTTTTAACCCTTTTCCCTCTCAGCCTAAACCCCTCTAGTTTTGGACTTCCTCCACCCTGGGGAATAGATAGACAAACGTTGAGCTGCCAGACAAAATCATAGAGTCACAGAGATGTCCAGCATGGAAACAGACCCTTTAGTCCAACCCATCCATGCCGACCAGATATCACAACCCAATCTAGTCCCACCTGCCAGCACCCAGCCCATATCCTTCCAAACCCTTCCTATTCATATACCCATCCAAAAGCCTCTTAAATGTGGCAATTGTACCAGCCTCCACCATTTCCTCTGGCAGCTCATTCCATACACGTACCACCCTCTGCGTGATTCAGTTGCTCCTTTGCTCTCATTTCTATATTTCCCCTCTCGCCCTAAACCTATGCCCTCTAGTTCTGGACTCCCCGATCCCAGAGAAAAACCTTTGCCTATTTATTTTATCCATGCCCCTCATAATTTTGTAAACCTCTATACGGTCACCCCTCAGCCTCTGATGCGCCAGGGAAAACAGACCCAGCCTGTTCAGCCTCTCCCTCTAGCTCAGATCCTCCAACCCTCAACATCCTTGTAAATCATTTCTGAACCCCTTCAAGTTTCACAACATCTTTCGTATAGGAAGGAGACCGGAATTGCACGCAATATTCCAACAGTGGCCTAACCAATGTCCTGTGCAGCCGCAACATGACCGCCCAAATGCTGTACTCAATACACTGACCAATAAAGGAAAGCATACCAAACGCCTTCTTCACAATCCTATCTACCTGCGACTCCAATTTTCAGGAGCTATGAACCTGCACTCCAACGTCTCTTTGTTCAGCAACACTCCCTAGGACCTTATGATTAATTGTAGAAGTCCTGCTAAGATTTGCTTTCCCAAAATGCAGCACCTCACATTTATCTGAATTAAACTCCATCTGCCATTTATCAGCTCCTTGGCCCATCTGGTACAGATCCTGTTGTAATCTGAGGTAACCCTCTTTGCTGTCCACTACCCCTCCAATTTTGGTGTCATCTGAAAACTTACTAACAGTACCTTTTATGCTCGCATCCAAATCATTTATGTAAATGACAAAAAGTAGAGGGCCTACCACTGATTCTTGTGGCACGCCACTGGTCACAGGCCTCCAGCCGGAAAAACAGCCATCCACCACCAACCTCTGCCTTCTTCCTTTGAGCCAGTTCTGGATCGAAATGGCTAGTTCTCCCTCAGATCTAACCTTGCTAATCAATCTCCCATGGGGAACCTTGTCGAACGCCTTACTGAAGTCCATATAGATCACATCTACTGCTCTGCCCTCATCAATCTTCTTTGTTCTTCAAAAAACTCAATCAAGTTTCTGAGACATGAATTCCAATGCACAAAGTCATGTTGAAGATCCCGAATCAGTCCTTGCCTTTCCAAATACATGTACATCCTACCCCTCAGGATTCCCTCCAACAACTTGGCCACCACCGTGGTCAGGCTCACCGGTCTATGGTTCCCTGTACTGTCTTTATGCCCTTCTTAAACAGTAGCACCACATTTGCCAACCTCCTGCCTTCCGGCACCTCACCTGTGACTATCGATGATACAAATAACTCAGCAAGAGGCCCAGCAATCACTTCTCTAGCTTCCCACAGAGTTCTTGGTTACACCTGATCAGGTCCTGGGGATTTATCCATCTTTAACCGTTTCAAGACATCCAGCACTTCTTCCTCTGTAATCTGGACTTTTTGCAAGGTGTCACCATCTATTACCCTTCAGTCTATATCTTCCATATCCTTTTCCACAGTAAATACTGATGCAAAGTATTCATTTAGTATGTCCCCCATTTTCTGTGGCTCCACACAAAGGCCGCCTTTCTGATCTTTGAGGGGCCCTATTCTCTGAGTAGAAAGTGAGGACTGCAAATACTGGAGATCAGAGCTGAAATTGTGTTGCTGGAAAGGCGCAGCAGGTCAGGAAGCATCCAAGGAACAGGAGAATCGACGTTTCGGGCATAAGCCCTTCTTCAGGATGCACAGTTGGGCCACAACCAAGGATAGGCTGGAAGAGTGAATGGGTGAATAAAAGACAAATCCCACCTCGCCCCTGCGGAGAAAGTGAGAACTGCAGATGCTGGAGGTCAGAGTCGAGAGTGTGGTGTTGAAAAAGCACAGCAGGTCAGGCAGCATCCAAGGAGCAGGGGAATCAACGTTTCAGACATAAGCCCTTCACCTTCCCCTCTCCAGTGTGTGTTGTGAAACTGCTTAACTGCTTAATCATTTCTAGTGGCCGAGCAGAGGCTAATAACAAGTTTGGAACACACGAGAATGACCTCAGCTGAAACCTTGGATTCTTGTCTCACTACAGGAGAACCAGCTACACAATACACACAAACCCTCTCTCTCTCTCTGTCTCTGTCTCTCTCTTTCTCTCTCTCTTCTCACACACACACACACACACACACACACACACACATACACACACACACGATAGTACTCACACGGTCGTGCAGACCCTCTCTGATAGACAGGGCTCTCTCTCAGACACACATTGATACACCCCTCACACTCTCATCCATGCACACACCTTCTCACACAATTATACACCATCACACGCACACTTTACCCAGCATTCACACACACACACAGACACACTCAGACGCTCTGTCTCATGAATGCACTCACACATAGAAGTCTTTGGGGTGAATTGCATTTGCAGGATTATATGTTTGGAAATAGAAAAAGTCTGACTCAAGACTGGGATACAGAACGACTATAAACTCACAGCTTTCATGCGTTATCTGAACTCAGGTGTCACCTCCCTTTATAAAACATTAAGTTATCTGGAGAATGTTACTAAAAAGAAGTTCTGGGATTTACAGATTAATGAACCGAAATCTGGAACCCATTTTAAAAGATGAAAGACTTAACAGGTTTCTTCAATGTATCAGTGGGTGTAGACCCACTGGTGGGTCAGCAGTGCAGCTGACTGAGTGAACCCTCTCCCACACATGGGGCACGTGAATGGCTTCTCTCACTTGTGGACCCACTGGTGAGTCTCCAGATGGCTGATCCGACTGAAGCCCTTCCTGCACACCGAGCAGGCGAATGGCCTCTCCCCGCAGTGAATGCGTCTGTGGGTTTCCAACACGAATGGGGAAGGGAATCCTTTCCCTCAGTCCCCATATTTCCACAGTTTCCCCATTGGGGGAGCTTTCCTTGTGTTGGTCTGGGTTTGAAATTACAATCCGAACGGAGACATAGTCTATCCCCACCGTCAGGGATGAGACTTTGATTCCCCCAAGCCGAGTAAATGGTGTAAAGCACTTTTCACAGTCAGCGCACTGAATCTCCCTCACTCGGAGTCTCAGTATACATCCTGCCACACCAGTGTCCAAAATCTCTCAAGCAAACAAAAGCAACAATGTCTTCTTGAATGGAATGGCTGCTGATATTCAAGTCCCAATGAATCAAGTGGCTTTGTCAGAAGTTGATGTATCATTTGTATTCAGATTTCTTTTGGCATGTCTTCCTGCAAAAAAAATCACAAAATAAGTGGTCATTGTCAGTACACTAAAACGAACAACATAGGTGGCAGTTCCTGTTGTTTCCCACATGCCTGCTGATCACATAATACCCAGCACACAGAAACCTGAAATCCCTCATTCAGCCAGATAGGCTCAGGTGTGTTTCGAGGAAAACTTCATTCAAATCTAATCTAATCTTAAACTAAGTACGTGTACATATATATATATATCAGTATGCCAATCCTTTCAATGCGGCTCAGTTCCATGAGAAACTACACTTTTAATTGTGAACATGAGGAAAAAAGCAAATATTTTCCAGGGTGCAAACTGCATACGTGCCAAACTGAGGGAATACACAAGGAAAATACCTAAAAATGAGATAGAATGTATTTGAGCACCTTTGCAGAATCTGCTCTCTCTCGGGATTCACTCCAGTTGCTATGAGTAAACCTCCCTGGGGGTCAACTACGACCAGTTTACATGGAGAACACATCTCCACATGAAACAGCCTCAAGGCAAACTTCCCTTCCTTCCACTTGAAGTTCAAAACCCGTCAAAGCGAAATTCCCCAGGTAAGTTTGGAAGAATTTCTTCCAGGTGTTCACTAATCATTTCTATGAGCAATTTGTTAAAGTTTGAATATTGCGAGTTTTGAAAATTAGTGATTCTGAGCGAAATCACAGTTCGAAAAACAGAATGTGGGAATTTGGACAGAGTTTATTTTTGCACATCGACGATATGTCTGCACAACAGCATATGACACGACGGCAGAGAAGATCTGCTGACCTCATTCTCAAACGTGCCTGCCACACGCCCGATGAAAAACTGAATACTTCTCTGGAAAAACTGCCGAACAATGCAGGAGTATGGCACAACGGGTGCGTGTTGGGACTGTAACCCAAAAGAGAAACCATTCTCTCCTATTCAGTTAACGTCGCTTTTCGCAGCTTTCCCGGATAACGGCGCTCTGGTCTGCACCTTGCCTACTCATCCGCTTCCCAAAACAGCTTGGACATAAATATTTCACAATGATATACTGGCCCAATGTGCACAGTTGAGCTGACAACCTCTGAGGGGTCTCCTGTTCTCTGTATCCTATGTTGAGGAGGGCAATGCTTGTCACTGGCCACTCGGGTGTCAGAGAAAAGTTTCGAAACAGTGGAGGGAGCCCGATTCCTGAGGACGGGACAAACAGCAGCAGGGAGACAGAATGAGAAGCAGCAGTTCTGGAAACTCTTCGTCACTTGCAATTCTGAGAGCAATGTCAAATGTATTTCACACTAAGCAAGTCTCAGCTGGCTCAAGAGGTGTGTGGTGGGGGATTAGCTGCTGTTTCGCTTGTTGGTCTAGGGGTGTGATTCTTGCTTTGGGTTTTTGTCAACGCAGACGTGCGAGAGGTCTCTGGTTCAAATCCCCGACAACCCGGCCTTTCATGACTTGTGGGAAAGTGCCTGTTTAAATTTCTCAAAGAGCACCTTCGTAAAATGAGGTTGGGCTCCCGGGAGCCCATGAATGGGACAGAAAGCAGCGAAGTGAATTGATTGGTGATCGCGTTGAAAAAGTTGACGTGAGTGGTGCAGTCTTTGAGGGAGGTCAGCGATGACGGTCGATTGGAAATTTGGGACAGCTCTCTGAGGAGAACAGAAGTTTGAAATCTGGCCCGATTGAAGCTTTTCAAGTCATGCGAGGTCTAGACAGAGAAAGTAATGTCGTCAAAATGTTCCCACGCCTGAAAGGATCGGCAACGATTCGGCAGAGTTTTAAAGTCATGAGGAAAAGAACCAAAAGTGACATTAGGAAGAATGCTTTCGTACAGGGAGTTGTTGGGGTCAGTAAATCCCGAACTGACACTGACAAAGAGGCAGATTCATTAGACACAAACGGGAATTAGGTGGTCATGTTTAAAGTAACAATGTGCAGAATTACATGGAGAAGGCAAGAGAGACGAATACGAATAGAGACCCACGTTTACTTACGGTGTCGACCCAGCAGAGCGAAGGTGGGCCGCATGGCGTCTATTCAGAGTGAAATCACAAGAGAATGTGGGAAGTTAGAAAAAATTTATATTTACACAGCCTCCATACGTCTGCGCAACACCATATAAGACGACAGCAGTGAAGATCTTTGACATCAGTCTCGAACGTGCATGCCACGCGCCAGACGAAAGGCTGAAGGGACCTGTGGAGCGGCGCACCGAGGGTAGGAGCAGAGTGGCTCAGCGGGAGCGTGCTGGGCCCATAACCCCAAGGTCACTGGATCGAAGCCATCCTCTGTTATTGTTCAGTGCCTCCTTGAGCAACTTTCATTTGTGATGGCACTCTGTTCAGCATCTTGCCTTTCAAACGACTTCCTGAGTGTCAAAATATCTATAACGGCGATTTGTTCTTTTACTTGCCATGTCGTTTGCTTCCCAAAACTTGGGGTATCTGAGCTCAATATCGATACACAAGTCAAATTTACACAGTTGCGCTGGCACCCTTGTGGAGCTCTGAGTTGTCTTGTCCTGTTCTCTGTCGATGTGTCCTGATCTTGTGTAAAAACTCTTATCTCAGATGGCAATGAACCGGTGAAGTTGAAACACATGACTTGCTGTTTTTGTCCATTTCCTGCAGAAAAGAAACCAACGTCGGTGTAATAAAAGACTTTCTGCAGGATTGCTCTGTCAGGACAAATTCTGAACACCAAGCAGGCTGCACAAAAATGCACTCATATCAATTTACCTGAGGGAAGAGTCTCCGGTGTCCATTTCTCTCTGTCCTGACAGCACAGCATCTTTCTGTCTCTCCGTTAACAAGACCTTTGGAACAAGTTCAAAGTTGCCCATATCCTACGCATGACTGTAACTGACTTCTCCTGCCTCACGTAATAGTGAGAGAGAGAGAGAGCAAAAGAGTGAATGGGCTGTGTCTTCCACCAGCACAGCTTGTAAGTAGAAACGAAATGGTTCGATTATCCACCAGTGGAGAGAGCCCGGTCCCTGGGGACGGGACAAACAGCAGCGTCCTGGGAGCAGGGAGACAGATTGCGAAGCAGATGTTCTTTAAACTCTTCCCTGCTTGCAATTCTGGGAGCAATGTACAATGTATTTCGTACTGAGCAAGTCTCAGCTGCTTCAGGAGGTGGCTGCACCCATGGCTGGTGGCTCGTTAGTCTGGGATATGATTCTAGCTTTGGGTCTTCGAGCATATGCAGCCGTGTGAGAGTTCCCGGGTTCCAATCTCAGGTGAACCATCATTCCTTAAATTGACCTGAGCAAAAATGCACGATCAATCTTGTCAATTAAAGCCGCTTCGTTACATAAGATCGGACTGCCTGAATTAGGGACGGTGCAGAGCTGCCATTGCAGTGAACACGGCGAAGGGAAGCACTTGCTCCAAATGAGAACAAGTATTGCAGATTTTTCGCCCGCGCAATCCGAGTCTGAATGAATCCTCCACCTGTATTACGCTCAATTCTGAGGGTGATACTTCAGGAAGCGGGGAAGTGAAGTGATTGCAGACAGCGCTGAGCAGGTTAAAGTGAATGGTACCGTCCTGAGGAATGTCAGCAATGAAGGGAGATTGGAAAGTTTGGGGCAGCTCGCTTTGGAGAACAGAGGGCTGAAAGCTGGTCTGATTGAAGTTTTCCACGTCATGAGAGTTTTAGACAGAGGAAATAATGCAGTGAAAATACTCCCAGGCCTGAAAGGATAGAGAACGATTGGGCAGAGATTTAAAGTCATCAGGAAAATAATAAAAGTGACACTAGGAAGACCATTTTCGCACAGGGAGTGGGGTCAGTTAGTCGCTGTCTGACAGTTACAAAGAGGCAGATTCAATGGACACAAAAGGGAATTCGGTAGGCATGTTCAATGTAACAATGTGCAGATTTACAGGGAGAAGGCGACAGAATGAGACACTTATTTACATATTGTGCAGAACCAGCAGAGCTCAGGTGGGCTGCATGGCCTCAGTCTGCGCTGTCACACATTTCGTGATTCTGAGTGAAATCGGAGTTGGACTAACAGAATGTAGGAAGTATGACAACGGATATATTCTGCCCAACAGGATACTCCATCACAGCAATGAAGGTGTTTGACATCATTCTCGAAGGTACATGACATAATGCAGATTCAAAACGGAGTATTCCTTTGAATTACGGAGTAATTTGTTGACAGTTATTCAGTTGAGGTGAGCGGAGTTGCGCATTGGGAGCCACTCCAGTTGATAGGTCGAAGCCGTTTTCTCCTGTGTGACAGTCCCACCAGCACTCCGATTTGCTGTGCTTCCAGTCAGTAGATGCAGATTACTATCCCATACTCATACACGGCCATGATGACCCAGCTGTGGTGTCAAGCTTGTGAAGGTCTGAGTGTTGTTCTCCTGTTCTCTGTCTGGCTGCTATGATCCGAATCACCAAATCTCTCTTCTCCGAGATAGGAATAAACTGGTGAAGGTGAAACACATCAGTTGAGGTCTATTCCATGCGCATGGGGCCCTGCGTTAATTCCCCACGCAGTTTCACACAGCAGCATCCTCTCAGTGAATTACGCTTGGCAAAAAAAATCGATTGAACCAAATCAGTGTCAGCCACTGGATTTTACTGACACCGTTTATAAAATTGAGGCTCACCGTTAATGTGGAAAGGGGCCGTCAGACTAGGGTTTCCGCTCCTTCTAATGAATAAAGATAATTTTAAATGTATCCAGTGAGAGGAAAGGATTTGCTGTTGGTGGGAAACATTTCTATCTGAACTCGCTGTCAATCTCCTGATAGCTTGAAACATAAAGCTGGGAGTCTCTGGATTATGTTGTAAAAATATCGGTATTATGTTATTCACACCGCACAGTCACCAACTGAATGAAGCGGCTGAGTTTAAACCCCGTGATGAACTTGGGGAGATGAGCATTTAGCCCAACAACGACGTCAGCGAACCTAACGTGAATCGAACACGCCACGTTCTAATCTGGAGTCAGACATGGTACCTTCCCGCTACAAGCTCACGGATAGCGCCTGCCCTCTATTCATACTTCAGGGAAGTGATCGCACTGCAATGATTTTACATTATGAGTAACAACGGAGATCAATAGTTCATGTCTGTTCCGTCTCTCCCCCCTCTCCTTCTCTCTCGCGAAACAATTTCCAACTCTACCTCAATAAAAAGGTGAAAGAACTGTGGATGCTGTCTATCAGAAACAAAAAAAAACAGGAGGTGCCGGTGACCCTTCCACAGAACTGATGGTGATTGGGAATACGTTGGTTTATATGCAGGATATATTGTGGGAGGAAAGCAGATGCAGTAAATGACAGATCAGGACAGACCCCAAAGCGAGGGAAGAATTGTTGGACAGGAAAGGGAGTTGAGAACGATCCGTGTGGGAGGGTGAATGGAGACTGTTCGTAGCTAAGAATACATAATGTGCAATGACAGACTGTGTGATAACAAGTCTTGGTGTGTTTGGTCGGGACGAGGATACTCTGGATTTCAGGCCCTAGAATTATTGAATTCGATATTGGGACCGGAGGGATGCAATGTCCCCAAGTGAAATATTCGATGTTCTTCGTTCTGCTGGTGCTGAGCTTCACTGGAACACTACAGCAAACCTTAGACAGAGATGTTGGCCAGGGAACAGGATGGGGTGTGGAATTGGCAGGCAACTGGAAGCTCAGGGTCTTTTTGCGGGCAGAACGTAGATGTTCTGTGCAGCAGTCACCCAGTTTATATTTCGTTTTCACCAATGTAGAAGAGGCCACATTGTGAGCAGCAAATGCAGTAGACTGGGTTGTGGGAAGAGCAGATAAAGTACCGCTTCACCTGGAAGGTAAGTTTGGCCCTTGGATAGTGAAGAGGGAGCAGGGAAATGGGCTAGTGTAACACATTCGACAGTTGCAAGGTAAAGTGCCGTTGGACTATTGGGGTGGGAATGGGGTTAGGGTTGATGGGAATGAAGGAAGAGTTGACCCAAGTTATAACTTCTGCCCATTTACTTATCCGCCAAATAGAGAAATTTTTTAAGTGTCCACAAGGAAATTTTCTAATTCACACTGAGGATGTACATACTGGCGAGGGTGCAAAACCTAAGGGCCAGCAACCATAATTCTATTAACATTACAATAGTGATTGAAAATAATATATCAGATCTAAAGGTTGAAGTTCTAAATTGGAGGAAGACTCAGGTAGTAGGCAAGATCTTTCAAAAGCTGATTGGGGGCAGCTGTTTGCAGGTTAAAGGACTGCTGGAAAATGGGAAGCCTTCAAATATGAGATAACAAGAGTCCACACACAGTATATTCCTGTTAGGGTGAAAGTAAAGGCTGGTAGGTGTAGGGCATGCTGGATGACCAGAGAAATTGAGATTTTGGTAAAGATAACGAAGGATTCATATGTCAGGTATCGACAGAGAGATCGAGTGAATCCTTAGAGAATAAAGACAGTACAGCATACTTAAGAGAGAAGTCATGAGGGCTAAAAGGGGACATGAGATAGCTTTGGCAGATAGAGTTAAGGATAACCCAAAGGGTTTTTATAAATACCTAAAGGACAAAAGTATAACAAGGGAGAGAATAGCGCCCCTCAAAGATTAGCAAGGCGGCCTTTGTGTGGAGCTGCAGTAGATCGGGTGGGGTGGTGGGGGGGATACTCAACGGATATGGGGCATCAGTGTTTACTGTGGACAAAGGCATGGAAGATATAGAATGTGAGAAAGTCGATGGTGACATGTTGAAAAAATGTCCATCTTACAGATGAGAAATTGCTGGACATCTTGAAATGCATAGAAGTGGATAAATCCCAAGGACCTGATCAGGAGTACCCTAGAACTGTATATTTACAGAGGCTGTATATTTACAGCATTAAAAATGCATCTGGATGTGTATAAAAATAGGAAATATTTATTGGGATTTGGGCCAAGTGCTGGCATATGGGACTTGATTAGGTTGGGATAGCTGGGCTGCATGGACGAGTTGGACCGAAGGGTCTGTTTCCGTGCTGTACATCTGTGTCACTCTGTGAGACTCCATGGGATTCTCTCGGAAAAAGTCAGGACTGCAGATGCTGGAGATCAGAGCTGAAAATGTGTTGCTGGTAAAGCACAGCAGGTCAGGCAGCATCCAAGGAGCAGGAGAATCCACGTTTCAGGCATAAGCCCTTCTTCAGGAATTTTTAGCTATAAACTATAAACATTCCCTTAGTTAAATATTGTGAAGTGTAAAACCATTGTTTTAGTCCCCAAGTTCGACCTGAGCTCCCCCCTCCCCCATCCAAGTAACTCTGTTGACAGCCTTCGTGTCACATTTAAAACTTGGATCAATAGATTCGTGATCAGTCGGGGGATGAACAGTTACAGGAAAAGGGCAGGAAAGTGCAAGTGGAGAATGTCAGATCAGCCACAATCCTATTGAATGGAGAAGCAGGCTCAAGGGGTTGAATGGCATTTTCCTCTTCCTATTTCTTATGGTTACCTCTGAATCAGGGTCCTGGCTTCAGTGTGTGCCATTACTGAGAGTGCTGATATTCCCTTGTGTAATATCAACAACCTAGCAGTTTCTGAAATCTCTTGCTCCTTTGTTACCTCTAAACACAATATGCCAATTTGTCCAGGGGAGGTGATGGCCGAATCTATTGTCACCAGACTATTCACCCAGGTAATGTTCTGGGGACCTGGGTTCAAAACCTATCACGGCAGATGGTGGAATCTGAATTCAACATCAATCTGGAATTAAGAATCTAATGATGAAACTGTTGTGGTTTGTTGTAAAAACCTATCTGGTTTCCTGCTGTCCGAACCTGATCTGATCTGATCTACATGTGATTTCAGATCCACTGTCAGCTGGTTGAATCTTCACTGCCCTTTCAGTCAATTCTTAAAGCTCACCTGTTTTAACTATGATGTTGCCAGAATGATTTATAGACGGCATAGGCTGGGACTTTCTTTCACTGGAGTGTAGGAGGTTGAGGATGGAGGTTATGGAGGTTTATGAAGTCATGAGGGAGAAACCAGTGTATTTTCCTGAAGGATAGGGGAGTTCAAAGACTGGGAGTACATTTTTAAGATGAGAGGGAGAAGAGTTAAAAAGGACGGAGGGGGGCATCATTTTTTACATTGAAGGTGGTTCGTGTGTGGAATGATCTGTCAGAGAAAGTTGTGGATGCAGGTCATGTTACAATGTTTAAAATTATTTGGATAAGTCCATATGAGCCACACACAGGCAGATGGGTCTAATCTTGCCCCACAAAGTAAAAGGGGGAAGCCAGTCAGAGGGGGGGCAAGGTCACGCCTATCGTTGTTGTGTGGCATGTGTGACAGCTGCAACAAGACGTCCCAAATCCTGTGCTCAATGCTCTGACCAATGAAAGCAAGCATGCCAAAAGCCCTCTTCACCACCCTGTCTACCCACGACTCCATTTTCTAGGTGCTAATAACCTACAACCCTAGATCTCTCTCAGTTTTGGTCCCCTTGGTGTTCTGACTTCTGACTTCTTCAACTCTGGGTTTGTGTTGAACTTGATGGGATACTTTGTCCAACTCAGCATGTTTAAACAGTATCGCTCAGAGGGATTCATCTGAAACTTTTCAGGAGGTGAGCTCAACAAGATTGAACTATTCAAAGTTACTTGGACTCTATTTTAAAGTTACATTAGGACCAGTCGTCAGAGACACATACAGCATGGAAACAGACCCTTCGGTCCAACTTGTCCATGCTGACCTGATATCCTAAATTAATCTCGTCCCATTTGACAGCACCTGACCCATATACTCTGGCAGCTCATTTCATATATGTACCACCCTCTGCATAAAGAAGTTGTCCATTTAATATATTTGTCTCTTACCCTAAACCTCTGCCCTCTAGTTCTGGACTCCCCCAGCCCAGGGAAAAGACCTTGTCTATTACCCTTTCCATGCCCCTCATGATTTTGGAACCTCTATTAGGTCACTCCTCTGCCTCTGATGCTCCAGTGAAAACAGTCCCAGCCTATTCATCCTCTCCCTGTAGCTCAAATCCTCCAATCCCCAGCAACATTCCTGTAAATCGTTTCTCACAGAGAAGTCAACGTTTCAATCCTGAAGAAGGGTTAATACCCAAAACCCTGACTACTCCAGGGATTGCCTGGTTTGCTGTATTCTCCCAACCTCCTGCTTGCCTGCTTCGGCATGCAGTATGTAGTGACTCAGTGGTTACCACTGCAGCCTCATAGTGCCAGGGACCCTGGTTTGACTCCAGCCTTGGGTGACTGTCTGTGAGGAGTTCGCACTTTCTCCCAGCGTCTGTGTGGGTTTTCTCTGGGTGGTTCTGCTTTCTTTAATAAACCAAAGATGTGCAGGTCTTGTGGATTGACCATGCTTACTTGCCCGTAGTTGTAGGTACATTAGTCAGAGGGAAATGTGTTTGGATGGGTTACTCTTCCGAGGGTCGGTGTGGACTTGTTGGGACAAATGGCCTGTTTCACACTGAAGCTAATCTCATCTGCGCTACATTTGTCACTAACGAATTACAGAGTAGACTCGCCAGGCCGAATGGCCTAACTTCTGCTCCGATGGTCTTACGGTCTTAGGTTTCTCTGGATCATTTCATTGCCAATGTGCAGTCCCGGGGTCAATGAGCAGCAGTGTCCACTGAAAGCAAAGCTCATAGGATGGTTGAGCTCCTACAATGTGGAAACACGTCCTTCAGCACAACACATTTGCACTGATCTTTCGAATAGTAATCCAGTCAGGTCCATTTTCCTACCCTCCATAAATTGCACACAGACCCCGACGGGTGGAATTATTCCTGGGTTCTTGGTGCCATGAGGCAGCCGTGCAATCCCTGAGCCACCATGGGGTTGTGGTTATGGGGGAAAGGGGAGGCAATTGAAGTCCAGCAGAAAACAAAAACAGACGACCTACTCTCCCACTGCACCCACTGTCAGGACTGGCAGGATGTTCAGTCCTGGGGGGTGATCCAAGGCAGCGTCGCGGGTGACAAATATGAACCTCTTCGCACACTCGGCCGAGCTGAACGGCCTCAACCCAGTGTGGACACACTGGTGCTTCAGCAGAGCGGAGGAATTCAGGGCGCACTCAGGGCAGCAGAACGGCCTCCCCCTTCCGCCACCACCTCCCACCTCCACCACCCCGGTTGGATCAGCTGGTGTTTCCGCAGTGTGGAGGAGCGGGTAAAGCCCTTCCCACACTCGGGGCAGGAGAATGGCTTCTCCCCGGTGTGGATGGACTAGTGTCTCAGCAGGGCTGAGGAACTGCTGAAGGCCTTCCTGCACTTAGGGCAACTGAACGACATCTCCCCAATGTGGACCCACTAGTGGGCCAGCAGGTCGGAAGAAAGATCAAAGTCCCTCCTGCACTCGGGGCAGAAGAACGGCCTCTCCTCAGTGTGGGCGCACTGGTGTCACAGCAGGTGGGAAGAACTTCTGAAGGCAAACTCGCACGTGGGGCAGGAGAACGGTCTTCCACGGTGTGGACCAACTGGTGCGTCAGCAGGGCAGAGGAATCACTGAAGGCCATCCCACACTCAGGGCAGCAGAAGGGCCTCTTCCTCTCTGTGGACCCATTGGTGCTTCAGAACCCTTTCAAATTTCACAATATCCTTCTGATAGGAGGGAGACCAGAATTACATACAATATTCCAAAAGTGGTCTAACCAATGTCCTGCACAGCCACAACATAACTTTCCAACTCCAACACTCAGTCAGAGGATTACGAAAGCTTTCAAACCCCACAAAAAACAAACAGGAAAGAATGGAGGGAAAAACCGAATTTTTGAGAGTCAGCTTGGAAGCATCAATGAGAAATCGGCAGACCTGGTTTATTGGGTACCTGTTCTCCTTCAATATAATATACACGTATTTCTCTTGTGCTCTTCGTAGTTTCTCTGTGCTGCAGTGTGTAGCAGCTCGTTAAAATAATGTCCTGTTGCATCTTCGTTTGTGGGTGTTGGGATGATTGCTTCTGTGGTTAAGTATTTGGTTTGTGTGTGTTGTTTTTCTGTGGACGCTATTTTGAAGTTCCCCATTGAATTTTCGCTCTACTGTGACATCTAGAAATGGCACTGTGTTGATGTTCTCCTCCAATTCAAACCAGGAGTCCCCCTCAGGCCCAACGTCTCACCACTTGGAGCACCAATATACAGACTAGTCAAAGGCATCCACTGAAGACTAAAACATCAAGTCGAAGATTCACACCACTCCATTTCCTCCGTCCAAGAATTCCTGAACACCAAAGACACTAAGATAGAATAGGATGTAATAATGATGTCCTTTGACATAACAGCCCTGTTCAATCTATTAACGTCAACGTGGCCAAAGAAAAGTGAAGACACTACTCGAAGAACCAAAGACACAAACACAGCACTAACTTCATCAGCAAAGATAGCACTGTCACCCTCGTGGAACTGTGCCTTACCACCCACTTCATATTCAGTAACAAGCCCTACAAACAACTCATCGAAACATCCATGAAACCAGCAGTATCAGGATTCCTAGCAGAAGCAATAATGCAGAGACTCGAACAAACAACCCTTTCGACGATCCAACCCAAACTTTGAGTCCGCTACAGCGATGACACTTTTGTCATCAGAAAATAAAACAAATTAAAGGAAACCTACAACACCATCAACAATCTCCTTCCTGGCATAAAATTCACAAAAGAGGAGAACAACAACAAAGTTCCATTTCTAGATGTCACAGTAGAGCGAACAGTCAATGGTAAATTCAAAACAGCATCTACAGGAAAACAACGCACGCGAACCAAGAACATAACTACAGAAGTAATCATCCCTACACATAAAAACAAAAGTGAATCAGATCAGTATTTCAACGAGCCACTACACACTGCAGCACCCAGGAATTACGAAGATCAATAAATCACTGTGCGGCTCATTTAAGAAGAACGGGCAACCTGCAAACGCCCTGAAAACTGCTCCCCTGACCGGGAATCGAACCCGGGCCGCGGCGGTAAGAGCACCGAATCCGAACCACTAGACCACCAGGGAGAGGCGCCTGGGTATTGACAGCTCTACTGAAAATTTCTTCCCTGCCCGGAAATCGAATCCGGGCCACGGTTGTTCGAAGGCATTCACCAATCCATCAATGTCATTTCGTGTATCAATTGCTCCCGATGCGGTCTCATCGACATTGGGGAGACTAGAGACTCCTCGCAGAGTCAAGTCACAGCACTTGAGGGAACATCTACAGGATACCCGCACCAATCAACCCCATCGCCCTCTGGAACAACATTTCAAACCCCCTCCCACTCTGCCGAGGACATGCAGGTCCTGGGCCTCCTCCATCGCCACTCCCTCCCCACCCGATGCCTGGAGGATGAACGCCTCATCTTCTGCCTCGGATAAATTCAACCCCAGGCCATCAATGTGGATTTCATCAGATTCCCCATTTCCCCTCCTCCCACCTTACCTCAGTTCCAACCTTCCAACTCAGCGCTGTCCTCATGACCTGTCCTACCTGCCAATCTCGCTTCCCACCTATCCACTCCACCCTCCTCTCTGACATGTCACTTCCGTCCCCTCAGCCATTAACCTATTGTACTCTTTGATACCCTCGGCCCAGCACCCTCCAATTTATCTTTCTACCCTGGAGGCGTCATGCCTTTATTCCTGATGAAGGGCTTTTGCCCGAAACGTCGATTTTCCTGATCCTCGGAAGCTATCTGACCTGCTGTGCTTTTCCAGCACCACTCTGATCTAAATTCTGGTTTCCAGCATCTGCAGTCCTCACTTTTGCCAACCCAATTAACACAGTGTGCCGATTTCACATCAACAAACTGACACAAGCAGACACAACGTCTGTAGAAACCCTAGCCACATTACTTCACATTAAAGACATCTGGGAAATGATGTCCAGACAACTCAACCCTCTCAGCATCATGGTAGCCCACAAACCTACCAACATACTTAAACAGCGGCTCATTAACCTGAAATCCCCGATACAAACAACCATAAAACGAATGTTATTTACAAAATACCATACAAGGAAATATATACATGAACTCTGCGACACAGGTCTCTGTGGCAAGAAATGCTGACATGAGAGAAGGAAGATTTTTTCAGCCAAAACGAATCGGCACTGACTGGACAGCCATTTAAAATCAACGCTGTCTGCCCAGGATGGAAGACCCGAAGGGATGTACCGTTTTCTTATTTCCTGAAGATTTACAAAGCTGAGACTGGGTTTTGGTGTTTGTTCGCTTTCCACTCCCGGGAGCCGCAGTGTTGGGGCGGTGTGTTGGGGAAAGTTAAATATGCCGGTGAGCAGCGTGAGGGGCTATTTCAGCTTCCTCTCCTCTGACAGCGCTGTGACTTGACTCTGATGTTCTCAGGGACATTTACTGACGCGAGACAGTGAAAAGAGTCTCGTTCCTGCAGATCGGGAATTCAAACCGTAAGCCGGCTTCAGGACAATGAGAAAGATTAATTGGGGTATGTGATGAAGCTGTGAGCTGCATTTCAAACAGGTAGGTGGAGTCGGATGCGTCATCCATTGCGCCCCCGGCCCTGTGCGTTCCTGATGCCCGCCATGCTGCAGAGTTCTGACGTTAACACGGACATGCGCAGCAATGGGAACGTTCACAAAGTGAACGGCCAAAGATAAACACCGTCACTGCTTCCCTTCCATCGTCCCAACTTTGTGAAACAGTATCTTTCACTGGCAAATAAAATACCTTTGTCCTCAGGTGCCTGCTTAACTTCGATCACGACTTAACGCCCCTCACTGTTCTAGTCTCATTTCAAAACACTTGGCTCATTGCCTCAATAGCAGCTCTGTGGGTATCTGCTTGTTCCACACTGACGGGCAGTGGGCTACAGATTCCCGACTAGTCCCAACGTGATTGAAATACTTCAACTCCTCCACTGATTTGAATTTTAAAAAAAAACCGTGGAGCAATCTCCCTTTCTTTTTGACGACGTTTCTCAACTGTAGTCGGCAGGGTTCACACCTGCGTGGGGAAACCGCAATGGATTTCATGTCCATCGCATTCACCACTCGGCCCATCAATACAGAACCATACTGACAGCTTCATTTCCCAGGTCTGTCTGCCTATGGAGCTGCGAAAGAGTGAATCATTGCAGAGTTTGTTTGAATCCAATCACTTCACAGGTTTCGAAAGGGTTAAATATCTGCAAATGGCGAGTCTGGGTGTTTCATCCCGAAAGATGAAATGGACGTTCAGTTAAAAACAAAGACAGAAATTGCAGGAGCAACACAGCAGGTCAGGCAGCATCTGTGGAAAGACAATCAGAGACAACATTTCAGAACTCGTTTTTTCCCTCATCCAGGTACAGCCAAACCTGCTGAGTTTCTCCAGCAGTTTCGCTTTCTGTCTCGGATTCTCAGCATTCGCAGTCCTTCACGTTAGAAATTCAATAAATTCAGAAACCTCTTTGTGCTTCCTCAGTGGAAAAGATTTCCGTTTGGGAAACATTTTCCTGACACCATTAAAAACGTGCACTTTCGCAGCCAAGAAAGCGCGAGGAGCGAGAACAGGAAACACTCCGTCCCTGGGTGGTTTCGAACCACCAACCTTTCAGTTTATAGCCGAATGCGCTGACCAATTGCGCCCCAAAGGCAGGTCGCTGCTGAGCACGCGCAGTGTCTTTGAGGAACCTACTATTCAATTCATAATTCAACACGCCCCGCCCAAAATTACCATTGTCTTCTGTCAGTTTTACTTTTCCATAATAAAGCCTTGGACATTCATTATGGTGACATGGAACAGCCTAATCCCACCATCTGCAGGCACATCCATGTCACGAGGAACGAGCTCTCCTACACCGGGACCATCGCCCTCCGAGCCTTTCAGTGTTTTGCCTCTTCTCGAATTTTCTCATTGGCCCCGAGCCGAGAAGGGGTTTGAATTCCTGATGTGCAGAGAATTCTTTCAATGTCTCGGGTCAGTTCATGTCCGGAGAATATCAGAGTCAATCAGACTCTTAAACAAGTGGACGGTGTCTGGACTGTCTCTGCTCAGTCCGTCAGTTCATCCTTCATTCTCCTCTAATTCCACTTCCCAAAGTGTTTCTAAAGATTCACAAAGCTGGAGACTGGGATTTCTGTTTTACTTCCTGAACATTTTTCCACCTGCTAACTGACAATATTTTGCCAAAACCTCTTCCCCATTGTAACACTTGCATCATGTCCAGGGATGAGCAATATTCATTTTGTGGAGACATTCCCAAGTTTGGGAATGTTCTCTTTGGAGCAAAGAAGGTTAACTGGAGATTTCCAGGGGCTGTTGGCAATGATGGGAGAAGACGTGGTGTGAATGGGCAGATTAATGATCAGAAGAATCTATTGCCACTGACTAGGGTCAGTTACCAGAGGACAGGGATTGAAGTTCTTTAATGGAAAGCAGCATTTATGTAGGACAAACACAGCGAATACTGCAAAGAGCTAACGGGTATAGCAGCATCTGTGGAAAGGTAAACAGAACCAAAGTTTTGAGTGTGCTACGGTTTTTGTTCAGAACTCAGTCTTTTGCGTCTTCCCGAAATTGGTCCAGGTCTGTGTCTCAATTGGCAAACACATGGCAAGTGCAGTACCGCAATGTGAAGTTATAGCCTTTGTTGTTTAAAAAAAAAGCAGTGCATTGTTTAAATGATGATATATTGGAATGTGGAGAAAGTGAGGACGAGAGGTGAAAATCGAAAAATGTGGCACTGGAAAAGCACAATAGGTCAGGCAGCATCTGAGGAGCAGGACACGGAACGTTTCGGGCACCAGCCCTTCATCAGGAATGATGTATGGATGTACAAAGGGGTCTCAGAGTCCCTCCACACCAGTCAATGCCAGTTGTCGGGCAGATGCAGCAGGCAATGAGCAAGGCAAGTGGTATATTACGAAGAGGAATTGAGTTCAGACGTGGGGTCATTGAACGTATTCAAGGCGAAGTTCATCTGAGTTTTGAACAACAAAGAAGTGGATGCTTATCGGGGGAGGTATGAAAATGGTTTTAAGACCAGTACAGGTCAGTCACAGAGTCAGACAGCACTGAACAGACACTTCATCCAACTAGTCCATGCTGAGTATGTTCTCAAACTAAACTCGTCGCACATACCAGTGTTTGGCCCATAAACCTTCGAAACTTTCGTATTCATGTACTTTCGTAAATGTCTTTTAAACGTCGTAACTGTACGTGTATAAAATCATGAGGGGCATGGATAGGATAAATACACAAAGTCTTTTCGCTGGGGTAGGGGAGTCCAGACCGAGAGGACATGGGTTTCGCGTTAGAGGGGAAAGATACAAAAGAGATCTAAGGGGAAGCTTTTTCTCGCAAAGAATGGTACGTTTATTGAATGATCTGCCAGAGGAAGTGGTGAAGGCTAGTACGATTACAACATTTAAAAGACATTTGGATGGGTATATGAATAGGAAGGGTTTGGAGGGATATGGGGCCGTGTGCTGTCAGGTAGGACAAGATTGGGTTGGGATAGTTGGTCGGCATGGACAAGTTGGACCAAACAGTCTGTTTCTGTGCTGTACATCTCTATCTCAATGTTAAACATACTCAGTGACCTGGCCTCCACAGTTTTCTGTGACAATGAATTCCATAGATTCACCGATCTCTGGCTAAAGAAATTTCTCCGAATCTCCATTCTCCCTTTGTGCTGAGGCTATGCCCATGGGTATTAGTCTCTCCTCCCAATGAAAACACCTTCCCAATGTCCACTCTGTCTAGGCCGTTCAATGTTCTGTACGTTTCATTTAGATCCCCCTTGAATGTTGGCCTGTTAATCAGCATGAACCAAACCCTTCAGGATGAGGACACCAGTGATTAGATTCAACAAAGTGAGAATGGAGGGTGAGAGTGTGGGATGGAGATTTTCAGCTTTTAGGGAATAAGCTAGGAAAGAAAGTTTAATATAAATTATAATTGATCAGAAGAGCCGATGGGCCAAGGAGTAGTGGATGGAGTTTAATTTAGACAAATATGAGCTGTTGCATTTTGATGAGGCAACTCAGGCCAGGACCTATGTGGTTAATGGTCAATTAATGGAATTCTGTGCTCAAGGAAGCAGTCGAGGCAGCTTCATTAAGACACTGTTGGATGGACTTTTTGCGTGGTAAGGGAATTCAGGGAAGTTGGGATTATACAATTCGGAGACGATTGTTCGATCGGCCATGATTTTAATGAATGGCAGAGCAGGATCGATGAGCCAAATGGCCGACTCCTTCTATTACTTTGAAACGATAACCCTGCGTTTCCCATGGCTAACCCACCTAACCTGCACATCCCTGGACACTGGGCAATTTAGCACAGCCAATCCAAATCAAGGCCAGTGAGCAACGTAGTGATGTGGAAAACAAACACCAGAGAATGATAGAAAGGAACAAGGAGAATAAATGTACTAGCAATCAAAACTGGATTCGAACCATCACAAAAAATAAAACTAAAAGCTCAGTATGTGAATGTGTGCTGAATTGTTACAAACGCGAATTAATTGACTGCACACATTGAAGAGAATTATCATGATCTGAGACTCCTTACAGAGATATGGCTACAGAATGACAAGGATTGGAACCGGAATATCGAGGGGATACGTGGCATTCATGTCGAGTGAGAGGCTCAGTAAAGGTGGAGGGTGGGCACTGCTAATCAAAGCACTGATAACATGGTAGTCTGGTGTCAGCTCGGATTTCAGGTCCTGATTTCTGTGTCCTCTGATCTCCCTGTTCCCACAGAGTTAAATGTTGTCTGTTCTCAGCTCTGCTCGATTTCTGTTGAAGCTTTGACCCCCTTTTACATTTTCTGGACCAATAAAATATTCTGAGCCTTCTGGAAATGACACCTCATCTATTCCCCTCCTGAATTTAAAAATCTCTAAAGTTATCTGTCAACTTGCTCGGCTCCATTGGAAAAATGTCCCAGCTTCTTCTTAATTCAAACCCTTCATTCCCAGCAACAGGCTGGTAAAGATGGGAATAGGGAATTGCATCAAATCACATAAATGTACTGTCTGAAACAATCTAGCTGAGTTCTGGCCTGAGATATTGAGAGTCCCTGGTGTAAGTAATTACGAATGCAATAATTTTGGTCACAGAATTGAACAATCATTTTGCAACAAAGGGGTCTACTTTGATAAGGAGGTAGCGGTCATTTCTAGGGTAAGTGAACAGTTTGTAGATTAGGGAGATGAAGTTCCAGACACTTGTGAAGGGCTAGAATTGAATTTGATAAATAAGACAAAGAACTGTGGATGCTGGAAATCTGAAACAAAAACTGAGAACACTGGAAAAGCTCAGCAGGACTGGAAGCATCTGTGGAGAGAAAGCAGAATTAAAGTTTCGAGTTCAACAACTTCTCTTCAGGATTCTGAAATAGTTTGTGAGAACCCCTTAAATCATCTGCCCAGCTTTAAGACCATAAAATACAGGAGCAGGATGAGGCCATTTGGTCCATCGAGTCTGCTCCACCAGTCGATCATGGTTGATATGTTTCTCTATCTCATTCTGCTGCCCTCTCCTCATAACCCTTGACCCCTTCCTAATCAAGAACCTTTCTCTGTCTTAAATGCCCTCAATGACATGGCATCCTCAACCCTTCTCCTAGTGAAAACATCATCTCCACGTCCACACTGTCCAGGCATAGAGTAGCACAGCGCTGCCTGACCCACTGTGATATCCAGCATTTGATGTTTTCAGGAAAGATTCCAGCACCCACAACAACGCGCTTCTAAATTTTGTGCCCAGTTGGTTAGCTCTCCCTGGATCCCGTGAGATTTAACCTTATTCAACAATCCACTGTGTGGTACAATTAACAAAGTTCCCAGCCCCCACCTCTTTCTGCACACATGGGCAGCACGATGGATCAGTGGTTCGCACTGCTGCCTTACAGCGCCAGGGATCCACTTTCGATTCCAGCCTTGGGGCGACTGTTTGTATGGAGTTTGCACATTCTCCCTGACGTGTCTGCTGGGTTTCCTCCGGGTGCTCTGGTTTCCTCGCAAAATCTAAAGGTGTGCAGTTCTGAGAGAAGCGGCCATACTAAATGGGCCCATAGTGTGCAGTAAGTGTCGTGGCATGGGATAGGGGAAAGTGTCTGCATGGGTTACGCTTTGGATGGTCGGTGCGGACTTGTTGGGCTGAATGGCGTGTTTCCACATTGCAGGAATTCTACGTGGCATTCCCCCAACTCCAGCACTCTTGGTTTTTCCCATGGACAGTGTGGGGGTGGGAAACAATGTTTTACACGGGAGTAAAGTTCAGTGAGTGTGAAGCTTAAAGTAAACGCATTGATTCAGTTGTTTTCCCCCGTATACCAGAGGGTGAGGGGTGAACTTACAGAAGTTCACGGGCGGCACGGTGGTTAGCACTGCTGCCTCACAGCGCCAGAGACCCGGGTTCATTTCCCACCTCAGGCGACTGACTGTGTGGAGTTTGCACATTCTCCCCGTGTCTGCGTTTCCTCCCACAGTCCAAAGATGTGCAGGTCAGGTGAATTGGCCATGCTAAATTACCCCTAGTGTTAGGTAAGGGGTAGATGTACATGTCGGGGTATGGGTGGGTTAGGCTTCGGCGGGGCGGTGTGGACTTGTTGGGCCGAAGGGCCTGTTTCCACACTGTAAGTAAGGTTTATAGAATCATGAGAGGCATGGATAGGATAAATAGACAAGGTCATTTCCCTGGGATGGTAGAAGTCCAGTACAGGAGGATAATATGTTTGGGGTGAGGGAGGCAAGTGTAAGGAATGATCTGCCGGAGGAAGTGATGGATGTAGGTCTGATTGTAACATTTAAAAGGCATCTGGATGGGTATATGAATAGGAAGAGTTCAGAAGGATATGGGCCAAGTGCTGGTAAATGAGACGAGCTTAAGTTCGGCTATCTGGTCGGCACGGATGAGTTGGACAGAAGGACCTGTTTCTGTGCTGTGTATCTCTAGGACCCTGGATTGCCTGTAATGTTTGCCCTGCCTGTGTGTTCAGTTTCTGTCTGGTGTCGGTGTCAATGCCTTGATGTCTCATTTCCTCCATCTCCCCAAATCCACATCCCCAGATATTAACCATTTCGTGTCTGGTTGTTTCTCAAGAAGCTGCATTGAAGGGTCATCCTCAATTGACACTTTTTATTGCTTCCCAAAATCAGACTTACTCACTCCTACATATCGTGAAAGATACTAACTTTCAAGTGGAGGTTTCCAAAATTCAGAGGTGTCTATCTTGATGTTTTCACTTTTCGGTCTCTGTGAGATCCTGTATCAGTACCGTCGGGAAGATTAGTTTGAGCGGAGTGAGAATAGAGGGGTGAGAGGGAGTGGGATGATGCTTTCAATTTTGTAGAAAAAGAAATGAATGTTCTGCAGAAAGTAGAATTGCTTGTTTGGAATTTCTAACCTGGACTGACAGTAATGACTTTTGTAATCTCTTTTTACAGATTATTTGAAGATCTGAAGACGGACGTTTCAATATCAATAGATGAAGAGCTTTGCCTGAAACATTGACTCTGCTGCTCCTCAGATGCTGCCTGATCTGCTGTGCTTTGACTCTGACTCTCGATCAGTTGCAGTCCTCAATTTCACGTCGATGTCTGGCAGTCACTGAATCCAGCGGGATTATAACAATTTTCGACTATGATTCTGTGAGAAGGAACCAAGCTTTTTGGTTCCTCTTGCAGTACGTTTTCATCATCAGTGAGACTGGAAGAGAGACCCTACTGTTGCAGCACTCTGATTGTGGAGCCAGTAAATGTTATACAGACTGGGAAAAGGAATTCACGGCAGGGAGGTGCTGGACACACGTTTGTGTGCAGCTGAAGCTTCGGTCATGGAGAAACCCTAGGAATCCCGTCCCGTGGAGAAACCATGAAAATGTGGCGACTGTGGGAAAGGCTTCCGTTTCCCATCTGACCTGGAGACTCATGGGCGCAGTAACACCAGGGTGAGACTGTTCTCCTGCCCTGAGTGCGGGAAGACCTTCAGCAATTCTTCTGTACTGCACAGGCACCAGGGGGTCCACACAGGCGAGAGGCCATTCTCCTGCCCCGAATGCGGGAAAGCCTTCAGCTATTCCTCCGTCCTAGTGACCCACCGCCGGGTCCACATATTAGAGAAGCCCTTCAGCTGCTCCAAGTACGGGAAGGCCTTCAATGATACCTCTGCCCTGCTGAGGCAACAGCGGGTCCACACAGGGGAGAGCCTGTTCTCCTGCCTCAAGTGTGGGAAGAGCTTTACCCAGGCATCCCACCTTCGGGTCCATACGGGGGAGAGGCCCTTCTCCTGCCCAGAGTGCGGGAAGACCTTCAGCAATTCCTCCCACCTGCTGAGGCACAGGTGGGCCCATACCGGGGAGAGGCCGTTCACCTGCCCCGAGTGGAAGCGGAGGTTCTCATCATTCTGCACCTTGTAGAAGCACCAGCGGGCACACCAGTGCTCCCAACAATCTGATTCTGCTGGTGAAACTGCTGTGGGTCACTGAAAGGACTGAACCCCTGCACATTCTGACAACGCTTATAGTGGGAGAGTCGGTCGGTTTTTTTTTGTTTTATGGCGTCGTGCTCCCCCACCCCTGCAACTTTGCTTCCATTTGGCACTACTGCTCGTTGAGACCAGGAGCTGTCCAGTTAAAGAATTGCTGGCTCTTTCTGGGAATGAGTCTCAGCCTGTAAGAAATGGCTGAATACTGGGGTGTCTATTCACATTCAGCAGTGACTTTTAAATTAGATTTACAGTTACGTGTCTGTGAAACAGTATTAGTCCAAAGATTGCACAAAGGCTTGGCAATCCATTGCTGGAAACTGTTTGCTTGAATTGGTAAGTTTAAAAAAAAAATTCTTTCTTAATTTGCCGCTTAAGTCTCTGTCTCTGAGATGGTGGGGGGCTTGATCAAAGGGTTTAAATCATTGCTATTAATTAGATTATCTTCGATAACTTTGCCCTCGAAAATTTGCCATATTTATAATTTGGTTGTTGTTTAAATTATAATGTTGATGTGGAAGATCTGTTCTTCATCAAGTCTGGTTCGGGACAGTTGAGAAATTGAGGGACATTGCATGTTTAAATTTCACTGTGTTGTGAATCTGGTGACAGTGACATTCATTTGTGTTGGGTTGGATCACTACAGAGACTATGTCTCCTGTCATTTAAATGTCTTTGATCCCAATAACAGTCTACTTTTGTTGTACATTGTGTGTGTTTTATCTGTGTGTCATGACATGATTTTCTGTTGCTGTCATTCCCAATAGGATGTGTAAATTCAGTACCAGATAATAGTCTCAGTTCTGAATTTTCCTTGAGGATTGGTGTAGAACGTACTAAGTGTCAGTCAGAATGGAAGAAGCTCTATTGTTTATTTAACCCTCTGCTGTCATTGTCCTGGGACTGTATGAATGGGGAAGTGTAGAGGAAGTTTTACTCTGTATCTAACCCAATGCAGTCTCTGTCTTGGCAGTGTTTTTTGGGGACAGTGTTGAGGTAGCTTCACTTGCAATTGAAGAGTAGAGGAAGCTTTATTCTGATTGTCATCCCATGCTGTCCTTGTCCTGGGAGCTTTAGATGGCATCTATAATTGAAGTGAACGCAGACTTGGCTGTGGGAGTGGAGGGTACTTGTACCTGAGCACGCCCATCTTTGAGATTGCTGTGCTGATCAAGACAATCTCAGACACCTTCATTCACTTTTCCAACCAACCACAGGGTGGTTAAGGATGGGTATAAATGCTGGCATTGCCAGCGATGCCCACACCCCATGCATGAATAAATACTTTCTGTTTAAAAGTTTACATTCACGTTCCAAACCCTCTAATGTATGATGACTTACATGGAAAATTCCTGTCCGTTTGTAATTTCATTTTAAAACATAGGAATGTGTCCACCATGTAGAAATATAACAAGAACAACAAATGGAGAATTTAACAGGTAATGAACAGGACCAGAATGCTGAGTCAGCCTGACCCCCAAGGCTGAGAGAGTTCTCCCAGATGTTGAAGTTACACCAGTGCCTTTTACTCTTGCAGCCTCCCCAAAAGTTTGTCCCTGATGTAAGATCATTCAATGACCCGAAGTACGAACTGTTTTTTATCTCCATAACTGGTGCCAGACTTGCTGAGTAATTCCAGCGCTTCTGCTCTACCCTTTTATGGGATTTGAGCTTCCCTCAGTCAGTGTAATGAAGAACTGCAGATGATGGAGATCTGAAACACAAAAATGCGTCAAATACTGGAGAAACGCAATAGGACTGGCAGCACATGTGGAGAGAGAAGCAGAGTTACCATTTCAAGTGCTGTGACTCTTCTTCACAACTGAACTGGACTCAAGCCAGGATATTGTCTTTGTTTCTTTCTCTCTCTTTCCACCAGTGTTGCCAGACTGACTGAGTTTCTGCAGCAATTTCTGTTATGACACTTTCACAAGGTGATGTTTGTTATCCATCCCTAAGTGCAAGGTGTCTTGCTTGTGCTAATTCAGAGGGCAGTTTAAGAGTCAACCACATTGCTGTGGGTCTGGAGTCACATGTAAGTCAGACCATGCAAGGATGGCAGTTTCCCTCATGAAAGGACATTGGTGAACATGGGTTTTTAGGACAATTGACGTCAGTGCCATCGATACCATACTGAGACTTACTTTGTGTTCCCCATTTATGATTTGAATTATTCGCATCTTATGGGCGGCATGGTGGCACAGTAGTTAGCACTGCTGTGTCACAGCGCCGGAGACCCGGGTTCAATTCCTGCCTCAGGCGACTGACTGTGTGGAGTTTGAACGTTCTCCCTGTGTCTGCGTGGGTTTCCTCCGGTTGCTCTGGTTTCCTCCCACAATCCAAAGATGTGCCGGCCAGGTGAATTGGCCATGCTAAATTGCCCGGAGTGTTAGGTAAGTGGTAGATGTAGATCTAGATGTAGATGTAGGGGTATGGGTGCGTTACGCTTCGGCGGGGCCGTGTGGACTTGTTGGGCCGAAGGGCCTGTTTCCACACTGTAAGTAATCTAATCTTAACTCTTGCTGTGGTGGGATTTGAACTCATGTTCCCTGGATTACTCATCCTGTGACGTTATGACTACACTGTTGTTCCCCATTCTTTGCTATTTTGTGTTTACTGTGCACGTCTTTGTCCTCTGATGTTTGGGAAATTGAACCTGTTCAAAAGATTGCCCTAGACTTGTCCCTTTGACCAAGAATTTGGTCACCTGTCTCATCTGTGCTCCGGTCTTGTGATTTTTAAAGGAATTCTCACAATGTTCATGTGAAGCACTTTGAGATAGTTAACTGTACCACAGGTATTATTTGAATGCAGCATGTGTCCCTATCTTAATATCTGAAAGTACAGGGTCATATTTTAAATGTAGAAGACAAAAATGAGGATGATTTCTTTTCTTTCTGAGGGTTGTGTGTCTTCTTCAAAAGGCAGTGGATTCAAAATCTTTAAGGCAGAGGTAGATCGGTTCTTGATAACCAAGTGGATGAAAGATTGTCGGGGATGTGTTGGAATGTAGAGTTGAGGTTGAATTCAGTTCAGCCATGATCTTATTGAATGTTGCAGCAGGCTCGAAGTGCCCAGTGGCCTACTCCCGCCCATTATATGTTTGTATCAATCAGTATGTGTCTCCCCTTTTATAGCTATGAACTGGGTAATTCGTTTCCAATATTGCCCCTTGTAGACAGTTAATTTCACAGCGAAGGCCCCCTATTGGGAGCAGGCACATTGTAGCAATTGCAGTATTTCTTGTGTTAGTTTTGTTGCTTCTTACTCAGTGTTGCTGAGAATCTTCGAAATAAAAACCAAAACACTTCTATTATTATCGCACGAATAGAAGTGTTGGTTTGGATGTAACATTGTTGAATTAGCCATTCCCATCTTTTCCAGAATTCTGTGTTTAAAGCCCTCAAGTCTGGTTTCTACCCCTGAAACACGTCTTATCAAGGTCATATTTGACATCTTTTGTCACGGTGACAGGGATGAACATTCCCTCGTCGACCTGCAGACAGCCTTGATCAGGGTTAATGACAGAACTGACCCTCTCCAGCATCACTCTATCCTCTGGGAGGGTCTGCTTTTAGTGTCCTCCGTTCTTATTTGGTTTACCGTAGCTGCTGGTGTTAGCATCTATACTGATGATATCCAACTGTGCCTGAACACCACTACTCTCCCGACTCCTCTATCATTCATAATTTACCAATAATTTTATCTGAATGCCTGCCCAATTTCCAGCATTGGATAACCATAAACATTCCCTTAGTTAAATATTGTGAAGTGTGAAGCCATTGTTTTAGTCCCCAAGTTCGACCTGAGCCCCCGTCCCCACCCCCCACCCCCACCCCAGTAACTCTGTTGACAGCCTTCATGTCACTTTAAAACTCGGATCGATAGATTCGTGAAGATTCGGGGGATGAACAGTTACAGGAAAAGGGCAGGATAGTGAATGTGGGGAATGCCAGATCACCCAGAATCCTACTGAATGGAGAAGCATGCTCAAGGGGCTGAATGGCATATTCCTGTTCCTATTTCTTATGGTTCCCGAGCCCTTACCTCTGATACAGGACACTGACTTCAGTATGTGCCATTACTGAGAGTGCTGATGTTCCCTTGTGTAATATCAACAACTTAGCAGCTGCTAAAACCTCTTGCTCCTTTATTACCTCTGAACACAATAAGCCAAAGTGTTCAGGGGAGGCGATGGCCGACTTTATTGTCACCAGACTATTCACCCAGGTAATGTTCTAGGGACTTGTGTTCAAAACCTGCCACGGCAGATGGTGGAATCTGAATTCAATATAAATCCGGAATTAAGAGTCTAATGATGACCTCGTTGTGGTTTGTTGTAAAAACCTATCTTGTTTCCTGCTGTCCGAACCTGGTCTGATCTACATGTGATTGAGATCCACTGTCAGCTGGTTGAATCTTCACTGCCCTTTCAATCAAAACCTCCACTATAACTTCCCTACTTTTATACTCCATTTAAAGGTCAATCTCCCTTTTGCCTTCCCTATTAGTCACTGTGCTCCCAGAAGCAGGATTGTGGCTAAGTTTAAAGTAGGTCCTATATCTCTGATTACATCGATACACAAGGCAGTGAAGAAAGGTTTAGGCACACTAACCTTCATCAGTTCGGGAATTGAGTTTAGATATAGTTATGTTGTCGTTATACAGGACGTTGATGAGGCTGCACCTGGAATATTATGATCAGTTTTGGTCCCCTTGGTGTTCTGACTTCTGACTTCTTCAACTCTGGGTTTGTGTTGAACTTGATGGGATACTTTGTCCAACTCAGCATATTTAAACAGTATCTCTCAGAGGGATTCATCTGAAACTTTTCAGGAGGTGAGCTCAACAAGATTGAACTATTCAAAGTGACTTGGACTCGATTTTAAACTTACATCAGGACCAGTAGTCAGAGACACATACAACATGGAAACAGACCCTTTCGTCCAACTTGTCCATGCTGACCTGATATCCTAAACTAATCTAGTCCCATTTGACAACACCTGACCCAAATCCTGCGGCAGCTCATTTCATATAAGTACCACCCTCTGCATGAAGATGTTGTCCCTTTAATATATTTCGCCTCTCACCCTAAACCTATGCCCTCTAGTTCTGGACTCGCCCATCCCAGGGAAAAGACCTTGTCTATTACCCTGTCCATGCCCCTCATGATTTTGTAACCTCTATTAAGTCACTCCTCTGCCTCTGATGGTCCAGTGAAAACAGTCTCAGCCAATGCAGCCTCTCGCTGTAGCTCAAACCCTCCAACCCCCAGCAACATTCCCGTAAATCATTTCTCACAGAGAAGTCAACGTTTCAGTCCTGAAGAAGGGTTAACACCCAAACCGCTGACTACTCCACATCCTGGTGCTGCCTGGCTTGCTGTATTCTCCCAACCTCCTGCTTGCCTACTTCGGGTTGCAATATGTAGTGGCTCAGTGTTTTCCACTGCAGGCTCACAGCGCCAGGGACCCAGGTTTGATTCCAGCCTTGGGTGGCTGTCTGTGAGGAGTTTTCATATTCTCCCGGTGTCTGCGTGGGTTTTCTCTGGGTGGTCCTGTTTTCTTCCATCGTCCAAAGATGTTCAGGTCATGTGGATTGGCCATGCTTAACTGCCCATAGAGATAGGTATATTAGTCAGAGAGAAATGGGTCTGGACGGGTTACTCTTCGGAGGGTCGCTGTGGACTTATTGGGACAAATGGCCTGTTTCCACACTGTAGCTAATCTCATCTGCACTACTTTTGTCACTAACGTATTGCTGAGTAGACTCGATGGGCCGAATGGCCTAACTTCTGCTCCGATGGTCTTGCGGTCTTACGTTTCTCTGGATCATTTCATTTGGCAATGTGCGGTCCCTGGCTCAATGAGCAGCAGTTTCCAATGAAAGCAAAGCTCATATGATGGTTGAACTCCTACAGTGTGGAAACAGGTCCTTCAGCCCAACACATCTGCACAGATTCACCGAAGAGTAACCCACTCAGATCCATTTTCCTACCCTCCATAAATTGCACACAGAGCCCCAAGGGTGGAAGTATTCCTGGGTTCCTGGTGCCATGAGGCAGCAGTGCTAACCCTGAGCCACCATGGGGTTGTAGTTGCGGGGGGTGGGGCAGGCAATTGCAGTCCACCAGAAAACAAAAACAGCCCACCTACTCTTCCACTGCACCCACTGTCAGAACTGGCAGGAGGTTCAGTCCTGGGGGGTGACTAAAGGCAGCGTTACCGGTGGGATCTGATTGCTGGGAGCACTGGTGCCCCCGCTGGTGCTTCCGCAAGTTGCAGGAAAACATGAACCTCTTCCCACACTCGGGCCAGCTGAAGGGCCTCTCCCGGTGTGGACACACTGGTGCTTCAGCAGGGTGGAGGAATTGCTGAAGGACCTCCCGCACTCAGGGCAGCAAAAAGGCCTCCCCTCTCCACCCCCCCATTCCCCCGTGTGGATCAGCTGGTGCTTCAGCAGTGTGGAGGAGCGGGTAAAGCCCTTCTCACACTCGGGCAGGAGAATGGCATCTCCCCGGTGTGGACGGACTGGTGCCTCAGCAGGGCTGAGGAATTGATGAAGGCTTTCCTTCACTTAGGCAACTGAACGGCCTCTCCCCCATGTGGACCAACCAATGGGCTAGCAGGTCGGAGGAAAGTGCAAAGACCTTCCTGCACTCGGGGCAGAAGAACGGCCTCTCCTCAGTGTGGACCCACTGGTGTCTCAGCAGGTGGGAAGAACTGCAGAAGGCCATCTCGCACTTGGGGCTGGAGAACAGCCTTCCCCGGTGTGGACCAACTGGTGCGTCAGCAGGGCAGAGGAATCACTGAAGGCCTTCCCACACTCAGGGCAGCAGAAGGGCCTCTTCATCTCTGTGGACCCTTTGGTGCTTCAGAACCCTTTCAAATATCACAATATCCGTCTGATACGAGGGAGACTAGAATTGTACACAATATTCCAAAAGTGGCCTAAAAAGTGTCCTGTACAACCACAACACAACCTTCCAACTCCAATACTCAGTCAGAGGATTGGGAAAGCTTTCAAAACCCACTAAAAGCAAACAGGAAAGAATGGAGGGTCAAACCGAATTTTTGAGAGTCACCTTGAAAGTATCAATGAGAAATCGGCGGAGGGGGTTTATTGGGGACCCGTTCTCCTTTAATACACTATATACGTATTTCTCTTGTGCTCTTCGTAGTTTGTCTGTGCTGCAGTGTGTAATGGCTCGTTGAAATAATCTCCTGATGCAGCTTCGTTTGTGGGTGTTGGGATGATTGCTTCTGAAGTTAAGTACTTGGTTTGGGTCTGTTGTTTTTCTGTAGATGCCAGTTTGAAGTTCGACATTGACTGTTCGCTCCACTGTGACATCAAGGAATGGCACTTTGTTGTTGTTCTCCTCACCTTCAAACCAGGAGCCCCCCTTAGACCATAGTCTCACTACTTGGAACACCAATATACAGACTAGTCAAAGGCCTCCACTGAAGACTAAAACACCAAGTCGAAGATTCACTACACTCCATTTACTCCATCCAAGAATTCCTGAACACCAAAGACACTGAGATAGAAGAGGATGGATTAATGTTGTCCTTTGACATAACAGCTCTGTTCACATCCATTAACATCAACGTGGCCAAAGAAAACTGAAGACACTACTCGAAGAACCAAAGACACAAACACAGCATCAACTTCATCAGCAAAGATAGCACTGTCAAGCTCGTGGAACTGTGCCTTATCATCCACTTCATATTCAAAAACAAGCCCTACAAATAAATCAACGAAATACGCACGAAACCTCCAGCATCAGGATTCCGAGCAGAAGCAATAATGCAGAGACTCGAACAGACAGCCCTTCCAACGATCCAACCCAAACTTTGGGTCCGCTACAGCGATGACACTTTTGTCATGAAAAAATGAAACAAATTAGAGGAAACCTACAACACCATCAACAATATCCTTACTGGCATAACATTCACAAAAGAGGAGAACAACAACAAAGTGCCATTTCTAGATGTCACAGTGGAGCGAACAGTCAATGGTAAATTCAAAACAGCGTCTACAGGAAAACAATGCACGCGAACCAAGAACTTAACTACAGAAGCAATCACCCCTACACATACAAACACATCTGAATCAGGACACTATTCCAACGAGCCACGACACACTGCTGCACCCAGGAACTACGAAGATCAATAAATAACTGTACAGAGCATTTACGATGAACGGGGAGCCCCTAAACCCCCTGAAAACAGTTTCCCTGACCGGGAAGCGAACCCGGGCCGCGCCGGTGAAAGCGCCGAATCCTAACCACTCGACCACCAGGGAGAGACCAGCACTGCTTGATAGCTCTACTGAAAATTACTTCCCTGCCCGGAAATGGAATCCGGGCCGTGGTCGGTCGAAGGCTTTCACCTGTGTATCCAACAATGTCATTTCTTGTATCCATTGCACCTGATGCAGTCGCCTCTACATTGGGGAGACTGGAGACTCCTCGCAGAGTCAAGTCACAGCGCTTGAGGGAACATCTTCAGGACACCCACACCAATCAACCCCATCACCCTATGGCCCAACATTTCAAACCCCCTCCCACTCTGCCGAGGACATGCAGGTCCTGGGCCTCCTCCATCGCCGCTCCCTCCCCATTCGATGCCTGGAGGATGAACGTCTAATCTCCTGCTTGGGGTAAATTCAACCCCAGGCCATCAATGTGTACTTCATCAGTTTCCTCATTTCCCCTCCCCCACCTTACCTCAATTGTAGCCTTCCAGCTCAGCGCTGTCCTCATGATCTGTCCTACCTGCCAATCTCCCTCCCCACCTATCCGCTCCACCCTCCTCTCTGATCTGTCACCTCCATCCCCACCCCCATTCACCTATTGTACTTTTTGCTACCTTCGGCCCAGCACACCCCACCCCCCAATTTATCTCTCCACCCTGGAGGGATCCTGCCTCTATTCCTGATGAAGGGCTTTTGCCCGGGACGTCGATTTTCCTGCTCCTCGGATGCTTTCTGACCTGCTGTCCTTTTCTAGCACCACTCTGATCTAAGCTCTGGTTTCCAGCATCTGCAGTCCTCATTTTTGCCGACCCAATAAACTCAGTGTGCCAATTTCACATCAACAAACTGACACAAGTAGACACAACGTCTGCAGAAACCCTAGCCACATTACTTTACAATAAAGACATCTGGGAAATTATGTCCGGAAAACTCAATCCTCTCAGCATCATGGTAGCCCACAAACCTACCAACACAACTTAAACAGCGGCTCATGAACCTGAAATACCCGATACAAACAACCAGAAAACGAATGGAATTTACAAAATACCATACAAGGAAATATATACATGAAATCTGCCGCACAGTTCTCTGTGGCAAGAAATGCTGGGATGAGATAAGGAAGATTTTTTCAGCCAAAACGAATCGGCACTGACTGGACAGCCATTTAAAATCAACGCTGTCAGCCCACGATGGAAGATCCGAAAGGATGTACAGTTTTCTTATTTCCTGGAGATTTACAAAGCTGAGACTGGGTTTTGGTGTTTGTTCCCTTTCCACTCCCAAGAGCCGCAGTGGTTGGGGCGGTGAGTTGGGGAAAGTGAAATGTGCCCATGAGCAGCATGTGGGTCTCTTTCAGCTTCCCCTCCTCTGACAGCGCTGTGACTTGACTCTGATGTTCTCAGGGACATTTACTGACGCGAGACAGTGAAAATATTCTCATTCCTGCAGGTTAGGAATTGTACCCATACGCCGGTTTCATGACAATGAGAAAGATTAATTGGGATGTGTGAAGAAGCTGTGAGCTGCAGTTGAAACAAGGAGGTGGAGTCAGATACGTCATCCATTGCCCCCATGGTCCTGAAGAAATATTTGCTTTTGTCTGCTTGAGAGACTTTGGAAACTGGTGTGGCAGGGAGAATACTGAGATACCGAGTGAGGGTGATTCAGTGCGCTGACTGTGAAAAGTGCATTAAACCATTTACTCAGATTGGGGAATTAAAATCACACCCCTCGCAGTGGGAAAGACAATGTCCCCGCTCTGTTTGTAATTTCAAACCCAGAGCAACACAAGGAAAGCTCCACCTAATGGGGAAACCGTGGAAATGTGGGCTACTGTGGGAAAAGTTTCCCTTCCCCATCAGTGCTGGAAACCCACAGACGGATTCAGAATGGGGTGAGGCCGTTCACCTGCTCAGTGTGCAGGAAGGGGTTCAGTCAGAGAGAAGCCATTCACGTGCCCCATGTGCTGGGGAGAGTTCACTCAGTCAGCTGCACTGCCCTCCCACCAGTGGGTCCACACTGGAGAGAGGCCTTTCACCTGCTGTAAGTTCCAAAATGGCTTCATCTGCTCCTCCCACCTGCGGCGGCGCCATCGAGTTCACGTGCCAGCACAAGGAGATGAAAGGAGCGATGGCCAAGTGCTCCGATCAACCCAGCACTGGGGCGTCCCAGGTTCGAATCCCACTGCGGTAGATTGCAGAATTGGAGTTCGGTCAGTAATCTGGACTTCAGAATCTCAGGATGAAACCACTTTTAGGGGGAAAAAGCACCATCTGATTCACTCATGTCCTTTTTAGTGAAGAAAACTGCTGTTGCGGGAAAGGGTTCACTCAGTCATCCCAGCTGCATGTTTTACCCGGCTGTACCAGGGATCCAGTTACAAACGGACAACTCAGCTGACCAACAAAGAAAGTGGGGTGGGGGGACTGGGTGCACTTTGACCTGGAGGTGTATTCTTTAAAAACTACTTTTTGTATGCCTTTTCCCTGGGGAAATCTGAAGCTGTAACAAAATAGGTTTGGAGTAAAGGTTACCTGAACTTACCGCCAGGCTTAGACTCTGTGAGGTCCAACAGGTTTTTGTTTTAAAGCTGCTAATTTCTTTCAGCCTCCAGCACTAATGTCATGTCTCAGAAGGACCAGTGAATGAGTAGCTAATATTGTTCCAAACTGTATATTTTTTCAGGACTTCTGGTTCATTGTTTCATTGAAATTGCAAAGTTTACTGGCAACAGTGGGAGGTGTGGGCTGTATTCACTGGAAACAAAGTTTTAAAATCTCACAAACACCAGGGTATATTCTAACAGGTTTATTTGGAAGCACTAGGTTTCGAAGTGCTGCTCCTTCTTCAGGTAGCTGTGGTGTAGAATCACAAGACCCAGAATATATCGCAAAAACATTAGACTGTCATGCAACATAAGTGACATATTGAAGAAACCGAGATTACTGTAAATCTTTCATCTTTTAAAATGGGCTGCAGATTTCGGTTCACTAATATGTACATTCCAGAACTTCTTTTAAGTCACGTTCTCCAGGAAACTTGATGTTTTATAAAAGGAGGTAACACCTCACATCAAACAACGCATGAAAGCTGTGAGGTGAGAGTCTGTCTGTATCCCAATCTTGAGTCAGACTGGTTCTATTTCCAAATATATAATCCTGCAAATGCAAATTCACCCCAAATGTGTGAGTGCATGAATGAGAGAGAGTGTGTGTACGTGCGCGTGCATGCTGGGTAAAGTGTGTGCGTGATGGAGTGTAATCATGTGCGAAGATGTATGCGTGGGTGTGAGTGTGGGGGGCGTATTAGTGTGTGTCTGAGAGAGAGCATGACTGTCGGAAAGGCTCTGCACGAGCATGTGAGTATGTAAGTGTGTGTGTGTGTGAGGGTGAGAGAGTTAGAAAGGGAGAGAGAGAGCGTAACAGTGAAGTGGGGTTACCTGTCATGTGACATGAACCCATGGTCGCGATTGAGGCCATCCTCCTGGTTTCCGAACTTGGCTATCAGCCTTTGCTGGGCCACTAAAAATGATTAAGCAGTTACACAACACACATTGGAGAGGGCAGGGTGGGACTTGTTTTTCGATTTGCAGAAGGTTGGACGTTCTGGGTGCTGGAAACGAAGGAATACACTTATTGGAGGACCTACGGCACAGAGAGATGGAGCTGGAAGCCAGGCTGCAGACACGTTGGGGGGATTCACTGTGGAAACAGGCCGTTTGGCCCACCAAGTCCACACTGACCCTCCGAAGAACATACCCCCACCCCCCCGACCCACCCGATAACCCCACAGCTAATCCCTGAATTTAGAACGCCCAATCCACTCTAGCCTGCACAACTTTGGAACATGGGAGAAAACCCGAGCACCCAGAGGAAACCGACGCGGACAGGGTTTGGGGGAGGGGTAGGAAAGTGCAAAATCCACACAGTCACTGTGAGGGTGGGATTGAACCCAGGTCCCTGGCGCTGCGAGGAATCCCCTCTCCAGCTCTCGGCAATCAATTGGCTTCTCCCCAATCCTGGTGACACTCCAATCAGTTTGAGGAATTCAATTTGCTTCCATAGAGTTTCCACGGGGCAGGGGTCGTTGTTACTCGGCAGATTCAACGATCCAATGAAGGGCTCGTCTATAGCGAGAACACTGGTCCACATTTCCCTGAAAAATTAAAGTTCTCTCCGCAATTAGAACCCTTGAGTACTCCCACGCAGGCTGCGTGTATTCACGAGGACTCTCAATGCATGTTGATATTTGAATTCATTTCCTGCAGACAAACATTACCCCTCCTGGATTCAAACACTGCTGATATTCAGGCCCTGACTAAATTTCTTGTCCATGCCTGAAAAGCGAATCCTCCTCTGCTAATAACTTGAGAAAACAGATCACTGCTGTCAGTGCAAGGCAGAAAATAGGATGAGAGAATTTTGGTTTGCACAGAACAGCCTTGTCTTTCTTCTACCCGAAATCTTTGTCTCTCAATTCCTAAATCTTTCAATGTATTCCAACCCAAATTCATCCTTCCATCCTCCTGCCTTTGCCCAGCTCCCCTCTCCTGAAAGTGCTGACCCTCTGTTCAGTTTCTCAGCCACATCTCGCCATCCTTAGTATATAGCCCACATCGATATTTAGTTTTTAAAACAGAAAGGCAGTGGTTTGCTGATGCCAGGATGTGAGGGTGACTGCACTCACACAGTGTTCCAGACTCGTCTCTCGTGTCATTCAGAAAAGTCTGCACTGCACATGTGCAGAGAAGGGGATGCTGGGAGTGGGTGGGATGCATTCTCTCCTCCCCATCCAATCATCCCCATAGCATCCCCTGTCCATTCTCTCTCTCTACCCTTACCTACCAGTCCCTTCTCTCTCTCCCACACATGCCACTCTCCCCACTCCGTCCATTCTATCTCTGCACCCTCTGCCCTCTGCCCAGTCTCTCATCCACCCTCTGTCCCCATCCATTCCCTTTATCGCTCCACCCTCTGCCTTCCCCAATCCAGTCCCTTCCCTTACACTCATTTTCTCTCACCTCCCACACGCTGCCCCCATCCATTCCTTCTCTCCCCCACCTTCTCCCGCCATTCATTGTTGCTCTCTTTCTCCACCCTCTACCCCGTCCATTCTCACCCAACCTTTGCCCTGTCCATTCTGTCCCCACCCACTGCCGCCCGTCAATTCTCTCCCCTCCCACTGCCCCGACCATTATCTCCCCATCCACTGCCCCGTCCATTATCTCCCCATCCACTGCCCCGTCCATTATCTCCCCATCCACTGCTCCCCGTCCATTCTCTCTCCACCCACTGCCCCGTCCATTCTCTCCCCACCCACTGCCCACTGTCCACTCTGTCCCGATCTACTGCTCCCCGTCCATTCTCTCCCACCCACTGCTCCCCGTCCATTCTCTCCCACCCACTGTGCCCCATCCATTCTCTTCCGACCCACTGCCCCCCGTCCATTCGCTCCCACCCACTGCTCCCCGTCCATTCTCTCCCCTCCCTCTGCCCCGTCCATTCTCACCCCAACCTTTGCCCCGTCCATTCTGTCCCCACCCACTGCCGCCCGTCCATTCTCTCCCCACCCACTGCCCCGTCCATTCTCTCCTCACTCACTGATCCCCGACCTTTCTCTCCCCGCCACTGTCCCCGTCCATTCTCTTCCCACTCATTGATCCCCGTCCATTCTCTCCCCACCCACTGCTCCCCGTCAAATCTCTCCCCACCCACTGCCCCTTCCATTCTCTCCCCACCCATTGACCCTGTCCATTCTGTCCTGATCCACTGCTCCCCATCCAATCTCTCTCCACCCACTGCCCCCATGAATTCTCTCCCCACCCACTGCCCCCGTCCATTCTCTCCGCACCCAAGGTCCCACCCATTCTCTCCCCACCTACTGCCCCATCCATTCTCTCCCCACCCACTGCCCCGTCCATTCTCTCCCCACCCAATGCCCCCATGAATTCTCTCCCCACCCACTGCCCCCATGAATTCTCTCCCACCCACTGCCCCCGTCCATTCTCTCCCCACCCACTGCTCCGTCCATTCTCTCCCCACCACAGGCCTCCGTCCATCCTCTCTCCACCCACTGCTCCGTCCATTCTCTCTCCCCACACTCTGCAACCAATTTCTTTCACTTCACACTCTACAACTCCGCATTCTCTCTCTCCTCCCCAATCCTCTTCACCACATTCTGTCTCTCTGCTCCTACCCTGTGTACCCCCATGTATTCTCTACCAACAATGCTCTGCTCTCCTTCCCATTTTCTCTCTTTCTCTTCCCCCAGTCTCTGCGACCCCCGTCTAATCTCATTCTGAGTACCCTGCCCCCTTCCTTTCTCGTGCCACGAGCCCTCTTTGATCGCTGTATCAAACCCTTCTAATGATAGAGAGAGAATGGATGTTGATGGCGACCTGGGGTGGGGGTGGGGAAGGGAAACGTGAGAAATGGCTGACCTTTAACATTGAGAATAGCTAAGATCATGCACTCAGAAACATCAGTAATGTCTGAAAGCATATTCAACTGTTTAAAAAAAGCTGCAGACATCTTTCTGAAACTTGCATTGAAATCTGCGCAGCTAGGCCACAGTTGAGGACAGCCTGTAATCTTGGAATGGTGTATTCCTAGTCTTGTGAAATTGGTTCAGAATATGTAGAAATACACTCATAGATTTGCAGAGAACAGGAACAAACCTTTTGGTCCACGCCGACAAAATTTCCTAAATTAACCTAGTGATCAATTTGTCAGCATGTGACCCATATCTCTCTCAGCCCTTCCTATTCATACCTCCATCCAGATGCCTTTTAAAGATTGTAATTCTACCAGCCTCGACAGCTGCCGCTGGCAGCTCATTCCAAACAGATGCCGCTCTCTGCGTGAAAAAGTTACCCTGTTCGGTCCTTTGAAACCTTTTCCCTCTCAGCCTAAACAACTCTAGTTTTGGACTTCCCCCAGCCTGGGGAATATATAGACAAAAGTTGAGCTGCCAGACAAAATCATAGAGTCATAGAGATGTCCAGCATGGAAACAGACCCTTCGGTCCAACCCATCCATGCCGACCAGATATCACAACCCAATCTAGTCCCACCTGCCAGCACTCAGCCCATATCCCTCCAAACCCTTCCTATTCATATACCCATCCAAATGCCTCTTAAATGTGGCAATTGTACCAGCCTCCACCATTTCCTCTGGCAGCTCATTCCGTACACGTACCACCCTCTGCGTGATTCAGTTGCTCCTTAGGTCTCATTTCTATCTTTCCCCTCTCACCCTAAACCTATGCCCTCTAGTTCTGGACTCCCAGATCCGAGAGAAAAGCCTTTGCCTATTTATCATATCCATGCCCCTCATAATTCTGTAAACCTCTATATGTTCACCCCTCAGCCTCTGACGCTCCAGGGAAAACAGCCCCAGACTGTTCAGCCCCTCCCTCTAGCTCAGATCCTCCAACCCTGGCAAAATCTTTGCAAATCTTTTCTGAACTCTTTCAAGTTTCACAACATCTTTCCGATAGACAGGAGACCAGAATTACACGCAATAGTCCAACAGTGGCCTAACCAATGTCCTGTACAGCCGCAACATGATTTCCCAACTGCTGTACTTAATACTCTGACCAATAAAGGAAAGCATACCAAACGCCGCCTTCACTATCCTATCTACCTGCGACTCCACTTTCAAGGAGCTATGAACCTGCAGTCCAAGGTCTCTTTGTTCAGCAACACTCCCTAGGACCTTCCCATTAATTATATAAGTCCTGCTAAGATTTGCTTTCCCAAAATGCAGCCCCTCACATTTATCTGAATTAAACTCCATCTGCCACTTCTCAGCCCCTTGGCCCATCTGGTCCAGATCCTGTTGTAATCTGAGGGAACCCTCTTCGCTGTCCACTACACCTCCAATTTTGGTGTCATCTGCAAACTTACTAACTGTACCTTTTATGCTCGCATCCAAATCATTCATGCAAATGACAAAAAGTAGAGGGCTCAACACTGATCCTTGTGGCACTCCACTGGTCACAGGCCTCCAGTCTGAAAATCAACCCTCCACCACCACCCTCTGTCTTCTACTTTTGAGCCATTTCTGTATCCAAATGGCTAGTTTTCCCTGAGATCTAACCTTGCTAATCAGTCTCCCATGGGGAACCTTGTCGAACGCCTTCTGAAGGGCATATCGATCACATCTACTGCTCTGCCCTCATCAATCTTCTTTGTTACTTCTTCAAAAAACTCAATCAAGTTTCTGAGACATGAATTCCTACGCACAAAGCCATGTTGACTATCTCTAATCAGCCCTTACCTTTCCAAATACATGTACATCCTGCCCCTCAGGATTCCCTCCAACAACTTGCCCACTACCATGGTCAAGCTCACCAGTCTGTAGTTACCTGGATTGTCTTTATTGTCCTTCTTAAACAGTGGCACCTCGTTTGCCAACACCCAGTCTTCCAGCACTTCACCTGTGACGATCTATGATACAAATAACTCAGCAAGAGGCCCAGCAATCACTTCTCTAGCGTCCCACAGAGTTCTTGGGTACACCTGATCAGGTTCTGGGGATTTATCCACCTTTAACCGTTTCAAGACATTCAGCACTTCTTCCTCTGTAATCTGAACATTTTACAAGATGTCACCATCTATTTCCCTACACTCTATATCTTCCATATCCTTTTCCACAGTAAATACTGATGCAAAATATTCATTTAGTATCTCCCCCACTTCCTGTCGCTGCACACAAAGGCAGCCTTTCTGATTTTTGAGGTGCCCTATTCTCTCCCTAGTTACCCTTTTGTCCTGAATATATTTTTAAAAACCCTTTGGATTCTCCTTAATTCTATTTGCCAAAGTTACCTCATGCCCCCGTTTTGCCCTCTTGACTTCCCTCTTAAGTATACACCTATTTCCTTTCCACTCTTCTAAGGATTCACTCGATCTATCCTGTCTATACCTGACATATGCTTCCTTCTTTTTCTTAACCACACCCTCAATTTCTTTAGTCATCCAGCATTGCCTTTTTCCGACCAGCCTTCCCTTTCACCCTGACAGGAATATACTTTCTCTCGATTCTTGTTATCTCAATTCTCAAGGCTTCCCATTTTCCAGCATTCCCTTTACATGCGAACATCTGCCTCCAATCAGCTTTCGAAAGTTCTTGCCTAATATCGTCAAAATTGTCCTTTCTCCAATTTAGAACTTCAACTTTTAGATCTGGTCTATCCTTTTCCATCTCAGGTGTACCCGTCTCAGAGCGATCTCTTCCCTCACTTTTTTCCCTTGGTCCCACCCTCCCCACCTTATTAATTTAAATCCTCCCAAGCAGTTCTAGCAAATTTCCCTGCCAGTATTTTAGCCGCCTTCCAATTTAGGTGCAATCCGTCCTTCTTCTACAGGTCACTTCTACCCCAAAAGAGATCCCAATGATCAAAAATGTCAATCCTTCTCCCACACACCAGCTTCTCAGCCATGCATTCATCTGCTCTATCCTCCTATTCCTGCCATCACTAGCTCGTAGTAATCCAGATATTACTACCCTTAAAGACCTCCTTTTTAAATTTCTGCCTAACTCCCTGGAATCTCCCTTCAGAGTCTCAACATTTTCCCTTCCAATGCCGTTGATTCCAATGTGGACAATGACCTCCTGCTGGCCCCTCTTCCCCGTGAGAACATTCTGCACCCTCTCTGAGACTTCCTTGATCCTGGCACCAGGGAAACAACACACGATTCTGCTTTTTCTCTGCTGGCCACAGAAACGTCTGTCTGTACCTCTGACTACAGAATCCCCGAACACAATTTGTTCCTGGAATGTGAGCATCACATCATCATGCCTTATTTCCCCTGGAAACTTGACTGTTAACAATGCAGATATGAATATTGGGTGAGGACAAGATGAGATTGAGTAGCAAGGCCTACTGTGGTAAAACATATTGTACTGGCTTAAATTGTACCTTGACAAGACAGAAACTTTGGGAGGAGAACAAAAATTGGAATTTCTTCTTAAATACTGATGATCCCATTTATATCTCTCAAAAGGAGGTTGTTTCGTCGATCAAATTTGTAATGGCTCTTTTATTGAATTATTTACCTGGATTGAATTATATATCTGGAATCATTTCCTTTTCAAGAATTTTGCAATTATCGTTGCCTTTTACTGGCTCCATCACCTCTTCAAGATCATTCCAAATCGTATTAACTTGCTTGTTTTCTTAAAAATGGAACCATCTCACCCCTAGCCCAACCCCTTTTTAAAAAGACGCTGCACTATTTCCAATCTGGTCATGCTTTCTAAATATTACCATGTAATTTTAATTATGACCATGTCTCTTTAGATTTCAATATATCTTTTCAAACGTAAAAATATCCATAAATGTACATAAACATGTAGTTAAGCCCTTTAAAGGTGTTATGTTCCACGAAGTGCAATCTTCCCCCTCGATAATGTATATTTACTCCTTTAGATATGACTATGTCTCTTAAAGGGATATTTCGGATTAAAAATAGGGCAGTATCTCTTCGAACCACATCCCTATGAAATATACTCATGTCTGTTTAAATCTCTTTATTTGCAGAAATAGCCCGTTAAAATGTCCATGTCCCTTTAAAATGCGGATTTCCCCAATTTGATATGATGATGTATCGTTACATGTCGGAATATCTCTTTAAATTGAGCCGTGAGCTTTCCCAATGTAGACAGGGCTCCTCGAAACGTGGCAGTGTCCCCCCTGCAGCTGCAGAGCGAGACAGGAGAGTTTGTTTTTGTGAATGAGCAGTTGTAGCGCGAGGTGGCTGTTACTTGGTGACGGTGAGGCTTCCCGGCCCCGCCCATCCCCCCTGAGCTGACGTCACGCGGGGGTGAAGGCGGTTGGGAGGAGAAGTCGCTCGAGCGGGGAAGGGGCGGCCGTTAGGAAAATGGCGCCGTGCGGCCCAGGGCAGACACACGTCATTGGGCACCGCCGCCTTCCTGGCGCAGCTGCTGTGTCACGGCCACACCGCCCGGCTGTACAGCAGGCAGGAGCCGGTGACCTTTCTGGAGGCGGATGGGGTTAAGGGCCTGTTTGGGAACCCGTCGGCCGCCTGGGTGGTGGAGTTCTACTGGTCGTGGGGCGGCCCCTGTGTCAACTCTGGGGCCACCTGGAAGGTACTGGGCCCGGGAGGTGAAAGGTGAGGCAGGTTGGGGGGGGACGGAGGGGAAGGAATGTGGGGCCTGTCCTGTCATAGTGACATTCTACACTCACTTTCCATCTGCTTTGACTGGCGCTTGTGCTTTTTAGGGTCACTTTTTAAATCCTTGTGCTTTTTACCTTTGCGGACTAAAATAATTTATAGATTAGGGTGTAGGTTAGGGAGGATTGGCTGTACTATATTACCCATAGTGCCCGGGAATTTGCAGGTTAGTGTGGATTGGCCATGGGAAATACGGAGTAAGGGGGTGGGTATGAGTGGGATGCTCTTCAGAGGGCCAGTGTGAATAGATGGGCTGAATGGCCTGCTTCCACATTCTTGGGATTCCATGACATTCCGACCCACAAAGGAGTATTTTATCTGCATTTATCCAGTCAAGCTACTTTCAGAATTCTACTGGTTTCAATAAGATCACTTCTGTTTCATGGAGGTGTACAACAGAGAAACAGACCCTTCGATCCAACTCACCCATGCTGACCAGGATTCCAAACTAAACTCGTCCGACTTTCGTGCATTTGGCCCATACCCCTCTAAAACCTTTCTCTCCGTGCACCCATCCAAATGTTGTTTAAACGTTGGAACTGCACCTGCATCAACCACTTCCTCAGCGAGTTCATTCCACACAAATACCACCCTCTGTCAAACGTTGCCCTCAGGTTCATTGTAAATCTCTCTCCTCTAACCTTATAAAAAAAGCCCCCTTGTTTTGAACTCCCCTACGCTAAGGAAGAGCCCGTTGCTATTCACCTTACTTCCGCCCCTCGTCATTTTATAACTCTCAATAAAGTGGAGAAGAGGTCCCAGTCTCTCCTGAAACTCAAACCCTCCAGTCTTGTCAACCTCCTGGTAATCTTTACCAAACCCTGTTACCCCTATACATCCTATTACCGGACCACCAGAACTGTACTCAGTACTCAAAATGGCCTCAACAACATCCTGTACTGTACTCAGTACTCAAAATGGCCTCAACAACATCCTGTCCAACCTCCACATGATGTCCCAACTCCGAAACTAAACGGTGTGAACCATGAAGGCAAGTGTGCTGAATTTACCAGAGATGCAAAGAACCAAGCACCTGAAGTCTTTGTGTTCACATAGTCTACTATGACACACTACTTATTGTTATCCACTAACGGTCTCCATTTACCCTCCCACACAGATCGTTATTCACTCCTTTGTCCCTCCTATTGTTCTCACTCTGAGCTGGCGAGAACGAGAGCAATGTACACTGGAGACTCTGAGCCAGCTGAAACTTGCTCAGTGTGAAATACATTCCACTTTGCTCCAAGAATTGCAAGCAGCAAAGAGTGTCCAGAACATCTGCTTGTCATTCACGTCCGAACCGGCGTGGCAAATTACTGCAGGGGACGGACGAAATCGCAAAGTATGCGTTTGAACTTTATCAGCTCATTGACATCGCGACTCAGTTCATAGGAAACCGACGAAGAACAGGAGAAGACCACTCACACCTCCAAAAGCATGCTATTTGAACCGTGTGAGTTTCCCCCGTGTATGAGTACGTGCAACATACAGAACCATTGCAAAGGAAAGCTGCCCAAGGAGACATTACACAATAGCAGAGGTGGATTTTGAACCTTCGACCGCTGGGCTATGGGCCCAGCAAGCTCCCGCTACGCCACTCTGCTCTGTTAAGTGCCATCTTTTCCACAGGTCCCTTCAGTCTTTCATCTGGCGCGTGGCATGCACGTTCGAGATTGATGTCAAAGATCTCCACTGCTGTCGTCTTTTTGGTGTTGCGCAGACGTATGGAGGCTGTGTAAATATAAACTTTTTTCTAACTTCCCACATTCTGTTGGTCGAACTGTGATTTCACTCTGAATCACAACATTTGTCACAGCGCAGACGGAGGCTATGCGGCCCACCTTTGCTCTGCTGATTCTACACCGTAAGTAAACGTTTCTCTCTATTCGTATCATTTTCTTGCTTTCTCTGTGTAATTCTCCACATTGTTATTTTAAACATGACCCCCGAATTCCCTTTTGCGTCTCTTAAATCTGCCTCTTTGTCAATGTCAGACAGGGATTTGCTGACCCTAATGACTCCCTGTACGAAAGCATTCTTCCTAATACCACTTTTAGTTCTTTTCATCATGACTTTAAAACATTGTCGAATCGTGGCCGATCCTTTCAGGCGTGGGAACATTTTGACTACATTGCTTTCTCTGTCTGGACCCCGCATGACTTGGAAAACTTCAATCAGGCCAGATTTCAAATTTCAGTTCTCCGAGGAGAGCTGTTTTAATTTTCCAATCAACCCGCATCACTGACAATCCTCAAACAGCGCCACCACTCACGACAACCTGTTCAACGCTATCTCCAATCATTTCACTTCCCTACCAACATTCTGGCCCATTCGTACTCCAGGGAGCCCAACCTCGTTTTGCGAAGGTGCTTTTTGAGAAAACTAATCGGGCGCTTTTTCGCAAATCATGACACGCGGGCTTGTCTGGGATTTGAACCCGGGATCTCGCACAATTCTGCGTAGAAGAAGGCCCAAAACACGAATTATACGCCTAGACCAACGAACCAGTCACCGGGCGCGTATGTACACCGCGCCCAACCTCTTGAACCCACTGAGTCTTGCTCTGTGTGAAATTTATTTGACATTGCTCTAAGAATTGCAAGCGACAAAGAGTTTCCAGAACAGTTGTTTCTTATTCTGTCTCCCGGCTGCTGTTTGTCCCGTCCCCAGGAACCGGGCTCTCTCCACTGGCAGATAATTCAACCGTTTTGTTTCTAAACCTTTCTCTGACACTGGAGTGACCAGTGACAAGCATTGCCCTCCTCATCATAGGGTACACGAAACAGGAGAAGACCTCGCAGACCTCCACGGGTGTGTCATTTCAACTGCGCACATTGGTCCACTACATCAATGTGTCATATTTATGTCAAAGTGTTTTGGGAAGCAGATGAGAAGGCAAGGTGCAGGACAGACCACCGTTAGATGGGAATGCTGCTAAAGACGACATTGAGCGAAGAGGAGAGATGGTTTCCCATCTGGGTTATGCTCCCATCACGCACCCACAGACATATCGTGCAAATATAAACTCTGTCTAATTTCCCACATTGTTTTTTCGAACCGTTATTTCGCTCAGAATCTCACAATTTCAACACTCGCAACGTTCACACTTTAACAAAGTGCTCATAGATATACTTTGCAAACACCTGGAAACATTCTTCCAAACGAACCTGGGGAATTTCGGTTTGAGGGCTCTTGAACTTTAAGTGGAAGAACGGGAAGTTTGTTTCGAGGCTGTGCAACGTGGAGATGTATTCCCCATGTTAACTGGTAGTGGTTGGCCATCTCAGTGCTTCCCGATGCGGGGTTGCCCTGACCCACAGTGAGGTTTCTTTGATAAACTGTCCCTGAGCTTCTGGTTGCCTGTCACTTTAACACGCCACCCTGTTCCCTGGCCAACATCTCTGTCTCAGGCATGCAGCAGTGTTCCAGCAAAGCTCAGCTCCAGGTGGAAGAACAATGCCTCATTTTCCCCTTGAAGACCCTATATCCCTCCGGTCTTCAATATTGAATTCCATGACTTTAGGGCCTGAAATCTGCCATGTCCTATTCTCTCCTATTCACTCAATGTCGTCTTGAGCAGCTTTCCCGCATAAGGGCGCTCTGTTCTGCACCTTGCCTTCTCACCTGCTTCCCAAAAATCTTCCACATAATATTTCACATTGATATTCTGGCCCGACGTGCATAGTTGCGGTGACACCCTCGTGGAGGTCTGAGTGGTCTTCTCCTGTTCTCTGTACCCTATGTTGAGGAGGGCAATGCTTGTCACTGGCAACCTTGGTGTCAGAAAAATGTTTAGAAACAAAATAGTTTAATTACCTGCCAGAGGAGAGAGCCTGGTGTCTGGGGACGGGATAAACAGCAGCAGGGAGACAGAATGAGAAGCAGCTGTTCTGGAAACTCTCTGCCGCTTGCAATTCTTAGAGCAGTGTCAAATGTATTTCACACTGAACAAGTCACAGTTAGTTCAAGAGGTGTGGCGGGTGGGTGCATGCCCGCTTTCTGGCTCGTTGGTCTAGGGGTATAAATCTCGCTTTGGGTCTTCTACTGCGCAGACTTGCCAGAGATGCGGTGTTTGAGGAATGTCAGCAATGAAGCTAGATTGGAAAATTGGGACAGCTCTACACGGAGAATGGACGCTTTGCTAGTCATGAGGGACCTAGAAACAGAGAATAATGTTGTGAAAATGCTCCCACGTCTGAAAGGATCCAGAATGATTCTGCAGAGTTTTAAAGTCACGAAGAAAAGAAGTAAAAGTGACATTAGGAAGAACGTTTCCATACAGGGAATCGTTAATGTCAGTAAATCCCTGCCTGACAGTGACAAAGAGGAAGATTCATTGGACACAGAAGGGAATTCGGTGGTCATGTTCAGGTGTGCAGATTTACACAGGGAAGGCAATAGAATGATACGAATTGAGACACACGTTTACTTACGGCGAATAACCAGCAGAGCGAAGGTGGGCCGCATGGCCTCCCTCTGCGCTGTGACACGTTGTGGTTCAGAGTGAAATCACAGTTCGACCAACAGATTGTGGGAATTTAGAACAACGTTTATATTTAGACAGCCTCTATGTGTCTGCACAACAGCATATTACACGACAGCAGTAGAGGTCTTTACCATCAGTCTCAAACGTGCATGCCACACGCCAGATGAAAGGTTGAAGGGATCTGTGCAAAACACTCCGTGCGGGAAAGTAGAGTGGGTTCATGTCACTCGATCGAAACTATCGTCTGCTATTGCTTCGCTTTGTAACGGTACTCTGTTCTGTATCTTGCCTTTGCCTCTGCTTCCCAACTCTTCGAGTACCTGAACTGAATATGTCACTAAACACTGGCCCAATTTGCACAACTGAGGGGAAGTGCTTGTGGAGATTTGAGTTGTTTCCCGCCGGTCTGCTCTGAACTGAATCCTAACACCTCTTCTCTGAAATGGGAATGAGCTGGGGAAGTTGAAACAATTCGAATTCGAATCCCTACCGTGTGGAAACAGGCCCTCCTCTTCAAGAAGTCCGTATCAACCCTCCGAAGAGTAACCCGCCCAGACCCTACATTTCCTTCTGACTGATGCGCCGAACCGGATCTCTGGGCATGGTCAATCCATCTAACCTGCATATCTTTCGACTGTGGAAGGAAACAGGAGCAGGAAACCCACGCCGAGATTGAACAAACTACACTCGAACAAACTGCACACGGGTAGGATCGAATTCAGGTCCCGTTATGAGACAGCAGGGTTAACCACTGAGCCGCAGGGTCACATTATTTGCGGTCGTATTCATTCCCTGCAATAATTCCCCACTCCGGTTCAGACGTGAATGACAGGACGATCAGCATTTCGAAAGCAGCATCACCACACAGACACAGTTCCCATGATGAGGACACATATCACCGATTGGGAATCATCTCGGAGAGATACAAGTGACAGAGAGTCACATGGAAATGATGGACTGAACGGCTTCAGGCTGCGGCGGAATGACGTCACGCGTTGATGCCGTCCCTCTCCCTGTCTCTGGGACAGAGCGGTTGAGGGAGAAACAATGGCTCATTTTCAACTTCATCTGGGACAGTTGGGGCTCAGATATTCACTGCTGCCCGTTCGCAGCAAAGAAACTGACGCCAGTGTTAGAAAGGTCTTTCTGCAGGATTGCTGTGTGAAGACGAATTCTGAACACCAAGCAAGCTGCACACAAATACACTCATATGAATTTACCTGAGGGAAGAGTTTCTGGTGTCCATTTCTCTCTGTCCCGCCATCACAGCATCTTTCTGTTTCTTTGATTACAGACCTTTGTAATGTATTTAAAACTTGCCAATTTCCTACGCATTAGTGGAACTGACGTCTCCCATCCAAAGTGATAGAGAGAGAGCAGAAGATCGGATGGGCTCTGCCCTCCCCAGAACAGTTTGCAAGTAGAAACAAAATGGTTTAATTATCCGCCAGTGGAGAGAGTCCGGTTCCTGGGAACGGGACAAACAGCAGCGTCCTGGGCGCAGGGAGTCAGAATGAGAAGCAAATGTTGTGGAATCTCTTTGCTGTTTGCATTTCTTGGAGCAATGTCAAATGTATTTCACACTGAGCAAGTCTCAACTGCTTCAGGGGAGGGCGCATGGGGTGTCAGGGGTCAGGGCAGAGACGGAATTCAACGGCCATTGGCTCGCTGGTCTAGCAGTGCGAATTTCGCTTTGGGTCTTCAGCTACACGCTCGGGCGAGAGATGCTGGAATCCCGAACGAGCCCTCATTTCTTAAATTGCCTTGTGCAAAATTTCTCAATGAAACGAGATCAGACTGTCTGAAGGAAGGATGGGGCAGAGCACCAATTGCAGTGAGCTATGCGAAGGGATCATTTGTGAAAAGTGGAGTCAAGAATTGTAGATTGTTCGCCCGCGCAACCCGAATCATCCAGCTGCATTACTGTTCAGTTCTGAGTGCGAAATTTCAGGAAGCGGGAAGTGAAGTGATTGGAGACAGTGCTGAACAGGTTGAAGTGAATGGTGCCGTGCATGAGGAATGACAGCAGTGAAGGTAGATTGGAAAGTTGGGAGCTTTTGTTGAACGGAAGGTTGAACGTTGGCCTGATTGAAGTTTTCCAAGTCACCAGGGGTCTAGACAGAGGAAGTAATGAAGTGAAAATGCTCCCATGAATGAAAGGATCGAGAACGATTTGGCAGAGATTTAAAGTCATTCGGAAAAGTAAAAGTGACATTAGGAAGAATGTTTTCGCACAGGGATTAGGGTCAGTAAATCCCTGTTTGAGAGTGACAAAGAGGCAGATTCAATGGACACAAAAGGGAATTCAATGGTCATGTTCAATGTAACAATGTGCAGATTTACAGGGAGAGGGCGACAGAATGATACACACAGAGACACTTATTTATATATTGTCTCGAGCCAGCAGAGCTAAGTTGGGCTGCATGGCCTCAGTCTGCGCTGTCACGCATTTTGTGATTCTCAGTGAAATCGGAGTTGGAACAACAGCATGTGGGAAATTTGACAACGGATATATTCTGCCCAACAGGATACTCCATCACAGCAATGAAGGTGTTTTGACATCATTCTCGAAGGTACATGCCACAATGCAGATTCAAAACGGAGTATTCCTTTGAATCACTGAGTAATTTGTTTACAGTTATTCAGTGAAGGTGAGCGGAGTTGCGCATTGGGAGCTGCTCCAGCTGGTAGGTCAAAGCCGTTTTCTCCTGTGTGATAGTCCCACCAGCACTCCAATTTGTTGTGCTTCCAGTCAGTAGATGCAAAGAAATGTCCCATTCTGATACACAGGCCACGGTGACCCAGCTGTGGTGACAAGCCTGTGAAGGGCTGAGTGCTCTTCTCCTGTTCTCTGTCTGGCTGCTATGATCCGAATCATAAAACCTCTTTTCTCCGAGATAGGAATAAACTGGTGAAGGTGAAACACATCAGTTGTGGTGTGTTCCATGCGCAGGAGGCCCTGCAGTAATTCCCAACGCTGTTTCACACAGCAGCATCCTCTCGGTGAATTACGCTTGGCAAAAAAAACGATTGAACCAAATCAATGTCCGCCACTGGATTTTACTGACACCGTTTATAAAATTCAGGCTCACCGTTAATGTGGAGAGGGGCCGTCAGACTGTAATTTCCGCTCCTTCTGGTGAATAAAGATAATTTTAACTGTGTCCAGTGAGAGGAAAGAATTTGATGTTGGTGGGAAATATTTCTATCTGAACTCGCTGTCACTCTCCTGATATATTGAAACATAAAGCTGGGAGTCTCTAGATTATGTTGTAAAAATATCGGAAAAATGTTATTCATATCCGTGCTGTCACCAACCGAACGAAGTGGCTGCCCACAGGGAGGCGGCAGTGTTTAAATCCCCTGATACAACAGTTCATGTTTTACTTCTCATACTGGGGAAAGCTGAGCATTTACCCAAACAACGGGCGCAGCACCTCCCTGACACAGTATCCACAAATCAAACTGACAGCAAAGCTTCATGTGTGATCGAAAGTGCCCAGGAAGCAGACTTGGCTCAACACATACCCGCGAGCATACTCCTTTCTTGGGATATAGTTGACTGCAGTGAGCCTGGTGTGATTTGAACACATAATTGTTGGAGCTTGAATCAAATATGCTACCGTTGCGCCACAAGCCTACAGAAAGCGATGCATTTCTATTCATGGTTAAGAGAACTGATTGCACTGCAATGATTTTACGTTATGAGGAACAACGGAGATCAACAGTTCATGTCTGTTCTGTCTCTCCCCCCTCTCCCTCTGTCTATCGAAACAATTTCCAACTCTCTCTCAATAAAAAACTGAAAGAATTGCGGATGCTGTATATAAGAAACAAAAAAAACAGGAGTTGCCGGTGACCCTTCCATAGAACTGATGGTGATTGAGAAATTGTCGGTTTATATGCGAAAAATATTGTGGGAGGAAGGAGGACGCAGTAAATGATAGATCAGGACATAGCCCTAAGCGAGGGAAGAATTTTTGGACAGGAAAGGGAGTTGATAACAATCTGCGTGGGAGGGTGAACAACAGTAAATGGAGACTGTCCATAGCTAAGAATAGGTAGTGTGTAATGACAGACTATGTGATAACAAGGCTTGGTGTGTGTGGAAGGGACGAGGATACTATGGACTTCAGGCCCTAGATTTATTGAATTCGATGTTGGGACCGAAAGGATGTATGGTCTCCAAGTGCAATATTTGGTGCTCTTCGTTCTGCTGGTGCTGAACTTCGCTGGAACACTACAGCAAACCTGAGACAGAGATGTTGGCCAGGGAACAGAGTGGGGTGTGGAATTGGCAGGCAACTGGAAGCTCAAGTTCTTTTTGCGGGCAGGACGTAGATGTTCTGTGCAGCAGTCACCCAGTTTACGCTTCATTTCCCTAATGTAGATGAGAGCACATTGTGAGCAACAAATGCAGTGGACTGGGTTGTGGGAAGTGCAGGTAAAGTGCTGCTTCACCTGGAAGGTATGTTTGGGCCTTCGCATAGTGAGGAGGGTGCAGGTAGATGGGCTGGTGTTACACATACGACAGTTTCAGGGGAAAGTGCCTTGGGACGATTGGGGTGGGAATGGGGGTAGGGTTGATGGGAATGAAGGAAGAGTGAACCCAAGGTATAACTCCTGCCCATTTACTTATCTGTCAAATAGAGAAATTTGTTAAGTGTGTACAAGGAAATTTTCTCAATAACAATCTAGATGTACATACTGGGGAGTGTGCAAAACCTAAGGGCCAGCAACCATAATTCTATTAACATTAGAATAGTGATTGAAAATAAAATATCAGTTCTAAAAGTTCAAGTTCTAAATTGGAGGAAAACTCAGGTATTCGGCAAGATCTTTCAAAAGCTGATTGGGGGCAGTTGTTCGCAGGTTAAAGGACTGCTGGAAAATGGGAAGCCTTCAAATATGAGATAACAAGAGTCCAGACACAGTATATTCCTGTTAGGGTGAAAGGAAAGGCTGGTATGTTGGGGAACGCTGGATGACTAGAGAAATTGACATTTTGGTTAAGACAAAGAAGGAAGCATATGTCAAGTATAGACAGAGAGATCGAGTGAATCCTTTGAGTAGAAATGCAGTACGAGCATACTTAAGAGAGAAATCATGAGGGCAAAAAGGGGACATGAGATAGCTTTGGCAAATAGAGTTAAGGAGAATCCAAAGTGTTTTTTATAAATACATTAAGGACAAAAGGGTAACAAGGGAGAGAATAGGGCCCCTCAAAGATCAACAAGGCAGCCTTTGTGTGGAGCTGCAGTAGATGGGGGAGATACTGAACGGATATTGTGCATCAGTGTTCACTGCGGAGAAGGGCATGGAAGATATAGAATGTGAGAAAATAGATGGTTACATGTTGAAACAATGTCCATATTGCAGGTGCGAAATTGCTGGATATCTTGAAATGCATAAAGTTGGATAAATTCCAAGGACCTGATCAGGAGTACCCTGGAACTCTGTGGGAAACTGGGGAAGTGATTGCTGGGCCTCTTAGTGAGATATTTGTATCATCAATAGTCACAGGTGAGGTGCCGGAAGGCTAGAGGGTGGCTAACGTGGTACCACTATTTAAGAAATGTGGTAAGGAAAAGCCAGGGAAGTATAGACCAGTGAGCCTGACATCCGTGATGGGCAAGTTGTTGGAGAGAATCCTGAGAGACAGGATTTACATGTATTTGGAAAGGCAAGAATTGATTAGGGATAGTCAGCATGGCTTTGTGCTTGGGAAGTCATGTCTCACGAACATGATTGAGTTTTTTGAAGAAGTAACAAAGTGGATTGATGACGGCAGAGCGATGGACGTGATTTATATGGACTTCCGGAAGGCATTCATCAAGGTTCCACATGGGAGACTGGTGAGCAAGGTTTAATCTCATGGAATGCAGGGACAACTAGCCATTTGGATACAGAACTGCCTCGAAGGCAGAAGACAGAGGGTGGTGATGGAGGGTTGCTTTTCAGACTGAAGGCCTGTGACCAATGGTGTGTCGCAAGGATCGATGCTGGATCCACTACGTTTTGTCATTTATATAAATGATTTGCATGTAAACGGAGGAGGTATAGTTAGTACGTTTGTAGATGACACCAAAATTGGAGGTGTAGTGGACAGCAAAGAAGGTTACCTCAGATTTCAACGGGATCTTGATCAGATGGGCCAATGGGCTGAGGAGTGGCAGATGGAGGTTAATGTAGATAAATGTGAGGTGCTGCATTTTGGACAAACAAATCAGAGCAGGACTTTTACACTTAATGGTAAGTTCCTTGGAAGTGTTGCTGAACAAAGAGACCTTGAAGTTCAGGTTGATAGTTCCTTAAAAGTAAAGACGCAGGCAGATTGGATGGTAAAGAAGGTGTTTGGTATGCTTTCCTTTGTTGGTCAGGGCATCGAGTATCGATGCTGCGAGCTGATGTTGCTACTGTACAGAACATTGGTCAGGCCACTTTTGGAATTTTGCATGTAATTTTGGTCTGCTTCCTATCGGAAAGATGTTGTGAAAGTAGAAAAGGTGCAGAAAAGATTTACCAGGACGTTGCCATGGTTGGCCGGTTGAGCTGTAGGGAGAGGCTGAGTAGCCAGTTTTCGCTGGAGCGTCGGAGGCTAAGGGGCGACCTTATAGAGGTTTATAAAGTCATGAGGGATATGGATAGAGTAAATACACAAGTTCTTTTCCCTGTGATGGGGGAGTCCAGAACGAGAAGGCATAGTTTTAGGTAGGGGAGGGGAAAGATATCGAAGGGACATAACGGGCAACCTTTTCACGCAGAGGGTGATGCATGTACGGCATGAGCTGCTGGACTAAGTGATGGAGGCTGGTATAATTACAGCATTTAAAATGCATCTGGATGTGTATATGAATAGGAAGGTTTTATGAGGATTTGGGCCAAGTGCTGGCAAGTGGGACTAGATGAGGTTAGGGCATCTGGGCTGCATGGACGAGTTGGACCGAAGGGTCTGTTTCCGTATTGTACATCTGTGTTACTCTGTGAGATTCCATGGGATTCTTTGCCCAAGACAGCAGTTGAGACAGCTTCATGAAGTATATTGAAGGCACAGTTGGATGGGTTTTTGCATGGAAGGGGAATTAAGGGCGGTCGGGATAGTGCAGGTTGGTGGAGCTGTGATCTTAATGAATGACGGAGTAGGATTGACCAAATGGTCTACTCCTGCTTCTGTTACTATGAATCTGTTAGACTGCGTTTTCCGCGGCAGGAGTTTTCCCACGGCACAAAGGAGGTTTTCTAAAATAAATTTAAACCCCTTGCTTTGCTTGAACTCAAACTGCATTGACTTGGAGGCGCATGGGAGCTTGTGGCTCGTTGGTCTAGGGGTATGATTCTCGCTTCTGGCTTTCAGCTGCGAGAGCATGCGAGAAATCCCGGGTTCAAATCCCGGACGAGCCCTCGTTTCTTACATTGCCTTGTGAAAAAACGGCCAATCAATTTTCTCAAAAAGCAGCTTCGTTAAACGAGATCCGACTGTCTGGGTGGGGCAGAGCTGCCATTACAATGAACGCGGCAAGGGCAACACTAACTCAAACTGAACACAAGCTTTGCTTGTGGGCGTTTGGAACGCGTTGCCAGCATAGGAGGCACGGTAGATTCATTTCAAATGCGTCTGGATAAATGCATGAGTCGGGGGTCAGGGGTCGGTGGGGGTCGTTGGGGGCGTTGGGGGTGGCGGGAGTGGAGGGATACAGATGCTTAGGAATTGACCGACAGGTTTAGACAGGACATTTGTATCGGCTCAGGCTTGGAGAGCTGAAGAACCTGTTCCTGTGCTGTAAATCTTCTTTGTTCTTTGTTCTATATGGTGTATATCTGATATTGTTGGCTGTTGTAAAAGTTTCTTTGCAATTATTATTCACCTTCTAATGTAGTAATGGAGTTACGTCATTTTTTTGTGTTTTTTTTTTACTTTAATAGGTCAGCAGGAAGCCATTCAGCATCTTTACTGGCTTTCTTTTCTCAAGCAGCCTTAACATTTCATTTTCATACCCTTGATTCAGCTCCATTTCCAGCATCTTTGTAGGCAGTTTGTTCCATGTTTGGGAGAAGATTTGTTGCTCCTGTGCTCATTGTTGTAGTAATAGCAGTGTTGTCCCAGTCGAACTCATGACGAGCAACGTGAGTTCGACTGGGACAACACTACTATTATAGGACAAGCCAAACAGAGAACAACCAGGGAATTCCGAGAGGCATGGCATTCATCCACTGATTCAGTCAACACACACATCGACCTGGACCCAATATACCGGCCACTGCAGTGGACAGCTGGAACTGACAACCGGAAGCGGCAGGTACAAATCATTCTAAATGCCGGAGGAAACATCACAGAAGCGCTTCACAGGAGGCTCCCAAGCACCGAGGATGTCACCGAGACAGGGGAAGAAACGTCTTCAACACAAATTCCCAGTTCGGTGAACAGAACCACAACAGTTTGTTCCATGTTATTGTCACTGAAATTAAGTTTTCCTCCATGCACAGCTAAGCCGACCTGGCTGCAGGAGGGTTTTCAGGTTTCTGTGGTCTGGATATTATGTGATCAGCAGGCATCTCACAATCTACAGGAATTGCCACCTATGTTATGTTCATTAACTGTACTGACAGTGATCACTTAGTTTGTGATTTTTCTTCGCAGGAAGGCGTGTAGAAAGAAATCTGAAAGCAAATGATACATCAACTTCTGACAGAGCCACTTGATTCGTTGAGACTTGAATATCAGCAGCCATTCCAATCAAGAAGACATGTTTGCTTTTGTTTGCTTGAGAGATTCTGGACACTGGTGCGTCAGGCAGAATACTGAGACACCGAGTGAGGAAGATTCAGTGCGCTGACTGTGAAAAGTGCTGCAAACCAATTACTCAGATTGGGGAACTCAAAGTCTCACCCCTCACGGTGGGAAAGGCTATTGTCCACGTTCTGTTTGTAATTTCAATCCCAGACCAACACAAGGAAAGTTCCCTCCAAAGGGGAAACCATGCAAATGTGGGGACGGTGGGAGAGGATTCCCTTCCCCATCCGTGCTGGAAAGCCACAGATGCATTCACACCTGGAGAGGCCATTCACCTGCTCAGTGTGTAGGAAGGGCTTCAGTCGGATCTGCCATCTCCAGACGCACGAGTGGGTCCACAAGTGAGAGAAGCCATTCACGTACCCCATGTGCGGGAGGGGTTTCACTCAGTCAGCTGCACTGCTGACCCACCAGCGGGTCCACACTGGACAGAGGCCATTCACCTGCTGTAAGTGCCGGAAGGGATTCACCTGCTCCTCCCACCGACGGAGGCACCAGCGAGTTCAGGTGCTATCGCAGGGGGATTGAAGGAGCGATGGCCGAGTGCCAAGTGCTTTTGCACGAAACGTCAATTCTCCTGCTCCTCGGATGCTGCCTGACCTGCTGTGCTTTTCCAGCTCCACACTCTCGACCCTAATCTCCAGCGTCTGCAGTCCTCACTTTCGTCCAGTAAGGGGTGAATGTCTATTCCTAGTCTTTTAGATCTATTAAAATATTTCCCCTTCACCTTTACCCTCTAGTTTTGGAATACTTCTATCCAGGGGAAAAGACAGAAACGTTCAGAAACCAGACAAAATGTGGAGGCACAGGGGGAAAAATCAGCAAAAACAAATGGCTTCGGCATTTTTCTCTCGTAATCTTATATTTGTCATGATCGGGAGGTACCCGTGTTGGACTAAGGTGTACGAAGTTAAAAATCACACAACAGCAGGTTACAGTCCAATAGGCTTGTTTGGAAGCACTAGCTTTCGGAGCGCTGCTACTTCATCAGGTGGTTTTGGAATATAACATCGTAAGTTCTTAGTCTTACGATGTTATACTCCGCAATCACCTGATGAAGGAGCAGGGCTCCGAAAGCTAGTGCTTGCAAATAAGTCTGTTGGACTATCACCAGGTGCTTTGTGATTTTTTTAACTGAAAAGTTAGTAACAAATTCCTGCACACTGAGCATGCTCCGCGGTGTCAGCAAAGCACTGTGCATGACCGCCAGTGTTAGCAAGCACTGCGCATGACCGCCAGTGTCAGCAAGCACTGCGTATACTCTTGGGAGCGTGCGAGCTCCTTTCCATGGAGCAGTGTGGAACCTTGGAGGACCAGAAGGAGTCTGTTCCTCCTGCCAATCAGAGCCGGCCATTGTCGAAATGTGGAGATTGGACCGTGAGCTCTGAAGCTGCAGCTGCTCTTTTCTCTCTGCATAAGATTAAACGTCATCCCAGACTGTAACTTTCTTCGTCTGTCTAACATTTGTGAGGACAACAGTGTTTTTCTTTCCACTTTTTCATTCTGGGGTTCAATTGTTGACTTGCAGCAATTGAAAGGAAAGAGTGAACCGAGGGAGGGGCCAGACTCTGGAAAAGTTGATTCCGGTCTGTGTGTCAACTTGGAAACACATGGCAAATGCAGTACCACAGTGTGAAGTTATAGCCTTTGCAGTGTAAAAAGAAAGCAGAAAGGAGATGCATGGTTGAAATGGTGCTATGTTGAGATGTGGTGAACGTTAGATGCTGGAGATCAGAGTTGAATATTGTTGTGCTGGAAAACCACAGAAGGCCAGGGAGCAACTGAGGAGGAGGATGAGGAGAGTCGACGTAACGGGCACGAGCCCTTCACCAGGAGTGATGTGTGGACAGACAAAGGGTCGTCAGCGTCCTTCAACACCAGCCAATGCCAGTTGTCAGAAAGGTGCAGCAAGCAATGAGCAAAGCAAGTGGTATATATCAGCAAGAGGAATTGAGTTCAGAAGTGGGGATGTCTTTCTGCAGTCAGGTCCGCTATTGAATGTATTCAAGGCTGAGCTTACGTGACTTTGAAGAACAAAGAAGTTATGGGAAAAGGTAAGAAAATGGTTTTGAGACCAGTACAGAACAGTTACAGAGTCATACAGCACAGAAACAGACCATTCAGTCGAACTAGTCCATGCTGACTGTGTTCTGAAACTAAACTGGTCCCACCTGCCAATGTTTGGCCCCTATCCCTCCGAACCTTTCCTATTCATGTACTTATCCAAATGTCTTTTAAACATTGTAACTGTACCTGCATCCAGCAACTCCTCTGGACATTGATTCCTCACATGAACTACTCTTTATCTTCTAAAAAAAGGTGCCCCTTATGTCTTTTGAAAATATTTCTTTCTTCATCTTCGAAATTTGCTCCCTAATCTTGAACACCCACACTAGGGAAAGAATACCTGCTGTTCACCTCATCTACACCCCTCATGATTTTATAATCCTCTCTGAGGTCACCTCTCAACCTCCGATGCACCAAAGAAAAACAGAACTGTGTGGCAGAGTTCATGTATATATTGCCTTGTATGGTATTTTGTAAATAACATTCGTTTGCTGGTTGTTTGTATAGGGTATTTCAGGTTCATTAGACGCTGTTTAAGTGTGTTGGTAGGTTTATGGGCTACCATGATGTTGAGAGGGTTGAGTTGTCTGGACATCATTTCACAGATGTCGTTAATGTAAAGTAATGTGGCTAGGGTTTCTGCAGACGTTGTGTCTGCTTGTGTCAGTTTGTCGATATGAAACCGACACCCTGGGATTATTGGGTCGGCAAAAGTGCGGATTGCAGGTGCTGGAAACCAGAGTTTAGATCAGAATGGTGCTGGAAAAGCACAGCAGGTCAGACAGCTTCCGAGGAGCATGAAAATCGCCTTTTCGGGCAAAAGCCCTTCATCAGGAATTGAGGCAGGTCCCCTCCAGGGTGGAGAGATAAATTGGGGGTGGGGGTGTGCTGGGCCGAAAGTAGCATTGGTGAATGGGGGTGAGGATGGAGGTGACAGGTCAGAGAGGAGGATGGAACAGATAGGTGGTAGATGGATAGATAGATTGATAGAGTTCTTGATTGATCCATTCTTTCCTGTCTGTTTTTTGTGGGTTTTGAAAGCTTTCCCAATCCTCTGAGTGAGTATTGGAGTTGGAAAGTTATGTTATGGCTGTACAGGACATTGGTAAGACCACTTTTGGAATAGTGAGTTTAATTCTGGTCTCCCTCCTATCAGAAAGATATTGTGAAATTTGAAAGGGTTCTGAAGCACCAATGGGCCCACAGAGGGGAACAGATAGATTGGCAGGTAGGACAGGTCATGAGGACAGCGCTAAGCTGGACGTTTGGAACTGAGGTTAGGTGGGGGAAATGAGGAAACTGGTGTAGTCCACATGGATGTCCTGGGGGTGAATTTATCCGAGGCGGAAGATGAGACATTCTTCCTCCAGGCATCGGGTGGGGAGAGAGCTGCGATGGAGGAGGCCCAGGACCTGCATGTCCTCGGCAGAGAGGGAGGGGGTTTGAAATGTTAGGCCATAAAGTGACGGGGTTGATTGGTGCAGGTGTCCTGGAGATGTTCCCTCAAGCGCTGTGACTTGACTCTGCGAGGGGTCTCCAGTCTCCCCAATGTAGAGGAGATCCCATCGGGAGCAATGGATAAAAGAAATGACATTGTTGGATACACAGGTGAACACCTTCTCACGACCGTGGCCCGGATTCGATTTCCGGGCAGGGAAGACATTTTCAATAGAGCTGACAGGAGGCATCTACGTCTCCCTGGTGGTCTAGTGGTTAGGATCCGGTGCTCTCACCGCCGTGGCCCGGGTTCGATTCCCGGCCAGGGAAGCAGTTTTCAAGGGTAAAGTCTGCCCATCCTTCTAAAATATGCTGTGCAATTGTTTATTTATCTTCGTCGTCCCTGGGTGCTGCGGTGTGTCGTGGCTCATTGAATCTGTGTCCTGATTCAGATTGCTTTGTGTGTGTCGTGATCATTGCTTCTTGAGGAAAAATCTTGTTTCGCGTGCGTTGTTTTCCAGTCGACGCTGTTTTGAATTTACCATTGATGTTGGCTCTGCTGTGACATCTAGAAATGGCACTTTGTTGTTGTTCTACTCTTTTGTGAATTTTATGCCAGTGAAGAGATTGTTGATGGTGTTGTAGGTTTCCTCTAATTTGTTTCATTTTGTGATGACAAAAGTGTCATCACTGTGGCGGACACAAAGTTTGGCTTGGGTCGTTGGAAGGGCTGTTTGTGCGAGTCTCTGCATTATTGCTTCTGCAAGGAATCCTGATACTGGTGGTATCATGGGTATTTCGTTGATTTGTTTGTAAGGCTTGTTACTGAATATGAAGTGGGTGGTAAGGTACAGTTCCACGAGCTTAACAGTGCTATCTTTGCTGATGACGTTGGTGCTGTGTTTGTGTCTTTGGTTCTTCGAGTAGTGTCTTCAGTTTTCTTTGGCCACGTTGATGTTAATGGATGTGAAAAGAGCTGTTATGTCAAAGGATAACATTATTCCATCCTCTTCTATCTTAGTGTCTTTGGTATGCAGGAATTCTTGGATGGAGGAAATGGAGTGGCGTGAATCTTTGACTTGGAGTTTTAGTCTTCATTGGAGGTCTTTGACTAGTCTGTATATTGCTGTACCAAGTGGTGAGACGATGGCCTGAGGGGGGATTCTGGTTTTAAGAGGAGGAGAACAACAACAAAGTGCCATTCTTAGATGTCACAGTAGAGCGAACAGTCAATGGGGTACTTCAAACTAGCATCTACAGAAAAACAACACACACAAACCAAATACTTAACTACAGAAGCAATCATCCCAACACCCACAAACGAGGCTGCATCAGGACATTATTTCAACAAGCCACTACATACTGCAGCACAGAGAAACTACGAAGAACAGAAGAGAAATAGGCATATAGTGTATTTTGAGGAGAACGGGTACCCAATAAACCCAGTCCGCCGATTTCTCATTGATGCTTCCAAGCTGACTCTCAAAAATGGGGTTTGTCCCTCCATTCTTTCCTGTTTGTTTTTTGTGGGTTTTGAAAGCTTTCCCAATCCTCTGAGTGAGTATTGGAGTTGGGAAGTTATGTTGTGGCTGTACAGGACATTGGTTAGACCACTTTTGGAATAGTGTGTTTAATTCTGTTCTCCCTCCTATCAGAAAGATATTGTGAAATTTGAAAGGGTTCTGAAGCACCAATGGGCCCACAGAGGGGAAGACGCCCTTCTGCTGCCCTGAGTGTGGGAAGGACTTCAGTGATTCCTCTGCCCTGCTGACGCACCAGTTGGTCCACACCGGGGAAGGCTGTTCTCTGGCCCCAACTGCGAGATGGCCTTCAGCAGTTCTTCCCACCTGCTGTGACACCAGTGGGGTCCACACTGAGGAGAGGCCGTTCTTCTGCCCCGAGTGCAGGAAGGGCTTTGCTCTTTCCTCTGACCTGCTGGCCCATTGGTGTGGTCCACATGGGGGAGAGGTCGTTCAGTTGCCCTATGTGCAGGAAGGCCTTCAGCAATTCCTCAGCCCTGCTGAGGCACGAGTCCATTCACACCAGGGAGAAGCCTTTCTCCTGCCCCGAGGGTGGGAAGGGGTTTACCCGCTCCTCCACACTGCGGAAACACCAGCTGGTCCACACGGGGGCGGGGGGAGGCCATTCTGCTGCCCTGAGTGCGGGAAGGCCTTTAGCAATTCCTCCGCCCTGCTGAAACAATAGTGTGTCCTTCAGCAGGGGGAGGTTCTTCAGCTGGCCCGAGTGTGGGAAGAGGTTCATGTTTTCTTGCAACTTGCGGAAGCACCAGCGGGGGCGCTGCTGCTCATTGAGTCAGGGACTGCACATTGCCACTGAAATGATCCCGAGAATCCTAAGACTGCAAGACCATTGGAGCAGAAGGTAGGCCATTGGGCCCATCGAGTCTACTCTGCCATTCGTTAGAGACAAAAGTCGTGCTGATGCGATTTGCTACAGTGTGGAAACAGGCCATTCGTCCCAACAAGTCCACACCAACCCTCCGAAGAGTAACCCATCCAGACCCATTTCCCTCTGACTAATGCATCTAATGCTATGGGCAATTAAGCATGGCCAATCCACATGACCTGCACATCTTTGGTTTATGGCAGAAAACAGGATCACCCAGAGAAAACCCACGCAGACACTGGAAGAATGTGCAAACTCCTCACAGACAGCCATCCAAGGCTGGAATCAAACCTGGGTTCCTGGCGCTGTGAGGTTGCAGTGGTAACCACTAAGCCACTACATATTGCAACCCGAAGCTGCAAGCAGAAGTTTGGGAGAACACAGCAATTCAGAATACAGTTGATGAGGCTGCACCTGGAATATTGTGATCAGTTTTGGTCCCCTTGGTGTTCTGACTTCTGACTTCTTCAACTCTGGGTTTGTGTTAAACTTGATGGGATACTTTGTCCAACTCAGCGTATTTAAACAGAATCTCTCAGAGGGATTCATTTGAAACTTTTCAGGAGGTGAGGTCAATAAGAATGAACTATTCCAAGTTACTTGGACTCTATTTTAAACTTACATCAGGACCAGTAGTCAGAGACACGTACAGCATGGAAACAGACCCTTCGGTACAAATTGTCCATGCTGACCTGATATCCGAAATTAATGTAGTCCCATTTGACAGCACCTGACCCATATACTCTGGCAGCTCATTTCATATAAGTACCACCCTCTGCATGAAGAAGTTGTCCCTTTAATATATTTCGCCTCTCACCCTAAACCTATGCCCTCGAGTTCTGGACTCCCCCATCCCAGGGAAAAGACCTTGTCTATTAACTTGTCCATGCCCCTAATGATTTTGTAACCTCTATTATGTCACTCCTCTGCCTCTGATGCTGCAGTGAAAACAGCTCCAGCGTCTTCAGAGTCTCCCTGGAGTGCAAGCCCGACAACCCACAGCAACATTACCATAAATCATTTCTCATGGAGAAGCAAACGTTTCAGTCCTGAAGAAGGGTTAATACCCAAAACGCTGACCACTCCACATTCTGGTGCTGCCTGGCTTGCCTCATCAACGTCCTGCAAAACTACAACATAACTTGCCAACATCGATACTCAATTCCCTAACTGATGAAGGCCAGTGTGCTGAAGGCTTTCTTCACTGCCTTGTGTACCGATGTTATAAGAGATATAAGACCTACATTAAACTGATCCACAATCCAGCTGCTGGGAGCCCAAAAGCAGAGTAATGCTGCGTGAGTGTGCTGGGCAAATAACCCAGAGGTCGATGGGTCAAAACCATGTGATCCTCTTGGTCAATGTCTCTGTAAGCTGCTTTCATATACAAAGGCCCTCTGTTCTGTAACTTGCCTTTGCATCTGCTTCCCAAAGCTTCTTCAGTGGAGGAGTGGCTGTGGCAGCTGGAGCCCAGGAATTCAACGACCACCCGGAGCTGGAGGAAGGTCCAAGCTCCAAGAAACGGGGGGTAAGTCTGGGAGCTGGATTTGTTCAAGGCTTGTATTTTTAACTCATTTAAATGGTACCTACTGTATGGGGCTATGGTTTACTTTAAAACCAAATGATCATATGAGAGTGTTTATATTTAGCAATGGTAGTTGGTAAAATGCATTCCCTGGAGGAGCACCTTCTATGATGCTGCATTTCTTGCCGAATGCCCGACACCCATTTCTTAACTCCGATATTGATTTTATATTTTTTTGGTCAAATTTAATTTCATATTAATCAGACTTGGTATTCACTATGTGCTATTAATTTGTTTGTTCGATTAATTTCAGTCAAAATTAATGCTGTAATTTCATTTTTGATGTCAGAGTTTGACATTAAATGTGCAGGTGTGAATACCAGTAAGTTGTGAAAATACATCAACAACTTGTGGTTTACAACAATAAGAGCAGTTCACTGATATTCATGGCTTTGTCTCATTCGGGAGTGATGATTCAAATCTGACCAACAAACCGTTTCACGCAGTCATCCAATTTAATTAAAATTTTCTTTTCTGGCAGGCTAAGATTTATGCAATCTATTTATAAGATTATGTCCATTGCTCGCAATATGGTCTCATCCACATTGGGGAAACTGGACGCCAACTAGCGGAACGTTTCAGGGAACAGCTCTGGGACACTGAAACTAAACGCCCGACGGCCCTGTGGCTGAACACTTTACCTCCGCCTCCCATTCCACCAAGGACATGCAAGTCCTGGGCCTCCTCCACTGCCAAACTCTTGCTACCCGATGCTTGTCGAAAAAACACATCATCTTCTGCCTTGGGACTCTCCAACCACATGGGATCAATGCAGGTTTCATCAGTTTCCTCATTTCCTCTCCCCCACCTTGCCCCAAATCCAACCTTCCAATTCGACACCAACCTCTTGACCTGTCATACCTGTCCACCTTGCTTCTCACCTATTTGCTCCACCCTCATCTCTGACCTATCACCATCAATTCCTGCCTCCATCTACCTATTGCACTCCCAGCTGCCTTCCCTCCAGCCCCACTTCGTTCCCATTTATCTCTCAGCCCCCTTGGGCCACCCTTTCTTCCTGATAAAGAACGTATTCTCTAAACCAAGACTGTGATGAAGCAACATCCTCAACAAATAGGAAATAGCTCCCAAGTCAGATTTCATTCCCTCTTCTGTTTCCCAGTTCTTTCAGAAATAAGGAATGTCTTTTTCTTCCACTAGAAAGTGGTCTTCCCCTTTGCGCTGTCTGAAGTGCTTTCCCTCACCACTCCTTCAGACACCTTTTAAGAATCCTTTCAACCTGTTTTCCTAACAATTGTAGAAGTGACCAAAAGCAAACATTTCACTCCTCCTCAATGTCCCATTTCTCCTCCTATGAGCCATTTTGTCATGTTGTCTATGTTACAAGCAGCCGAGTGCACTTGGTTTCTGAATTGAAATTTGGCCATTGAAGTGAACAGGATTAATATTTATCGACGGCTAGCTGTGTTTGCACTAACTGTAATTATCCACCAATACGATGTCTTTTGTTCCACCAAAACTGGAAACAATGATCTGTGTTTATATTGCAGTCGGATGTAGAAAATCATCCCAGCGATCTTCACGTTATTATAGTTTACTGAGGCGTTAACAGCATTGCGTGGCAGTTTGATGTGAATAAAACTTAGATGGAAAGAATGTAGATTGATGAGAAGTCAAAATGGCAGAGTCTCTGGCTACAATCGATCTGTCTGGCTTAATTCTATGAGTGGCGGCTCTTCAAGAGCAACTTTCACTCCATCACTTCAACCAGCAAGAGGAGATAAGTGTGAACACAACATTCCAACTGTGACATATACGCATTGCTTCGATGTAATTGATCAAAATCCTGGAACTCGCTCCTGAACCTTTATTATAGACCACATCATATTTGTGAAGCAATTTAAGAGGCAGCTCACCACCACTTTTTCAAGGACGGTTTGGGAAGACTTGCTGGCGGAGCCAATGATATTCACATGATATTGGAGACGCTTTGATTATATGGATCGATGATTGGCTAACCAATGATACTGTAGGGATAAGGGGTATGTTCAGGATCGCAACTTCCCACAGGGTACATTGTTGCGGCCAAAACTATTTACAATATGGATATGAATTACTTGGATAAGTGAAGTGAATGTACTATTGCCAAGACTGCAGTCGAGACAGTTGATTGGGATGCAGGTGATGAGGATGACATGGAGAGCGATATCGACAGGTTAAGGAAATGAGCAAAACCTTGGCCGTTGGAATAGAATGTGGGAAAATGAGGTTGTGCACTTTGCCAAGAGGAAATGTGCTGAATGTTAAATGGAGAAATCTGCTGAATAGAAGGATTTGCAAGCTCGCATCCATGAACACTTCATCCAAGTTCAGTGAGTAATCGGGAAGGCAAATGGGATGTTGCTTTTAAAATGGAGTATAAGAGTGGGGAGGTTATAGTGAACCTAAATCAGACACCAATTCGGCCACAACTGAACACTGGGAGAAGTTTTGGGCCTTTCAGCTAAGGAAAGATATACTGGCATTGGAGGCAGTCCAGAGAAGGTTGACCAGGATGCTATCAGGGATAGAAATAATGTCTTATGAGGAGAAATGAATAGGTTGGGCCTGTGTTTAATAAAAGTTAGAAGATTTCGAGGTAACATTATTGTCACAAACAAGATTCTGAGGAGACGTGACCGGCTAGATGTGGGAACGTTTACCCTTGTGGGTGAGTTTAGAACCAGAGGGAATAACCTACAAATAAGGGATTGCATGTTTGGGACAGATGTTGAGCCTGGATTGTTAAGTGCATTCAAAACTAAGATATATTTTTTTTAAATCAGAAAGGGAATTGAGAATTATGGGGAAACAGCAGGAAAGTGAAGTTGATGTTTACCCAAACAATAGTGGGAGACAAAGTGCGACATCCCATGAATGAATAAATGAAAATTGTCAGGAGAAAATTGTCATTGAAGGGAAGATTGAGATCTAGTGATAATGGTTGAGCAACCTAGAGATCTAGGTCTTCTGAGAACACAAATTCAAATCCCATCATGGCTGTTGGTGGAATTTATGTTCAACTAATAAAAAGATCTGGAAGTGAAAGTTTATCTCGTTCCTGGCAACCAGGAAACAGTTATTCACTAAAATAATGAATATTGGAGATCAGCAACAAAAGGCAAAATTGCTGGGGAAACGCAGCAGGTCTGGCAGCATCTGTGGGGAGAAACCAGTTAATGTTTTGAATGCAGCCAAGTTTTGAAGGACCATTGGACTCAAAGCAGTAACACTGTTGTCTCTTCATAGATGCTACCAGAACTGTTGTGTTTCTCCAGAAACTGTCCTTTTTAAGACACGAAATCTGTCATTCATGAACCCTGCATGCATGTATGCATGTGCGCGCGCGCGCCAAGCACACACACCTTGTGACTCCAGACCTATTATAATGTGGTTGACTCTCAACTGCCTTCTGGCATGTAGCCACAATTACTCTGTCCAAGGGCCACGAGGGACAATGAGCAAATGTTGGATGTGCTCGCAATCATCACATCCCACAAAATATTTTCTCATAACTGAAAAAAAAACATAGATTAATGAAGGACAGCCAAAACAAACTGCTATGGGAAAGTCTTGCCCAACTAACGTGATTTGCTTGTAGTTATATTTTTAAAAATCCTCTTCAGAGAAGACATTTATTACACCACTGTTGGAATACTGCATGCAATTCTGGGCTCTCTGCTACAGGAAGGAGGTTGTGAAACTTGAAACGGTTCAGAAAACATTTACAAGGATGCTGCCAGGATTGGAGAGTTTGAGCTACAGGAAGATGCTGAATCGACTAGGGTCATTTTCCCTGAAGTTTTGAAGGGTGAGGGGTGACTTTATAGATATTTATAAAATCATGAGGGCATGGATAGGGTAAATAGGAAAGGCCTTTTACCTGGGGAGGGAGCGTCCAGAACTAGATTGCACAAGTTGAAAGTGATTCCAAATGGAGTTTAATACAGCGAAATATGATGATCTTACATTTTGTATAGTCAAATCAAGGTAGGATTTACATGGTGAAAGGTAGGACCTTGAGTGTAGTTGAACAGAGGGATTTTGAAGTTCAGGTTTTGGCACACTGGACTTCATCGGTGATGGTATTCAATATAAGATACCAAATTAGAGGAGAGATATGCACCAAATATTAACGTCTGCCAACAAGCACCAAATCTGTTTCATATGCAGTATCTTGAACCAAGAGATCTCGGGTTGCGGGTTATTAGGTCCTAGAAAATGGAGTCGTGGCTAGACAGGCTGGTGAAAAAGGCTTCTGGCATGCTTGCTTTCATTGGTCACAGCATTGAGCACAGGAGTTGGGACGTCTTGTTGCAGCTGTCACACATGCCACACAACGACGATAGGCGTGGAGCTGCCCCCCTCTGACTGGCTGTCCGTTTGAACATCTGAGGAAAGATTAGACCCACCTGCCTGTGTTTGGCTCATATGTACTTCTCCAAGTAATTTAAAACATTGTAACATTACCTGCATCCCCCACTTCCTCTGACAGTTCATTCCACACACGAACTACCTTCAATGTAAAAAATGTTGCCCACCCCCGTGCTTTTTAAATCTTCACCCTCACATCTTAAAAATATACTCCCAAATTTTGAACTCCCCTACCCTTCGGGAAAAGACAGTCGTTGAGACCATAAGTCATAGGAGTGGAAGTAAGTCCATTCGGCCCATTGAGTCCATACCGCCATTCAATCATGGCTGATGGGCATTTGTACTCCACTTACCCGCATTCTCCTCGTAACCCTTAATTCTTTGTGACATCAAGAATTTATAAATCTCTGCCTTGAAGACATTTAGCGTCCCGGCCTCCACTGCACTCTGTGGCAATGCATCCCACAGGCCCACCACTCTCTGGCTGAAGAAATGTCTCCGTATTTCTGTTCTGAATTTACCCCCTCTAATTCTAAGGCTATGTCCACGGGTCCTAATCTCCTCGCCTAACGGAAACAATTTCCTATCATCCTCCCTTTCCAAGCCATGTATTATCTTATAAGTCACTATTAGATCTCCCCTTAATCTTCTAAAGTCCAATGAATACAATCCCAGGATCCTCTACCATTCCTCGTATGTTAGACCTACCATTCCAGGGATCATCCGAGTGAATCTCCGCTGGACACACTCCAGTGCCAGTATGTCCTTCCTGAGGTGTGGGGACCAAAACTGGACACAGTACTCCAAATGGGGCCTAACCAAACCTTTATAAAGTCTCAGAGCACAACGGTGTTTTATATTCCAACCCTTTTGAGATAAATGACAACATTGCATTCGCTTTCTTAATCACGAACTCAACCTGCATGTTTACCTTTATATAATCCTCGACTAGCACTCCCAGATCCGGTTGTACTTTGGCTTTATGAATTTTCTCACCGTTTAGAATGTAGTCAATCCTTGTATTCTTTTTTCCAAAGTGCAAGACCTCGCATTGTTCACATTGAATTTCATCAGCAAATTCCTGGATCACTCTCCCAAACTGTCTAGATCCTTCTGCAACCTCCCCACTTCCTCAGTACTACCTGCCTGTCCACCTAACTTCGTATCATCGGCAAACGTCGTTAGAATTCCCCCAGTCCCTTCATCCAGATCATTAATATATAATGTGAACAGCTGCGGCCCCAACACTGAACCATGCAGGTCACCGCTTGTCACTGGCTGCCATTCCGAAAAAGAACCTTTTATCCCAACTGTCTGCCTTCTGTCACACAGCCAATCCTCAATCCATACCAGTAGCTCAGCTCGAACACCGTGGGCCCTTACCTTGCTCAGCAGCCTCCCGTGTGGCATCTTATCAAAGGCCTTTTAGAAGTCTCGATAGACCACATCCACTGGGTTTCCCTGGTCGAACCTACTTGTCACCTCTTCAAAGAATTCCAACAGATTCGCTCTTCCAAGAATTTAGAAACCTCATCCTTAATGATGGATTCTAGAATTTTACCAACAAACGAGGTTAGGCTAATTGGCCTATAATTTTCCATCTTTTGTCTTGATCCTTTCTTGAACAAAGGGGTTACAACAGCGATCTTCCAATCATCCGGGACTTTCCCTGATTCCAGTGACTTTTGAAAGAACTCAACCAACGCCTCCACTATTTCCTCAGCCACCTCCCTCAGAACTCTAGGATGTAGCCCATCGGGGCCAGGAGATTTATCAATTTTAAGACCTTTTAGCTTTTCTAGCACTTTCTATTTTGTAATGGCAACCATACTCAACTCAGCCCCCCGACTCCCTTTAATTGTTGGGATATTTCTCATGTCTTCCACTTTGAAGACTGACGCAAAGTACTTATTAAGATCTCCTGCTATTTCCTTATCTCCCATCACTAGGCTTCCAGCATCGGTTTGAAGATGCCCAATGTCTACTTTTGCCTGTCGTTTGTTTCTTGTGTATTCGAAGAAACTTTTGCTATCATTTGTAATATTACTGGCTAGCCTACCTTCATGTTTGATCCTCTCCTTTCTTATTTCTTTCTTTGTTATCCTCTGTTTGTTTTTGTAGCCATCCCAATCTTCTGATTTCCCAGTGCTCTTGGCCACTTCATAGGATCTCTCTTTTTTTCTTTAATACATTTCCTGACTTCCTTTATCTAATCCCTCCCTGGATAATCTTTCTTTTCATGGGGATGAACCTCTGTACAGCGTCCTCAATTATACCCACAATCTCCTGCCATTTTTGCTCTACTATCTTCCCCGCTAGGCTCTGCTTCCAGTCTATTTTCATCAGTTCCTCTCTCAGGCCCTCATAATTCCCTTTATTTAACTGTTACACCATTACATCCGATTTTGCCTTCTCTCTTTCAAACTGCAGACTGAACTCTACCATATTATGATTGCTGCTTCCTAAGTGTTCCCGTACTTTAAGATTTTTTATAAAGTCTGTTTCATTACGTAGCACTAGGACCAGAATAGCCTGCTCCCTTTTGGGCTCCATGACAAGCTGTTCCAAAAAGCCATTCTGTAAGCATTCCATGAATTCCCTTTCTTTGGATCCATTGGCAACATTATTTACCCAGTCCACCTGCATATTGAAGCCTCCCATGATCACCGTGACCTTGCCTTTCTGACATACCTTCTCTATTTCCCGGTACATGTAGCGCCCCTCGTCCTGACCTCTGTTAGGAGGCTGTACATAACTCCCATTATGTTTATTTTGCTTTGTAGTTCCTCATTTCCACCCACACAGACTCCACATCATCCGACGCTACGTCATTTAGTGCCATAGATTTAATTTTGTTCTTAACTAACAAGGCAACCCCGCCCCCTCTGTCCACCTCCCTGTGTTTTTGATAAGTTGAAAATCCTTGGATGATTAACTGCCAGTCCTGACCCCCTTGGAACCACGTCTCTGTGATGCCTATCACATCAGAATCATTCACGATGATCTGTGCCATTAGCTCATCTGCTTTGTTACGAATGCGACGAGCATTCAGGTAAAGTGCCTTAATGCTAACTTTCTTATCATTAGAGATATTGGAAGTCATAAGATGTCCTAAGTTATCCTTCCTTTTTGCTGCATTCCCAGTATGTCTCAAGTTTAAATCCGCCTGCACACATGCTATTCTGCTGCTTATCTTTCCATTTAACTCAAGACTCCTGGCCACTTTCACTTTCCCTTGCCCTCAACTCAGGAGTTTAAAGTCCTACTTTATTCAACTTATCTTTGTCCCTCATGACTTCATAAACCTCCATAACCTCCACCCTCACCCTTCTACACTCCAGCCTATGCCGTCTATAAATCATTCTGGCAAAACCATAGTTAAAAATGTGAGCTTTAAGAATTGAATGAGAGGGCAGTGAAGATTCAACCAGCTGACAGTGATCTGAATCACATGCAGATCAGATCAGGTTCGGACACCAGGAAACCAGCTGAGTTTTTACAACAAACCACAACGATTTCATCATGAGACTCTTAATTCCAGATTTATATTGAATTCAGATTCCACCATCTGCCGTGGCAGGTTTTGAACCCAGGTCCCCAGAACATTATCTGGGTGAATAGTCTGGTGACAATAAAGTCAGCCATCGCCTCCCCTAAACACATTGGCTCATTGTGTTTAGAGGTAACAAAGGAGCAAGAGGTTTCAGCAGTTGCTAAGTTGTTGATATTACACAAGAGAACATCAGCACTCTCAGTGTTGGCACATACTGAAACCAGAAATCTGTATCAAAGGTAAGGGCTCGGGAACCATAAGAAATAGGAACGTGAAAATGCCATTCAACCCGTTGAGCCTGCTCCTCCATTCAGTAGGATTGTGGCTGATCTGACATTCTCCACATGCACTTTCCTGCCCTTTTCCTGAAACTGTTCGTCCCCCAACTGATCACGAATCTATTGATCCTAGTTTTAAATGTGACATGAAGGCTGTCAACAGAGTTACTGGGATGGGGGAGTGGGGTGACGGGTGGCGGGGGAAGCTCAGGTCGACCTTGGGGACTAAAACAATGGCTTCACACTTCACAATATTTAACGAAGGGAATGTTTACGGTTATCCAATACTGGAAATCGGGCAGGCATTCAGATGAAATTATTGGTAAATTATGAATGACAGAGGAGTCGGGAGAGAAGTGGTGTTCAGGCACAGTTGGATATCATCAGTATAGATGCCAACACCAGCAGCAACGGTTAAACAAATCAGAACGGAAGACGCTAAAAGCAGAACCTCCCAGAGGATAGAGTGATGCTGGAGAGGGTCAGTACTGTCATTAACCCTGATCAAGGCTGTCCGCAGGTCGACGAGGGAATGTTCATCCATGTCACCGTTACAAAGGATGTCAAATATGACCTTGGTCAGAACTGCTTCAGGGGCGGAAACCAGAATCGAGGGTTTTAAACACAGAATTCTGGAAAAGATGGGAATGGCTAATTCAACAATGATACATCCAAACCAACACTTCCATTGGTGCGATAATAATAGAAGTGTTTTGGTTCTCGAAGGTTCTCAGCAATACTGAGAAAGAGCAACAAAATTAACACAATAAATACTGCTATTGCTACAATGTGCCTGCTCCCAATTGGGGGCCATCTGGTGTTCAATTAACTGTCTATAAGGGGTAATATTGGAAAGGAATGAAGCAGTTCATAGCTCTCTAAGAGGGGAGACACAGACTCCATGATACAGACACACAAGGGGTGGGAGTAGGCCAGTCGGCCCTTCGAGCCTGCTGCAACATTCCATCAGATCATGGCTGATCTGAATTCAACCTCAACTCTACATTCCTACATATCTCCGACAATCTTTCATCCACTTGGTTATCAAGAACCTATCTACCTCTGCCTTAAAGATTCTGAATCCACTGCCTTCTGAGGAAATCACACAACCATCAGAGAGAAAAGGAATCATCCTCATTTCTGTCTTCTACTTTTAATATATGACCATCTAGTTCCAGATATTAAGATTGGGATACAAGCTGCATTCAAATGACACCAGTATAGTAAACTATCTCAGAGTGCTTCACGCGAACACAATGAGAATTCCTTTAAAAATCACAAAAGCGGAGCAAAGAATAGACAGGTGACCAAAAATTTGGTCAAAGGGGCAGGTTTAGGGCAACCTTTCAAACAGGTTCAATTTCCCAGACATCAGAAGACAAAGACATAAACAGCAAACACAAAATGGCAAACAATGGAAAACAAAAGTGTAGACGTGATGTCACAGGATGAGTAATCCAGGGAACATGAGTTCAAATCCCACCACAGCAAGAGGTGAGGTGAGATGTGAATAATTCAATTCACAAATGTGGAACACAAAGTTAGTCTCAATATGGTATTGATGGCACAGACGTCAATTGTCATAAAAAACAACGTTCACCAATGTCCTTTCAGGAGGGAAACCGCCATCCTTAACTGGTCTGGTTTACATGTGACTCCAGACCCACAGCAATGTGGTTGACTCTTAAACTGCCCTCTGAATTGGCACAAGCAAGACACCTTGCAATTAGGGATGGATAACAAACATCAACCTTGTGAAAGTGTCAGAACAGAAATTGCTGGAGAATCTCAGCCAGTCTGGCAACACTGATGGAGAGTGTGAGAGAGAGAGAAAGAAACAGGGTCAATATCCTGGCCTGAGTCCAGAACAGTTGTGGAGAAGGGTCACAACACTTGAAATGCTAACTCTGCTTCTCTCTTCACATGTGCTGCCAGGCCTATTGAGTTTCTCCAGCAATTTATGTATTTTGGTATTTCAGATCTCCAGCATCCACAGTTCATTATTAGACTGACTTAGGGAAGCTCCAATCCCACAAAAGGGTAAAGCAGAAGGGCTGGAATTACTCAGCAAGTCTGGCACCAGCTATGGAGATAAAAACAGTTCTTCGGGTTATTGGATGATCTTACATCAGGGACAATTTTTTGGGGAAGCTGCAAGAGTAAAAGGCACTGGTGTAACTTCAACATCTGGTAGAACTCGCTTAGCCTTGGGGGTCACGCTGACTCAGCATTCTGGTCCTGCTCATTATCTGTTAAATTCTCCATTTGTTTTTCTTGTTATACTTCTACATGGTTGACACATTCCTATGTTTTAAAATGAAATTCCAGCAGACAGGAATTTTCCATGTAAGTAATCATACATTAGAGGGTTTGGAACGTGAATGTAACTTTTAAACAGAAAGTATTTATTCATGCATGGGGTGTGGGCATCGCTGACAAGGCCAGCATTTTTATCCATCCTTAACCACCCTGTTGTTGGTTGGAAAAGTGAATGAAGGTGTCTGAGATTGTCTTGATCAGCACAGAAATCTCAAAGATGGGTGTGCTCAGGTCGAAGTATCCTCACTCCCACAGCCAATTCTGCATTCATTGCAATTACAGAAAGCATATAAAACTTCCAGGACAAGTACAACATGGGAATACAATCAGAATAAAGCTTCTTCTACTCTTAAATTGAAAGTGAAGCGACCTCAACGCTCTCCCCAACAAACACTGTCAAGACAGTAACAGCATTGGGTTCGATACAGAGTAAAATGTCCTCTACTCTTCCCCATTCATACAGTCCCAGGACAATGACAGCAGAGTGTTAAATAAACAGTAGAGCTTCTTCCATTATGACTGACACTTAGTCCGCTCTACACCAATCCTCAAGGAAAATTCAGAACAGAGACTATTATCTGGTACTGAATGCACACATCCTAAATGGAATGACAGCGACAGAAAATCATGTAGTGAAACACAGATAAAACACACACAATGTGCAGCAAGACTAGGCTTTTATTGGGATCAAACACATTTGAATGACAGGAGACATAGTCCCTGCAATGATCCGAATGTGAGCTGAAAAACATTCTCACGTGAACAATATTCTCTGGGAATACAATGTCCACCTCACCGCTGTCTGGTCAGTTCCTCTGCTTTCGTTCAGGGCTGAGTTGCGGCTGACCACATTGTGGCGTGGGGTCAAGAGGTTATCGAGTTAAGGTCAACTTGGATTGAGGGCATCCTGTGTCATGCCAGTGATGTCGAGTGTCTCTGATTTACTCAACTTGTAATCGGGGACACGGGGATGTCAGGCTGGGTTTGTATCCGTTTAAGCTTAGAAGAAACAGATGATGTGATGGAGCTTTATAACATCTGGAGAAGATTTAACAATGTAAATGTCATGTCCACTCATTTCTAGCCAGAGACTCACCTCTCATTTGAGATAGGAGAGTTTTGTTTTTTCTCTCAAGTGTTCCCGAGTCTTTGAAATTCACTTCTTTCGAGAGCAGCATGTGGTGGTGTCACGGTGGTTAGCCCTGCTGCCTCACGGCATCAGAGACCTGGGTTTGACCCCACCCTCGAGCCGACTTTCTGTGTGGAGGTTTCACATTCTCCCTTTGTGTCTGCGTGGGTTTCCTCTGGTGCTCTTATGTCAAACAAATGTTCGGCACCACATCGTGGGCCGAAGGGCCTGTTCTGTACTGTATTGTTCCATGTTCTATGTTCTAAAGTTTCTTTCCTCTCTTATTCCCTAAAAGCTTCCTCCACTCTCCCTCCATTCTCACTTTGTTGAACCTAATCCCTGCTATCCTCATCCTGAAGGGTTTGGTTCATGCTAATTAACAGGCCCACATTCAAGGGGGATCTAACTGAAACGTACAGAATATTGAAGAGCCTGGACAGAGTGGACATTGGGAAGGGGTTTTCATTGGCAGGAGAGACGAATACCCATGGACATAGCGTCAGCAGAAAGGGAGAATGGAGATTAGGAGAAATTTCTGGAGCCAGAGAGTGGTGAAACTATGGAATTCATTGTCACAGAAAGCTGTGGAGGCCAGGTCACTGACTATGTTTAACACTGAAATAGAGTATCAAGGGTTGAGAACTGCGGGGAGAAAATGAGAGAATGAGGCTGAGAAACGTAACAGCAGGATAAATTGGGAGCAGGAGTAGACCACATGGCCTTTCCAGCCTGCACCAGCATTGAACACTTCATAACTGGATATGAATATATCTATATCTAGAGTGGATAGGCTGGAACTTTTCTCACTGGAACACAGGAGATTGAGAGGTGACCTTATAGAGGATTATAAAATCATGAGGGATACGGATGAGTTGAACAGCAGATGTCCTTTCCCTCAGCTAGGGGTTTCAGGATCAGGGAGCAACTATTTTGTGGTGAATAGAGAAAGATTCTATAAAGACAGGACAAGGAGTTTTTTATTAGAGAGTGGTCTGAGTGCGGAATGAATGTCCAGAGGAAGTCATGGAGATGTACAGCACAGAAACAGACTGTTTGGTACAACTTGTCCATGCCGGCCAACTGTCCCAACCCAAACAGCTCACACCTGACAGCACACGGCCCCATATCCCTCCATTCCCTTCCCATACATATACCTAATCAAATGCCTTTTAAATGTTGCAATCAGACTAGACTTCACCATATCCTCTGGCAGTTCATTCATTAAACGTACCATCCTCTGTGTGAAAAAGTTTTCCCTTAGATCTCTTTTGGATCTTTCCCCTCTAACCCTAAACCCATGCCCTCTCGTTCTGGACTCCCCCACTTCAGGGAAAAGACTTTGTCTATTTATCCTATCCATGCCCCTCATGATTTTATACATGTACAGTTACAACGTTTAAAAGACATTTGGATAAGTACATGAATGCGAAAGGTTCGAAGGTTTATGGGCCAAACACTGGTAGGTGGGACAAGTTTAGTTTTAGAACATACTGTTCATACTGAGGGTCTGTTCAGTGCTGTCAGACCCTGTGACTGACCTGTACTAGTCTTAAAACCATTTTATTACCTCCCCCCCCATAAAGATCCACTTCTTTGTCGTTCAAAACTCAGATGAACTTCGCCTTAAATATTTTCAATGACCCCACTTCTGTACTCAATTCCTCTTCGTAATATACCACTTGCCTTGCTCATTGACTGCTGCATCTGCCCAACAACTGGCATTGACTGGTGTGGAGGGACTCTGCGACCCCTTTGTACATCCATACGTCATTCCTGATGAAGGGCTTGTGCCCGAAACATTCATTTTCCTGCTCATCAGATGCTGTCTGACCTGTTGTGCTTTTTCAGTGCCACATTTTTCGACTTCCACCTCTAGTCCTCACTTTCTCCACATTTCAATGTATCACCATTTAAACAATGCACTTTTTTTTTTCAAACAGCAAAGGCTATAAATTCACATTGCGCACTGCTCTTGCCATGTGTTTGCCAATTGAGACACAGACCTGGACCAACTTCGGGAAGAGGCAAAACACTGAGTTCTGAACAAAACCCGGAGCACCACTCAAAAGGTCGGCTCTGTTTACCTTTCCACAGATGCTGCTCGACCCGTTGGCTTTCTGCAGTATTCGCTGTGTTTGTTCTGCACAATTGCTGCTTTCCATTAAAGAACTTCAATCCCTGTCCTCTTGTAACAGACCCGAGTCAAAGGCAATAGGTTCTTCTGATCATTAACCTATCCATTCCCACCACTTCTTCTCCCATCATTGCCAACAGACCCTGGAAATCTCCAGTAAACCTTCTTTGCTCGAAAGAGAACATTCCCAAACTTGGGAATGTCTCCACAAAATGGAAATTGCTCATCCCTCGACATGATGCAAGTGTTACAATGGGGAAGAGGTTTTGACAAAATATTGTCTGTTAGCAGGTGGAAAAATGTTCAGGACGTAAAACAGAAATCCCAGTCTCCAGCTTTGTGAATCTTCAGAAACTCTTTGGGAAGCGGAATTACAGGGGAATGAAGAATGAACTATCCGACAGAGCAGAGACAGTCCAGACACCGTCCTCTTTTTTAAGTTGCTGATTGACTCTGATATTCTGGCGACATGAACTGACCCTGAACATTGAAAGAATTCTCTGCACATCAGGAATTCAAACCCATTCTCGGCTCGGGGCCAATGAGAAAATTCGGGAAGAGGCAAAACACTGAAAGGCTCGGAGGGCAATTGTCCCAGTGTAGGAGAGCTCGTTCCTCGTGACATGGATGTACCTGCAGATGGTGGGATCAGACTGTCCCCATGTCTCCATAATGAATGTCCAAGGGTTTATTATGGAAAAGTAAAACTGATAGAAGACAATGGTAATTCTGGGCGGGGCACTTTGAGTTATGAATTCAATAGTAGCTTCTAAAGAGACTGTGCAGGCGAGCACTTGACCTGTTTCTGTGGTGCAATTGGTCAGCGCGTTCGGTTGCTAATCGAGAGGTTGGTGTTTCAAGACCACCCTGGGGCGGAGCTTTTTGTTGTTCTCGCTCCTACCGTTTCCTTGGCTGCGAAGGCGCGCGTTTTTAATGGCGTCATGAAAATGTTTCCCAACGGAAATCTTCTCCACTGAGGAAGCACAGAGGGGTTTCTGAATTGATTGAATTTCTAACGTAAAGGACTGCGGTTGCTGAGAGTCCGAGACAGAAAGATAAACGGCTGGAGAAATTCTGCAGGTTTGGCTGTACCTGGATAAGGAAAAAAAAAGAGTTCTCAAAAAGGTTTTCTCTTATTCTCTTTCCACATATGCTGCCTCACCTGCTGAGTTGCTCCTGCAATTTCTGGTTTTGTTTTTAACTGAATGCCCACGTCATCTTTCGGGATGAAACACCCAGACTCACCATTTGCAGATATTTAACCCTTTCAAAACCTGTGAAGTGATTGGATTCAAACAAACTCTGCAATGATTCACTCTTTCTCAGCTCCACAGGCAGAGAGACCTGGGAAATGAAGCTGTCAGTGTTGATCTGTATTGATGGGCCGAGTGGTGAATGCGATGGAGATGAAATCCATTGCGGTTTCCCCACGCAGGTGTGAACCATGCCGACTACATTTGAAAAAAGTCGTGAAAAAGAAAGATAGATAGCTCCACGGTTTTTTAAGATGCAAATCAGTGGAGGAGTTGAAATATTTCAATCACATTGGGAGTGGTCGGGAATCTGCAACCCACTGCCTGTCAGGGTGGAACAAGCAGATACCCACAGAGCTGCTTTTGAGGCGATGAGTCAAGTATTTTGAAATGAGACGAGAACAGTGTGGGGCGTGAAGTCGTGATCGAAATGAAGCAGGCACCTGAGGACAAAGGTGTTTTATTTGCCAGTGAAACATATTGCTTTACAAAGTTGGGACTATGGAAGGGAAGCAGTGATGGTGATTACCTTTGGCTGTTCCTCTTGTGAATGTTCCCATTGCTGCACATGTCCGTGTTAACGTCAGAACTCTGGAGCATATCGGCGTCAGGTCCGCACAGTGCCAGGGGCGCAATGGATGACGCATCTGACTCCACCTACCTGTTTGAAATGCAGCTCACAGCTTCTTCACACACCCCAAATAATCTTTCTCATTGTCCTGAAGCCGGCATACGGTTTGAATTCCTGATCTGCAGGAATAAGACTCTTTTCACTGTCTCGCGTCAGTAAATGTCCCTGAAAATATCAGTCACGTCACAGCGCTGTCAGAGGAGGGGAAGCTGAAAGAGACCCACACGCTGCTCATGCGCACATTTCCCTTTCTCCAACTCACTGCCGCAACCTCTGCGTCTCCTGGGAGTGGAAAGGGAACAAACACCAAAACCCAGTCTCAGCTTTGTAAATCTTCAAGACATGGGAAAACTGTTCATCCCTTCGAATCTTCCATCCTGAGCTGACAGCGTTGATTTTAAATGGCTGTCCAGTCAGTGCCGATTCGTTTTGGCTGAAAAAAATCTTCCTTATCTCATCCCAGCATTTCTTGCCACAGAGAACTGTGCGGCAGAGTTCATGTATATATTTCCTTGTATGGTATTTTGTAAAAACATCCGTTTGTTGGTTGTTTGTATAGGGTATTTCAGGTTCATTAGGGCTGTTCAAGTGTGTTGGTAGGTTTGTGGGCTGCCATGATGCTGAGAAGATCGAGTTGTCTGGACATCATTTCACAGATGTCTTTAATGTCAAGTAATGTGCTAGGGTTTCTGCAGACGTTGTGTCTGCTTGTGTCAGTTTGTTGATGTGAAATCGGCACACTGGGTTTATTGGGTCGGCAAAAGTGAGGGCTGCAGATGCTGGAAACCAGAGTTGAAATCAGAGTGGTGCTGGAAAAGCACAGCAGGTCAGACAGCTTCCAAGGAGGAGAAAAATCGACGATTCAGGCAAAAGCCCTTCATCAGGAATAGAGGCAGGATGCCTCCAGGGTAGAGAGATAAATTGGCGGTTGCTTGGCCGAAGGTAGTAAAGAGTACATTAGGTGAATGGGGGTGCGGATGGAGATAACAGATCAGAGAGGAGGGTGGAGCGGATAGGTGGGAAGGGAGATTGGCAGGTAGGACAGGTCATGAGGACAGCGCTGAGCTGGAAGGTTGGAACTGAGGTAAGATGGGGGAGGGGAAATGAGGAAACTGGTGAAGTCCGCATTGATGGCCTGGGGTTGAATTTATCCGAGGGGGAAGATGTGGCGCTCACCCTCCAGGCATCGGGTGGGGAGGGAACGGCGATGGAGGAGGCCCAGGACCTGCATGTCCTCGGCAGTGTGGGAGTGGGGGGTTTGAAATGTTGTTCCAGAGGGCGATGGGGTTGATTGGTGCGGGTGTGCTGGAGAAGTTCGCTCAAGCGCTGTGACTTGACTCTGCGAGGAGTCTCCTATCTCCCCAATGGAGGGGAGACCGCATCAGGAGCAATAGATACAAGAAATGACATTGTTGGATGCACAGGTGAATGCCTTCTCACGACCGTGGCCTGGATTCGATTTCCGGGCAGGAAAGAAATCTTCAGTAGAGGTGTCAACAACTAACCGCAGCTCCCTGGTGGTCTAGTGGTTAGGATTCGGCGTTTTCACCGCCGCTGCCTGCGTTCGATTCCCGGTCAGGGAAACAATTTTCATGGGAGTTGTAGGTTGCCCGTTCTTCTTAAATGCGCTGCACAGTTATTTTTTGATCTTCGTAGTTCCAGGGCGCTGCAGTGTGTCGTGGCTCGTTGAAGTCCTGTTCTGATTCAGATTTGTTTGTATGTGTAGGGATGATTGCTTCAGTCGTTAAGTTCTTGGTTCGCGTGCATTGTTTTCCTGTAGATCCTGTTTTCAATTTACCATTGACTGTTCGCTCTTGTGTGACATCCAGAAATGGCACTTTGTTATTGTTCTCCTCTTTTGTGAATTTTATGCCAGTGAGGATATTGTTAATGGTGTTGTAGGTTTCCTCTAATTTGTTTCATTTTTTGATGACAAAAGTGTCATCGCTGTAGCGGACCCAAAGTTTGGGTTGGATCGTTGAAAGGGCTGTTTGTTCGAGTCTCTGCATTATTGCTTCTGCTTGGAATCCTGACACTGGTGGTTTCATGGGTGTTTCTTTGATTTGTTTGTAGGGCTTGTTATTGAATATGAAGTGGGTGGTAAGGCACAGTTCCACGAGTTTGACAGTGCTATCTTTGCTGATGAAGTTGATGCTGTGTTGGTGTCTTTGGTTGTTCGAGTAGTGTCTTCAGTTTTCTTTGGCCACGTTGATGTTAATGGATGTGAAGAGGGCTGTTTTGAAAAGGACAGCATTATTCCATCCTCTTCTATCTTAGTGTCTTTGGTGTTCAGGAATTCTTGGACAGAGTAAATGGAGTGGTGTGAATCTTCGACTTGGTGTTTTAGTCTTCAGTGGAGGCCTTTGACTAGTCTGTATATTGCTGTTCCAAGTAGTGAGACTTTGGCGTGAGGGGTCTCCTGAATTGAATTGGAGGAGAACAACAACGAAGTGCCATTCCTAGATGTCACAGTAGAGCGAACAGTCAATGGGGAATTTCAAACTAGCATCTACAGAAAAACAACACACACAAACGAAATACGTAACTGCAGAAGCAATCATCCCAACACCCACAAACGAGGGTGCAATGACATTATTTCAACGAGCCACTACACACTGCAACACAGCGAAATTATGAAGAACAGAAGAGAAATACTTATGTAGTGTATTTAACGAGAACAGGTACCCAAGAAAACCAGTCCGCCGATTTCTCATTGATGCTTCCAAGCTGACTCTCAAAAATTCGGTTTGTTCCTCCATTCTTTCCTGTTTGTTTTTTTGTGGGTTTTGAAAGCTTTCCCAATCCTCTGACTGAGTATTGGAGTTGGGAAGTTATGTTGTGGCTGTAGAGGACATTGGTTGGACCACTTTTGGAATATTGTATGTAATTCTGGTCTCCATCCTATCAGAAGGATATTGTGAAATTTGAAAGTGTTCTGAAGCACCAATAGGTCCACAGAGGTGACGAGGACCTTCTGCTTCCCTGAGTGTTGGAAGGCCTTCAGTGATTCCTCTGTACTGCTGACGCACCAGTTGGTCCACACCGGGGAAGGCTGTTCTCTGGCCCCAAGTGCGAGATGGCCTTCAGCAGTTCTTCCCACCTGCTGAGACACCAGTGGGTCCACACTGAGGAGAGGCCGTTCTTCTGCCCCGAGTGCAGGGAGGGCTTTGCTCTTTCTTCCGACCTACTGGCCCATTGGTGGGTCCACATGGGGGAGAGATCGTTCAGTTGCCTTAAGGGCAGGAAGGCCTTCAGCAATTCCTCAGCCCTGCGGAGACACTTCCAAGGGCTCGGGAACCATACGAAATAGGAACAGGAAAATGCCATTCAACCACTTCAGCCTGCTTCTCCATTCAGTAGGATTGTGGCTGATCTGACATTCTCCACATCCACTTTCCTGCCTTTTTCCTGTAACTGTTCATCCCCCGTCTGATCACGAATCTATTGATCCTAGTTTTAAATGTGACATGAAGGCTGTCAACAGAGTTATTGGATGTGGGAGTGGGAGTGGGGATGCGGGGGGGGGGGGGGCTCAGGTCGAACTTGGGGACTAAAACAATGGCTTCACACTTCACAATATTTAACTAAGGGAATGTTTATAGTTTATAGATAAAAATTCCTGAAGAAGGGCTCATCCCCGAAACGTCGATTCTCCTGCTCCTTGGATGCTGCCTGATCTGCTGTGCTTTTCCAGCAACACATTTTCATCTCTGATCTCCAGCATCTGCAGTCCTCACTTTCTCCTAGAGAATCCCATGGAGTCTCACACAGTGACACAGATGTACAGCACGGAAACAGACCCCCTGGTCCAACTTGCTCACCCGTCTATAGTTCCCTGGCTTTTCCTTACTACCGTTCTTAAATAGTGGCACCATGTTAGTCACCCTCTTGCCTTCGGCCCCTCACCTGTGACTATGGATGATACAAATATCTCAGTGAGAGGCCCAGCAATCACTTCCCCAGTTTCCCACAGAGTTCTAGGGTCCTCCTGATCAGGTCCTTGGGATTTATCCACTTTTACGCATTTCAGCAATTTCTCACCGGTAATGTGGACATTTTTTCAACATGTCACCATCGACTTTCTCACATTCTATATCTTCCATGCTCTTCTCCACAGTAAACACTGATGCATAATATCCGTTCAGTATTCGCTCCCCACACCCCTCCTCCCCCGATCTACTGCAGCTCCACACAAAGGCCGCCTTGCTGATCTTTGAGGGGCCCTATTCTCTCCCTTGTTATCCTTTTGCCCTTAACGTATTTATAAAAACCCTTTGGGTTATCCTTAACTCTATTTGCCAAAGCTATCTCATGTCCCCTTTTTGCCCTCATGATTTCTCTCTTAAGTATGCTCGCACTGCCTTTATTCTCTTAGGATTCACTGGATCTCTCTGTCGATACCTGACGTATGCATCCTTCTTGATCTTAACCAAAATCTCAATTTCTCTGGTCATCCAGCATTCCCTACACCTACCAACCTTTCCTTTCACCCGAACAGGAATATACTGTGTATGGACTCTTGTTATCTCATATTTAAAGGATTCCCATTTTCCAGCAGTCCTTTAACCTGCGAACAACTGCCCCCAATCAGCTTTTGAAAGATCTTGCCAAATACCTGAATCTTCCTCCAATTTAGAACTTCAACCTTTAGATCTGATATATTATTTTCAATCACTATTCTAATGTTAATAGAATTATGGTTGCTGGCCCTTAGGTTTTGCACCCTCGCCAGTATGTACATGCACATTGTGAATTAGAAAATTTCCTTGTACGCACTGAACAAATTTCTCTATTTGGTGGATAAGTAAATGGGCAGGAGTTATACCTTGGGTCCACTCTTCCTTTATTCCCATCAACCCTAACCCCATTCCCACCCCAATGGTCCAACGGCACTTTACCTTGCAACTGCCAAATGTGTGACACCAGCCCATTTACCTGCTCCCTCCTCACAATCCAAGGGCCCAAACTTACCTTCCAGGTGAAGCAGCACTTTACCTGCTCTTCCCACAACCCAGTCTACTGCATTTGCTGCTCACAATGTGGTCTCATCTACAATGGGGAAAACGATGCATGAACTGTGTGACTGCTGCACAGAACATCTACGTTCTGCCCACAAAAAGACCTTAGCTTCCAGTTGCCTGCCAATTCCACACCCCACCCTGTTCCCTGGCCAACATCTCTGTCTCAGGTTTGCTGTAGTGTTCCAGCGAAGCTCAGCACCAACAGAACGAAGAGCACCGAATATTACACTTTGGGGACCATACATCCCTCCGGTCCCAATAATGAATTCAATAATTCTAGAGCCTGAAATCCTTAGTATCCTCGTCCTTTCCACACACACCAAGCCTTGTTATCACATAGTCTGTCATTACACACTACCTATTCTTAGCCACGAACAGTCTCCATTCACCCTCCCACACGGATGGTTATCAATTCCCTTTCATGTCCAACAGTTCTTCCCTCGCTTTGGGCTCTATCCTGATCTATCATTTACTATATCCACCTTCCTCCCACAATATCTCCTGCAGATAAACCAATGTTTTCCCGATCACCATCTGTTCTGTGGAAGAGTCACCGGCAACTCCTGTTTTTTTTTGTTTCTGATATACAGCATCCTCAGTTCTTTCAGCTTTTTATTCAGGTAGAGTTGGAAATTGTTTCGAGAGACAAAAGGAGAGGGGGGTGGAGAGAGAACAGACATGAACTGTTCATCTCCATTGTTACTCATAACGTAAAATCATTGTAGTGCGATCACTTCCCTGAAGTATCAATAGAGGAGATGGGTAGTCCGTGAGTTTGTGACGCAACGTTAGCGCGTTTGACTTCAGATCAGAATGCTGTGTGTTCAAATCCCGTGCCGCTTCCTGTCACCAACTTCGTACACTTCAAATTAAGAAAAGCGTAAGTTTGCTCGAGGCATCTGTTGAGCCAAGTCTTCTTTGCGGAAACTTTCGATCACACCGGAATCTTTGCTGTCAGTTTGATTTGTGAACACGGTGTCAGGGAGATGGTGTGTCCATTCTTTGGGTAAATGCTCAGCTCCCCGCAATGTGTGAAGTCAAACGCAAACTGATCATCCCGGGATTGATACACAAAGCCGCTTCGTTCAGTTAGTGACAGTGCGGTGTGAGTAAAATTGTACAGATATTTTTACAAAATAATCCACAGACTCCCAGCTTTATGTTTCAATCTATCAGGAGAGTGACAGCGAGTTCAGATAGAAATATTTCCCACCAACAGCAAATCCTTTCCTCTCACTGGACACAGTTCAAATTATCTTTATTCAACAGAAGGAGTGGGAACTACAGTCTGACGGCCTCTCTCCACATTAACGGTGAGCCTGAATTTTATCAACGGTGTCAGTAAATTCGAATGGCGGACACTGATTTGGTCCAGTCGATTTTTTTGCCAAGCGTAATTCACCGAGAGGATTCTGCTGTGTGAAACAGCGTGGGGAATTACTGCAGGGCCTCCTGCGCATGGAACACACCGCAACTGATGTGTTTCACCTACACCAGTTAATTCCTATCTCGGAGAAGAGAGGTTTGATGATTCGGATCATAGCAGCCAGACAGAGAACAGGAGAAGAGCACTCAGACCTTCACAAGCTTGTCACCACAGCTGGGTCATCGTGGCCCATGTATCAGTATGGGATAGTAATCTGCATCTACTGACTGGAAGCACAGCAAATTGGAGTGCAGGTGGGACTGTCACACAGGAGAAAACGGCTTCGACCTATCAACTGGAGTGATTCCCAATGCGCAACTCCGCTCACCTCAACTGAATAACTGTAAACGAATTACTCAGTGATTCAAAGGAGTACTCGGTTTTGAATTTGCGTTGTGGCATATACCTTCGAGAATGATGTCAAAACAACTTCATTGCTGTGATGGAGTATCCTGTTGGGCAGAATATAGCCTTTGTCAAATTTCCTACGTTCTGTTCGTCCAACTCCGATTTCACTCAGAATCACGAAATGTGTGACAGCGCAGACTGAGGCCATGCAGCCCACCTTAGCTCTGCTGGCTCAACACAATATATAAATAAGTGTCTCATTCTGTCGCCTTCTCCCTGTAAATCTGCACATTGTTACATTGAACATGCCTACCGAATTCCCTTTTGTGTCCATTGAATCTGCCTCTTTGTCACTGGCAGACAGCCACTTGCTATCCCCACGCCCTGTGCGAAAACAGTCTTCCTAATGTCACTTTTACTTATTTTCCTGATGACTTTCAATCTCTGCCAAATCGTTCTCGATCCATCCAGGCCTGTGAGCAGTTTCACTGCATTAATTCCTCTGTCTAAAACCCTCATGACGTGGAAAACTTCAATCAGCCGAGCTTTCAGCCTTCTGTTCACCAAAACAACTGCCCCAACTTTCCAATCTACCTTCATGACTGACATTCCTTGTACACAGTACCATTCACGTTAACCTCTTCAGCGCCGTCTGCAATCACTTCACTTCCCCGCTTCCTGAAGTATCACCCTCAGAATTGAGCGTAATACAGGTGGAGGATTCATTCAGACTCGGATTGTGCGGGCGAAAAGTCTGCAATACTTGTTCTCGCTTTGAGCAAGTGTTTCCCTTCGCTGTGTTCTCTGCAATGATACCTCTGTCCCATTCCTAATTTAGGCAGTCCGATCTGATTTAACGAAGCGGCTTTTTGAGAAAACTGACCCGGCATTTTTGCTCAGGTCAATTTAAGAAATGAGGGTTCGCCTGGGATTGGAACCCGGCACCTCCCACCCATCTGTATAAGCTAGAAAACCCAAAGCTAGCATCATACCCCAAGACCAATGAGTCAAATATCATATGCGTGCCCACATCCTGAAGCAACTGGGAATTGCACAGTACGAAATACATTGAACATTGCTCCCAGAATTACAAGTAGCAATGAGTTTCAAGAACATCTGCTCCTCTTTCTGTCTCCCTGCTCCCAGGACGCTGCTGTTTGTCCCGTCCCCAGGAATGAACCATTTCGTTTCTACTTACAAGCTGTGCTGGTGGAAGGCAGAGACAATTCGCTCTTCTGCTCTCTGACACTATTACGTGAGGCAGGAGAAGTCAGTTACAGTCATGCGTAGGAAATGGGCAACTTTGAGCTTGTTCTAAAGGTGTTTTTAATGGAGAGACAGAAAGATGCTGTGCTGTCGGGACAGAGAGAAATGGACACCGGAGACTCTTCCCTCAGGTAAATTGATATGAGTGCATTTTTGTGCAGCCTGCATGGTGTTCAGAATTTGTCTTGACACAGCAATCCTGCAGAGAGTCTTTTCTTACACGGGCGTTGGTTTCTTTACTGCAGGAAATGGACGAAAACTGCAAGTCATGTGTTTCAACTTCACCGGTTCATTGCCATCTGAGCGAAGAGGTTTAAAACTTGAGATCAGAACATACAGACAGAAAACTGGACAAGACAACTCAGAGCTCCACAAGTGTGCCAGCGCAACTGTGTAAATTTGAATTGTGTATCGATGTACATACTTAACTCAGATGCCCGAAGTTTTGGGAAGCAGATGACAAGACAAGGAACATACCAGAGCGCCGTTCTACGGGAAAGCTGCTAAAGACGACATTGAGTGAAGAGGAGAAAATGGTTTCGCTTCTGGCTTATGATCCCAGCATGCACCCGCTGTGCCATTCTCCTGCTTTTCCAGAGATGTATTCAGCTTTTCATCGGGCGTGTGACTTGCATGTTCGAGAATGACGTCAAAAGATCTTCACTGCTGTAATGTCATGTGCTTTTGTGCAGACATGTCGCCGATGTGCAAATATAAATTCAGAGAGTAATGTACATTGGAGACTCTGAGCCAGCTGAAACTTGCTCAGTGTGAAATGCATTCCACATTGCTCCAAGAATTGCAAGCAGCAGAGTTTCCAGAACATTTGCTTGTCATTCTGTACCCGGGGCGCTGATGTTTGTCTCATCCCCAGGAACTGGACTATCTTCACTGGCGGATAATGAAACCAATTTGTTCCTAGTTGCAAGCTGTTCTGGGGGCGGGGGTGGGGGTGGGAGGGAAGAGTCCATTCGCTCTTCTACTCTCTCTCTCAATCCCTTGGGGTGAGAGGTATCAGTTACACTCGTGCATGGGAAGTGAGCAACTTTGATTGTGAACTTGCTCCAACGGCCTGTTATTGGAGAGATAGAAAGATGCTGTGCTGGCGGATCAGAGAGAAATGGACACCAAAGACACTTCCCTCAGATAAATTCATATGAATACATTGTTGTGCAGCCTGCTTGGTGTTCAGAAATCGTCTTCACGCAGCAATCTTACGGAAAGTCTATTGCAAAGTGGGCATCGTTTTCTTTGCTACGACCGCGCAACAGTTAACATATGAGCCCTAAGTGTCCCAGATGAAGAGAATCCGAGAGAAACCTTCCCTCACTGAGAGTCATCCCCACGGCCCTGAGCTGAGGGACTGCAGGCGGTCCAACTCGGAAAGGACGGTTAAAAATGAACGTTGTTTCTCCCTCAGTTTGTCTGTCCCAGAGTCAGGCATTGGGACAGCATAAACGTGTAGCATCATTCTCCCGCCGACAGAGGCGGTTCAGCCCATCGAGTCACGGCAACTTTCTGTCACTTGTCTCTCTCTCTGAGGTTATTTACAATCGGTGATATCTGTCCTAATAGTGGGGGACTCTGTCTGAGTGGTGATGCGGTTTCTGACATGCTTGTCATTCACGTCCGACCCGGTGTGGCGAATTACTGCAGGGAATAGACGAAACCGCAAGGCATGGGTTTCAACTTTATCATCTCATTGGTATCTCAGAGACGTGGTTTTGTGAATCAATTCATAGGAAACTGACAAAGAACAGGAGAAGACCACTCAGACCTCCAAAAAGCATGTTACTTGACCCTTGTGAGGTTCACGAGTGCATTGGTATGATATAGGGCATTCAGACACTCAGACACTCAGGAAGTAGGTGCAAAGGCAAGATACAGAACAGAGTACAGCACCATTACAAAAGGAAGCTGCTCAAGGAGACATCGAGCAACAGCAGAGGATGGTTTCGATCCATCGAACTCTGCGTTATGGGCCCAGCACGCTCCCGTTTTCCACAGGTCCCTTCCGCCATTTGTCCAGCGCGCTGCAGGCATGTTCGAGCCTGATGTCAAAGATCTCCACTGCTGTCTTGTAATATGGTGTTGCGCAGACGCATGGAGGCTGTGTAAATATAATCTTTTTTCTCACTTCCCACATTCTGTTGGTCGAACTGTGATTTCACTCTGAATCACAGCCTGTTTCACAGTGCAGACGGACGCCATGCGACCCACCTTCGCTCTGCTGGTTCGACGCAGTAAGTTAAGGTGTATCTCTATTCATATCATTTGCTTGCCTTTACGTGTTTTTCTGCATATTGTTACTTTAAACATGACCACCGAATTCCGTTATGCGTCGATTGAATCTGCCTCTTTGTCAATGTCAGGTGATTCGCTGACCCTAACCACACCCTTCCTAATATCACTTTTAGTTCTTTTCCTCGTGACTTTAAAACTGCCGAATCATTGCCGATCCTTTCAGGCGTGGGAGCATTTTAACTGCATTACTTTCTCTGTCTGGACCCCGCATGACTTGGAAAGCTTCAATCAGGTCAGATTTCAAACTTCTGTTCTTTGAGGAGAGCTGCCCTAATTTTCCAAACTACCCTCATCGCTGATATTCCTTGTACACGGCACCACTGACGTCAACGCAATAGTACATCATTTCACTTCCTTGCTTTCTGCTCCATTTGTACTCCAAGCAGCCCAAGCTAGTTTAGCGAAGGTGCTTTTTGAGAAAGTTAACCGGGCACTCTTACATAAACCAGGAAACGCGGGTTAGTCTGAGATTTGAACCGGGGCCCTCTGGGAAGACTGTACACGAGATGACTCAAAGCGAGAATCGTACCCACCAACCAACGAGCAGCACAAGAGCCAGCGCAGCACTCCCGCTCCACCTCTTCAACCAGTTGAGTCTTGCTCAGTGTGAAACACGTTTGAGATTGCTCTAAGAATTGCAAGCAGCAAAGAGTTTCCAGAACAGCTGTTTCTCATTCTTGTCTCCCTGCTGCTGTTTGTCCCGGGCCCTCTCCACCATTTTGTTTCTAAACTTTTCTCTAACACCGGAGTGACCAATGACAAGCATTGCCCTCCTCAACACAGGACACAGAGAACAACAGAAGACCACTCAGACCTCCACGAGGGTGTCACCTCAACTGTGCACATTGGGCCAGTATATCAATGTGAAATAATTATGTCGAAGGATTTTGGGAAAGAGATGAGAAGGCGAGGTACAGAACAGTGCGCCATTATACGGGAAAGCTGCTAAAGACGACATTGATTGAAGAGGAGAGATGGTTTCCCTTCTGGGCAATGCTCCCATCACGCACCCGCAGACATATCGCCGTTGTGCAAAGATAAACTCTGTCTAAATTCCCACATTCTGTTTTTTCGAATTGTGATTTCTCTCAATAGCACAAAATTTCAACACTCGCAATGTTCAAACTTTAACAAAATTCTCATAGATATATTTAGCGAACACCTGGAAGAAATTCTTCCAAACTTGCCTGGGGAATTTCGGTTTGAGTGCTCTTGAACGTTCAGTAAAAGGAAGGGAAATTTGCCTCGAGGGTGTGTAATGTCGAGATGTGTTCCCCATGTAAACTGATAGTGGTTGGCCATCCCAGTGCTTCCCGATGCAGGGTTGATCTGACACACAGGGAGGTTTCTTTGATAAACTGTCCCGGGGGCTTCCAGCCGCGCTATGATGTCATAGGGAGAGCCCCCCGGTGATTGCCTGCAGTTGCTGTGACACAATAATGATGCTGGCCCCGGGACAGGAATACGAATTGGTTCATGAGTCACGTAGTACGGAGTCATTCTATGGAAAGTTGTTTCAACTTTACGGATTTATATATGAGAGGAGGTAAATGGGCAGGGCTTACACCTCGGGTCCACTCTTCCTTCACTCGCAACACCCCACACCCACCTCCCATTGTCCCAAGGCAATTTCCCCTGGAACCGCCGAATGTGTAACACCTGCCCATTTACCTGCTCCCTCCTGAATATCCAAGGGCTCGAACATACCTTCCAGGTGAAGCAGCACTTTACCTGCACATTTGCCACAACCTAGTCCACTGCGTTCGTTGCTCACAGTGTGGTTTCCCCAACGTAGCATGAAGCATAAACAGGGCGACTGCTTCGCAGAACATCTCGGTTCTGCCCGCAAAAAAAGGCCTTGAGGTTCTGGTTGCCTGTCACTTTAACATGCCAGCCTGTTCCCTGGCCAACATCTCTGTCTCAGGCATGCAGCAGTGTTCCAGCAAAGCTCAGCTCCAGATGGAAGACCAACGCCGCATTTTCCACTTGGAGATCCTATAGCCCTCCAGTCTTCGACATGGAGTTCAATAGTGTTTGGATCCGAACTGCCCCATGCCCTTAACCCCTACCACACCCACACGAGGCCTTGTTATCACATCGTCTGTGGTTACGCACGACTTATTGTTAGCCAGGAACAGTCTCCATTAACAGTTAGTCACCCTCCTACACAGATCGTTATTCACTCCTTTGTCCCTCCAATGTTCTCCGTCTGAACTGGTGGCAAAGAGAGCAATGTGGACTGATATCCCTGAGCCAGCTGTTTGTCCCAACTCCAGGAACAGGGCTCTCTCCATTGGCGGATAAGTAAACCATTTTGCTGTTGCGTTGACGTGAGGAGACTGTGTAAATATAAACATTTTCTAAATCCCCACCTTCCGTTGGTCGAACTGTGAATTCACTCTGAATCACAACACGTGTCACAGCGCATTTGGAGGCCCACCTTAGCTCTGCTGGTTCTACACAGCAAGTAAATGAGAGTCTGTATTCGTATCATTCTCTTGCCTTCTCCCTGCAAATCTCCACATTGTTACTTTGAACATGACCACTGAATTCCCTTTTGTGTTCTTGAATCTGTCTCTTTGTCACGGTCAGACAAAGATTTACGGATCCGAACCACTCCCTGTGTGAAAATGTTCTCCTTAATGTCACTTGTACTTTTTTTCCAAATACCTTGAAATCTCTGCCGATTTTTTGGTAAATTGAAAGGATTCTCATTCCTGCACATGAGGCTGAATTGATTTAATTTCTAACGTAAAGGACTGCAGATTCTGAGAATCCGAGACAGAAAGAGGAACTGCTGGAGAAACTCAGCAGGTTTGGCAGTACCTGTGGGAGAAAACAGAGCTCTGAAATATTGTCTCTGACCTGCTGAGATGCTCCTGCAATTTCTGTTTTTGTTCTTAACTGAAAGTTCATTTCATCTTTCAGGATAATTCAACCAGACTCTCCATTTGCAGATATTTAACCCTTTCGAAACAATGTGAAGTGATTGGATTCAAACAAACCCAGCAATAATTCACTCTTTCTCAGCTCCACAGGCAGAGAGACCTGGGAAATGAAGCTGTCAGTGTGGTTCTTTAGTCGTGGGCAGAGTGTTTAATGCGATGGATTTGAGATCTATTGCAGTTTCCCCACGCAGGTGTGAACCTTGCGGACAACAGTTCAGAACTGTCGTCGAAAAGAAAGGGAGGCTGTTTCCCGGTTTCTTCATTAAGATTCAAATCAGTAGAGGGTGAAAGATATTTCACTCACATTGGGACTGGTCGGGAATCTGCAACCCACTGCCTGTCAGGGTGGAACAACCAGATACCCACAGAACTGCTATTGAGGCAATGAGCCAAGTATTTGGAAATGAGACTGGAACAGTGAGGGGCGTGAAGTCGTGATCGAAATGAAGCAGGCACCTGAGGATTAATTTTATTTGAGAGTGAAAGACACTGATTCACAAAATTGGGACGATGGAAGGGAAGCATTTTATGGTAATTATCTTTGGCCGTTCACCTTGTGAATGTTCCCATTGCTGCGCATTTCCGTTTTAACGTCAGAACTCTGCAGTATGACGGTGTTCGGTACGCATAGGGTCGGGGCGCAATGGATGATGCATCTGACTCCACCTACCTGTTTGAAATGCAGCTCACAGCTTCTTCAAACAGCCCAATTAATCTTTCTCATTGTCCTGAAGCCGGCATAAGGTTTGAATTCCTGATCTGCAGGAACGAGACTCTTTTCACTGTCTCGCGTCAGTAAGTGTCCCTGAGCAAATCAGAGTCACGTCACAGCGCTGTCAGAGGAGGGGAAGCTGAAAGAGCCCCACACGTTGCTCACGCGCACATTTCACTTTCCCCAACTCACCGCCCCAACCACTGCGTCTCCTGGGAGTGGAAAGGGAACAAACACCAAAACTCAGTCTCATATTTGTGAATCTTCCAAAAATGAGAAAACTGTTCATCCCTTCGGATCTTCCATCCTGGGCTAACAGGGGTGATTTTCAATGGCTGTCCAGTCAGTGCCGACTCTTTTTGGCTGAAAGTATCTTCCTTATCTCATCCCAGCATTTCTTGCCACAGAGAACTGTGCGGCAGAGTTCATGTATATATTTCCTTGTATGGTATTTTGTAAATAACATTCGTTTTCTGGTTGTTTGTATCGGGTATTTCAGGTTCATTAGCCGCTGTTTAAGTGTGTTGGTAGGTTTGTGGGCTACCATGATGTTGAGAGGGTTGAGTTGTCTGGACATCATTTCACAGATGTCTTTAATGTAAAGTAATGTGGCTAGGGTTTCTGCAGACGTTGTGTCTGCTTGTGTCAGTTTGTTGATGTGAAATCGGCACACTGGGTTTATTGGGTCGGCAAAAGTGAGGACTGCAGATGCTGGAAACCAGAGTTTAGATCAGAGAGGTGCTGGAAAAGCACAGCAGGTCAAACAGCTTCCGAGGAGCAGGAAAATCGACGTTTCGTGCAAAAAACCCTTCATCAGGAATAGAGGCAGGACCCATCCAAGGTGGAGAGATAAATTGGGGGGGTGGGGGTGCTGGGGCGAAGGTAGCAAAAAGTACAATAGGTGAACGATGGTGGGGATGGAGGCGACAGGTCAGAGAGGAGGGTGGAGCCGACAGGTGGGAAGGGAAATTGGTCGGTGGGACAGGTCATGAGATCAGTGCTGAGCTGGAAGGTTGGAACTGTGGTAAGGTGGGAGGGGGGGGGAATGAGGAAACTGGTGAAGTCCACATTGATGCCCTGGGGTCGAAGGGTTCGGAGGCGGAAGATGAGGTGTTCTTCCTCCAGGCGTCGGGTGGGGAGGAAGCAGCGGTGAAGGAGGCCCAGCACCTGTATGTCTTCGGTAGAGTGGGAGGGGTGTTGAAATGTTGGGCCACAGGGCGATGGGGTTGATTAGTGCGGGTGTCCCGGTGATGTGACTCGACTCTCCAGTCTCCCCAATGTTGTAGAGATCGCATCGGGAGCAATGGATGCAAAGAAATTACATTGGTGGATGCACAGGTGAAAGTCTTCTTTCTACTGCGCCCCGATTTAGAGTCCCGGGAATCGAAGGAATTTTCAGCAGAGCTACCAGCTGGCATCCATCGCTCCCTGGTGGTCTAGTGGTTAGGATTCGGCGCTCTCACCGCCGCGGCCCTGGTTCGATTCCCGGTCAGGGAAGCAATTGTCAGGCGCCATTATAGGCTACCCGTTCTTCTTTAATGCGCTGTCCAGTTGTTTATTGATCTTCAGAGTTACGAGGTGCTACAGCGTGTCGTGGCTCGTCAAAATAGTGTCGTGATGCAGGTTGGTTAGTGGCTGTCGGGTTAATTGCTTCTGTAGTTAAGTTCTTGGTTCGCGTGCGTTATTTTCCTGTAGACGGTGTTTTGAATTTACCATTGACTGTTCGCTCTACTGTGACATCTCGAAATGGCACTTTGTTGTTGTTCTCCTCTTTTGTGAATTTTATGCCAGTAAGAATATTGTTGATGGTGTTGTATGATTCTTCTAATTTGTTTCATTTTGTGATGAAAAAAGTGTCATCACTGTAGCGGACCCAAAGTTTAGGTTGGATCGTCGGAAGGGCTGTTTGTTCGAGTCTCTGCATTATTGCTTCTGCTAGGAATCCTGATACTGGTGGTTTCATGGGTATTTCGTTGATTTGTTTGTCGGGCTTGTTACTGAATATGAAGTGGGTGGTAAGGCACAGTTCCACGAGCTTGACAGTGTTATCTTTGCTGATGAAGTTGGTGCTGTGTTTGTGTTTTTAGTTCTTCTAGGAGTGTGTTCAGTTTTCTTTGGCCACGTTGATGTTAATGGATGTGAACAGGTCTGTTATGTCAAAGGACTACATTATTCAATCATCTTCTATCTTGGTGTCTTTGGTGGTCAGGTATTCTTGGATGGAGTAACTGGAATAGCGCGAATCTTCAACTTGGTGTTTTAGTCTTCAGTGGAGGTCTTTGACGACTCTGTATATTGGTGTTCCAAGTGGTGAGACTATGGGTCTGAGGGGGGCTCCTGGTTTGAAGAGGAGGAGAACAACAACAAAGTGCCATTCCTCGATGTCACAGTAGAACGAACAGTCAATGCGGAACTTCAAACTTGCATCGACAGAAAAACAACACATATAGTATATAGTGTATTTAAGGAGAACAGGTACCCAATAAACCCAGTCCGCCGATTTCTCATTGATGTTTCCAAGCTGACTTTCAAAATGTCCTTTTGTCCTTCCATTCTTTCCTGCTTTATTTTGTGGGGGTTTTGAAAACTTTCCCAATCCTCTGACTGAGTGTTGGAGTTGGGAAGTTATGTTGTGGCTGTACAGGACATTAGTTGGACCACTTTTGGAATGTTGTGTGCAATTCTGGTCTCCTTCCTATCAGAAGGATATTGTGACATTTGAAAGGGTTCTGAAGCACCAGTGGGCCCACAGAGGAGAGAGGCACTTCTGCTGCCCTGAGTGCAGGAAGGCCTTTCGTGATTCCTCTGTCCTGCTGACGCACCAGTTGGTCCACACCGGGGACGGCTGTTCTCCTGCCCTGAGTGCGAGATGGCCTTCAGCAGTTCTTCCTACCTGCTGAGACACCAGTGGGTCCACACTTTAGGAGAGGCCGTTCTTCTGCCCTGAGTACAGGAAGGGCTTTGGTCTTTCCTCTGACCTTCTGGCCCACTGGATGATCCACATGGGGGAGAGGTCGATCAGTTGCCCTAAGTGCAGGAAGGCCTTCAGCAATTCCTCAGCCTTGCTGAGCCACCAGTCCGTCCACACCGGGGAGAAGCCATTTTCCAGCCCGAGTGCGTGAAGGGCTTTCCCCGCTCCTCCATCCTGCTGAAGTACCAGTGTGCCCACCCTGGGGAGAGGCCCTTCAGCTGGCACGAGTGTGGGAAGTGGTTCATGTTTTCCTGCAATTTGTGGAAGCACCAGCGGGAGCACCAACGCTCCCAGTAATCAGATCCCACCGGTGTTCTGCCTTGGGTCACCGCACGGACTAAACCTCCTGCCAGTTCTGACAGTGGGTGCAGTGGGAGAGCACGTGAGCTGTTTTTGTTTTCTGCTGAACTGCAATTGCATCCCCCACCCCCCACAACCACAACCTCACAGTGGCTCAGGGGCGTCACGGTGAGTCTTTGCTTAGCAATGTTGCCCCACGGCAACAGGAACCCAGGATCACTTTCACCCTTGGGGGTCTGTGTGCAATTTGTGGATAGTAGGAAAATGGATCTGACTGGGTTACTCTTCAGAGGATCAGTACAGATGTGTTGGACTGAAGGACCTGTTTCCACACTGTAGGAGTTCTACGATCCTATGAGCTTTGCTTTGAGTGGACACTGCTGCTCATTGAGCCCAGGACTGCACTTTGGCAATGAAATGATCCAGACAAACCTAAGACTGCAAGACCATCGAAGCAGAAGTTAGGCCATTCGGCCTATTGAGTCTACTCTGCCATTCTTTAGAGTCAAAAAAATTGCAGATAACAAGAGCTGCAGTGTGGAAACAGGCCATTTGTCCCAACAAGTCCACAACGACCCTCCAAAGAGTAACACGCCCAGACCCATTTCCCTCTGACTAATGTACCTAACTCTATGGGCAATTAAGCATGGCCAATCCACATGACCTGAACATCTTTGGACTATGGAAGAAAATAGGACCACCCAGAGAAAACCAACACAGACATTGGGAAAATGTGCAAACTACTCACAGAGGGTCACCCAAGGCTGGGATCAAACTTGGGTCCCCAGCACGGTGCGGCTGCAGTGGTAACCTCTGAGCCACTACATATTACAACCCGAAGTCGGTAAGCAGGAGGTTGGGAGAATACAGCAAGCCAGGCAGCACCAGGATGTGGAGTAGTCAGTGTTTTGGGCATTAACCCTTCTTCAGGACTGAAACGTTGACTTCTGTATGAGAATTGATTTACGGAATGTTGCTGGTGGTTAGAGGGTTTGAGCTCCAGAGAGAGGCTGAATCGGCTGGGGTTGTTTTCACTTGAGCATCGGAGGCAGAGGAGTGACCTGATGGAGGTTACAAATTCATGAGAGGAATGGACAGGGTAATAGACAAGGTATTTTCCCTGGGATGGGGGAGTCCAGAACGAGAGAGCATAGCTTTAGGGTGAGAGGCGAAAAATATTAAAGGGACAACGTCTTCATGCAGAGGGTGGTACACATATGAAATGAGCTACCACAGGATATGGATCAGGTGCTGTCAAATGGGACTAGATTAATTTCGGATTTCAGGTCAGCATGGACAAGTTGGACGGAAAGGTCTGTTTCCATGCTGTACGTGTCTCTGACTACTGGTCCTGATGTAAGTTTAAAATAGAGTCCAAGTAACTTTGAATAGTTCAATCTTGTTGAGCTCACCTCCTGAAAAGTTTCAGATGAATCCCTCTGAGAGATACTGTTTAAACATGCTGAGTTGGACAAAGTATCCCATCAAGTTCAACACAAACCCAGAGTTGAAGAAGTCAGAAGTCAGAACACCAAGGGGACCAAAACTGATCACAATATTCCAGATGCAGCGTCATCAACGTCCTGTATAACTACACTATAACTTCCCAACATCTATGCTCAATTCCCTAACTGATGAAGGTTAGTGCGCCTGAACCTTTCTTCACTGCCTTGTGTCGCAATGTTATCAGAGATATCGGATCTACTTTCAACTGATCCATACTCCCGCGGCTGGGAGAACCAAAGCAGAGTAGTACAGCATGAGTGTGCTGGGTACATAACCCAAAGATCGATGTGTCAAATCCATGTGATGCGATTGCTCAATGTCTCCATAAGCTGCTTTCTTTGGCAACGGTACTGTGTTCTGTATCTTGCCTTTGCATCTGTTTCCCAAAGCTTCTTTGGTGGCAGCTGGAGGAAGGTCTGAGCTCCAAGAAGCGGGGTGCCCGGCTCGATTTGCTCAAGGCTTGTATCTATTAACTTATTTAAATGGTACCTACTGTATAGAGCTATGGTTTACATTAAAACCGAAGGATCATGTCAGAGTGTTTGTTTATATTTAGCAGTTGTAGTTGGTAAAATACACTCCCTGGGGGAGCACCTTCTATGATGCTGCATTTCCTGCCTACTGCCCTTCCCTCATTTGTTATCTCCCATCTTGACCTTTTTTTTGGTCAAATTTGATTTCATATTAATCAGACTTGGTATTCACTGTGTGCTAGTAATTTGTTTGTTCGAATATTGTAAGTCAAAACTAATGGTGTAATATCATTTCTGATGTCATTGAATGTGCAGGTGTGAATACCAGTAAGTTGTGAAAATAAATCAATGACTTGTGATTTTATAGCAAAAAGAGCAGTTCACCGCTATCAATGGCATTGTCTCATTTGAAGGTGATGAGCTGAGCCTGATCAACAAACCGTTTCATGAAGTCACGCAATTTAATTAAAATCTTCTTTAACTTAATTGAAGATAATAACTCTGGCATGCTAAAATTTGTACAATTTTTTAATAAGATTTATTTACATGTCCATTGCTCTGCCACAATGGGGAGACTGGATGCCAACTTGCAGAACATTTCAGGGGACAACTCTAGGACTCCAAAACTAAATGACCCCACCGCCCTGTGGCTGAATACTTCAACTCCCCCTCCTAATCCGTCAAGGGCATGCAAGTCCTGGGCTGCAACCCCTCCAAGCTCTAGCTACCTGACGCTTGTAGGAAGAACACTTCATCTTCTGCCTTGGGACCCACCAACTACATGGAATCAATGTCGATTTCACCAGCTTCCATATTTCCCCTCACCCTCACTCCCACACCACGCGCCTTGTCCCAGATCCAACCTTCCAACTCGGCATTGGCCTCTTGAGCTGTCCTACCTTTTCATCGTGCTTCCCACCTTTTCGCTCCACTCTCCTGTCTTACCTCTCATGATCTCTCTCCCCACCTCCATCGACCTATTTCACTCACAGCTACCTCCCCTCTATCCCCATCACCTTCCCATTCATCTCTCGGCCCCCTTGGACCAACTTGCATTCCTGATGAAGAACTTATGCTCTAAAACAAGACTGTGGTGAAGGAACATTCTTAATAAGAAAGAGCTCCCAATTCAGATTTATTCCCCGTTTGTTTCCCTGTTCTTCAAGAAATAAGAAATGTATTTTTCTTCCACAAGAATTTGGTCTTACACTTTGCGGTGTCTGAAGTGTTATACCACTCCACGTTTTGCCCAATTGAAAGGATCCTTTCAACCTGTTTTTCGGACAATGGTGGCGGTGACCAAAAGCAATCATTTCACTCCTCTTCAATGCCCCATTTCTCCTCCTATGAACCACTTTGACATGTTGTCTGAGTGTACTTGGTTTTCAAAATGTAATTTAGCCATTGAAGTGAACTGGGTTAATCGTTATCGATTACAAGCTTTGTTTGCATTAACTGTAATTATCCACCAATTTGCTTGTAGTAATACCATAAAATTGTAAGTATTTTAAAAATCGTCTTCAGAGGTTACATCCCTGTAGGAATACTGCATGCAATTCTGGCTGTCTGCTCGGCGAAGGATGTTGTGAAATTTGAAAGGGTTCAGAAAAGATTTACAAGGACGCTGCCAGGGTTGGAGAGTTTGAGCGCGATGAAAAGGCTGAACAGACTGGGGTTATTTTCCCTGGTGCTTTGGAGGTTGAGGGGTGACTTTATAGAAGTTCGTAAAATTATGAGGGGCATGGAAAAGGACAAATAGGAAAGGCCGTTTCCCCGGGGTGGTGGGGGAGGGGGGGGAGTCAAAAAGTAGGGTCTATAGATTTAAGGTTAATAGCAAATGGAGTTTAATATAGATAACCATGAGGTCTCACAGTTTGGATAGTCAAATCAAGATAGGAGTTTCATGGTGAATGGTTTGAACTGCAGTGGAACAGAGGGATCTCGGAGTAGGTTCACAGTTCACTGAAAGTGGAATCATAGGTAAAAGTATTTCGGCACACTGGTCTTCATCATTTAGAACGTTGAGTATAGAAGCTGGGAATTTATGTTGCAGTTATACAGAATGTTGGTGAGGCTGCACTTGGAGTATAAAATAGATTCAGTGTTATATTGAAGGCAGGAAAGAATAACAAGCATATACTGATTCGAGAGCCATAAATTATGTGTGTAAATAAGATAGTGAATTAGAGTAGAGATAAGTGCCAAATGATAATGTTCTTCCGACAAGCACCAAATTTGTTTCATTTGCAGTATTTCGAACCAAGAAATCTAGGGGTGCACGTTCATAGTTCCAAGAAAGTCGAGTTACAGGTTGACAGGGTCGTGAAGAAGCCTTTCATCCTGCTTCCATTCATCAGTCCAAGTATTGAGCATAGGAGTTGGGACATCTTGTTGCAGCTGTCACACATGCCACACAACACAAGGTGTGACCCTGCCCTTCTCTGACTGACCATCCCTTTGAATATCATGGGGAAGACACCCCTTTAATTGTGATGTTCAGGAAAGATGCCTTACTTCAACAAAAATATGCTGTACTCACAGATGTTTGGACAGAAAAGGAAGTTGCAGTCTGGGGTGAAGCTCAATCTTCATTCAGAAAGAGAGGAACGGCAGGAGCTTCAGAAGCTCATGATCCAACTTGCACATTCAGGCAATAGAGGGGCTTTGATTGGCAAGAGGACCCGGCAAATTCTGGTCCTTCAGGGCTCCCCATTGGTCAATCCCCAATCACGGCACTGCCTGGACTGGGTGACGCGAGCGATGGGAGACAGTCAGCCTGGAAATGCAGGAATGTCACTGCCAACCACCGCGAATCCAACTGGCTACCTTAGGTCTGGCGCGCGCGCATGTACACACACATGCACACACTATTGTGGGCATCACAATGCAAACGTTAGCCAACGAGCTTCAGAGGGAAACTGTCCGTTCGGGGTAAAATCTGGGAGCAAAGCAATGTTTCCCCCTTTCCATTCCTCATCTTGGGAGGGCGAGAGAAGGGGGGAGGCACTGTTCACTTGGATCAACTGGAGGCAGAGAGTATGAATCCAAACAGGGAGCAGACTCTGCAAAGGTCGGTTTCAGTCGGCTTCTTCTGGAATATTGTGTGCAATTCTGGTCTCCCTCCAATAGGAAGAATATTGTGAAACTTGAAAGGATTCAGAAAAGAGTCATAAGAATGTTGCCAGGGTAAGAAGGTTTGAACCACAGGGAGAGGCTTTGAACCACAGGGCGAGGCTGAATAGGATAGGGCTGTTTTCCCTGGAGCATCGCAGGCTGAGTGAATGTTTTTTAAAAGAGGTTTATAAAAGCTTTAGGGGCGTGGATAGGGTGAATAGACAAGGTCTTGTCCCTGGGATGGGGGAGAGCAGAACTAGAGGGCATAGGTTGAGGGTGAGAGGAGAAAAAATTAAAAGGGACCTTGCAGTCAACCTTTCCATGCAGAGGGTTGTGCATGCATGGAATGAGCTGCCAGAGGAAGTGATGGAGGTTGATGGAGGCATCTGGATGGGTATATGAATAGGAAGAATTTAGAGGGATATGGGCCAAGTACTTGCAAATGGGACAAGATTAATTTTGGACATCTGGTCCGCTTGGACAATTTAGATTGAAGGGTCTGTTTCTGTGCTTTACGTCTCTGACTCTGAATGGTGAAAAGTATTGGCATTCGTTGAAACATTTATGAAACAGAAAATTATAAGAGGGTAAAGATAAGCCTCATGTCATTGATCCAGGAATCCTGGTGCAGTATGGATGTATTTCCAGGAATAGAGTCACTATGACATGGAAGGAGTCCAAAACGACGGCTTCTTTTACAAAAATTCCCACGTAAATCTGAGTCTTCTGGAATCGAAGACAATCGTGCGTTTATGTAAGATAGATAAGTCTGGGGTACATGGTACATGTTCGATGGAATGTTTGTGGCTCTAAAAGACTGGTTTGCAGTTGTTTCTGGGCTCATAATATTGTACTGCAGCATATTGTATATCTTCAATAAGAACGTCAATGCCGAAATACATGTCCATTCGGCAACTTGAGTCCATGTGAACTCTTCATGGAGCATGCAATCCACCACATGACCCAGCTGGTATACATTTACATATAGATCAGCACAAAGATCTTGGGTATATAGAGAAGAAAGAATATTTAGGGTGGAGGTTTGCTCACTGAGCTGTAGGTTTGATATCCAGGAAAGAATGTTCCACAGAAACAAGAATTATTTGTTCTGATTATCTATTGTGGACTGACAACGATGACCGTTGCAATCTCTTTTCACAGGAGTATGATAAGAGAAGAATTTGGGGGTAGAAATCTCAGACGAAACATCACATCAAAGTCTGACAGTCACGTGACTCACCAGGACTTGGATATTCATGGCCTTGAAACAAGGATGAGGCGGTATGTCTGCTTAGTAAGGTTGGAAACGTCAGTGTGACTGGAAACCCAGAGTCTCACAAACCCACACACTAGAGTAGCGACTGGAACATTCTTTACAGACTGAATGAGTGTTCCAATTATCAGAGGGTTCATCAGTAACATCATACACATGCTGAAAGTGTGAGCGAGTTTTCACCTGATCGTTGAACCTGGAGAAAAACGAGGACACCTGCACCATGGAGGAAATGCAGGGAGTGTAAGGCCGGTTTCCCTTCCCAGCCTGCAGTGGACATTCATCAGCATTTGCATACTGGGCAGCGGCTGTTCACCTGCACTCAGTGTGGGAAAGGATTCACTCAGTCGCATCACCTCCTGGTCCACACCGGGGAGAAACTGTTCATCTGCCCCATATGCTGAAGCAGATGAAGGACATTTTTTGAAAAATCCTGGATGGAGCATACTGCAGGTATACCTGAAATAGATACATTTGTCTCTGTCCCATTGAGTCTCCAGCACAGGGCCAGGCCGGGCAGTTCAATTGGTCTCTGTCAGTGTTTATTCTCCACCTGAGCCTCCAGGCACCCACCCCTCCTCATTGCCTCTTATCTCCCATCCATCAGCATAAAGGTATCACCCACTTTTCGAAAATTAACTTTACACTACTTGACCTTTACGAAAGACCTACATTATTAACTGTTTTCACAAACCAAAAGAAATCCGAAGAGGATTTTCGCTTTTACAAAGAAAGACATAATCTAAATTTGTTCATGGTTATTGCTTCTTGGCTTTATTCCACGTCAGCTTACGAAAGGTTTCATAGGAATTCTCTACTTTCAGATAGTGGGGGAAACCTGTAGTGGGGCGGCACGGTGACTCAGTGGTGAGCACTGCTGCCTCACAGCACCAGGGATCCAGGTTCGATTTCTGTGGAATTTGCGCATTCTCCCCGTGTTTACGTGGGGTTCCTCCCACAATCCAAAGATGTGCAGATCAGGTGAATTGGTCATGCTAAATTGCCCATAGTATTAGGTGCATTAGTCAGGGGTAAATATAGAATAGCGGAATAGGTCTGGCTGGGTTACTCTTCTGAGGGTTGGTATAGATTTGAAGGGCCGATGACCTTGTTTCCATACTGTAGGGAATCTAATACACTGAACCTGCTGTTTTTTGCCCAGGTGTGGTTTCTGTTCCTCTGTTCACCTCCCGTTCATGTGTCTGTCAAGGTATACCTTAAACGTTGTTAAGGTGCCTGCTTCCCTTACCTCCACTGACAGTGCATTCCAGGAACCCCCACCACCCCTCTGTGTGAATCCCCACCACAACCACCTCTCCCCAGAGAGTCCCCTCTCGTCTCGAAACTGTGCCCTCTTTTATCTGACCTTTCCACCCTGGAGGGAAAAAAGCCTCTGACTATCATAGAGTCCCTCCAGGGTGGAAACAGACGATTCAGCCCAACAAGTCAACAGCGACCCTCCAAAGATTAACCACAGGGACTCATTCCCCTACCCCATTACTCTATATTTACCCCTGACTAATGCACCTGACATACACATCCCTGAACACTGAGGCAATTTACACACAGACAGTCCAACTTAACCTGCCTATCCCTGGACACTATGGGTAATTGAGCATGCCTAATCCATCCGAACTGACACATTTTTGGATTGTAGGAGGAAGCCCATGCAGACATGAGGTGCAGGTAGAATGTGCAAACTCCACACTGACAGTCACCTGAGACTGAAATCGAACTCGGGTCTCTGGTACTGTGAGGCATCAATGCAAACCACTGAGCTACCCTGCCACCCCTGTCCAGCCAATCTGTGTGTCTCATCGTTTTGTTGAGGTCTCCCCTCAGCCTCTGTCTTTCCAGAGAAAACACTCCAGGTTTATGCCACTTCTCCTCATAATAAGAGCCCTTAATACCTGACAATGTCCTGGTAAACCTTGTCTGTACACTCTGCCAGAGCACCCACACCCTTCCGGTAGTTTGGCGACCAGAACTGCACGTAATATTTCGAGTGTGGCCAGAATAAATAGCTGTAACATAACTCGCCAACTCTTACACTTAAGGAAGCGTGCTGTGTTTCGTCTTGACCACCGTACCCACCTGCATTACCACTTCCATGGATCTATATGCCCAAATCCTTCTGTATGCAAGTGCTGCTATGAGTTCTGCCATTTATCATACAATTCTTATATTTCCTTCGTCTCTATCCAGCTTCACCTTAATTGTCTTTCTCACTTCATCTCTCCCCCCCCCCCACCATCTCCCAACCCTCCACACATCAGCATATCATAAGACCATAGGATGTTCTTCATATGTTAGATCTTTCATTCCTGGACCATTCTCAAGAACCTTCTCTGAACATATTCCAGGGCTATCCTTCCTGAGCTACTTACGCAAAAACTGCATTCAGTACTCCAATTGTGGCCTGACCGGAGCCTTACAGAGCCTCAGAAGTACATCCCTGCTTTTATATTTAAGTCTAATCAAAATAAATGCCATCATTGCATTTGCCTCCCCGACGAGTGACTCTACCTGCAAGTTGACCTTGAGACAATCCTGAAGTGGAACTCCATAGTGACTTTGCACATCAGATTTCTGAATTTTCTCCCCATAGTCCTTCTGTTCCAGAGTAGCAGAAGAGATTTCCAGACACATTGATTGTTTTCAGGGATACCAAGGGATCTTGGGAATTACCAATATCCCAGGAGGAGGCAGAGAGAAATGTGGTGTGGCCCTGTAAACTCCAGAACTTTCCAAACTGCCTGAGTCAGCAATACCTCTTTCTGGACCAAGAACCAGAAGGGTCACTGATAAACTGTTACATCATAAGACCTAAGAAGCAGAAATTAAGCCATTCAGCCCATTGAGTCTGCTCCACCATAAAATCATTCTAAAGTATCAAGGGTTCTGGGGAGTTTGGGTTAAGAAACTTATCAGCTATGATTGAATAGTGGAGCAGACTCAATGTGCTGAATGGCATAATTTCTGCTAGTTAACCATCCCTGGGAAGAAGGACGCAAAACAACGAGCTGAGATAAGTGTTTAATAACCTCAATGAAAAAGGACAATTAAGTCTGTCTGTGGAAGGAAGACCCAAACATAATGGAGTTTATTGCAGGACAGGCTGTTTCAAACAAACCGCTAAACTTCGAGGAGAAGAAGGTTAGGTACAGACCTGAGATCTCCAGAAGTGTGGGGAGATGGTATTAGAATCTGAAGAATTGTCACACCACAGATTTGAAAGTGAGGAATCTCCACCAGAATTTAAGTCCAGAAAGATGCAGCAGCAGTACTTGGAAGAACAACACTGCAATGAATCCCTGGACACTTCCAGAGACAGATGCTGTCGGTGGAAACTCAGTAAAATTCTGCCATCGATTGGGTGATAGTCAAGTTGGGGGTGAGGTTGAACTTGGTTACTTGAGAAGTTTTATTTTTGGTTGCTACATACAATAAAGTGGAAATCATTGTTTCAGCATTTGATTCTATGTGCAGTTTCTGAGTCAGGAGGCAAATTAAGGCAATTCACCCACAACCACAGCCAGAGGCTGGGATTAATATTGACTCCATTGCATTCAGCAGGACATCACGTCAATACTCTTATAAAGCAAAGGCTGACACCACTACCCTAGATCTCAAACCAAACCATCCAGAGGAGCGCATCGCCCTATAATCTGTAAAATTAGCATGATAAGTAGTGTAGCCTGCTCTAGTGATAAAAATAAATCCCAAACACGTTAAAATCAACAATCAGCAATTTATTTATCCAAGTCTCACGGTGAACAAATGAACAAAACTATTGACAAACTGGATACAGGCCAGGAGCAGTTGGGTGGTACTAGTTTAGTTGGTGATCATGGACTGGTTGGTCTGAAGGGTCTGTTTCCAGGCTGCATGACTCCATAGCAGTGAATGAATGGGGATCCTTCCCAAAGACGGTAAAGGTTTCAAGCACCACCTGAGGCAAATGTGTGGACTCAATCCAGATACCTGAGGGCAGTGGGGCACTGTGAGAGTCAGTAGGTCAGGCAGTCAGTCAGCAAGTTCTCTCCTGGAGACTTGTCTCAAGAAAGTAAGTGGTTTCCTGTCCTCCCAGCCAGATTATCCAGTTTGGATTAGGTCCTATATTTCCAACAAAACAGGTAGACAGGGCAGTGAAGAAGGCTTTAAGCATACTGGCCTTCATCAGTCAGGGCATTGAGGAGAGAAGTTGGCAAGTTATGTTGCAGTTAATCCGGATTTTGATGAGGCTGCATTTGGAGTATTGTCATCAATTTTGATCACCTTGCTATGACAAAAATGTTATTAAACTTAGAAAAGTGCTGAAGACATATACAAAGATACATACTCAGGACTCAAGGGTCTGAGTAAAAGGGAGAGGTTGGACAAGCTAAGACCTTTTTATTTAGAGCATTAGAGATTGAGGAGGGATGGGGGCCTTATCGAAGTGAAGATATTATGAGAGACATGGAGAGGGTGAATGCACTCAATCTTCCCGGGGTTGGGGAATTGAGGGCTCGAGGGCTTCAGTTTAAGGTGAGAGGAGAAAGAATAAAAGGGAATTGAGGAGCAACTTTTTTTACGCAGATGGTGGTACACATATGAAATGAACTGCCAGCAGAAGTGGTTGAGGTGGGTACATTAACAACATTTAAAGGGTTTTTGGACAAATACGTGTATAGGAAAGGTATGGAAGAAAATGGGCCAAGTGCAGGGAAATGGGCTTAGTGTTGATGGACAGTTTGGTCAGCATGGACCATGTTGGGACGAAGGGCCTATCTCCTGCTGTAGGACTCTATGATACACGTCTCTTCGTCGGTCCAACAGTTAGAGTTTCCAAATGAACATCTCATTAAATCAGGCCGAATAAAATCCAATCTCATTCGTCAACTCTGATGCAGAGGTGCTGGTGTTGAATTGGGGTGGATAAGGTCAGAAGTCACATGGCACCAGATGAAGTGATGAAGGAGCAGCACTCATGAAAGAGCAATGCTCCTAAAGCTTGTGATTTCAAGTAAATTTGTTGCACTGTAACATGGAGTCGTGTGACTTCCGACTTCTTCAAGTCTGGTTTTCTCTCAAGTTTGATGGGATACTTTGTCCAACTCGGCATATTTAAACTGTATCGCTACGAGGATTTTTTTTTCGATTAGATTAGATTCCCTACAGCATGGAAACAGGTCCTTTGGCCCAACAAGTCCACACTGGCCCTCCGCAGAGTAACCCAGCCAGACCCATTTCCCGATCCCTATTCCTCTACATTTAAACCCTGACTAATTCCTCGGGTTTCTCCATGGCCGAAGCTTCAGCTGCACACAAACGTGTGTACAGCCCCTCCCCGCTGTGAATTCCTCTTTCCAGTCCGTATCACTTTTTCAGGCTCCACACTCTGTGCTCTGCAACAGTAGGGTCTCTCAATCAGTCCCACTGACGCTGAAACTCATACTCAAACAGGAACCAAAAAGAAAGCTTTGCTCCTTCCATAGAATCATTGTTGAAAGTTGTGTGGAATCTTCTTGAGTTGAACGAGCAGAAATTGCGCCCCACTGAGCCTGATGTGATTTGAACGCACATCGTTGTATGGAGTAGAAAGACGCGCTCCCGTTGCGTCAAAACCCTACACTACGCAGGTTTGAGGGAAGTGATCGTACTGCAATGATTTTACGTTATGATTGAGAACGGAGGCCAACGGTTCATGGCTGTTCTGTCTCACTCACTCTCTCACTCTGTCTCTCAAACAAATTTGCAACTCTTTCTGAATAAAAACTGCGGATGCTGTATATCAGACACAAAAACATTAGTTGCTGGAAAAGCTCAGCAGGTCTGGCAGCTTCTGTGAAGAAGAATCCGGTGACCCTTCCACAGAGTTGGTGATGATTAGGAAAATGTCGGTTACTATGCAGATGGGAGGGTGGGAGGAAGGCGGGCGGAGGAAATGATAGATAGGGATAGAGCCCAAAGTGAGACAAGAATGGTTGGACAGACAAAGGAGTTGATAGCGATCTGTCTGGGAGGGTGAATAGCTGTTAAAGGAAACTGTTAGTGGCTAATGAGAGGTGGTGTGTAATGGCAGACTACGTGATAACAAGGCCTTGTGTGCGTGGTCGGGGGCTAAGATGTGGGGAAGTTCAGGCTCTAAAATTATTGAAATCACTATTGAGGACGACTGTAGGGTCCCCAAGTGCAAATTTGTTCTGCTGGAACACTGCAACAAGCCTGAGACAGAGATGCTGGACAGGGAACAGGGTGGTCTGCTGAAGTGGCAGGCAACTGGAAGCTCAGGGCCTTTTTGCGGGCAGAACCTAGATGTTCTGCAAAGCAGTCACCCAGTCTCCGCTTCGTTGACGAGACCACATTGTGAGCAGCGAATGCTGTCGTCTTGGCTGTGGAAAGTGCAGGTAAAGCGCTGCTTCACCTCGAAGGTATGTTCGGGCCCTTGAATACTGAGGAGGGTGGGGGATTCACTGTGGAAACAGGCCGTTTGATCCACCAAGTCCACACTGACCCTCCGAAGAACATACCCCCACTCCCCGACCCACCAGTTAACCCCACAGCTAATCCCTGAATTTCGAACGCCCAATCCACTCTAGCCTGCACATCTTTGGAACATGGGAGAAAACGCGAGCACCCAGAGGAAACCGACGTGAACAGGGGGTGGGGGAGGGGTAGGAAAGTGCAAACTCCACACAGTCACTGTGCGGGTCGGATCGAACCCAGGTCCCTGGCGCTGCGAGGAATCCCCTCTCCAGCTCTATGCATTCGATTGGCTTCTCCCCAATCTTGGTGACACTCCAATCAGTTGGAGGAATTCAATTTGCTTTCACAGAGTTTCCACGGGGAAGGGGTCGTTGTTACTCGGCAGATTGAACGATCCAATGAAGGGCTCGTCTATAGCGAGAACACTGGTCCACATTTCGTTGAAAAATTAAAGTCCTCTCCGCAATTAGAACCCTTGAGTACTCCCACGCAGGCTGCGTGTATTCACGGGGATTCTCAATACATGTTGATATTTGAAATCATTTCCTGCAGACAAACATTTCACCTCCTGGATTCAAACACTGCTGATATTCAGGCCCTGACTAAATTTCTATTCCATGCCTGAAAAGCAAATCCTCCTCTGCTAATAACTTGAGAAAACAGATCACTGCTGTCAGTGCAGGGCAGAAAATAGGATGAGAGAATTTTGGTTTGCAGAGAACAGCCTTCTCTATCTTCTACCCGAAATCACTGTCTCTCAATTCCTAAACCTTTCAATGTATTCCAACCCAAATTCATCCTTCCATCCTCCTCCCTTTGCCCAGCTCCCCTCTCCTGAAAGTGCTGACCATCTGTTCAGTTTCTCAGCCGCATCTCGCCATCATTAGTATATCGCCCACACCTTTATTTAGTTTTTAAGACAGAAAGGCAGTGGTTTGCTGATGCCTGGATGTGATGGTGATTGCATTCACAGTGTTCCAGACTCGTCTCTCGTGTCATTCAGAAAAGTCTGCACTGCACATGTGCAGAGAAGGGGATGCTGGGAGTGGGTGGGATGCATTCTCACCTCCCCATCCAATCATCCCCATAGCGTCCCCTGTCCATTCCCTCACCGCCACCCATAGCATCCCCTGTCCATTCTCTCTCTCTACCCTAACCTACCAGTCCCTTCTCTCTCTCTCCCCACATGCCACTCTCCCCACCCCGTCCATTCTATCTCTGCACCCTCTGCCCTCTGTCCAGTCCCTCATCCACCCTCTGTACCCATCCATTCCCTTTATCGCTCCACCCTCTGCCTTCCCCAATCCAGTCCCTTCCCTTGCACTCATTTTCTCTCACCTCCCACACGCTCCCCTCATCCATTCCTTCTCTCCCCCACCTTCTCCTGCCATTCATTGTTGCTCTCTTTCTCCACCCTCTACCCCTTCCATTCTCACCCCAACCTTTGCCCCGTCCATTCTGTCCCCGCCCACTGCCGCCCGTCCATTCTCTCCCCACCCACTGCTCCCCGTCCATTCTCTCCCCATCCATTGACCCCATTCATTTTCTCCCCACCTACTGCCCCATCCATTCTCTCCCCGCCCACTGCCCCGTGTCCATTCTGTCCTGATCCACTGCTCCCCGTCCAATCTCTCCCCATCCACTGCCCCATGAATTCTCTCCCCACCCATTGCCCCCGTCCATTCTCTCCCCACCCACTGCCCCGTCCATTATCTCCCCACCACAGACCCCCGTCCATTCTCTCCCCACCCACTGCCCCGTCCATTCTCTCTCCCCACACTCTGGAACCAATTTCTTTCACTTCACACTTTGCAACTCTGCATTCTCTCTCTCCTCCCCAATCCTCTTCACCAAATTCTCTCTCTCTGCTCCCACCCTGTGTACCCCCATGCATTCTCTACCACCAATGCTCTGCTCTTCTACCTATTTTCTCTCTTTCTCTTCCCCAGTCTCTGCGCCCCCCCACGTTCAATCTCACTCTGAGTACCCTCCCCCGTCCTTTCTCGTGCCTCGAGCCCTCTTTGATCTCTGTATCAAACCCTTCTAATGATAGAGAGAGAATGGATGGTGATGGCGACCTGGGGTGGGGGTGGGGAAGGGAAGCGTGAGAAATGGCTGACCTTTAACATTGAGAATAGCTAAAATGATGTATTCAGAAACATCAGTAATGTCTGAAAGCACATTCAAATGTTTAAAAAAAAGCTGCAGACATCTTTCTGAAACTTGCATTGAAATCTGCGCAGTTAGGCCACAATTGAGGACAGCCGGTAAGCTTGGAATGGCCTATTCCTAGTCTTGTGAATTGGTTCAGAATATGTAGAAATACAGTCATAGACTTGCAGAGATCAGAAACAAACCTTTCGGTCCACGCCGACAACATTTCCTACATTACCCTCGTGATCCATTTGCCAGCATTTGGCCCATATCTCTCTCAGCCCTTCCTATTCATACCTCCATCCAGATGCCTTTTAAATGTTGTAATTCTACCAGCCTCGACCACTGCCTCTGGCAGCTTATTCCAAACGCATGCCACGCTCTGTGTGAAAAAGTTCCCCCGTTCAGTCCCTTTTAAATCTTTTCCCTCTCAGCCTAAACCCCTCTAGTTTTGGACACCCTCTACTCTGGGGAATAGATATACAAAAGTTGAGCTGCCAGACAAAATCATAGAGTCACAGAGATGTCCAGCATGGAAACAGACCCTTTAGTCCAACTCATCCATGCCGACCCGATATCACAACCCAATCTAGTCCCACCTACCAGTACCCAAATATATCCTTCCAAACCCTTCCTATTCATAGAGCCATCCAAAAGCCTCTTAAATGTGGCAATTGTACCAGCCTCTACCGTTTCCTCTGGCAGCTCATTCCATACACGTACCACCCTCTGCGTGATTCAGTTGCTCCTTTGGTCTCATTTCTATCTTTCCCCTCTCACCCTAAACCTATGCCCTCTCGTTCTGGACTCCCCGAACCCAGAGAAAAACCTTTGCCTATTTATTCTATCCATGCCCCTCATAATTTTGTAAACCTCTATAAGGTCACCCCTCAGTCTCTGATGCGCAAGGGAAAACAGCCCCAGCCTGTTCAGCCTCTCCCTCTCGCTCAGATCCTCCAACCCTCAACATCCTTGTAAATCTTTTCTGAACCCTTTCAAGTTTCACGACATCTTTCCAATGGGAAGGAGACCAGAATTGCACGCAATATTCCAACAGCGGCCTAACCAATGTCCTGTACAGCCGCAACATGACCGCCCAAATGCTGTACTCAATACACTGACCAATAAAGGAAAGCATACCAAACGCCTTCTTCACAATCCTATCTACCTGCGACTCCAATATTCAGGAGCTATGAACCTGCACTCCGAGGTCTCTTTGTTCAGCAACACTCCCTAGGAGCTTATGATTAATGGTAGAAGTCCTGCTAAGATTTGCTTTCCCAAAATGCAGCACCTCACATTTATCTGAATTAAACTCCATCTGCCACTTCTCAGCTCCTTGGCCCATCTGGTCCAGATCCTGTTGCAATCTGAGGTAACCCTCTTTGCTGTCCACAACAGCTCCAATTTTGGTGTCATCTGAAAACATACTAACAGTCCCTTTTATGGTCGCATCCAAATCATTTACGTAAATGACAAAAAGTAGAGGGCCTAGCACTGATCCTTGTGGCACTCTACTGGTCACAGACCTCAGCCGGAAAAACTGCCCTCCACCACCACCCTCTGCCTTCTACCTTTGAGCCAGTTCTGTATCCAAATGCCTAGTTCTCCCTGAGATCTAACCTTGCTAATCAATCTCCCGTGGGGAACCTTGTCAAACGCCTTACTGAAGTCCATATAGATCACATCTACTGCTCTGCCCTCATCAATCTTCTTTGTTACTTCTTCAAAAAACTCAATCAAGTTTCTGAGACATGAATTCCAATGCACAAAGCCATGTTGACGATCCCGAATCAGTCCTTGCCTTTCCAAATACATGTACATCCTGCCCTTCAGGATTCCCTCCAACAACTTGGCAACCACCGTGGTCAGGCTCACCGGTCTATGGTTCCCTGTACTGTCTTTACCGCCCTTCTTAAACAGTGGCACCACATTTGCCAACCTCCAGTCTTCCGGCACCTCACCTGTGACTATTGATGATACAAATAACTCAGCAAGAGGCCCAGCAATCACTTCTCTAGCTTCCCACAGAGTTCTTGGTTACACCTGATCAGGTCCTGGGGATTTATCCATCTTTAACCGTTTCAAGACATCCAGCACTTCTTCCTCTGTAATCTGAACTTTTTGCAAGGTGTCACCATCTATTTCCCTTCAGTCTATATCTTCCATATCCTTGTCCACAGTAAATACTGATGCAAAGTATTCATTTAGTATGTCCCCCATTTTCTGTGGCTCCACACAAAGACCGCCTTTCTGATCTTTGACGGGCCCTATTCTCTGAGTAGAAAGTGAGGACTGCAAATACTGGAGATCAGAGCTGAAATTGTGTTGCTGGAAAGGCGCAGCAGGTCAGGAAGCATCCAAGCAACAGGAGAATCGACGTTTCGGGCATAAGCCCTTCTTCAGGATGCATAGTTGGGCCACAACCAAGGACAGGCTGTAAGAGTGAATGAGTGAATAAAAGAAAAGTTCCAGCTCGCCCATGAGGAGAAAGTGAGAACTACAGATGCTGGAGATCAGAGTCGAGAGTGTGGTGTTGAAAAAGCACAGCAGGTCAGGCAGCATCCAAGGAGCAGGGGAGTCAACGTTTCAGACATCAGCCCTTCACCTTGCCCTCTCTAGTGTGTGTTGTGAAACTGCTTAACTGCTTAATCATTTCTAGTGGCCGAGCAGAGGCTAATAACAAGTTTGGAACACACGAGAATGACCTCAGCTGAAACCTTGGATTCATGTCTCACTACAGGAGAACCAGCTCCACAATACACACAAACCCTATCTCTCTCTCTGAATCTCTCTCTCTCTCTCTCTCTCTTCTCTCTCATACACACACACACACACACACACACAAGTCCTCACACGGTCGTGCAGACCCTCTCTGATAGACAGGGGTCTCTCTCAGACACACATGGATACACCGCTCACACTCTCATCCATGCACACACCTTCTCACACAATTATACACCATTACACGCACACTTTACCCAGCATGCACACACACACAGACACACTCAGACGCTCTGTCTCATGAATGCACTCACACAAGTCTTTGGGGTGAATTGCATTTGCAGGATTGTATGTTTGGAAATAGAAAAAGTCTGACTCAAGACTGTGATACAGAACGACTCGAAACTCACAGCTTTCATGCGTTATCTGAACTCAGGTGTCACCTCCCTTTATAAAACATTAAGTTACCTGGAGAATATTACTAAAAGGAAGTTCTGGGATTTACAGATTAATGAACCGAAATCTGGAACCCATTTTAAAAGATGAAAGACTTAACAGGTTTCTTCAATGTATCAGTGGGTGTGGACCCACTGGTGGGTCAGCAATGCAGCTGACTGAGTGAACCCCCTTCCGTACATGGGGCACGTGAATGGCTTCTCTCACTTGTGGACCCACTCGTGCGTCTCCAGTTGGCTGATCTGACTGAAGCCCTTCCTGCACACCGAGCAGGTGAATGGCCTCTCCCCGCTGTGATTACGTCTGTGGGTTTCCAACACGGATGGGGAAGGGAATCCTTTCCCTCAGTCCCCACATTTCCACAGTTTCCCATTGGGGGAGCTTTCCTTGTGTTGGTCTGGGTTTGAAATTACAATCAGAACGGGGACATAGTCTATCCCCACTGTCAGGGATGAGACTTTGATACCCCCAAGCTGAGTAAATGGTGTAAAGCACTTTTCACAGTCAGCGCACTGAATCTCCCTCACTCGGTGTCTCAGTATTCTTCCTGCCGCACCAGTGTCCAAAATCTCTCAAGCAAACAAAAGCAACCATGTCTTCTTGATTGGAATGGCTGCTGATATTTAAGTCCCAATGAATCAAGCGGCTCTGTCAGAAGTTGATGTATCATTTGTTTTCAGATTTCTTTCGACACGTCTTCCTGCAAAAAAAAGTCACAAAATAAGTGATCATTGGCAATACACTTAAACGAACATAACATAGGTGACAGTTCCTGTAGTTTGCCAGATGCCTGCTGATCACATAATACCCAGCACACAGAAACCTGAAATCCCTCATGCAGCCAGATAGGCTTAGGTGTGTTTAGAGGAAAACTTCATTCAAATATAATCGAATCTTAAACTAAATACGTGTACATATATATATATCAATATGCCAATCCTGTCAATGCGGATCAGTTCCAAGCGAAACTACACATTTAATTGTGAACATGAGGAAAAAAGCAATCATTTTCCAGGGTGCAAACTGCATACGTGCTAAACTGAGGGAATACACAAGGAAAAGACCTAAAAGAGAGATAGAAAGTATTTGAACACCTTTGCAGAATCTGCTCCCTCTCTGGATTCTCTCCAGTTGCTTCAAGTAAACCTCCCTGGGGGTCAGGCAGCCCTGCATCGGGAAGCACTGGGATGGTCAACTACAACCAGTTTACATGGAGAACACATCTCCACATGAAACAGCCTCGAGGCAAATTTCCCTTCCTTCCACAAAGTTCAAGACCCCTCAAAGCGAAATTCCCCAGGTAAGTTTGGAAGAATTTCTTCCAGGTGTTCACTAATCATTTCTATGAGCACTTTGTTAAAGTTTGAATATTGCGAGTTTTGAAAATTAGTGATTCTGAGCGAAATCACAGTTCGAAAAACAGAATGTGGGTATTTAGACAGAGTTTATTTTTGCACATCGACGATATGTCTGCACAACAGCATATGACACGACAGCAGTGAAGATCTTCTGACCTCATTCTCAAATGTGCCTGCCACACGCCAGATGAAAAGCTGAATACTTCTGTGGAAAAACTGACGAGCAATGCAAGAGAATGGCACAACGCGTGCGTGTTGGAACCAGAACCCAAAGGAGAGACCATTCTCTCCTATTCATTCAACGTCGTCTTTAGCAGCTTTCCCGTATAATGGCGCTCTGTTCTGCACCTTGCCTCCGTTTCCCAAAAAAGCTTCGACATAAATATTTCACAATGATATACTGGCCCAATGTGTACAGTTAAGGTGACAACCTCTGAGTGGTCTCCTGTTCTCTGTATCCTATGTTGAGGAGGGCAATGCTTGTCACTGGCTATTCTGGTGTCAGAGAAAAGTTTCGAAACAGTGGAGGGAGTCCGATTCCTGGGGACGGGACAAACAGCAGCAGGGAGACAGAATGAGAAGCAGCTGTTCTGGAAACTCTTTGTCACTTACAATTCTTAGAACAATGTCAAATGTATTTGACACGAAGCAAGTCTCAGCTGGTTCAAGAGGAGTGTGGTGGATGAGGAATGAATCGCTGTTTGGCTTGTTGGTCTAGGGGCATGATCCCAGGTAGAGTCTTTAACAGTGCAGACTTGTGTGCGGTCCTGGATTCACATCCCAGACGAGGCTGCGTCGCTTAACTTGATTTGGGCAAAAATGCCCCATTAATTTTCTCAAAAAGCACCTTCGTGAAACGAGGTTGGGCTGCCACGAATACGAATGAGGCAGAAAACAGGGAAGTGAAATGGTTGGAGATCGCGTTGAACAGGTTGACGTGAGTGGTGCGGTGTTTGCGGAATGTCAGCAATAGAGGTAAATTGAAATATTGGGCCAGCTCTCCTCGGAGAACCGAAGTTTTCCAAGTCAGTAGAGGCCGAGAAACAGGAAATAATGCTGTGACAATGCTCCCATGCCTGAAATGATCTATCGTGATTCGGCAGAGATTTAAAGTCACGAGGACGAGCGAATGCAGTCGACGAGGTAGCAGCAAATGTGCAGGTAAAGAGCTGCTTCACCTGGAAGGATATCCAGGAGGGAGCAGGTAAATTGTGCTTCTGAGTGAAATCACGGTTCGTAAAAACAGAATGTGGCAATTTAGACAGAGTTAATATTTGTTCGTCGCCGATATGTCTGCCGGTGCGCGATGGGAGCATAACCCAGAAGGGAAACCATCTTCCCTATTCACTCAATGTCGAGTTTAGCAGCTTTCCCGTATAACGGCGCAGTGTTGTGCACCTCGCCTTCTCATCTGCTTCCCAAAAAACTTCGACGTAAATATTGATACACAGGCCCAGTATGCAGAGTTGAGATGACACACCCGTGGAGGTCTCCGGGGTCTTCTCCTGTTCTCTGTACCCGATGTTGAGGAGGGCAATACTTGTCACTGGTCACTCCGGTGTCAGAGAAAAGTTTAGACAGAAAACGGGTTAATCTTCTGGCAGTAGAGAGGACCCGGTTCCTGGGGACGGGCAAACGGCAGCAGAGAGACAGAATGAGAAGCAGCTGTTCATACAGTCATAGAGATGTACAGCATGGAAACAGACCCTTCGGTCCAACCCGTCCATGCCGACCAGATATCCCAGCCCAATCTAGTCCCACCTGCCAGCACCCGGCCCATATACCTCCAAACCCTTCCTATTCATATATCCATCCAAACGCTTCTGAAATGTTGCAATTGTACCAGTCTCCGCCACTTTCTCTGGCAGCTCATTCCATACACGCACCACCCTCTGCGTGAAAAAGTTGCCGCTTAGATCTCTTTTATATCTTTCTCCTCTCACCCTAAACCTATGCCCTCTAGTTCTTGACTCCCCGACCCCAGGGAAAAGGCTTTGCCTATTTATCCTATCCATGCCCCTCATAATTTTATAAACCTCCATAAAGTCACTCTTCAACCTCCGACGTTCCAGAGAAAACAGCCCCAGCCTGTTCAATGTCAACTGGACATTCCTCTGAGCAAGACTCAGCTGGTTCAAGAGGTAGGGTGGGGGTAGGGGCGCCAGCGCGCTAGCCGTGTGGCTTGTTGGTGTCGGGGTGTGATTTTTGCTTTGGGTATTCATTGACGCAGGCGTTCGAGAGATCCCGGGTTCAAATCCCGGAGGAGCCCGCCTTTCATGACTTGTGCGAAAGTGCTGTTTAATTTCCTCAAAAAGCACCTTCGTAAAACGAGGTTGGGCTCCCTGGAGGACCAATGGGACAGAAAGCAGCGAAGTGAAATGATTGGGGATAGCGTTGAAGAGGTGTACGTGAGTGGTGCAGTGTTTGAGGGATGTCAGCGATGAGGGTCGATTGGAAATTTGGGAGAGCTCTGTTCGGAGTACGGAAGTTTGAAATCTGGCCCGATTGAAGCTTTTCAAGTCATGCAAAGTCTAGACAGAGAAAGTAATGTCGTCAAAATGTTCCCACGTCTGAAAGGATCGACAACAATTCGGCAGAGTTTAAAAGTCATGAGGAAAAGAAACAAAAGTGACATTAGGAAGAACGCTTTTGTAAAGGGAGTGGTTGGGGTCAGTAAATCCCAAACTGACAAAGAGGCAGATTCATTATACGCAAACGGCAAGACTTGGCCAAACGATACACGGAGTCAACGGACTCCTTTCGTGATTTGAAACGTCGTCGAAAAGAAAGGGACACAGAAACACAGAGAATACTAAAAGGAAAGGTGAGTATTGGGCTTGTCCTGTCCGCGCCATAGCCCCAACGTTTCCTGTTCCCCTGGATTTGATCAGGACAGAGGAGGCTGATGGGAGATCGAATTGAACGACACACATTGATGAGAGATAGAGCGGGTGGGAAGGATCCATTCCCATGCGTAGAGAGATTAAAAATCAGGACCGAAAATAAGGAGCCACTTCAAGAAATTTGGGGTTCATTCAGCAAAGCTAATGTAGAACTGTTCACAGAAAATTGTGATGAAAGTCTCTCGAGTTATTGTGATGAGAAGTGTTGATGATGCTAATACAATCAATAGGATGAACGTAGATTTGTCAATGTATTTGGTGACAGTTCTGTTCTAGCCCTGTGAGCGAAACCTGGATCTGAAGGAGTATAAGGGACATTAACAACATCGATCTGAAATTGGACACGTGACAAGGAACAGAGCCATCATTAACAGTTGGCTTTTGAACTGGAGAGGGTTTCTCGTGAAATTAGCTTGAGGCTTGAGGTATGCAAGGTCAAGATAATTTAGGTAAAACAGGGAAACACTATCCTCATTAGCAGACAGTGAAAGGATTACAAGACACAAATTAAACATTTTCGACAAGTGATACAGCGAACTGGGAAGATAAGTATTAGAAACTGGCAACAACAAAGTTCTGCAGCACAACACTGACATTCAAAGACCGAAAACATCCAGGTCCTGATTAATCAGATGGCATTGTGGTGCTATTCTGCAAAACATCTACTTGCAATGTCCTACAAAAGAGTGACAAAACCCATCGCTGTCAGCCTAGGATAGAAAATCCGAAGGGATGAACGTTTGCTGATTTTCTGAAGATTCACAGAGCTTAGACGGGGTTTTGGTGATTGTTTCTTTTCCACTCCCAGGAGCCGCAGTGGTTGAGGCGTTGAGTTTGGGGAGAATAAGATGTGCCCGTAAACAGCGTGTGGGGCTATTTCAGCTTCCACTCATCTGACTGCGCTGGGAGTTGACTCAGATGTTCTCAGGGACATTTACTGACGCGAGACAGTGTAAGGATTCTCATTCCCGCAGATCGGGAATTCAAACCGTATGCCGGCTTCAGGACAATGAGAAAGATTAATTGGGGTGTGTGAAGAAGCTGTGAGCTGCATTTCAAACAGGTAGGTGGAGTTTGGTGCGCCAGTCCCTGTGCGTATCTAACGCCACCATGCTGCAGAGTTCTGACGCCAACACGGACATGCGCAGCAATGGGAACATTCACAAGGTGAACAACCAAAGATAATCACCGTCACTGATTCCCTTCCACAGGCCCAACTTGGTGAAGCAGTATCTTTCACTGGCAAAGGAAACGCCTTTGTCCACAGGTACCTGCTTCATTTCGATCACGATTTCAAGCCCCTCACTCTTCTCGTCTCATTTCCAAACACTTTGCTCATAGCCTCCAAAGAAGCTCTGAGGGTATCTGCTTGTTCCACCCGAACAGGCAGTGGGTTGCAGATTCCCACCAGTCCCAATTTGAGTGAAATGTTTTTCCCCCTCCACTGATTTGAATCTTAAAGAAGAAGCGGGGGAGCAAACTCCCTTTCTTTTCGACGACATTTCTCATTTTGTACTCGGCAGGGTTCACACCTGCGTGGGGAAACCGCAATGGAATTCAAGTCCATCGCATCAACCACTCGGCCCACGATTCAGTACCACACTGACAGTTTGACTTCCCAGGTCTGTCTGCCTGTGGAGCTGAGAAAGAGTGAATCATCGCAGAGTTTGTTTGACTCCAATCACTTCGCAGTGATTCGAAAGGGTTAAATATCTGCACAATGTGTTTGCAGATATTTCGGTGTTGCTCCCGAAAAGATGAAATGAACTTTCAGTGAGAAATTGCAGGAGGAACTCAGCAGGGCAGGCAACATCTGTGGAAAGAGAATCAGAGGCAACATTTCAGAATTTTGTTTGCTCCGACAGGTACTGTCAAACCTGTTGATTTTCTGTTTGGGTCTCGTCTTCTCAGCATACGCAGTCCCTTAGGTAAGACATGAAGTCAACTCGCAACTCCCCTGTGTGGAGAAGATTTCCGTTTGGGGAACATTCTCCTGACCCCATTAAAAGCGCACAGCTTCGAAGCCAAAGGAGAGCAGCAAACACACCGCCCCTGGGTGGGCTCGAACCACCAACCTTTCGGTTAACAGCCGAACGCGCTGACCAATTGCGCCACAGAGACAGGCGCCGATGGGGGGCGGCACCATCGCTTAGTGATTTTATAATTCAGCCTCCCCGCCAAGAATTACAATTGTCGTCTATCAGTTTAACTTTTCCATAATCAAGCCTGGGAGATGCATTCTGGAGATACCGGGGGCTGTCTGCAGACACATCCATGTCACGAGGAACTAGCTTTCTTACTCCGGGGCCGTCGCCCTTCGAGCCTTTCAGTGTTTTGCCTGTTCCCGAGTTCTCTCATTGGCTCGGAGGCGAGAAGGGGTTTGAATTCCTGATGTGTACGAACGACAATTCTTTCAATGTCTCAGATCAGTTCGTGTGCCAAGAACATCAGAATCAACCTCCCGGCCTCTTCAACAAGGGGACGGTGTCTGGACTGTCGGACAGGTCATCTTTCATTCTCCTCCAAATCCGCTTCCCAAAGTGTTTCTAAAGGTTCACAAAGCTGGAGACTGGGATTTCTGTTTTGCTTCATGAACATTTGATCATTTTTCCATTTCCTAACTGACAATATTTTGCCAAAATCTCTTCCCAATTGTACGCCTTGTCTCATGTCCAGGGATGAGGAATTTCCATTTTGGGGAGACATTCCCAAGGTTGAGAATGTTCGCTTTGGAGCAAAGAAGGATAACTGGAGATTTCCTGGGGCTGTTGGTAATGATGGGAGAAGAAGCGGTGGGAATGGGCAGATTAATGATCAGAAGAACCAATTGCCACTGACCAGAGTCAGTTACCAGAGGACAGGAATTGAAGTTCTTGAATGAAAAGCAGCACTTGTGCCTAATAAACACAGAGAATACTGCAGAAAGGGAGTTTGCTCCCCCGCTTCTTCTTTAAGATTCAAATCAGTGGAGGGGGAAAAATATTTCACTCAAATTGGGACTGGTGGGAATCTGCAACCCACTGCCTGTTCGGGTGGAACAAGCAGATACCCTCAGAGCTTCTTTGGAGACTATGAGCAAAGTGTTTGGAAATGAGACTGGAAGAGTGAGGGGCTTGAAATAGAGTTCGAAATAAAGCAGGCACCTGAAGACATGGGTGTTTCCTTTGCCAGTGAAAGGTACTGCTTCACAAAGTTGGGCCTGTGGAAGGGAATCAGTGACGGTGATTATCTTTGGTTGTTCACTTTCTGAATGAACCCATTGCTGCGCATGTCCGTGTTAACGTCAGAGCATGGTGGCGTTAGGTACTCTCATGACCATGGGGCAATGGATGACGTATCTGACGCCACCTACTTGTTTCAAATGCAGCTCACAGCTTCTTCACACATCCCAATTAATCTTTCAAATTCTCCTGAAACCGGCGTATGGGTACAATTCCTAATCTGCAGGAATGAGAATCTTTTCACTGTCTCGTATCAGTAAATGTCCCTGAGAACATCAGAGTCAAGTCACAGCGCTGTCAGAGGAGGGGAAGCTGAAAGACCCTACACACTGCTCACGGGCACATTTCACTTTCCCAACACAGAGCGTTGATTTTAAATGGCTGTGCAGTCAGTACCGATTCGTTTTGGCTGAAAAAAATCTTCCTTATCTCATCCCAGCATTTCTTTCCACAGAGACCTGTGTGGCAGAGTTCATGTATATGTTTCCTTGTAAGGTATTTTATAAATAACAAACTTTTCTGGTTGTTTGTATCGGGTATTTCAGGTTCATTAGCCGCTGTTTAAATGTGTTGGTAAATTTGTGGGCGACCATGCTGCTGAGAGGTTTGAGTTGTCTGGACATCATTTCCCAGATGTCTTCAATGTAAAGAAATGCGGCTAGGGTTTCTGCAGACGTTGTGTCTACTTGTGTCAGTTTGTTGATGTGAAATTGGCACACTGGGTGTATTGGGTAGGCAAAAGTGAGGACTGCAGATGCTGGAAACCAGAGTTTAGATCAGAGTGGTGCTGGAAAAGCACAACAGGTCAGACAGCTTCCGAGGAGCAGGAAAATCGACGTTTCGGGCAAAAGCCCTTCATCAGGAATAGAGGCAGGACCCCCTCCTCCTCCCCCAGGGTGGAGCGATAAATTGGGGGTGGGGTGTGCTGGGCCGAAGGTAGCAAAACGTACAATAGGTGAATGGGGGTGGGGATGGAGGTGACAGATCAGAGAGCAGGGTGGAGCGGATAGGTGGGGAGGGAGATTGGCAGGTAGGACAGGTCATGAGAACAGCGCTGAGCTGGAAGGTTGGAACTGAGGCAAGGCGGAGGGAGGGGAAATGAGGAAACTGATGAAGTCCACATTGATGGCCTGGGGTTGAATTTACCCCAAGCGGAAGATGAGACGTTCATCCTCCAGGCATCGGGTGGGGAGGGAGCGGCGATGGAGGAGGCCCAGGACCTGCATGTCCTCGGCAGAGTGGGAGGGGGTGTTGAAATGTTGGGCCATAGGGCGATGGGGTTGATTGGTGCGGGTGTCCTGGAGATTTTCCCTCAAGCGCTGTGAAATGACTCTGCGAGGAGTCTCCAGTCTCCCCAATGTAGAGGAGACCGCATCGGGAGCAATGGTTACAAGAAATGACATTGTTGGATACACAGGTGAAAGCCTTCGACCTCACAAGGCCCGGATTCGATTTCCGGGCAGGGAAGAAATTTTCAGTAGATCTATCAAGGCAGGGCTGCATTTAGTGGTTAGGATTCGGTGCTCTCACCGCTGCGGTCTGGGTTTGATTCCCAGTCTGGGAAGCTATTTTCAGGGGGCCTATAGGCTACCCGTTTTTCTTAAATGCTCACTACAGTTTTTTTTTGTTCTTCGTAGTTTCTGGGTGCTGCAGTGTGTAGTGGCTCGTTGAAATAGTGTCCTGATTCAGATTTGTTTGTATGTGTAGGGATGATTGCTTCTGCAGTTAAGTTCTTGGTTCGCGTGCATTGTTTTCCGGTGGACGCTGTTTTGAATTTACCATTGACTGTTCGCTCTCCTGTGACATCTCGAAATGGCACTTTGTTGTTGTTCTCCTCTTTTGTGAATTTTATGCCAGTAAGGATATTGTTGATGGTGTTGTAGGTTTCCTCTAATTCGTTTCATTTTTTGATGACAAATGTGTCATCGTTGTAGCGGACTCAAAGTTTGGGGTGGATCGTTGGAAGGGCTATTTGTTCGAGTCTCTGCATTATTGCTTCTGCTCGGAATCCTGATGCTGCTGGTGGTATCATGGGTATTTCGTTGATTTGTTTGTAGGGCTTGTTATTGAATATGAAGTTGGTGGTAAAGCACAGCTCCACGAGCTTGACAGTGTTATCTTTGCTGATGAAGTTGGTGCTGTGTTTGTGTCTTTGGTTCTTCGAGTAGTGTCTTCAGTTTTCTGTGGCCACGTTGATGTTAATGGATGTGAACAGGGCTGTTCTGTCAAAGGGCAACATTATTCCATCCTCTTCTATCTTCGTGCCTTTGGTGTTCAGAAATTCTTGGTAGGAGTAAATGGAGTGGAATGAATCTTCGACTTGCTGTTTTAGTCCTCAGTGGAGGCCTTTGACAAGTCTGTATATTGGTGTTCCAAGTCGTGAGACTATGGTCTGAGGGGTTGGGGGGGGTGGTGGTGGTGCTCCTGGTTTGAAGGGGAGGAGAACAACAAGGTGCCATTCCTAGATGTCACAGTAGAGCGAACAGTCAATGGGGAACTTCAAACTAGCATCTATAGGAGAACAACACACACAAACCAAATACTTAACCACAGAGGCAATCATCCCAACACCCACAAACGAAGCTGCATCAGGACATTATTTCAACGATCCACTACACACTGCAGCACAGAGAAACTACGAAGAGCACAAGAGAAATACGGATATAGTGTATTTAAGGAGAACGGGTCCCCAATAAACCCCCTCCGCCGATTTCTCAGTGATGCTTTCAAGCTGACTCTCAAAAATTCGGTTTATACCTCCATTCTTTCCTGTTTGTTTTGTTTGGGATTTGAAAGCTTTCGCAATCCTCTGACTGAGTATTGGAGTTGGGAAGTTATGTTGTGGCTGTACAGGACAGTTTTTAGACCACTTTTGGAATATTGTGTACAATTCTGGTCTCCCTGCTAGCAGAAGGATATTGTGAAATTTGAGAGGGTTCTGAACCACCAATGGGTCCATAGAGATGAAGAGGCCCTTCTGCTGCCCTGAGTGTGGGAAGGCCTTCAGTGATTCCTCTGCCCTGCGGACGCACCAGTTGGTCCACACCAGGGAAGGCTGTTCTCCGGCCCCAAGTGCGAGATGGCCTTCAGCAGTTCTTCCCACCTGCTGAGACACCAGTGGGTCCATATTGAGGAGAAGCCGTTCTTCTGCCCCGAGTGCAGGAAGGGCTTTGCTCTTTCTTCCGACCTGCTGGCCCATTGGTGGGTCCACATGGGGGAAGATGTCGTTCAGTTGCCTAAGTGCAGGAAGGCCTTCATCAATTCCTCAGCTCTGCTGATGCACCAGTCCGTCCACACCGGGGAGAAGCCGTTCTCCTGCTCCTCCACACTGCTGAATCACCAGCTGGTCCACATGGGGGGATGGAAGGGGCGGAGGGGGGAGGCCTTTCGGCTGCCCTGAGGCCTTTCGGCTGCCCTGGGAAGTCCTTCAGCAATTCCTCCGCCCTGCTGAAGCACCAGTGTGTCCACACCGGAAGAGGCGCTTCAGCTGGCCCGAGTGTGGGAAGAGGTTCATGTTTTCTTGCAACTTGCAGAAGCACCAGCGGGGGCACCAGCGCTCCCAGCAATCGGATCCCACCAGTGACGCTGCCTTTAGTCACCCCCAAGGACTGAACCTCCTGCCAGTTCTGACAGTGGGTGCAGTGGGAGAGTAGGTGGGCTGTTTTTGTTTTCTGCTGGACTGCAATTGCCTCCCCCACCCCCCGAAACCACAACCTCATGGTGGCTCAGGGTTAGCACTGCTGCCTCATGGCACCAGGAACCCAGGAATACTTCTACCCTTGGAGGTCTGTGTGCAATTTATGTAGGTAAGGAAAATGGATCTGAGTAGGTTGCCATTCGGAGAATCAGTGCAGATGTGTTGGGCTGAAGGACCTGTTTCCACTCTGGAGGAGTTCAACCATCATATGAGCTTTGTTTTCATTGGAAGCTGCTGCTCATTGAGCCAGGGACTGCACATTGCCAAATGAAATGATCCAGAGAAACCTAAGACCGCAAGACCATCGGAGCAGAAGTTCGGCCATTCGGCCCGTCGAGTCGACTCTGCCATTCATGAGTGACAAAGTAGTGCAGATGAGACTAGCTACAGTGTGGAACCAGGCCATTTGTCCCAACAAGTCCACATCGACCCTCCGAAGAGTAACCCATCCAGACCCATTTCCCTCTGACTAATATACCTAACCCTATGGGCAATTAAGCATGACCAATCCACATGACCTGAACATCTTTGGACTATGGAAGAAAACAGGATCGCCCAGTGAAAACCCACGCAGACACTGCGACAATGTGCAAACTCCTAACAGACAGTCAGCCAAGGCTGGAATCAATCCTGGGTCCCGGGCGCTGTGACGCTGCAGTGGTAAACACTGAGCCACTACATATTGCAACCCGAAGTAGGCAAGCAGGAGGCTGGGAGAATACAGCAAGCCAGGTAGCACCAGGATGTGGAGAAGTCAGCGTTTTGGGTATTAACCCTTCTTCAGAACTGAAACGTTGACTTCTCCATGAGAAACGATTTACAGGAATGTTACTGGGGGTTGGAGGGTTTGAGCTACAGGGAGAGGCTGAATAGGCTGGGACTGTTTTCACTGGAGCATCGGAGGCAGAGGAGTGACCTAATAGAGGTTACAAAATCATGAGGGGCATGGACAGGGTTATAGACAAGGTCTTTTCCCTGGGCTGGGGGAGTCCAGAACTAGAGGTCATAGGTTTAGGGTGAGAGGCGAAATATATTAAAGGGACAACTTCTTCATTCAGAGGGTGGTACATATATGAAATAAGGTGCCAGAGTATATGGGTCAGGTGCTGTCAAATGGGACTAGATTAATATAGGATATCAGGTCAGCATGGACAAGTTGGACCGAAGGGTCTGTTTTCATACTGTATGTGTCTCTGACTACTGGTCCTGATGTAAGTTTTAAATAGAGTCCAAGTAACTTTGAATAGTTCAATCTTGTTGAGCTCATCTCCTGAAAAGTTTCAGATGAATCCCTCTGAGAGATACTGTTTAAACATGCTGAGTTGGACAAAGTATCCCATCAAGTTCAACACAAACCCAGAGTTGAAGAAGTCAGAAGTCAGAACACCAAGGGGACCAAAACTGATCACAATATTCCAGGTGCAGCCTCATCAACGTCCTGTATAACCACAACATAACTTCCCAACATCTATACTCAATTCCCGAACTGATGAAGGCCAGTGTGCTGAAACCTTTCTTCACTGCCTTGTGTACCGATGTAATCAGAGATATAGAACCTACTTTAAACTGATCCACAATCCTGCTTCTGGGAGCACAGTGACTAATAGGGAAGGCAAAAGGGAGAGTGGCCTTTAAATGGAGTATAAAAGTAGGGAGGTTATCGTGGAGGTTTTGATTGAAAGTGCAGTGAAGATTCAACCATCTGACAGTTGATCTGAATCACATGTAGATCAGACCAGTTTCCGACAGCAGGAAACCAGATAAGTTTTTACAACAAACCACAACGATTTCATCATTAGACTCTTAATTCCAGATTTATATTGAATTCAGATTCCACCGTCTGCCGTGGCAGGTTGTGAATCCAAGTACCCGGAACATTACCTGGGTGAATAGTCTGGTGACAATAAAGTCGGCCATCGCCTCCCCTGAACACATTGGCATATTGTGTTTGGAGGTAATAAAGGAGCAAGAGGTTTTAGCAGCTGCTAAGTTGTTGATATTACACAAGGGAATATCAGCACTCTCAGTAATGGCACACACTGAAGTCAGTGTCCTGTATCAGAGGGAAGGGCTCGGGAACCATAAGAAATAGGAACAGGAATATGCCATTCAGCCCCTTGAGCCTGCTTCTCCATTCAGTAGGATTCTGGGTGATCTGGCATTCCCCACATTCACTTTCCTGCCCTTTTCCTGCAACTGTTCATCCCCCGACTCTTCACGAATCTATCGATCCGAGTTTTAAAGTGACATGAAGGCTGTCAACAGAGTTACTGGGGTGGGGACGGGGACGGGGGGACGGGGGCTCAGATCGAACTTGGGGACTAAAACAATGGCTTCACACTTCACAATATTTAACTAAGGGAATGTCTACGGTTATCCAATGCTGGAAATTGGGCAGGCATTCAGATGAAATTATTTGTAAATTATGAATGATAGAGGAGTCGGGAGAGAAGTGGTGTTCAGGCACAGTTGGATATTATCAGTATAGATGCCAACACCAGCAGCTACGTTAAAACAAATCAGAATGGAAGACGCTAAAACCAGACCCTCCCAGAGGATAGAGTGATGCTGGAGAGGGTCAGTACTGTCATTAACTCTGATCAAGGCTGTCCGCAGGTCGACGAGGGAATGTTTATCGCTATCACCGTTTCAAAGGATGTCAAATATGACCTTGATAAGAACTGTTTCAGGGGTGGAAACCAGACTCGAGGGCTTTAAACACAGAATTCTGGAAAAGATGGGAATGGCTAATTCAACAATGATACATCCAAACCTACACTTCCATTGGTGCGATAATAATAGAAGTGTTTTGGTTTTTATTTAGACGTTTCTCAGCAACACTGAGTAAGAAGCAACAAAATTAACACAAGGAATACTGCAATTGCTACAATGTGCCTGCTCCCAATAGGGGGCCATCTGGTGTGAAATTAACTGTCTACAAGGGGCAATATTGGAAAGGAATGACCCAGTTCATAGCTATAAGAGGGGAGACACAGACTGCTTGATACAAACATATAAGGGGCGGGAGTAGGCCAATCGGCACTTTGAGCTTGCTGCAACATTCAATAAGATCATGGCTGATCTGAATTCAACCTCAACTCTACATTCCAACACATCCCCGACAATCTTTCATCCACTTGGTTATCAAGAACCTATCTACCTCTGCCTTAATGATCTTGAATCCACTGCCTTTTGAAGAAGACACACAACCCTCAGAAAGAAAAGAAATCATCCTCATTTTTGTCTTCTACATTTAAAATATGACCCTGTACTTTCAGATATTAAGATAGGGACACAAGCAGCAATCAAATAATACCTGTGGTACAGTGAACTATGTCACAGTGCTTCAAATGAACATAATGAGAATTCCTTTAAAAATCACAAGACCGGAGCACAGATTAGGACAGGTGACCAAAGATTAGGTCAAAGGTCCAGGTTTAGGGCAATCTTTTAAACAGGTTCAATTTCCCAAACATCAGAGGACAAAGACGTGCACAGCAAACACAAAATAGCAAAGAATGGGAAACAACAGTGTAGTCATAATGTCACAGGATGAACACAGCAAGAGGTGAGATGTGAATAATTCAAATCATAAATGGGGAACACAAAGTTAGTCTCAGTATGGTATCGATGGCACTGACGACAATTGTCATAAATCCCATGTTCACCAATGTCCTTTCAGGAGGGAAACTGCCATCCTTGCATGGTCAGTCTTACATGTGACTCCAGACCCACAGCAATGTGGTTGACTCTTAAACTGCCCTCTGAATTGGCACAAGCAAGATACCTTGCACTTCGGGATGGATAACAAACATCAACCTTATAAAAGTGTCATAACAGAAATTGCTGGAGAAACTCAGCCAGTCTGGCAACACCGGTGGAGAGAGAGAGAAAGAAACAAAGACAATATCCTGGCCTGAGTCCAGAACAGTTGTGAAGAAGGGTCACAGCACTTGAAATGCTAACTCTGCTTCTCTCTTCACATGTGCTGCCAGTCCTATTGAGTTTCTCCAGCATTTGATGCACTTTTGTTTTTCAGATCTCCAGCATCTGCAGTTCTTCATTACATTGACTTAGGGAAGCTCAAATCCCATAAAAGGGAAGAGCAGAAGGGTTGGAATTACTCAGCAAGTCTGGCACCAGCTATGGAGATAAAAACAGTTCATACTTCGGGTCATTGAATGATCTTACATCAGGGACAAACCGTTGGGGATGCTGCAAGAGTAAAAGGCACTGGTGTAACTTCAACATCTGAGAGAACTCTCTCAGCCTTCGGGTTCAGGCTGACTCAGCATTCTGGTCCTGCTCATTACCTGTTAACTTCTCCATTTGTTGTTCTTGTTATATTTCTACATGGTTGACACAATCCTATGTTTTAAAATGAAATTCTAGCAGACAGGAATTTTCCATGTAAGTAATCATACATTAGAGGGTTTGGAACGTGAATGTAACATTTAAACATAAAGTATTTATTCATGCATGGGGTGTGGGCATCGCTGGCAATGCTAGCATTTATACCCATCCTTAACCACCCTGTGGTTGGTTGGAAAAGTGAATGAAGGTGTCTGAGATTGTCTTGATCAGCACAGCAATCTCAAAGATGGGTGTGCTCAGGTAGAAGTACCCTCCACTCCCACAGCCAAGTCTGCATTCACTTCAATTATAGATGCCATCTAAACCTCCCAGGACAAGGACAGCATGGGATGACAATCAGAATAAAGCTTCCTCTACTCTTAAATTTCAAGTGAAGCTACCTCAACACTGTCCCCAACAAACACTGCCAAGACAGAAACTGCATTGGGTTAGATACAGAGTAAAACTTCCTCTACACTTCCCCATTCATACAGTCCCAGGAGAAGGACAGCAAAGGGTTAAATAAACAGTAGACCTTCTTCCATTCTGACTGACACTTAGTACGTCCTACACAATCCTCAAGGAAAATTCAGAACTGAAGTATTATCTGGTACTGAATTCACACATCCTAATGGGAATGACAGCAACAGAAAATCATGTGGTGAAACACAGATAAAACACACAAAATGTACAACAAAACTAGACTGTTATTGGGATCAAAGACATTTAAATGACAGGAGACATAGTCCCTGCAGTGATCCGAATGTGAGCTGAACAAAATTCACACTTGAACAATATTCTCTGGGAATGCAATGTCCACCTCACTGCTGTGTATTCAGTTCCTCTGCTCTCGTTCAGGGCTGAGTTGCAGCTGACCACATTGTGGCGTGGGGGTCAAGAGGTTAGACAGTTAAGATCAACTTGGATTGAGGGCATCCTTTGTCATGCCAGTGAGGTCGAGGGTCGCTCATTTACTCAACTTATAAGCGGGGACAAGGGGATGTCAGGCTGGGCTTGTATCAGTTTGAGTTTAGAAGAAACAGATGATCCGATGGAGCTGTATAACATCTGGAGAGGACTTAATGTAAATGTAATGTCAACTCAATTCTAGCCAGAGACTAGTCTCTCATTTAAGATAGGAAAGTTTTGTTTTTCTCACAAGTGTTCTCGAGTCTTTGAAATTCACTTCTTTAAAGACCAGCATGTGATGGTGGCGCGGTGGTTAGCACTGCTGCCTCACGGCATCAGTGACCTGGATTTGATCCCACCTTCGGGCCGACTGTCTGTGTGGTGTTTGCACATTCTCCCCTTGTGTCTGCGTGGGTTTCCTCTGGTGCTCTGGCCTCCTTCACAGTCCAAAGGACGTGCAGTTGAGGGTAGACTGACCATGGGAGATGCAGGGTTACAGGGATTGGGTAACGAACTGGGTCTGGGTAGGACGGTCAGTCAATGTTGACTCGATGGCCTGAATGGCCTACTTGCATGCAATTGGCCTATATCAATCAACAGAATACACTTGTTTTCTGGTGACCGACATCAAATTACATTCGTGATTTTGGTTATTTCATCTTTTACCTTATCGTATTCAACCAACTGCAGCATCTAGAAACTTGCTTAATTACAATATCGAATATCTGCAGAGTACTTTTTCTTTTTGTCACGACCATTATCTTGACCTCTGACGTGTGACCTCTTCATTGCTGTCAAAGTTCCTTATTTGTCCCTACATAGTCATGATTTTACTTTGTCGAATGTCTTCCTGGCTTTTGCAGTTAAGACCCTAAATTCTGCCCTCGTCAACATTTCCCCTTACAATTCTCTACTAAGGATTTCATGAAAAACCTCAGAGTGTGGTGAGACTGCGGAACTCACTACCATAGTGAATAGTTGGGGTGGAAGACACTACAACAAAGGGTAATCAACCCAATACAAATGACTGTCACTGCCACTAGATTCACAACACAGTGAAATTAAAACATGCAATATCCCTCAATTTCTCAACTGTTCTGAACCAGACTTGATGAAGAACAGATGTTGCACATCAACATTATAATTTAAACAAAAACCAACAAGTATAAATATGGCAAATTTTCTAGGGCAAAGTTAAAGAAGATAATCTAATTAATAGCAATGATTCAAACCCTTTGATCAAGTACCCCACCATCTCAGAGACTGAAACTTAAGTGGAAAATTAAGAAAAAAAATTTTTTAACTTACCAATTCAAGCAAACAGTTTCCAACAATGTATTGCCAAACCTTTGTGCAATCGTTGGACTATGACTGTTTCACAGACACGTAACTGTAAATCTAATTTAAAAGTCACTGCTGAATGTGAATAGACACCCCAAAGTATTCAGCCATTTTTTTACAGGCTGGGACTCATTCCCAGAAAGAGCCAACAATTCTTTAACTGGACAGTAGAATCTCGAGAGAACAGCTCCTGGGCTCAACAAGCAGCAACGCCCAATGGAATCAGTTGGCGGCAGGGCTAGGTGGGGCAAGGGCATAAAACAAAAAAGCCCACTGACTCTCCCACTTCACACACACTGTCAGAAATCACAGGGGCTCAGTACTGGGAGTTACCCACAGCAGTTCCATCAAGAGAACCACACTTGATGAACAGATCTTGCACACCAGAATTATAATTTAAACAAAAACAAACAATTACGAATACCACAACTTTACTCAGGCAAAGTTTTACAAGATAATCCAGTTAATAGCAATGATTTAATCCCTTTGATCAAGTCCTCCACCATCTCAGAGGCAGAAACTTGAAGGGTAAATTAAGGAAGAGAATTTTTAAAATTATCAATTCAAGCAAACAGTTTCCAACAATGGCTTGCCAAGCCGTTGGGCAATCCTTCAATGATGAGTTCTTCACAGGCACATAACCATAAATTTAATTTCTAAGTCACAGATGAATGCGAATGGACACCCTGGAGTATTCAGCTATTTCTTACAGACTGGAGCTCGTTCCTAGTCAGAGTCAATAATTGTTTAACTGGACAAAAAAAACTGAAGAGAACAGCGCCTGGTCTCAATGAGCAGCAGCTCCCACTGGAAGCAAAGTTGCAGGGGTGGTGGAGCACGACAGCATAAAACAAAAAAATCCGACTGACTCTCCCATTATAAGCACTGTCAGAATGTGCAGGGTTTCAGTCCTCGCAGTGACCCACTGCAGTTTTACCAGCAGAATCAGATTGTGGGGAGCACTGGTGTGTCCGCTGGTGCTTCTGCAAGGTGCAGAATGATGAGAACCTCCGCTTCCACTCGGGGCAGGTGAACGGCCTCTCCCCGGTATGGCCCCACCTGTGCCTCAGCAGGTGGAAGGAATTGCTGAAGGCCTTCCCCCACTCTGGGCAGGGGAAGGGCCTCTCCCCCGTATGGACCCGAAGGTGGGATGCCTGGCTAAAGCCCTTCCCACATTTGAGGCAGGAGAACGGGCTCTCCCCGGTGTGGACCCGCTGGTGGTTCAGCAGGGCAGAGGTATCGTTGTAGGCCTTCCCGTACTTAGAGCAGCTGAAGGGCTTCTCTAATATGTGGACCCGGTGGTGGGTCAGTCGGAAGGAGGAATAGCTGAAGGCCTTCCCGCATTCGGGGCAGGAGAATGGCCTCTCGCCTGTGTGGACCCCCTGGTGCCTCTGCAGTACAGAGGAATTGCTGAAGGTCTTCCCGCACTCAGGGCAGGAGAACAGTCTCACCCTGGTGTTACTGCGCCCATGAGTCTCCAGGTCAGATGGGAAACGGAAGCCTTTCCCACAGTTCCCACATATTCATGGTTTCTCCACGGGACGGGATTCCTTGGGTTTCTCCATGACCGAAGCTTCAGCTGCACACAAACGCGTGTACAGCACCTCCCTGCCGTGAATTCCTCTTCCCAGTCCGTATAACTTTTACTGGCTCCACAATCAGAGTGCTGCAACAGTCAGGTCTCTCTTCCAGTCTCACTGATGCTGAAAACGTACTGAAAGAGGAACCAAAAAGCTTGGTTCCTTCTCACAGAATCATAGTCGAAAATTGTTATCGTCCCGATGGATTCAGTGACTGCCAGACATTGACGTGAAATTGAGGACTGCAAATGCTGGAGAGTCAGAGTCAAACCACAGCAGATCAGGCAGCATCTGAGGAGCAGCAGAGTCAATGTTTCAGGCAAAGCTCTTCATCTATGGATATTGAAACTTCCGTCTTCAGATCTTCAAATAATCTGTAAAAAGAGATTACAAAAGTCATTACTGTCAGTCCAGGTTAGAAATTCCGAACAAGCAATTCTACTTTCTGCAGAACATTCTTTTCTTTTTCGACAAAATTGAAAGCACCATCCCACCCCTTCTCACCCCTCTATTCTCACTCCGCTCAAACTAATTCTCCCGACGGTACTGATTCAGGATCTTACAGAGACCGAAAAGTGAAAACATCAAGACAGACACCTCTGAATTTTGGATACCTCCACCTGAGAGTTAGTATCTTTCACGATATGTAGGAGTGAGTAAGTCTGATTTTGGGAAGCAAAAAAAAGTGTCAATTCAGGATGAACCTTCAATGCAGCTTCTTGAGAAACAACCAGACACGAAATGGTTAACATTTGGGGAGGTGGAAGTTGGGCGATGGAGGAAATGAGATATCAAGGCATTGTCACCAACACCAGACAGAAACTGAACACACAGGCAGGGCAAACATTACAGGCAAGCCAGAGTCACAGAGATACACAGCACAGAAACAGGTCCTTCTGTCCAACTCATCTGTGCCGACCAGATAGCGTAAATTAATCTCGTCTCATTTATCAGCACTTGGCCCATATCCCTCTGAACTCTTCCTATTCATATACCCATCCAGATGCCTTTTAAATGTTATTATTGGACCTACATCCACCACTTCCTCCGGCAGATCATTCCTTACACTTGCCTCCCTCACCTCAAACATATTAACCTCCTGTTCTGGACTTCTCCCATCCCAGGGAAATGACCTTGTCTATTTATCCTATCCATGCCTCTCATGATTCTATAAACATCTGTAAGATCACCCCTCAACCTCTGGTATACCGGGGAAAACAGCTGAAGCAATGCGTTTACTTTTAGCTTCACACGCACTGAACTTTACTCCCGTGTAAAACATTGTTTCCCTCCCCCACACTCTCCATGGGAAATGCCAAGAGTGCTGAGACTCTGGAGTTGGGGGAATGCCACGCAGAATTCCTGCAATGTGGAAACACGCCATTCAGCCCAACAAGTCCACACCGACCATCCAAAGCGTAACCCATGCGGACACATTCCCCTATCCCATTCCACTACACTTACTGCACACTATGGACCCATTTAGTATGGCCACTTCTCCCGAAATTGCACATCATTAGATTTTGGGAGGAAACCAGAGCACCCGGGTGAAACCCAGCAGACACGGCAGGGAGAATGTGCAAACTCCACACAGACAGTCGCACCAAGGCTGGAATCGAAAACGGATCCCTGGCGCTGTAAGGTAGCAGGGTGAACCACTGATCCATTGTGCGGCCCATGTGTGCAGAAAGAGGTGGGGGTGGGAACTTTGTTAACTGTACAACACAGTGGATTGTTGAGTAAGATTAAATCTCGCGGGGTCCAGGGACAGCTAAACAACTGGGTACAAAATTTAGATGCGCGTTGTTGTGGATGCTGGAATCCTTCCTGAAAACAACAAATGCTGGAGATCACAGTGGGTCAGGCAGCGCTGTGCTACTCTATGACTGGATAGTGTGGATGTGGAGATGATGTTTCCACTCGGAGAAGGGTTGAGGATGCCAAGTCATTGAGGGCATTTAAGACAGAGATAGTTTCTTGATTAGTAAGGGGTCAAGGGTTATGAGGAGAGGGCAGCAGAATGGGATTGAGAAACATATCAGCCATGATCGACTGGTGGAGCAGACTCGATGGGTCAAATGGCCTCATCCTGCTCCTGTGTATTATGGCCTTAAAGCTGGGCAGATGACTTAAGGGGTTCTCACAAACTATTTCAGAATCCCGAAGAGGAGTTTTTGGACTCGAAACTTTAACTCTGCTTTCTCTCCACAGACGCTTCCAGTCCTGCTGAGTTTTTCCCGTGTTCTCAGTTTTTGTTTCAGATTTCCAGCATCCACAGTTCTTTGTCTTATTTATCAAATTCATTTCTTGCCCTTCCCAAGTGTCTGGAACTTCATCTCCCTGATCTCCAAACTGTTCACTTACCCTAGAAATGACCAAACCTCCTTATCAAAGTAGACCCCTTTGTTGCAAAATGATTGTTCAATTCTGTGACCAAAATTATTGCATTCGTAATTACTTACACCAGGGACTCTCAATATCTCAGGCCAGAACACAGCTAGATTGTTTCAGACAGTACATTTATGTGATTTGATGCAATTCCCTATTCCCGACTTTACCAGCGTGTTGCAGGGAATGGAGGGTTTGAGTTAAGAAGAATCTGGGACATTTTTCCAATGGAGCCGAGGAAGTTGACAGTTAACCTAATAGAGATTTTTAAAATCAGAAGGGGTATAGATAAGGTGTCATTCCCAGGAGGCTTAGAATATTTTATTGCTCCAGAAGGTGTAAAAGGGGGTCAAAGCTTCAACAGAAATCGAGCAGAGCTGAGAACAGACAACATTTAACTCTGTGGGAACACCTACCCAAATGCATTTTAAAAGTTGCAATCGTACTAGCCTTCACCACTTCCTCTGGCAGATCATTCAATAAACGTACCATCCTCTGCGTGAAAAAGTTGCCCCTTAGGTCTGTTTTGTATCTTTCCCCTCTAACGCGAAACCCATGCTCTCTCGGTCTGGACTCACCCACCCCAGGAAAAGACTTTGTCTATTTATCCTATCCATGCCCCTCATGATTTTATACCTGTACAGTTACAACGTTTAAAAGACATTTGGATAAGTACATGAATACGAAAGTTTCGAAGGTTTATGGGCCAAACACTGGTAGGTGGGCCGAGTTTAGTTTGAGAACATACTCAGCACGGACTAGTTGGATGAAGAGTCTGTTCAATGCTGTCTGACTCTGTGACTGACCTGTACTGGTCTTAAAACCATTTTCTTACCTCCCCCGATAAGCATCCACTTCTTTGTTGTTCAAAACTCAGATGAACTTAGCCTTGGATATGTTCGATGACCCCACTTCTGAACTCAATTCCTCTTCGTAATATATCACTTGCCTCGCTCATTGCCTGCTGCATCTGCCCGACAACTGGCATTGACTGGTGTGGAGGGACTCTGAGACCCCTTAGTACATCCATACATCATTCCTGATGAAGGGCTTGTGCCCGAAACGTTCCCTGTCCTTCTCCTCAGATGCTACCTGTTGTGCTTTTCCAGTGCCACATTTTTCGACTTTCACCTCCAGTCCTCACTTTCTCCACATTCCAATATGTCACCATTTCAACAATGCACTGCTTTTTTTTTAAACAACAAAGGCTATAACTTCACATTGCAGCATTGCACTTGCCATGTGTTTGCCAATTGAGACACAGACCTGGACCAACTTCGGGAAGAGGCAAAACACTGAGTTCTGAACAAAAACCGTAGCAGACTCAAAACGTCGGCTCTGTTTACCTTTCCACAGATGCTCCTCGGCTTTCTGCAGTATTCGCTGTGTTTGGTCTACACAAATGCTGCTTTCCATTAAAGAACTGCAATCCCTGTCCTCTGGTAACTGACCCTAGTCAGTGGCAATAGGTTCTTCTGATCATTAAGGTAAAAACGATGACTGCAGATGCTGAAAACCAAATACTGGATTAGTGGTGCTGGAAGAGCACAGCAGTTCAGGCAGCATCCAACGAGCAGCGAAATCGACGTTTCGGGCAAAAGCCCTTCATCAGGAATAAAGGCAGTGAGCCTGAAGCATGGAGAGATAAGCTAGAGGAGGGTGGGGGTGGGGAGAGAGTAGCATAGAGTACAATGGGTGAGTGGGGGAGGAGATGAAGGTGACAGGTCAAGGAGGAGAGGGTGGAGTGGATAGGTGGAAAAGAAGATAGGCAGGTCGGACACGTCAAGGAGACAGTAACTGAGCTGGAAGTTTGAAACTAGGCAAATGTGGCTCTGGTACCGAGTTTGTTTCACAACATGGTTGAAGAGCTTCAGAGCAGAGGAAATGACCTGGGAGTTGCAGTGGGAGAGGGACTCCCTGAGATTCTTGTAGAGAGAGGAGGAAAACTTCATCAAAGCAGGCATCCTTGCAAGAGGATTCGCAGTTGGGGTAAAATCAACAAGGTAAAAACAATGACTGCAGATGCTGAAAACCAAATACTGGATTAGTGGTGCTGGAAGAGCACAGCAGTTCAGGCAGCATCCAACGAGCAGCGAAAACACCACGTCTTCTCCCATCATTGACAAAAACCCTGGAAATCTCCAGTTAACCATCTTTGCTCCAAAGAGAGCATTCCTAAACTTGGGAATGTCTCCACAAAATGGAAATTGCTCATCCCTGAACATGATGCATGTGTTACAATGGGGAAGAGGTTTTGGCAAAATATTGTCAGTTAGCAGGTGGAAAAATGTTCAGGAAGTAAAACACAAATCCCAGTCTCCAGCTTTGTGAATCTTTAGAAACTCTTTGGGAAGTGGAATTAGAGGAGAATGAAAGATGAACTGTCCGACTGAGCAGAGACAGTCCAGACACCGTCCCCTTTTTTAAGAGGCTGATTGACTCTGATATTCTCGGGAGATGAACTGACCCGAGACATTGAAAAAATTCTCTGCACATCAGGAATTCAAACCCATTCTCGGCTCGGGGCCAATGAGAAAATTCGGGAAGAGGCAAAACACTGAAAGCCTCGAAGGGCGATGGCCCCGGTGTAGGAGAGCTCGTTCCTCGTGACATGGATGTGCCTGCAGATGGTGGGATCAGGCTGTCCCCATGTCTCCATAATGAATGTCCAAGGCTTTATTATGGAAAAGTAAAACTGATAGAAGACAATGGTAATTTTGGGCGGGGCGGGTTGAATTATGAATTGAATAGCAGGTTTCGCAAAGACACTGTGGGCCTTGCGATCGGGTTTGTCTCTGTGGTGCAATTGGTCAGCGCGTTCGGCTGTTAAGCGAAAGGTTGGTGTTTCGAGACCACCCAGGGACGGAGTGTTTCTTGTTCTCGCTCCTACCGCTTTCTTCGCTGCGAACGTGCACGTTTTTAATGGTTTCAGGAAAATGTTTCCCAAACGGAAATCTTCTCCACTGAGGCAGCACAAAGGGGTTTCTGAATTTATTGAATTTCTAACGTAAAGGACTGCGGATGCTGAGAATCCGAGACAGAAAGCGAAACTGCTGGAAAAACTCAGCAGGTTTGGCTGTACTTGCATGAGGAAAAAAACGAGTTCTGAAATATTGTCTCTGATTCTCTTTCCACAGATGCTGCCTGACCTGCTGAGTTGCTCCTGCAATTTCTGTTTTTGACTGAACGTCCATTTCATCTTTCGGGATGAAACACCCAGACTCGCCATTTGCAGATATTTAACCCTTTCAAAACCTGTGAAGTGATTGGATTCAAACAAACTCTGCAATGATTTACTCTTTCGCAGCTCCACAGGCAGACAGACCTGGGAAATGAAGCTGTCAGTGTGGTTCTGTGTTGATGGGCCAAGTGGTGAATGCGATGGACATGAAACCCATTGCGGTTCCCCCACGCAGGTGTGATCCCTGCCGACTACAGTTGAGAAACGACATCAAAAGAAAAGGGAGATTGATCCACGGTTTGTTTTTAAATGCAATCAGTGGACGGGTTGAAATATTTCAATCACATTGGGACTGGTCGGGAATCTGCAACCCACTGCCTGTCAGGGTGGAACAAGCAGATACCCACAGAGCTGCATTTGAGGCGATGAGCCAAGAGTTTGGAAATGAGACTAGAACAGTGAGGGGCGTGAAGTCGTGATCGAAGTTAAGCAGGCACCTGAGGACAAAGGTGTTTTATTTGCCAGTGAAAGATACTGCTTCACAAAGTTGGGACTATGGAAGGGAATCAGTGACGGTGATTATCTTTGGTTGTTCACCTTGTGAATGTTCCCATTGCTGCGCATGTCCGTGTTAACGTCAGAACTCTGCAGCATGGCGGCGTCAGTGACGCACAGGGCCGGGCGCAATGGATGACGCATCTGACTCCACCTACCTGTTTGAAATGCAGCTCACAGCTTCTTCACACACCCCAAATAATCTTTCTCATTGTCCTGAAGCCGGCATACGGTTTGAATTCCTGATCTGCGGGAATGAGAATCCTTTCACTGTGTCACGTCAGTAAGTGTCGCTGAGAACATCAGAGTCAAGTCACAGCGCTGTCAGAGGAGGGGAAGCTGAAATAGCCCCTCACGCTGCTCACCGGCACATTTCACTTTCCCCAACTCACCGCCTGGCTATTGGCAACCACTGTGGCTCCTGGGAGTGGAAACGGAACAAACACCAAAACCCAGACTCAGCTTTGTAAATCTTCAGGAAATAAGAAAACTGTTCATCCCTTCGGGTCTTCCATCCTGGACAGACAGCGTTGATTTTAAATGACTGTCCAGTCAGTGCCGATTCGTTTTGGCTCAAAAAATCTTCCTTATCTCATCCCAGCATTTATTGCCACAGAGAACTGTGCGGCAGAGTTCATGTATATATTTCTTTGTATGGTATTTTGTAAATAACATTCGTTTTCTGGTTGTTTGTATCGGGTATTTCAGGTTCATTAGCCGCTGTTTAAGTGTGTTGGGCGGTTTGTGGGCTACCATGATGCTGAGAGGGTTGAGTTGTCCCGACATCATTTCCCAGATGTCTTTAATGTAAAGTAATGTGGCTAGGGTTTCTGCAGACGTTGTGTCTGCTTGTGTCAGTTTGTTGATGTGAAATCGGCACACTGGGTTTATTGGGTCGGCAAAAGTGAGGACTGCAGAGGCTGGAAACCAGAGTTTAGATCAGAGTGGTGCTCGAAAATTACAGCAGGTAGACAGCTTCCGAAGATCAGGAAAATCGACGTTTCGGGCAAAAGCTCTTAATCAGGAAAAGAGGCAGGACGCTTCCAGGGGTGGAGAGATAAATTGGGGGGTGCTGGGCTGAAGGTAGCAAAGAGTACAATGGGTGAATGGGGATGGGGATGGAGGTGACAGGTCAGAGAGGAGGGTGGGGCGGATAGGTGGGAAGGGAGATTGGCAGGTAGGACAGATCATGAGGACAGCGCTCAGCTGGAAGGTTGGAATTGAGGTAAGGTTGGGGGGAAGGGAAATGAGGAAACTGGTGCAGTCCACATTGATGTCCTGGGGTTGAATGTATCCGAGGCAGAAGTTGGGGCCTTCTTCCTCCAGGCATCGGGTGGGGAGGGAGCGGCGGTGGAGGAGGCCCAGGACATGCATGTCCCTGGCAGAGTGGGAGGGGAGGTTGAAATGTTGGGCCACAGGGCGATGGGGTTGATTGTTGCGGGTGTCCTGGAGATGTTCCCTCAAACGCTGTGACTTGACTCTGTGATGGGGCTCCAGTCTCCCCAACATAGAGGAGATCGTATCGGGAGCAATGGATACAAGAAATGACATTGGTGTTAGCCTTCTCAGTCCCGTGACCCGGGTTCGATTTCCGGGCAGGGAAGCAATTTTCAGTACAGCTGTCAAACTTTACCCATATGTCCCTGGTGGTCTAGTGGTTAGGATTCGGCGCTTTCACCGCTGCGGCCCGGGTTCGATTCCCGGTCAGGGAAGCAATCTTTTGTGCGTTTTTTTGGCAACCCATTCGCCTCCAATGCGCTGTATAGTTACTTATTGGTCTTCGTCGTCACTGGGTGCTGCAGTGTGTCGTGGTTCGTTGAACTAGTGTCCTTATTCAGATTTACTTGCATGTGTAGGGATGATTACTTCTGTAGCTAAGTACTTGGTTCGCGTGTGGTGTTTTCCTGTAGATGCTGTTTTGAATTTATCATTGACTGTTCGCTCTACTGTGACATCCAGAAATGGCACTTTGTTGTTGTTCTCCTCTTTTGTGAATTTTATGCCAGTAAGGAGATTGTTGATGGTGTTGTAGGTTTCCTCTAATTTGTTTCATTTTTTGATGACAGAAGTGTTTCATGGGTGTTTCGTTGATTTGTTTGTAGGGCTTGTTACTAAATATGAAGTGGGTGGTAAGGCACAGTTCCACGAGGTTGACAGTGCTATGTTTGCTGATGAAGTTGGTGCTGTGTTTGTGTCTTTGGTTGTTCGAGTAGTGTCTTCAGTTTTCTTTGGCCACGTTGATGTTAATGGATGTGAACAGGACTGTTATGTCAAAGGACAACATTATTCCATCCTCTTCTATCTTAGTATCTTTGTTATTCAGGAATTCTTGGATGGAGTAAATGGAGTGGAGTGAATCTTCGACTAGGTGTTTTCGTCTTCAGTGGAGGCCTTTGACTAGTCTGTATATTGGTGTTTCAAGTCGTGAGACTATGGCCTGAGGGGGTTTCCTGGTTTGAAAAAGAGGAGAACAACAATAAACTGCCATTCCTAGATGTCAAAGTAGAGCGAACAGTCAATGGGGAACTTCAAACTAGCATCTACAGAAAAACAACACACACAAACCAAATACTTAACCACAGAAGCAATCATCCCAACACCCACAAACGAAGCTGCATCAGGACATTATTTCAACGAGCCACAACACACTGCAGCACAGAGAAACTATGAAGAGCACAAGAGAAATACGTATATAGTAAATTTAAGGAGAACGCGTCCCCAATAAACCCATTCCGCCGATTTCTCATTGATGCTTCCAAACTGACTCTCAAAAATTCGGTTTGACCCTCCATTCTTTCCTGTTTGTTTTTTGAAGGGTTTTGAAAGCTTTCCCAATCCTCTGACTGAGTATTGGAGTTGGGAAGTTATGTTTTGGCTGTTCAGGACATTGGTTAGACCACGGTTGGAATATTGTGTGCAATTCTGGTCTCCCTCCTATCAGAAGGATATTGTGAAATTTGAAAGGGTTCTGAAGCACCAATGGGCTCACAGAGGGGAAGAGGCCCTTCTGCTGCCCTGAGTGTGGGAAGGCATTCAGTGATTCCTCTGCCTTGCTGACGCACCAGCTGGTCCACACCGGGGAAGGCTGTTCTCCAGCCGCAAGTGCGAGATGGCCTTCAGCAGTTCTTCCCACCTGCAGAGACACCAGTGGGTCCACACTGAGAGGCCGTTCATCTGCCCCGATTGCAGGAAGGGCATTGCTCTTTCCTCCAACCTGCTGGCCTATTGGTGTGTCCATATGTTGGAGAGGTCGTTCAGTTGCCCGATGTGCAGGACGGCCTTCAGCAATTCCGATGCCCTGTTGAGGCACCAGTCCATCCACAGCGGGGAGAAGCCGTTCTCCTGCCCCGAATGTGGGAAGGTCTTCACCTGCTCCACCACACTGTTGAATCACCAGCTGGACCACACGGGGGTGTTGGGGGTGTCAGTGGTGGATGGGGGCGAGGCCATTCAGCTGCTCTAAGTGCGGGAAGGCCGTCAGCAATTCCTCTGCCCTACTGAAGCACCAATGTGCCCACACCGGGGAGATGCCCTCCATCTGGCCCGAGTGTAGAAAGAGGTTCATGTTTTCCTGCAACTTGCGGAAGCACCAGCGGGGGCACCAGCGCTCGCAGCAATCAGATCCCACCAGTGACGCTGCCTTCAGTCACCCCCCAGGACTGAACCTCCTGCAAGTTCTGACAGTGGGTGCAGTGGGAGAGTAGGTGGGCTGTTTTTGTTTTCTGCTGGACTACAATTGCCTCCCCCACCCCCCACAACCACAAATCCATGGTGGCTCAGGGTTAGCACTGCTGCCTCATGGCACCAGGAACCCAGGAATACTTCCACCCTTGGGGAACTGTGTGCAAGTGATGGAGGGTAGGAAAATGGATCTGAGTGGGTTAGTCTTCGGAAGATCAGTGCAGATGTGTTCGGCTGAAGGACCTGTTTTTCCACATTGTAGGAGTGCTGCGATCCTATGAGCTTTGCTTTCAGTGGACACTGCTGCTCATTGAGCACGGGACTGCACATTGCCAATGAAATGATCCAGAGAAACCTAAGACCGCAAGACCATCGGAGCAGAACTTAGGCCATTCGGCCTTCTCTGCCATCCTTAAGTAACAAAAGTATTGGATGAGATTAGCTACACTGCGGAAACAGGCCATTCGTCCAAACAAGTCCACACCGACCCCCCGAAGAGTAACCCATCCAGACACATTTCCCTCTGACTAATGTACCTAACTCTATGGACAATTAAGCATGACCAATCCACATGACCTGCACATCTTTGGTTTATGTAAGAAAACAGGACCACCCAGAGAAAACCCACGCAGACATAAGGAGAAAGTGCAAATTCCTCACAGACAGCCACCCAAGGCTGGAATCAAACCTGGGTCCCTGGCTCTGTGAGGCTGAGCCACGACGTGTTGCAACCCGAAGTTGGTAAGCAGGAGCTTGGGAGAACACAGCAAGCTAGGCAGCACCAGGATGTGGAGAAGTCAGCGTTTTGGGTATTAACCCTTCTTCAGGACTGAAACGTTGACTTCTCCATGAGAAACAATTTACGGGAATGTTGCTGGGGGTTTTAGGGTTTGGGTTACAGGGAGAGGCTGAATAGGCTGGGGCTGTTTTCACTGGAGCATCGGAGGCAGAGAAGTGACCTAATAGCGGTTATAAAATCATGAGGGGCATGGACAGTGTAATAGACAATGTCCTTTCCTTGGGTAGGGGAGTCCAGAACTAGAGGGCATAAGTTTAGGGTAAGAGGCGAAACATATTAAAGGGACAACTTCTTCAATCAGAGGGTGGTACATATATGAAATGAGCTGCCAGAGTATATGGGTCAGGTGCTGTCAAATGGGAGTAGGTTAGTATAGGATATCAGGTCAGCATGGACAAGTTGGACCGAAGGGTCTGTTTCCATGCTGTACGTGTCTCTGACTACTGGTCCTGATGTAAGTTTAAAATAGAGTCCAAGTAACTTTGAATAATTCAATTTTGTTGAGCTCACCTCCTGAAAAGTTTCAGATGAATCCCTCTGAGAGATACTGTTTAAACATACTGAGTTGGACAAAGTATCCCATCAAGTTCAACACAAACCCAGAGTTGAAGAAGTCAAAAGTCAGAACACCAAGGGGACCAAAACGGATCACAATATTCCAGGTGCAGCCTCATCAACGTCCTGTATAACCACAACATAACTTGCCAACATCTGTACTCAATTCCCTAACTGATGAAGGCCAGTGTGCTGAAACCTTTCTTCACTGCCTTGTGTACCGATGTTGTCAGAGATATAGGACCTACTTTAAACTGATCCACGATCCAGCTGCTGGGAGCACAGAAGTAGAGTAGTGCTGCATGAGTGTGCTGGGTCGATAACCCAGAGGTCGATGGGTACATACCATGTGATTCTGTTGCTCAATGTCTGTGTAAGCTGCTTATCATATACAAAGGTTCTCTGTTCTGTATCTTGCCTTTGCATCTGCTTCCCAAAGCTTCTTCAGTGGAGGAGCGGCCGCTGGAGCCCAGGAGTTCAACAACCCCCCTGAACTGGAGGAAGTTCCAAGCTCCAAGAAGCAGGGGGGGGGGGGGGGGGGAATAAGGCTGGAAGCTGGATTTGCTCAAGGCTTGTATTTTTAACTCATTTAAATGGTACCTACTGAATGGGGCAATGGTTTATATTAAAACCGGAGGATCATATCAGAGTGCTAATATTTAGCAGTGGTAGTTGGTAAAATGCACTCTCTGGAGGAGCACTTTCAATGATGCTGCATTTCTTGCCCTCTGCCCTTCCCCCATTTCTTATCTCCCATCTTGATTTTATATTTATTTGGTCAAATTTCATTTCAGATTAATCAGTCTTGCGATTCACTGTGTGCTATTAATTTGTTTGTTCGAATATTGTAAGTCAAAATTAATACTGTAATTTAAGTTCTGATGTCAGAGTTTGAAATTGAATGTGCAGGTGTGAATACCAGGAAGTTGTGAAAATAAATCAAGAATTTGTGGTTTTTAACAAAAAGAGCAGTTCACTGATATTCATGGCATTGTCTCATTTGCGTGTGATGATTCAAATCTGACCAACAAACCGTTTCATGCAGTCATCCAATTGAATAAAAATTTTCTTTAATTTAATTAAAAAAAATAACTCTGGCGGGCTAAGATTTATGCAATCTATTTGTAAGATTATGTCCATTGCTCGCAATATGGTCTCATCCACATTGGGGAAACTGGACGCCAACGAGCGGAACATTTCAGTGAACAACTCTGGGACTCTAAATCTAACTGACACACCGCCCTGTGGTGGAACACTTTAACTCCCCCTCCCATTCCACCAAGGACATGCAAGTCCTGGGCCTCCTCCACTGCCAAATTCTTGCGACCCGACACTTGTAGGAAAACACCTCAACTTCTGCTTTAGGACCCTCCAACCACATGGTATCAATGCAGATTTCATCAGTTTCCTTATTTCCTCTCCCCCACCTTGTCCCAGATCCAACCTTCCAATTTGACACCAACCTCTTGACCTGTCATACCTGTCCACCTTGCTTCTCACCTATTTGCTTCACCCTCATCTCTGACCTATCACCATCAATCCCTACCTCCATCTACCTATTGCACTCCCAGCTGCCTTCCCTCCAGCCCCACTTCCTTCCCATTTATCTCTCAGCCCCCTTGGGTCACCCTTTATTCCTGATGAAGAGCTTATGCTCTCAACCAAGACTGTGATGAAGCAACATCCTCAACAAGTAGGAAATAGCTCCCAAGTCAGATTTCATCCCCTCTTCTGTTTCCCAGTTCTTTCAGAAATAAGGAATATCTTTTTCTTCCACTAGAAAGTGGTCTTCCCCTTTGCGCTGTCTGAAGTATTATGCCACACCACTCCTTCAGACACCTTTTAAGAATCCTTTCAACCTGTTTTTCTAACAATTGTGAAGGTGACCAAAAGCAAACATTTCACTTCTCCTCAATGTCCCATTTCTCCTCCTATGAGCCATTTTGTCATGTTGTCTATGTTACAAGCAGCCGAGTGCACTTGGTTCCTGAATTGAAATTTGGCCATTGAAGTGAACAGGATTAATATTTATCGATGGCTAGCTGTGTTTGCACTAACTGTAATTTTCCATCAATATGATGTCTTTTGTTCCACCAAAACTGGAAACAATGATCTGTGTTTATATTGCAGTCGGATGTAGAAAATCATCCCAGCGATCTTCACGTTATTATAGTTTACTGAGGCCATAACATCATTACGTGGCAGTTTGATGTGACTAAAACCTGGATGGCAATCTCTAGATTATGTTGTAAAAATATCGGTATAATGTTATTCACACCCCGCGGTCACCAACTGAACGAAGCGACTGTGCGTTTAAATCCCGTGATGAACAGTTTGTGTTCGACTTCGCACATTGCGGGGAGCTGAGCATTTACCCAAACAATGGGCACACCACCTCCCTGACACAGTGTTCACAAATCAAACTGACAGCAAAGATTCACATGTGATCGAAAGTTTCCGCAAATAACTTTCGATACAACGTACTCCTTTCTTCGTCTGAAATGTTAGACGTTGACTGTAGTGAGCCTGACATGATTTGAACACGCAACCTTCTGATCTGGAGTCAGACGCGCTACCGTTGCGCCACAAGCTCGCAGATGCACCATGCGCTCTATTCATGCTTAAGGGAAGTGATCGCACTACAATGATTTTACGTTCATGTCTGTTCTGTTTCCCCCCCCCCCCCCCTTCTCCTTCTGTCTCTCGAAACAATTTCCAACTCTCTCTCAATAAAAATCTGAAAGAACTGCGGAGGCTGTATATCAGGAACAAAAAACAGGAGTTGCCGGTGACCCTTCCACAGAACAGATGGTGATTGGGAAAATGTCGGTTTATATGCAGGAGATATTGTGGGAGGAAGGCGGAGATCAGGACAGAGCCCAAAGCGAGGGAAGAACTGTTGGACAGATAAAGGTGTTGATAACGATCTGCGTGGGAGGGTGAATAACTGTTAATGGAGACTGTTCGTGGCGAAGTAGTGTGGAATGACAGACTATGTGATAACAAGGCTTGGTGTGTGTGGAAGGGACGAGGATACTATGGAGTTCAGGTCCTCGAATGATTGAATTGGATATTGGGACCAGAGGGATGTATGGTCCCCAAGTGCAATATTCGGTGCTCTTCGTTCTGCTGGTGCTGAGCTTCGCTGGAACACAACAGCAAACCTGAGACAGAGATGTTGGCCAGGGAACAGGGTGGGGTGTGGAATTGGCAGGCAACTGGAAGCTCAGGGTCTTTTTTGCAGGCAGAACGTAGATGTTCTGTGCAGCAGTCACCCAGTTAAGGCTTCGTTTTCCCCAATGTAGATGAGGCAACATTGTGAGCAGCAAATGCAGTAGACTGGGTTGTGGGAAGTGCAGGTAAAGGGCCACTTCACCTGGAATGTAAGTTTGGCTCCTTGGATAGCGAGGAGGGAATAGGTAAATGGGCTGGTGTCACACATTCGGCACTTGCAGGGGAAAGTGCATCTCAACCTGCAAGTTTACTTTGAGAAAACCCTGGACTTGAACTCCCAAGTCTCTTTGCATTTCGGATTTCTGCATTTTCTCCCCATAATCTTCTGTTCAAACATTGACTATCTATGTCAGGGCAGCACCAGTGATTTCCTGACATATGGATTGTATTTGGGGATATCAAGGAACGTCAGGAACTGTGAGTACCTCAGGAGCAATCGTTATTCCTGGGGGAGGCAGAGAGGAATGTGGTGTGGTCCTGTAAACTCCAGAATTTTGAAAACTTCATGAGTCAGCAATAACTCTTTCTGGACCAAGAAACGAAAGGGCCAATGAGAAACTGCTACAAGGGAGTTAACAAATAACATACATTAACTATCACTGGGAAGGAGGAGGCAAAACAATGAGCAGTTCCTTTGGACAGATGAGATAATGGTGTTTAATAACTGTGTGACAGAAGGACAATTAATTCTGCCTGTAGAAGGAACGCCTTGGCATAAAGGGGTTAATTGCAGGACAGGCTGTTTCAAACAGGTGGAAAACCCTCAAAGATAAGAAGGCAAGCTACAGACCTGAGGTCTCTAGAGGTGTAGGGAGGTGGTATCAAAATCTAAAGCCCAGCACACTCACTCAGCACTACTCTGCTTCTGGGCTCTCAGCAGCTGGATTCTGCATCAGTTTAAAGTAGGTCCGATATCTCTGACAACATCGGTACACAAGGTAGTGAAGAAAGGTTTCAGCACACTGGCCTTCATCAGTTAGGGAATTGAGTACAGATGTTGGCAAGTTATGTTGTAGTTATACAGGACGTTGATGAGGCCGTACCTGGAATATTGTGATCAGTTTTGGTCCCCTTGGTGTTCTGACTTCTGACTTCTTCAACTCTGGGTTTGTGTTGAACTTGATGGGATACTTTGTCCCACTCAGCATGTTTAAACAGTATCTCTCAGAGGGATTCATCTGAAACTTTTCAGGAGGTGAGCTCAACAAGGTTGAACTATTCAACGTTACTTGGACTCTATTTTAAACTTACATCAGGACCAGTAGTCAGAGACACGTACAGCATGGAAACAGACACTTCGGTCCAACTTGTCCATGCTGACCTGATATCCTATATTAATCTAGTCCCATTTGACAGCACCTGACCCACATACTCTGGCAGCTCATTTCATATAAGTACCACCCTCTGCATGAAGAAGTCGTCCCTTTTTATATATTTCGCCTCTCACCCTAAACCTATGCCCTCGAGTTCTGGACTCCCCTACCCAAGGAAAGGACATTGTCTATTACCCTGTCCATGCCCCTCATGATTTTGTAACCGCTATTAGGTCACTTCTCTGCCTCCGATGCTCCAGTGAAAACAACTCCACGTTATTCAGCCGCTCCCTGCAGCTCAAACCCTCCAACCCCCAGCAACATTCATGTAAATCTTTTCTCATAGATAAGTCACTCTTTCAGTAATGAAGAAGGGTTAATACCCAAAACGCTGACTACTCCACATCCTGGTGCTGCCTGGCTTGCTGTATTCTCCCAACCCCCGGCTTGCCAACCTCGGGTTGCAATATGTAGTAGCTCAGTGGTTACACCTGCAGCCTCACAGTGCCAGGGACCCAGGTTTTATTCCAGCCTTGGGTGGCAGTCAGTGAGGAGTGTGCACATTCTCCCAATGTCTGCGTGGGTTTTCTCTGGGGGGTCCTGTTTTCTTCCATAAACCAAAGATGTGCAGGTCTTGTGGATTGGCCATGTTTAATTGCCCATAGAGTTAAGTACATTAGTCAGAGGGAAATGGGTCTGGATGGGTTACACTTCGGAGGGTCGGTGTGGATTTGTTTGGTCAAATGGCCTGTTTCCACACTGTAGCTAATCTCATCCAATACTTTTGTTACGAACGAATGGCAGAGAAGGCCAAACTTCTTCTCCAATGGTCTTGCGGTCTTAGGTTTCTCTGGATCATTTCATTGGCAATGTGCAGTCCCGGGCTCAATGAGCAACAGTGTCCACTGAAGGCAAAGCTCATAGAATCATAGCACACCCACACTGTGGAAAAACAGGACCTTCAGCCCAACACATCTGCACTGATCTTCCGAAGACTAACCCACTCAGATCCATTTTCCGACCCTCCATAAATTGCACACAGAACCCCAAGGGTGGAACTATTCTTGAGTACCTGGTGCCATGAGGCAGCAGTGCTAACCCTGAGCTACCTTGGGGTTGGGTTTGTGGGGTGTAGGGGAGGCAATTGCATTCCAGCAGAAAACAATAACAGCCCACCTACTCTGCCACTGCACCCACTGTCAGAACTGGCAGCAGATTCAGTCCTGGGGGGTGACCGAAGGCAGCGTCACTGGTGGGATCTGATTGCTGGGAGCGCTGGTGCCCCCGCTAGTACTTCCGCAAGTTGCAGGAAAACATGAACCTCTTCCCACATTCGGACCAGCTGAAGGGTCTCTCCCCAGGGTGGACACACTGGTGCTTCAGCAGGGCGGAGGAATTGCTGAAGGCCTTCCCACACTTAGGGCAGCAGAATGGCCTCCCCTCCTCCGCCACGGTCCCCCCCCCCCCCCCAAACCCCCGTGTGGTCCAGCTGGTGATTCAGCAGTGTGGAGGAGTGGGTAAAGACCTTCCCACATTCGGGGCAGGAGAACGGCTTCTCGCCGGTGTGGATAGACTGGTGCCTCAGCAGGGCCGAGGAATTGCTGAAGGCCTTCCTGCACATAGGGCAACTGAACGACCTCTCTACCATTTGGACACACCAATGGGCCAGTACGTCGGAGGAAAGAGCAATGCCCCTCCTGCAGTTGGGGCAGAAGAACGGCCTCTCAGTGTGGACCCACTGGTGTCTCAACAGGTGGGAAGAACTGCTGAAGGCCATCTCGCACTTGGGGCCGGAGAACAGCCTTCCCCGGTGTGGACCAACTGGTCCGTCAGCAGGGCAGAGGAATCACTGAAGGCCTTCCCACACTCAGGGCAGCAGAAGGGCCTCTTCCCCTCTGTGGACCCATTGGTGCTTCAGTACCCTTTCAAATTTCACAATATCCTTCTGCTTGGAGGGACACCAGAATTGCACACAATATTCTAAAAGTGGTCTCACCAATGTCCTGTGCAGCCACAACATAACTGCGCAACTCCAATTCAGGCAGCATCCAAGCAGCTTCGAAATCGACGTTTCGGGCATAAGTCCTTCGTCAGGAATAAAGGCAGTGAGCCTGAAGCATGGAGAGATAAGCTTATCTCTCCATGCTTCAGGCTCACTGCCTTTATTCCTGACGAAGGGCTTTTGCCCGAAACGTCGATTTCGAAGCTACTTGGATGCTGCCTGAACTGCTGTGCTCTTCCAGCACCACTAATCCAGAATCTGGTTTCCAGCATCTGCAGTCATTGTTTTTACCTTCCCAACTCTAATACTCAGTCAGAGGATTGGGAACGCTTTCAAAACCCACAAAAAACAAACAGGAAAGAATGGAGGGACAAACCGAATTTTTGAGAGTGAGCTTGGAAGCATCACTGGGAAATCGGCAGAATGGGTTTATTGGGGACGCGTTCTCCTTAAATACACTATATACGTATTTCTCTTGTGGTCTTCGTAGTTTTTCTGTGCTGCAGTGTGTAGTGGCTCGTTGAAATAATGTCCTGATGCAGCTTCGTTTGTGGGTGTTGGGATGATTGCTTCTGTGGTTAAGTATTTGGTTTGTGTGTGTTGTTTTTCTGTAGATGCTAGTTTGAAGTTTCCCATTGACTGTTCGCTCTACTGTGACATCTAAGAATTCAGTTTATTGTTGTTCTCCTCTTTTTCAAACTAGGAGCCCCCCTCAGGCCATAGTCTCACTACTTGGAGCACCAATATACAGACTAGTCAAACGCCTCCACTGAGGACTAAAACACCAAGTCGAAGATTTATGCTACTCCATTTACTCCATCCAAGAATTCCTGAACATCAAAGACACGAAGATAGAAGAGGATGGAATAATGTTGTCCTTTGACATAACAGCCCTGTTCACATCCATTAACATCAACGTGGCCAAAGAAAACTGAAGACACTACTCGAAGAACTAAAGACAAAAACACAGAACCAACTTCAGCAGCAAAGATAACACAGTCAACCTCGTGGAACTGTGCCTTACCACCCACTTCATATTCAATAACAAGCCCTACAAACAAATCAACGAAATACCCATGAAACACTTCTGTCATCAAAAAATGAAACAAATTAGAGGAAACCTACAACACCATCAACAATCTCCTTCCTGGCATAAAATTCACAAAAGAGGAGAACAACAACAAAGTGCCATTTCGAGATGTCACAGTAGAGCGAACAGTCAATGGTAAATTCAAAACAGCCTCTGCAGGAAAGCAACACACGTGAACCAAGTACTTAGCTACAGAAGTAATCATCCCTACACATACAAACAAATGTGAACAAGGGCACTATTTCAACGAACCACAACGCAGTGCAGCACCCAGTTACTCCGAAGACCAAACAGTAACTCGACAGCGCATTTAAGGAGAATGGGCAGCCAAAAAAACACACTGCAAATTGCTTCCCTGACCGGGAATCAAACCCAGGCCACAGCTGTGAAAGCGCCGAATCCTAACCACTAGACCACCAGGGTAACGGTAGTCAAGTTTGACAGCTCTACTGAAAATTGCTTCCCTGCCCGGAAATCGAACACGGGTCACGGTCGTTAGAAGGCTTCCACAAAAGTTGTTTCTTGTATCCATTGCTCCCGATGCGGTCTCCTCTACATTGGGGAGACTGGAGCCCCGTCGCAGAGTCAAGTCACAGCGTTTGAGGGAACATTTCCAGGACACCCGCAACAATCAACCCCATCGCCCTGTGGCCCAACATTTCAACCTCCCCTCCCACTCTGCCAGGGACATGCAGGACCTGGGCCTCCTCCATCGTCCCTCCCTCCCCACCCGATGTCTGGGGGAAGAACGCCCCAACTTCTGCCTCGGATACATTCAACCTCAGGACATCAATGTGGACTGCACCAGTTTCCTCATTTCCCCTCCCCCCACCTTCCCTGAGTTCCAACCTTCCAGCTCAGCGCTGTCCTCAGGACCTGTCAATCTCCCTTCCCACCTATCCGCTCCACCCTCTTCTCTGACCTGTCACCTACGTCCCCAACACCATTCACCTATTGTACTCTTTGCTACCTTTAGCCCAGCACCCCCCAATTTATCTCGCCACCCCTGGAAGCGTCCTGCCTCTATTCCTGATGAAGGGCTTTTGCCCGAAACGTCGATTTTCCTGCTCCTCGGAAGCTGTCTGACCTGCTGTGCTTTTCGAGCACCACTCTGATCTAAACTCTGGTTTCCAGCATCTACAGTCCTCACTTTTGCCTACCCAATAAACCCAGTGTGCCGATTTCACATCAACAAACTGACACAAGTCGACACAACGTCTGCAGAAACCCTAGCCACATTACTTTACATTAAAGACATCTGGGAAATGATGTCCAGACAACTCAACCCTCTCAGCATCATGGTAGCCCACAAACCTACCAACACACTTAAACAGCGGCTAATGAACCTGAAATACCCGATACAAACAACCCGCAAACGAATGTTATTAACAAAATACCACACAAGGAAATATATGCATGAACTCTGCCACACAGGTCTCTGTGGCAAGAAATGCTGGGATGAGATAAGGAAGATTTTTTTCAGCCTAAACGAATCGGCACTGACTGGACAGCCATTTAAAATCAAGGCTGTCAGCCCAGGATGGAAGATCCGAAGGGATGGACAGTTTTCTTATTTCCTGAAGACTTACAAAGCTGAGACTGGGTTTTGGTGTTTGTTTCCTTTCCACTCCCAAGAGCCGCAGTGGTTGGGGCGGTGAGTTGGGGAAAGTGAAATGTGCCCGTGAGCAGCGTGTGGGGCTATTTCAGCTTCCTCTCCTCTGACAGCGCTGTGATTTGACTCTGATGTTCTCAGGGACATTTACTGACGTGAGACAATGAAAAGAGTCTCGTTCCGGCAGATCAGGAATTCAAACAATATGTCGGCTTCAGGACAATGAGAAAGATGAATTGGGCTGTGTGAAGAAGCTGTGAGCTGCATTTCAAACAGGTAGGTGGAGTCAGATGCGTCATCAATTGCGCCCCTGGCAATGTGCGAACCTGACGCCGCCATGGGTCAGAGTTCTGACATTAACACGGACATGCGCAGCAATGGGAACATTCACAAGAGGAACAGCCAAAGATAATCACCGTCACTGCCTCCCTTCCATCGTCCCAACTTTGTGAAGCAGTATCTTTCACTGGCAAATAAAACACCTTTATCCTCAGGTGCCTGCTTAACTTCGATCAGGACTTCACGCCCCTCACTGTTCTCGTCTCATTTCCAAACTCTTGGCTCATAGCCTCAAAAGCAGCTCTGTGGGTATCTGCTTGTTTCCACCCTGACAGAGAGTGGGCTACAGATTCCCGACCAGTCCCAATGTGATTGAAATACTTCAACCCCTCCACTGATTTGCATTTTTAAAAATACCGTGGAGCAATCTCCCTTTCTTTCTGACGACAGTTCTCAACTGTAGTCGGCAGGGTTCACACCTGCGTGGGGGAACCGCAATGGATTTCATGTCCATCGCATTCACCACTTCGGCCCACCAAAACAGAATCACACTGACAGCTTCATTTCCCAGGTCTCTCTGCCTGTGGAGCTGAGAAAGAGTGAATCATTGCAGAGTTTGTTTGAATCCAATCACTTCACAGGTTTCGAAAGGGTTAAATATCTGCAAATGGCGAGTCTGAGTGTTTCATCCCGAAAGATGGAATGGACGTTCAGTCAAAAACAGAAATTGCAGGAGCAACTCAGCAGGTCAGGCAGCATCTGTGGAAAGAGAATCAGAGACTACATTTCAGAACTCGTTTTTTTCCTCATCCAAGTACAGCCAAACCTGCTGAGTTTTTCCAGCAGTTTCTCTTTCTGTCTCGGATTCTCAGCATCCGCAGTTCTTTACGTTAGAAACACAACCAATTCAGAAACCCCTTTGTGCTGCCTCAGTGGAAAAGATTTCCGTTTGGGAAACATTTTCCTGAAACCATTAAAAACGTGCACGTTCGCAGCGAAGAAAGCGGTAGGAGCGAGAACAAGAAACACGCCGACCCTCAGTGGTCTCTAACCACCAACCTTTCGATTAACAGCCGAACGGGCTGACCAATTGCGCCACACAGATAGGCCTGGGCCCCGCAAGCACAGTGTCTTTGAGGAACCTACTAATCAATTCATAATTCAACCTGCCCCGCCCAAAATTACCATTGTCTTCTATCAGTTTTACTTTTCCATAATAAAGCCTTTGACATTCATTATGGAGACATGGGGACAGCCTGATCCCACCATCTGCAGGCACATCCATGTCACGTGGAACGAGTTCTCCGACACCGGGGCCATCGCCCTCCGAGCCTTTCAGTGTTTTGCCTCTTCCAGAATTTTCTCATTGGCCCCGAGCCAAGAAGGGGTTTGAATTCCTGATGTGCAGAGAATTCTTTCAATGTCTCGGGTCAGTTCATGTCCCGAGAATATCAGAGTCAATCAGCCTCTTAAACAAGGGGACGGTGTCTGGACTGTCTCTGCTCAGTCAGTCAGTTCATCCTTCATTCTCCTCTAATTACACTTCCCAAAGTGTTTCTAAAGATTCACAAAGCTGGAGACTGAGATTTGTGTTTTACTTCCTGAATATTTTGCCAAAACCTCTTCCCCATTGTAACATTTGCATCATGTCCAGGGATGAGCAATTTCCATTTTGTGGAGACATTCCCAAGTTTGGGAATGTTGTCTTTGGAGCAAAGAAGTTTAACTGGAGATTTCCAGGGGCTGTTGTCAATGATGGGAGAAGACGTGGTGTGAAGTTTTCCTCCTCTCTCTACAAGCTCTTGCAAGGATGCCTGCCTTGAAGAAGTTTTCCTCCTCTCTCTACAAGAATCTCAGGGAGTCCCTCTCCCACTGCAACTCCCAGGTCATTTCCTCTGCACTGAAGCTATTCTACCATGTCATGAAACAAACTTGCTACCACAGCCACATTTGCTTCAACACTGTCTCCTTGACTTGTCCGGACTTGTCCGATCTGCCTATCTCCTTTTCCACCAATCCACTCCACCTTCTCCTCCTTGACCTATCACCTTCCTCTCCTCCCCCACTCACCCATTGTACTCTATGCGACTCTCTCCCCACCCCCACCCTCCTCGAGCTTATCTCTCCATGCTTCAGGCTCACTGCCTTTATTCCTGATGAAGGGCTTTTGCCCGAAACGTCGACTTCGCTGCTCGTTGGATGCTGCCTGAACTGCTGTGCTCTTCCAGCACCACTAATCCAGTAATGATCAGAAGAACCTATTTCCACTGACTAGGGTCAGTTACCAGAGGACAGGGATTGAAGTTCTTTATTGGAAAGCAGCATTTGTGTCGAACAAACACAGCGAATACTGCAGAAAGCCAACGGGTCGAGCAGCATCTGTGGAAAGGGAAACAGAGCCGGCGTTTTGAGTGTGCTACGGTTTTTGTTCAGAACTCAGTCTTTTGCCTCTTCCCGAAGTTGGTCCAGGTCTGTGTCTCAATTGGCAAACACATGGCAAGTGCAGTGCCGCAATGTGAAGTTATAGCCTTTGCTGTTTAAAAAAAAGCAGTGCATTGTTTAAATGGTGATATATTGGAATGTGGAGAAAGTGAGGACGAGAGGTGAAAGTCGAAAAATGTGGCCCTGGAAAAGCACAACACGTCAGGTAGCTTCTGAGGAGCAGGACAGGTAACAAGCCCTTCATCAGGAATGATGTATGGATGTACAAAGGGGTCTCAGAGTCCCTCCACACCAGTCAATGCCAGTTGTCGGGCAGATGCAGCAGGCAATGAGCAAGCAAGTGGTATATTACGAAGAGGAATTGAGTTCAGAAGTGGGGTCATGGAACATATTCAAGGCTAAGTTCATCTGAGTTTTGAACAGCAAAGAAGTGGATGCTTATGGGGCGAGGTAAGAAAATGGTTTTAAGACCAGTACAGGTCAGTCACAGAGTCAGACAGCACTGAACAGACCCTTCATCCAACTAGTCCATGCTGAGTATGTTCTCAAACTAAACTCGTCGCATCTACCAGTGTTTGGCCCATAATCCTTCGAACCTTTCGTATTCATGTACTTATCCAAATGTCTTTTAAACATTGTAACTGTACGTGTATAAAATCATGAGGGGCATGGACAGGATAAATAGACAAAGTCTTTTCCCTGGGGTGGGGGAGTCCAGAACGAGAGGGCATGGGTTTCGCGTTAGAGGGGAAAGATACAAAAGAGATCTAAGGGGCAACTTTTTCACGCAGAGGATGGTACGTTTATTGAATGATCTGCCAGAGGAAGTGGTGAAGGCTAGTCCGATTGCAGCATTTAAAAGGCATTTGGGTAGGTGTATGAATAGGAAGGGTTTGGAGGGATATGGGGCCGTGTGCTGTCAGGTGGGACAAGATTGGGTTGGGATAGTTGGTCGGCATGGACAAGTTGGACCAAACAGTCTGTTTCTGTGCTGTACATCTCTATCTCAATGTTAAACATACTCAGTGACCTGGCCTCCACAGTTTTCTGTGACAATGAATTCCATAGATTCACCACTCTCCGGCTAAAGAAATTTCTCCTAATCTCCATTCTCCCTTTATGCTAAGGCTATGCCCATGGGTATTAGTCTCTCCTCCCAATGAAAACATCTTCCCAATGTCCACTCTGTCCAGACCGTTCAATGTTCTGTACGTTTCAGTTAGATCTCCCTTGAATGTGGGCCTGTTAATCAGCATGAACCAAACCCTTTAGGATGAGGACATCCGTGATTAGATTCAAAAAAGTGAGAATGGAGGGTGAGAGTGTGGGATGGAGATTTTCAGCTTTTAGGGAATAAGGTAGGAAAGAAAGTTTAATATAAATTATAATTGATCAGATGAGCTTATGTGCCAAGGAGTAGTGGATGGAGTTTAATTTTGACAAATATGAGCTGTTGCATTTTGATGAGGCAACTCAGGGCAGGACGTGTGTGGTTAATGGTCAATTAATGGAATTCTGTGCTCAAGGAAGCAGTAGAGGCAGCTTCATTAAGACACTGTTGGATGGGTTTTCTGCGTGGTAAGGGAATTAAGGGAAGTTGGGATAATGTAATTAGGTGGAGCTGAGACGATTGATCGATCCGCCATGATTTTAATGAATGGCGGAGCAGGGTCGATGGTCCAAATGGCCTACTCCCTCTATTACTTTGAAACTATAACCCTGCGTTTCCCATGGCTAACCCACCTAACCTGCACATCCCTGGACACTGGGCAATTTAGCACAGCCAATCCAAATCAAGGCCAGTGAGCAATGTAGTGATTTGGAAACCAAATACCAGAGACTGAGAGAAAGGGACAAGAAGAAGAAATGTACGAGCAATCAAAACTGGATTCCAACCATCACAAAAAATAAAACTAAAAGCTCAGTATGTGAATGTGTACTGCATTGTAACAAAAGCGAATTAATTGACAGCACACATTGAAGAGAATAATCATGATCTGAGACTCCTTACAGAGATGTGGCTTCAGAATGACAAGGATTGGATCCGGAATATCGAAGGGATACGTGGCATTCAAGTCGAGTGAGAGACTCAGTAACGGTAGAGGGTGGGCACTGCTAATCAAAGCAGTGATAGCATGGTAGTCTGGTGTCAGCTCGGATTTCAGGTCCTGATTTCTCTATCCTCTGATCTCCCTCTTCCCCCAGAGTTAAATGTTGTCTGTTCTCAGCTCTGCTCGATTTCTGCTGAAGCTTTGATCGCCTTCTACACATTCTGGAGCAATGAAATATTCTGAGCCTCCTGGAAATGACACATTATCTATACCCCTCCTGATTTTAAAAATCTCTAAAGTTATCTGTCAACTTCCTCGGCTCAATTGTAAAAATGTCCCAGCTTCTTCTTAATTCAAACCCTCCATTCCCTGCAACACGCTGGTAAAGTCGGGAATAGGGAATTGCATCAAATCACATAAATGTACTGTCTGAAACAATCTAGCTGTGTTCTGGCCTGAGATATTGAGAGTCCCTGGTGGAAGTAATTACGAATACAATAATTTTGGTCACAGAATTGAACAATCATTTTGCAATAAAGGGGTCGACTTTGATAAGGAGGTAGTGGTCATTTCTAGGGTAAGTGAACAGTTTCTAGATCAGGGAGATGAAATTCCAGACACTTGGGAAGGGCAAGACATGAATTTGATAAATAAGACAAAGAACTGTGGATGCTGGAAATCTGAAACAAAATCTGAGAGCACTGGAAAAACTCAGCAGGACTGGAAGCATCTGTGGAGAGAAAGCAGAGTTAAAGTTTCGAGTCCACAACTCCTCTTCGGGATTCTGAAATAGTTTGTGAGAACCCCTTAAGTCATCTGCCCAGCTTTAAGACCATAAGACACAGGAGCAGGATGAAGCCATTTGGCCCATCGAGTCTGCTCCACCAGTCGATCATGGATGATATATTTATCTATCCCATTCTGCTGCCCTCTCCTCATAACCCTTGACCCTTTACTAATCAAGAACCTATCTCTGTCTTAAATGCCCTCAATGACTTGGCATCCTCAACCCTTCTCCTAGTGGAAACATCATCTCCACGTCCACACTGTCCAGTCATAGAGTAGCACAGTGCTGCCTGACCCACTGTGATCTCCAGCATTTGTTGTTTTCAGGAAGGATTCCAGCATCTCCAACAACGCGCTTCTAAATTTTGTACCCAGTTGGTTAGCTCTCCCTGGATCCCGTGAGATTTAACCTTACTCAACAATCCACTGTGTGGTACAATTAACAAAGTTCCCAGCCCCCACCTCTTTCCACACACATGGGCCGCACGATAGATCAGTGGTTCGCACTGCTGCCTTACAGCGCCAGGGATCCGCTTTCGATTCCAGCCTTGGGGCGACTGTCTGTGTGGAGTTTGCACATTCTCCCTGCCGTGTCTGCTGGGTTTCCTCCGGGTGCTCTGGATTCCTCCCAAAATCTAAAGGTGTTCAGTTTCGGGAGAAGTGGCCATACTAAATGGGCCCATAGTGTGCAGTAAGTGTAGTGGAATGGGCTAGGGAAATGTGTCCACATGGGTTCCGCTTTGGATGGTCGGTGTGGACTTGGGCGGAAGGGCGTGTTTCCACATTGCAGGAATTCTACGTGGCATTCCCCCAACTCCAGAGTCTTAGCACTCTTGGTTTTTCCCATGGACAGTGTGGGGGAGGGAAACAATGTTTTACACGGGAGTAAGGTTCAGTGATTGTGAAGCTAAAAGTAAACGCAGTGCTTGAGCTGTTTTCCCCGGTATACCAGAGGGTGAGGGGTGATCTTACAGACGTTTATAGAATCATGCGAGGCATGGATAGGGTAAATAGACAAGGTCATTTCCCTGGGTTGGGAGAACTCCAGAACAGGAGGATAATATGTTTGGGGTGAGGGAGGCAAGTGTAAGGAATGATCTGCCGGAGGAAGTGATGGATGTAGGTCCAATTATAACATTTAAAAGGCATCTGGATGGGTATATGAATAGGAAGAGTTCATAGGGATATGGCCAAATGCTGGTAAGTGAGACGAGATTAATTTAGGCTATCTGGTTAGCACGGATGAGTTGGACTGAAGGACCTGTCTCTGTGCTGTGTATCTCTGTGAGTCTGGCTTGACCGCAATGTGTTCAGTTTCTGTCTAGTGCCGGTGTCAATGCCTTGATATCTCATTTCCTCCATCTCCCCACTTCCACCTCCCCAGATGTTAACCATTTCGTTTCTGGTTGTTTCTCAAGAAGCTGCATTGAAGGTTCATCCTGAATTGACACTTTTTTTTGCTTCCCAAAATCAGACTTACTCACTCCTACATATCGTGAAAGATACTAACTTTCAGGTGGAGGTATCCAAAATTCAGAGGTGTCTATCTTGATGTTTTCACTTTTCGGTCTCTGTAAGATACTGTACCAGTACCGTCGGGAGGATTAGTTTGAGCGGAGTGAGAATAGAGGGGTGAGAGGGGGTGGGATGGTGCTTTCAATTTTGTAGAAAAAGAAAAGAATGTTCTGCAGAAAGTAGAATTGCTTGTTTGGAATTTCTAACCTGGACTGACAGTAATTGACTTTTGTAATCTCTTTTTACAGATTATTTGAAGATCTGAAGATGGACGTTTCAATATCAATAGATGAAGAGCTTTGCCTGAAACATTGACTCTGCTGCTCCTCAGATGCTGCCTGATCCGCTGTGCTTTGACTCTGACTCTCCAGCATTTGCAGTCCTCAATTTCACGTCAATATCTGGCAGTCAATGAATCCATCGGGACTAGAACAATTTTCGACTATGATTCTGTGAGAAGGAACCAAGCTTTTTGGTTCCTCTTTCAGTACGTTTTCAGCATCAGTGAGACTGGAAGAGAGACCCTACTGTTGCAGCACTCTGATTGTTGAGCCAGTAAACGTTATACAGATTGGGAGGAAGAATTCATGGCAGAGAGGTGCTGTACACGCGTTTGTGTGCAGCTGAAGCTTCGGTCATGGAGAAACCCAAGGAATCCCGTCCCGTGGAGAAACCATGAAAATGTGGCGACTGTGGGAAAGGCTTCCGTTTCCCATCTGACCTGGAGACTCATGGGCGCAGTAACACCGGGGTGAGACTGTTCTCCTGCTCCGATTGCGGGAATACCTTCAGCAATTCCTCTGTACTGCAGAGGCACCAGTGGATCCACACAGGCGAGAGGCCATTCTCCTGCCCCGAATGCGGGAAGGGCATCAACTATTTCCGCCGTCCTACTGACCCACCGCCGGGTCCACATATTGGAGAAGCCCTTCAGCTGCTCGAAGTACGGGTAGGCCTTCAATGATACCTCTGCCCTGCTGAGGCACCAGCGGGTCCACACCGGGGAGAGCCCGTTCTCCTGCCTCAAGTGTGGGAAGCGCTTTACCCCGTCATCCCACCTTCGGGTCCATACGGGGGAGAGGCCCTTCCCCTGCCCAGAGTGCGGGATGGCCTTCAGCAATTCCTCCCACCTGCTGAGGTACAGGTGCGGCCATACCGGGGAGAGGCCGTTCACCTGCCTCGAGTGGAAGTGGAGGTTCTCATCATTCTGTACCTTGCAGAAACACCAGCGGGCGCACCAGTGCTCCCAACAATCTGATTCTGCTGGTGAAGCTGCTGTGGGTCACTGCGAGGACTGAACCCCTGCACATTCTGACAGTGCTTATAATGGGAGACCCGGTCGGATTTTTTTGTTTTATGCCATCGTGCTCCCCCATCCCTGCATTTTTGACTCCAGTGGGCGCTGCTGCTCGTTGATACCAGCAGCTGTTCTCTTGAGTTTTTTCTTGTCCAGTTAAATAATTATTGACTTTGTCTAGGAACGAGCTCCAGTCTGTAAGAAATAGCTGAATACTTCAGGGTGTCCATTCGCATTCAACAGTGACTTAGAAATTAAATTTATGGTTATGTGCCTGTGCACAACTCATCATCGAAGGATTGCCCAACGGCTTGGCACTCGATTGCTGGAAACGGTTGGCTTGAATTGATAATTTAAAAAATTCTCTTCCTTCATTTACCCCTTAAGTTTCTGTCTCGGAGATGGTGGAGGACTTGATCAAAGGGATTAAATCATTGCTATTAACTGGATCATCTTGTTTAACTTTGCATGAGTAAATTTGCGGTATTCATAATTGTTTGTTTTTGTCTAAATTATAATTCCGGTGTGCAAGATCTGTTCATCAAGTGTGGTTCACTTCACGAAACTGCTGTGGGTCACTCCCAGGATTGAGCCCCTGTGTATTCTGACAGTGTGTGTGCAGTGGGAGAGTCAGTGGGCTTTTTTGTTTTATGCTCTCTCCCCGCCCAGCCCCGCCGCCAACTGCTTCCATTGGGCGTTGCTGCTTGTTGAGCCCAGGAGGTGTTCTCTTGAGATTCTCCTGTCCAGTTAAAGAATTGTTGGCTTTTTCTGGGAATGAGTCCCAGCCTGTAAGAAATGGCTGAATACTTTGGGGTGTCTATTCACATTCAGCAGTGACTTTTAAATTAGATTTACAGTTACGTGTCTGTGAAACAGTCATAGTCCAAGGATTGCACAAAGGCTTGGCACTCCATTGTTGGAAACTGTTTGCTTGAATTGCTAAGTTTTAAAAAAAAATATTTCTTAATTTGCCGCTTAAGTTTCTGTCTCTGAGATGGTGGGGGACCTGATCAAACGTTTTAAATAATTGCTATTAATTAGATTATCTTATTTAACTTTGCCCTAGAACATTTGCTGCATTTATATTTGTTGTTTTTTGTTTAAATTATAATGTTGATGAGCAAGATCTGTTCTTCATCAAGTCTGTTTGGAACAGTTGAGAAATTGAGGGACATTGCATGTTTTAATTTCACTGTGTTGTGAATCTAGTGACAGTAACATTCATTTGTTTTGGGTTGCTTACCCTTAGTTGTCGTGTCTTCCACCCCAACTATTCACTATGGTAGTGAGTTCCGCAGTCTCACCACACGCTGAGGGTTTTCATGAAATCCTTAGGAGAGAATTGAAAGGGAAAATGTTGACGAGGGCAGAATATAGGGTCTTAACTGCAAAAGCCAGGAAGACATTCGACAAAGTAAAACCATGACAATGTCGGGATAAATCAGGAACTTTGACAGTAATGAAGAGGTCACACGTCAGAGTTCAAGATATTGTTCGTGACAAAAAGAAAAAGTACTCTGCAGATATTGGATATTGTAATTAAGCAAGTTTCTAGATGCTGTAGTTGGTTGAAAACGATAACGGAAGAGATGAAATAACCAAAAGCACGAATGTAATTTGAGGTCGGTAACCGTAAAGCAAGTGCAGACTATTGATTGATATAGGCCAATTGCGTGCAAGTAGGTCAATCAGCCCATTGAGTCAACATTGACTGACCGTCCCACCCAGACCCAGTTCGTTACACTATCCCTGTAACCCTGCATCTCCCATGGTCAATCCACCCTCACCTGCACATCCTTTGGACTGTGGGAGGAGGCCAGAGCACCAGAGGAAACCCACGCAGATGCAAGGGGAGAATGTGCAAACTCTGCACAGACAGTCGGTCCGAGGGTGGGATCAAACCCAGGTCACTGATGCCGTGAGGCAGCAGTGCTAACCACCGTGCCACCACCACATGCTACTATCTTAAAAAGTGAAATTCAAAGACTCGAGAACACTTGAGAGAAAAACAAAACTCTTCTATCTTAAATGAGAGACTAGTCTCTGGCTGGAATTGAGTTGATGTTACATTTCCATTAAGTCCTCTCCAGATGTTATACAGCTCCATCGGATCATCTGTTTCTTCTAAACTCAAACTAATACAAGCCCAGCCTGACATCCCCTTGTCCCCGATTATAAGTTGAGTAAATGAGCGACCCTCGACCTCACTGGCATGACAAAGGATGCCCTCAATCCAAGTTGACCTTAACTGTCCAACCTCTTGACCTCCACGCCACAATGTGGTCAGCCGCAACTCAGCCCTGAACGAGAGCAGAGGAACTGAATAGACAGCGGTGAGGTGGACATTGCATTGCCAGAGAGTATTATTCACATGAGAATGTTGTTCAGCTCACATTCGGATCATTGCAGGGACTATGTCTCCTGTCAGTTAAATGCCTTTGATCCCAAGAACAGTCTAGTTTGGTTGTACATTGTGTGTGTTTTATCTGTGTTTCACTACATGATTTTCTGTTGCTGTCATTCCCATTAGGATGTGTGAATTCAGTACCAGATAATACTTCAATTCTGAATTTTCCTTGCGGATTGGTGTAGGACGTACTAAGTGTCAGTCAGAATGGAAGAAGCTCTACTGTTTATTTAACCCTCTGCTGTCATTGTCCTGGGACTGTATGAATGGGGAAGTGTAGAGGCAGTTTTACTCTGTATCTAACCCAATGTCTTGGCAGTGTTTGTTGGGGACAGTGTTGAGGTAGCTTCACTTGAAATTGAAGAGCAGAGGAAGCTTTATTCTGATTGTCATCCCATGCTGTCCTTGTCCTGGGAGGTTGAGATGGCATCTATAATTGAAGTGAATGCAGACTTGGCTGTGGGAATGGACGGTACATCTACCTGAGCACACCCATCTTTGAGATTGCTGTGCTGATCAAGACAATCTGAGACACCTTCATGCACTTTTCCAACCAACCACAGGGTGGTTAAGGATGGGTATAAATGCTGGCATTGCCAACGATGCCCACACCCCGTGCATGAATAAATACTTTATGCTTAAAAGTTACATTCACGTTTCAAACCCTCTAATGTATGACTACTTACATGGAAAATTCCTGTCTGCTGGAATTTCATATTAAAACATAGGAATGTGTCAACCATGTAGAAATATAACAAGAACAACAAATGGAGAATTTAACAGGCAATGAGCAGGACCAGAATGCTGATTCAGCCTGACCCCCAAGGCTGAGACAGTTCCCCTCGATGTTGTAGTTAATCCAGTGCCTTTTACTCTTGCAGCTTCCGCAAAAGTTTGTCCCTGATGTAAGATAATTCAATAACCCGAAGTATGAACTGTTTTTATCTCCATAGCTGGTGCCAGATTTGCTGAGTAATTCCAGCCCTTCTGCTCTACCCTTTTATGGGATTTGAGCTTCCCTAAGTCAGTGTAATGAAGAACTGCAGATGTTGGAGATCTGAAACACAATAATGCATCAAATGCTGGAGAAACTCAACAGGACTGGCAGCACATGTGGAGAGAGAAGCAGAGTTAGCATTTCAAGTGCTGTGATCCTTCTTCACAACTGTTCTGGGCTCAGGCCAGGAAATTGACTCTGTTTCTTTCTTTCTCTCTCCTCTGGTTTTGCCAGACTGGCTGAGTTTCTCCAGCAATTTCTGTTATGACACTTTCATAAGGTTGATGTTTGTTATCCATTCCTAAGTGCAAGGTGTCTTGCTTGTGCCAATCAGAGGGCAGTTTAAGAGTCAACCACATTGCTGTTGGTCTGGAGTCACATGTAAGACTGACCATGTAAGGATGGCAGTTTCCCTCCTGAAAGGACATTGGTGAACATGGGTTTTTAGGACAATTGACGTCAGTGCCATCGATACCATACTGAGACTAACTTTGTGTTCCCCATTTATGATTTGAATTATTCACATCTCACCTGTTGCTGTGGTGGGATTTGAACTCATGTTCCCTGGATTATTCATTCTGTGACATTATGACTACACTGTTGTTTCCCACTCTTTGCTATTTTGTGTTTGCTGTTCACGTCTTTGTCCTCTGATGTTTGGGAAATTGAACCTGTTTAAAAGATTGCCCTAAACTTGTCCCTTTGACCAAGTCTTTGGTCACCTGTCCTAATCTGTGCTCCGGTCTTGTGATTTTTAATTGAATTCTCATTATGTTCATGTGAAGCACTTTGACATAGTTAACTGTACCACAGGTATTACTTGAATGCAGCATGTGTCCCTATCGTAATATCTGAAAGAACAGGGTCATATTTTAAATGTAGAAGACAAAAATGAGGATGATGTCTTTTCTTTCTGAGGGTTGTGTGTCTTCTTCAAAAGGCAGTGGATTCAAAATCTTTAAGGCAGAGGTAGATAGGTTCTTGATAACCAAGTGGATGAAAGATTGTCGGGGATGTGTTGGAATGTAGAGTTGAGGTTGAATTCAGATCAGCCATGATCTTATTGAATGTTGCAGCAGACTCGAAGTGCCGAGTGGCCTACTCCCGCCCATTATATGTTTGTATCAAGCGGTCTGTGTCTTCCCTCTGAAATGAAGAACTGGGTCATTCCTTTCCAATATTGACCCTTGTAAACAGTTAATTGAACACCAGATGGCCCCCTATTGGGAGCAGGCACATGGTAGGAATTGCAGTATTTCTTGTGTTAATTTTGTTGCTTCTAACTCAGTGTTGCTGAGAATCTTCAAAATAAAAACTAAAACACTTCTATTATTATCGCGCCAATGGAAGTGTAGGTTTGGATGTAACATTGTTGAATTAGCCATTCCCATCTCTTCCAGAATTCTGTGTTTAAAGCCCTCGAGTCTGGTTTCCTCCCCTGAAACAGTTCTAATCAAGGTCATATTTGACATCCTTTGTAACGGTGACAGGGCTAAACATTCCCTCGTCGACCTGCGGACAACCTTGATCAGGGTTAATGACAGTACTGACCTTCTCCAGCATCACTCTATCCTCTGAGAGGGTCTGCTTTTAGCGTCTTCCGTTCTTATTTGTTTTACCGTAGCTGCTGGTGGTGGCATCTATACTGATTACATTCAACTGTGTCGGGACACCACTTCTCTCCCGACTCCTCTATCATTCATAATTTACCAATAATTTCATCTGAATGCCTGCCCAATTTCCAGCATTGGATAACCATAAACATTCCCTTAGTTCAATATTGTGAAGTGTGAAGACATTGTTTTAGCCCCAAAGTTCGACGTGAGCCCCGCCCCCCCACCCCCACCCCAGTAACTCTGTTGACAGCCTTCATGTCATATTAAAAACTCGGATCGATAGATTCGTGAAGAGTCGGGGGATGAAAAGTTACAGGAAAAGGGCAGGAAAGTGAATGTGGGGAATGCCAGATCACCCAGAATCCTACTAAATGGAGAAGCAGGCTCAAGGGGCTGAATGGCATATTCCTGTTCCTACTTCTTTTGGTTCCCGACCCCTTACCTCTGATTCAGGACACTGACTTCAGTATGTGCCATGACTGAGAGTGCTGATGTTCCCTTGTGTAATATCAACAACTTAGCAGCTGCTGAAACCTCTTGCTCCTTTATTACCTCCAAACACAATGAGCCAATGTGTTCAGGGGAGGCGATGGCCGACTTTATTATCACCAGACTATTCACCCAGGTAATGTTCTGGGGACTTGGATTCACAACCTGCCACGGCAGATGGTGGAATATGAATTCAATATAAATCTGGAATTAAGAGTCTAATGATGAAATTGTTGTGTTTTGTTGTAAAAACTTACCTGGTTCCCTGCTGTCCGTACCTGGTCTGACCTATATGTGATTCAGATCCACTGTCAGCTGGTTGAATCTTCACTGCACTTTCAATCAAAACCTCCACTATAACCTCTCTACTTTTATACTCCATTTAAAGGCCAATCTCCCTTTTGCCTTCCCTATTAGTCACTGTGCTCCCAGAAGCAGGATTGTGGATCAGTTTAAAGTAGGTCCTATATCTCTGATTACATCGGTACACAAGGCAGTGAAGAAAGGTTTCAGCGCACTGGCCTTCATCAGTTCGGGAATTGAGTATAGATGTTGGCAAGTTATGTTGTAGGTATACAGGACGTTGATGAGGCTGCACCTGGAATATTGTGATCAGTTTTGATCCCCTTGGTGTTCTGACTTCTGACTTCTTCAACTCTGGGTTTGTGTTGAACTTGATGGGATACTTTGTCCAACTCAGCATGTTTAAACAGTATCTCTCAGAGGGATTCATTTGAAACTTTTCAGGAGGTGAGCTCAACAAGATTGAACTATTCAAAGTTACTTGGACTCTATTTAAAACTTACATCAGGACCAGTAGTCAGAGACACATACAGCATGGAAACAGACCCTTCGGTCCAACTTGTCCATGCTGACCTGATATCCTAAACTAATCTAGTCCCATTTGACAACACCTGACCCATATACTCTGGCAGCTCATTTCATATAAGTACCACCCCCTGCATGAAGAAGTCGTCCCTTTAATATCTTTCGCCTCTCACCCTAAACCTCTGCCCTCTAGTTCTGGACTCCCCCATCCCAGGGAAAAGACCTTGTCGAATACCCTGTCCATGCCCCTCATGATTTTGTAACCTCTATTAGGTCACTCCTCTGCCTCTGATGCTGCAGTGAAAACAGTACCAGCCTATTCAGTCTCTTCCTGTAGCTCAAACCCTCCAACCCCCAGTAACATTCCTGTAAATCGTTTCTCAAGGAGAAGTCAACGTTTCAGTCCTGAAGAAGGGTTAATACCCAAAACGCTGACTACTCCACATCCTGGTGCTGCCTGGCTTGCTGCATTCTCCCAACCTCCTACTTGCCGACTTCGTTTTGCAATATGTAGTGGCTCAGTGTTTACCACTGCAGCCTCACAGCGCCAGGGACCCAGGTTTGATTCCAGCCTTGGCTGACTGTCTGTGAGGAATTAGCACATTCTCGCAGTGTCTGCGTGGGTTTTCACTTGGTGATCCTGTTTTCTTCCATAGTCCAAAGATGTTCAGGTCATGTGGATTGGTCATGCTTAATTGCCCATAGAGTGAGGCACATTAGTCAGAGGGAAATGGGTCTGGATGGGTTACTCTTCGGAGGGTAGATGTGGACTTGTTAGGACAAATGGCCTGTTTCCACACTGTAGCTAATCTCATCTGCACTACTTTTGTCACTAACGAGTGACTGAGTAGACTCGATGGGCCGATTGGCCTAACTTCTGCTCCGATGGTCTTGCGGTCTTACGTTTCTCTGGATCATTTCATTTGGCAATGTGCAGTCCCTGGCTCAATGAGCAGCAGCTTCCAATAAAAACAAAGCTCATATGATGGTTGAACTCCTCCAGAGTGGAAACAGGTCCTTCAGCCCAACACATCTGCACTGATTCTCCGAAGACTAACCTACTCAGATCCATTTTCCTACACTCCATAAATTGCACACAGACCCCCAAGGGTAGAAGCATTCCTCGGTTCCTGTTGCCATGAGGCAGCAGTACTAACCCTGAGCCAACATGAGATTGTGGTTCTGGGGGGTGGGGGGAGGCAATTGCAGTCCAGCAGAAAACACAAACAGCCCACCTACTCTCCCACTGTACTCACTGTCAGAACTGGCAGGGGTTTCAGTCCTTGAGGGTGACAAAAGGCAGCGTCACTGGTTGGATCTGATTTCTGGGAGCGCTGGTGCCCCTGCTGGTGCTTCTGCAAGTTACAGGAAAACATGAACCTCTTCCCACTCTCGGGCCAGCTGAACGGCCTCTCCCCGGTGTGGACACACTGGTGCTTCGGCAGGGAGGAGGAATTGCTGAAGGACTTTCCGCCCTCAGGGCAGCCGAAAGGCCTCCCCCACTACGCCCCCATCCCCCCGTGTGGACCAGCTGGTACTTCAGCAGTGTGGAGGAGCGGGTAAAGCCCTTCCGCACTCGGGCAAGAGAACAGCTTCTCCCTGGTGTGGACGGACTGGTGCATCAGCAGGGCTGAGGAATTGATGAAAGCCTTCCTGCACTTAGGTACTGAACGACCTCTCCCCCATGTGGACCCACCAATGGGCCACCAGGTCGGAAGAAAGAGCAAAGCCCTTCCTGCACTCGGGGCAGAAGAACGGCTTCACCTCAGTGTGGACCCACTGGTGTCCCAGCAGGTGGGAAGAACTGCTGAAGACCATCTCGCACTTGGGGCCGGAGAACAGCCTTCCCCGGTGTGGACCAACTGGTGCGTCAGCAGGGCAGAGGAATCACTGAAGGCCTTCCCACACTCAGGGCAGCAGAACGGCCTCTTCCCCTCTGTGGACCCATTGGTGCTTCAGAACCCTTCTAAATTTCACAATAAGCTTCTGATAGGAGGGAGACCAGAATTGCACACAATATTCCAAAAGTGGTCTATAAAATGTCCTGTACAGCCACAACATAACTTCCCAACTCCAATACTCAGTCAGAGGATTGCGAAAGCTTTCAAAACCCACACAAAACAAACAGTAAAGAATGGAGGGATAAACCGAATTTTTGAGAGTCAGCTTGAAAGCATCAATGAGAAATCGGTGGACTGCGTTTATTGGAACAATTCTTCCGTCGCGTCCGGCTCCGAGCTTACTTTCACAATCAGGACTCCCGCCCACCTTCCGAGGACCCCTTCGCCCACCTCCAACGCACTGCATCCACCTGGACACCCCGCGCTGGCCTATTACCTGCCCTCGACCTCTTCATTTCCAACTGCCGCCGGGACATTAACCGCCTCAACCTGTCGTCCCCCCTCCCCCACTCCAACCTCTCACCCTCACAACGCGCAGCCCTCCAATCCCTCTGCTCCAATCCCAACCTCACCATTAAGCCAGCGGATTAAGGGGGCGCATTGGTCGTCTGGTACACTGACCTCTACGCCGCTGAAGCCAAACGCTAACTCGAGGACACCTCTTCCGACTGCTCCCTCGACCATGACCCCACCCCCCATCACCAAACCATCATCTCCCAGACCATACAGAACCTCATCACCTCAGGAGATCTCCCACCCACAGCTTCCAACCTCAGTCCGGGAACCCCGCACTGCCCGGTTCTACCTGCTTCCCAAGATCCACAAGCCTGACCACCCTGGCCGACCCATTGTCTCAGCATGCTCCTGCCCCACTGAACTCATCTCTACCTACCTTGACACTCTCCTAACCCCCCTAGTCCAGGAAATCCCCACATACGTTCGAGACACCACCCACGCCCTCCACCTCCTCCAAGACTCCCGTTTCCCCGGCCCCCAACGCCTTATGTTCACCATGGATATCCCATCCCTCTACACCTCCAGTCGACATGACCAGGGCCTCCAAGCCCTCCGTTTTTTCCTCTCCAGACGTCCCCAACAGTACCCTTCCACTGACACTCTCCTTCGTTTGGCCGAACTGGTCCTCACCCTTAACAATTTCTCCTTTGATTCCTCCCACTTCCTCCAGACCAAAGGCGTAGCCATGGACACACGTATGGGCCCCAGCTATGCCTGTCCCTTTGTTGGCTATGTAGAACAGTTGATCTTCCGTAATTACACCGGCACCACTCCCCACCTCTTCCTCCGCTACATTGATGACTGCATTGGCGCCACCTCGTGCTCCCGCGAGGAGGTTGAGCAATTCATCAACTTCACCAACACATTCCACCCTGACCTTAAATTTACCTGGACTATCTCTGACACCTCGCTCCCCTTCCTGGACCTCTCCATCTATATTAGTGACGACCGACTTGAGACTGACATTTTTTACAAACCCACCGACTCCCAACGCTACCTGGATTACACCTCTTCACACCCTATCTCTTGCAAAAATGCCATCCCGTATTCCCAATTTCTCCACCTCCGCCGTATCTGCTCCCAGGAGGACCAGTTCCACCATAGAACACACCAGATGGCCTCCTTCTTTAGAGACCGCAATTTCCCTTCCCACGTGGTTAAAGATGCCCTCCAAAGCATCTCATCCACATCCCGCACCTCCGCCCTCAGATCCCACCCCTCCAACCGTAACAAGGACAGAACGCCCCTGGTGCTCACCTTCCACCCTACAAACCTTCGCATCAACCAAATCATCCGCCGACAATTCCGCCACCTCCAAAAAGACCCCACCACCAGGGATATATTTCCTTCCCCACCCCTTTCCGCCTTCCGCAAAGACCGTTCCCTCCGTGACTACCTGGTCAGGTCCACACACCCCTACAACCCACCCTCCCATTCTGGCACTTTCCCTGCCACTGCAGGAACTGTAAAACCTGTGCCCACACCTCCTCCTTCACCTCTATCCAAGGCCCTAATGGAGCCTTCCACATCCATCAAAGTTTCACCTGCACATCCACTAATATCATTTATTGTATCCGTTGCTCCCGGTGTGGTCTCCTCTACATTGGGGAGACTGGGCGCCTCCTAGCAGAGCGCTTTAGGGAACATCTCCGAGACACCCGCACCAATCAACCAAACCGCCCCGTGGCCCAACATTTCAACTCCCCCTCCCACTCTGCCGAGGACATGGAGGTCCTGGGCCTCCTTCACTGCCGCTCCCTCACCACCAGACACCTGGAGGAAGAACGCCTCATCTTCCGCCTCGGAACACTTCAACCCCAGGGCATCAATGTGGACTTCAACAGCTTCCTCATTTCTCCTTCCCCCACCTCATCCGAGTTTCAAACTTCCAGCTCAGTAACTCTCTCCTTGACTTGTCTGGACTTGTCCGACCTGCCGATCTTCTTTTCCACCTATCCACTCCACCCTCTCCTCCCTGACCTTTATCCCCTCCCCGACTCATCCATTGTACTCTATACTACTTTCTCCCCAACCCCGCCCTCCTCTAGCTTATATCTCCACGCTTCAGGCTCAGTGCCTTTATTCCTGATGAAGGGCTTTTGCCCGAAATGTCGATTTCGTTGCTCGTTGGATGTTGCCTGAACTGCTGTGCTCTTTCAGCACCACTAATCCAGTAATGCGTTTATCGGGTAGCCGTTCTCCTTAAATACACGATATACGTATTTCTCTTGTGCTCTTCGTAGTTTCTTTGTGCTGCAGTGTTCAATGGCTCGTTGAAATACTGTCCCGATGAAGCTTCGTTTGTGGGTGTTGGGATGATTGCTTCTGTGGTTAAGTACTTGGTTTGTATGTGTTGTTTTTCTGTAGATGCCAGTTTGAAGTTCCCCATTGACTGTTCGCTCTACTTTGACATCTAGGAATGGCACTTTGTTGTTGTTCTCCTCCTCTTAAAACCAGGATCCCCCCCTTAGACCATCGTCTCACGACTTGGAACACCATTATACAGACTTCTCAAAGGCCTCCACTGAGGACTAAAACACCAAGTCGAAGATTCACTCCACTCCATTTACCCCATCCAAGAATTCCTGAACACCAAAGACATTAAGATAGAAGAGGATGGAATAATGTTGTCCTTTGACAGAACAGCCCTGTTCACATCCATTAACATCAACGTGGCCAAAGAAAACTGAAGACACTGCTCGAAGAACCAAAGACACAAACACAGCACCAACTTCATCAGCAAAGATAAAACTGTCAACCTCGTGGAGCTGTGCTTTACCATCCACTTCATATTCTGTAACAAGCCCTACAAGCAAATCAACGAAATACCCATGATACCACCAGCAGCATCAGGATTCCTAGCAGAAGCAATAATGCAGAGACTCGAACAAATAGCCCTTCCAATGATCCAACCCAAACTTCGAGTCTGGCACAGCGATGACACTTTTGTCATCAAAAAATGAAACGAATTAGAGGAAACCTACAACACCATCAACAATGTCCTTTCTGGCATAAAATTCACAAAAGAGGAGAACAACAACAAAGTGCCATTTCTCGATGTCACAGTAGAGCGAACAGTCAATGGTAATTTCAAAACAGCGTCTTCAGGAAAACAACACACGCGAACCAAGACCTTAGCTGCAGAAGCAAACATCCCTACACATACAAATAAATCTGCATCAGGACACTATTTCAACGAGCCAGTACACACTGCAGCACCCAGGAAGTACGAAGATCAATAAAAAAACTGTACAGAGCATTTAAGAAGAAAGGGTAGAAAATAAACCCCCTGAAAATAGCTTCCCTGACCGGGAATCGAACCGGGCCGCGGCGGTGAGAGCGCCGAATCCTAACCACTAGACCACCAGGGAGTTGCAGACATAGCTTGATAGCTCTCCTGAAAGTTTCTTCCCTGCCCAGAAATCGAATCCAGGCCGTGGTTGGTCGAAGGCTTTCACCTGTGAATCCAACAATGTCATTTCTTGTATCCGTTGCTCCCGATGCGGTCTCCTCTACATTGGGGAGACTGGAGCCTCCTCGCAGAGTCAAGTCACAGCGCTTGAGGGAAAATCTCCAGGACACCTGCACCAATCAACCCCATCGCCCTCTGGCCCAACATTTTAAACCCCCTCCCACTCTGCCGAGGGCATGCAGGTCCTGGGCCTCCTCCATCGCCGCTCCCTCCCCACCCGACGCCTGGAGGATGAACGTCTCATCTTCCGCTTGGGGTAAATTCAACCCCAGGCCATCAATGTGGACTTCATCAGTTTCCTCATTTCCCCTCCCCCCACCTTACCTCAATTCCAACCTTCCAGCTCAGAGCTGACCTCATGACCTGTCCTACCTGCCAATCTCCCTTCCCACCTGTCCGCTCCACCCTCCTCTCTGATCTGTCACCTTCATCCCCACCCCCATTCACCTATTGTACTTTTTGCTACCTTCGGCCCAGCACACCCCACCCCCAATTTATCGCTCCACCCTGGAGGGGTTCTGCCTCTATTCTTGATGAAGGGCTTTTGCCCGAAACGTCGATTTTCCTGCTCCTCGGAATCTGTCTGAACTGCTGTGCTTTTCCAGCACCACTCTGATCTAAACTCTGGTTTCCAGCATCTGCACTCCGCACTTTTGCCTACCCAATAAACCCAGTGTGCCAATTTCACATTAACAAACTGACACAAGCAGACACAAGGTCTGCAGAAACCCTAGCCACATTACTTTACATTACAGATATCTGGGAAATGATGTTCAGACAACTCAACCCTCTCAGCATCATGGTAGCCCACAAATTTACCAACACACTTAAACAGGGGCTAATGAACATGACATACCCGATACAAACAACCAGAAAAGTTTGTTATTTACAAAATACCATACAAGGAAATATATACATGAACTCTGCCACAGAGGTCTCTGTGGCACGAAATGGTGGGATGAGATAAGGAAGATTTCTTTCAGCCAAAACGAATCGGCACTGACTGGACAGCCATTTAAAATCAACGCTGTCAGCCCAGGATGGAAGGCCCGAAGGAATGAACAGTTTTCTTATTTCCTGAAGACTTACAAAGCTGAGACTGGGTGTTGGAGTTTGTTCCCTTTCCACTCCCAAGAGCCGCAGTGGTTGGGGCGGTGTGTTGGGAAAGTGAAATGTGCCCTTGAGCAGTGTGTGGGGTCTTTCAGCTTCCGCTCCTCCGACAACGCTGTGACTTAACTCTGATGTTCACAGGGACATTTACTGACACGAGACAGTGAAAAGATTCTCATTCCTGCAGATTAGGAATTGTACCCATACGCCGGTTTCATGACAATGAGAAAGATTAATTGGGATGTGTGAAGAAGCTGTGAGCTGCAGTTGAAACAAGTAGTTGGAGTCAGATACGTCATCCATTGCCCCCATGGTCCTGAGAGGACCTAACGCCACCACGCTCTGACGTTAACACGGACATGCGCAGCAATGGGAACATTCACAAGGTGAACAACCAAAGATAATCACCGTCACTGATTCCCTTCCACAGGCCCAACTTTGTGAAGCAGTATCTTTCACTGGCAAAGGAAACACCCTTGTCCTCAGGTGCCTGCTTCATTTCGATCACGATTTCACGCCCCTCACTGTTCTAGTCTTTTTTTTCCAAGCACTTGGCTCATAGCCTCAAAAGAAGCTCTGCGGGTGTTTGCTTGTTCCACCCTGACAGACAGTGGGTTGCAGATTCTCACCGTTACCAATGTGAATGAAATATTTCCCAACTCTACTGATTTGAGTCTTAAATAAGAAACCGGGGAAGAGTCTATCTTTCTTTTTGACGACATTTCTCAACTGTAGTCGGGACGGTTCACACCTGCGTGGGGAAACAGCAATGGATTTCATGTCCATCGCATTAACCACTCGACCCACCAATACAGAACCAGACTGACAGCTTCATTTCCCAGTTCTCTCTGCTTGTGGAGCTTAGAAAGAGTAAATCACTGCTGAGTTTGTTTGAATCCAAACACTTCACAGGTTTCGATAGGTTTAAATATTTGCACATGGCGAGTCTGTGTGTTTCATCCCGAAAGATGATATGGACTTTCAGTTCAAACAAAAACTGAAATTGCAGGAGCAACTCAGCAGGTCAGGCAGCATCTGTGGAAAGAGAAGAAGAGACAACATTTCACAACTTCTTCTGAACTTTGCCTTCTCCCATAGATACTACCAAACCTGCTGAGTTTCTCCAGCAGGTTCTCTTTCTTTCTCTTTCAGTATCCGCAGTCCTTGACGTTGGACATTGAATCAGTTCAGAAATCCCTTTGTGTTTCCTCAGTGGAGACGATTTCCGTTTGGGAAACATTTTCCTGACCCCATTAAATACCCGCTAATTTGCAGCTAAGAAAGCGGTAGGAATGAAATCACCTTGGGTGGTTTCAAAACACCAACCTTGCATTTAATAGCCAAGCGCGCTGAAAAAATGCGCCACAACAACAGGCATTTGGGTGGCGTCCACAATCTCTTCGAGGAAGCTCGTACTGAATTAATGCATAATTCAGTTTGCCCCAAATCAGTTTTATTTTTCCATAATAAAGCCTGGGACATACATTGTGGAGACATAGGGACAGTCTGATCCCACCCTCTGCAGGCACATCCATGTCACTAGGAACTAGCTCTCCGACACTGGGGACAGCGCCTTCGACCCTTTCAGTGTTTTACCTGTTCCCGAGCTTTCTGATTGGCCCGGAGCCGAGAAGAGGTTTGAATGCCTGATGTGCAGGAGCTGTAATTTCACTCAGAATCACAAAATTTCAAAACTTTCAACGTTCAAACTTTAACAACGTCCTCATTGAAATAATTTGTGAAAATCTGGAAGAAATGCTTCCAAACTTACCTGGTTCATTTCGATTTGGAGGATCTTGATTTTAAATTAGAACGAGGCTGTTGAATGTGGAGATGGGGTCCCCACGTTAACTGAAAGTGATTGGCCAATGCTTCCCGATGCAGGGCTGCCTGACTCAACGGGCGGTCTCTTTCCGAAACTGTTCCTGGCGCTTCCGGCCGCACCGTGAATTCATAAGGCATGCCCTCGGCGATGGCCTGCAGCTGTTGGGACTCAATAATGATGCTGGCCCCGGAACATGAACACAAACCAGTTCATGGGTCACGTGGTACTGAATCATTCAACGGAACGTTCTCCAAACTTCAGGGATTTATATGTGGGAGGAATAAATGGGCAGGTGTTACACCTCGGTTCCACTCTTTCTTCACTTTCATCATCTCCCATAGTCCCAATAGTCCCAAGATTCCATTTCCCATTGTCCCAAGGTACTTTCCCCTGTTACCGCCAAATGTGTAACCTGCTCCCTCTTGAATAACCAAGAGCTCCTGCCAGGTGAAGCAGCACTTTACCTGCACTTTTGCCACAACCTAGTCTACTGCATTCGCTGCTCACACAGTGTCGTTTCCCTAATGTAGCATGAAGCATAAACTGGGTGACACTTTGCAGAACATTTCGGTTCTGTCCGCAAAAAAGGCCCTGACCTTCCAGATGCCTGCCAGTTTAACACATCACCCTGTTCCCTGACCAACACCTCTGTCTCAGGTTTGCAGAAGTGTTCCAGTTTCAGATGGAAGAGCAACACCTCATTTTCCACTTGGAGCCCTTCCAGCCCTCCGGTCTTCAATATCGAGTTCCATAACTTTAGGGCCTGAACTCCCCCATGTCCTTGACTCCTACCACACACACACAAACACACGACTCCGTGTTATCTCATAGTCTGCTGTGACACACTACTTATTGTTAGCTACTAACAGTCTCCATTAACAGTTGTTCACCCTCCCACGCAGATCGTTATTCACTACGATGTCCTTCCTATTGGTCTCTCTCTGAGCTGGCGGCAAACAGAGCAATGTACATTGGAGACTCTGAGGTAGCTGAAACTTGCTCAGTGTGAAATACATCCCGCATTGCTTCAAGAATTGCAAGCAACAAAGAGTTTCCAGAACATTTGCTTGTCATTCTGTCCCCGGAGCACTGATGTTTGTCTCATCCCCAGGAACTGGGCGATCTCCACTGGCGGATAATTAAACCATTTTGTTTCTACTTGCACGTTGTTGTGGAGGGAGGGCAGAGTCCATTCGCTCTTCTGCTGTCTCTCTCTCTCGCTGAAAGCCTTGGGGTGAGAGGTGTCAGTTACGTTAATACGGGGATTATGAACAGCTTTGATTGTGAACTTGCTCCAAAGTTTTCGGAGAGATAGAAAGATGCTGTGCTGGCGAGAGAGAATGTTTTCTCAGCTGGGTTACGGTCCCAACACGCACCCGTTGTGCCATTCTCCTGCATTGGACGGCAGCTTTTCCAGATCAGTCTTCAGCTTTTCATCTGGCGTGTGGCATGCACGTTTGAGAATGACGTCAGAAGAGGTTCCCTAATGTCGTGTCATATGCTGTTGTGGAGACATATCGCCGATGTTGAAAAATAAACTGTCTAAATTCCCACATTCTGTTTTTCGATCTATGATTTCACTCAGAATCAAAAATGTTCAAAACTTGCAAAGTTCAAACGTTAACAAAGTGCTCATAGGAACAATTAGCGAACATCGAGAAGAAATTCTTCCAAACTTACCTGGGGAATTCCTCTTTGAGGGGTCTTGAACTTTAAGTGGAAGGAAGGGAAGTTTGCCTCGAGGCTGTTTAATGTGGAGATGTGTTCTCCATGTAAACTGGTCGTAGTTGACCATCCCAGTGCTTCCCGATGCACGGCTGTCTGGCCCACAGCGAGGTTTGCTCGTCGCAACTGGAGTGAGTCCAGAGAGGGAGCAGATTCTGCAAAGGTGGTCAAATACTTTTTTCTCTCTTATCGGTATTTCCCTTGTGTATTCCCTCAGTTTGTCATGTATGCAGTTTGCACCCTGGAAAATGATTGTTTCTTTCCTCATGTTCATAATTAAAAGTGTAGTTTCTCATGGGACTGAGCCACATTGAAAGGATTGTCATGTTGATATATATATAGACACACATCTAGGTTAAATTAGATTCTCTACAGTGTGGAAACAGGTCCTTCGGCCCAACTCGTCCACGCCAAACCTGCGAAGGGTAACCCACCATTTCTTTCTGACTATAGCACCTAACACGATGGGCAATTTAGCATGGCCAATTCACCTGACATGTGGGAGGTAACCGGAGCACCCGGAAGAAACCCACGCAGACACAAGGAGAATGTTCAAACTCCTCACAGACAGTTGTCAGAGGCTGGAGCCCAACCTGTGACCTCGGGGCAGCGAGGCAGCAGCGCTAACCACTAAACCACCGTGCTGCCTCAAACGCATTGCTTCATATGGTGTATCTCTGATATTGTTGGCTGTTGTAAAAGTTTCTTTGCAATTATTATTCACGTTCTAATGTAGTAATGGAGTTACGTCCTTGTTCATCATTTTGATTTAATCTGAGGACAGGAAGTAATTTAGCAAGTTTACTGGCTTTCTTTTCTCAAGCAGCCTTGACATTTCATTTTCATATCCTTGATTCAGTTCCATTTCCAGCAACTCCTGTAGGCAGTTTATTCCATTTTATGAAGTTTCCCTCTTAACACACCTAAGCTTATTTTAATCCATGAGGGTTTTAAGATTTCTGTGTGCCGGGTAATATGTGATCAGCAGGCATCTGGCAATTTACAGGAATTGCCACCTTTGTTATGTTCATTTAACTGTGCTGACAGTGATCACATTTTTTGTGATTTATTTTGCAGGAAGATGTGCAAAAAGAAATCTGTAAGCAAATGATCCATCAACTTCTGACAGAGCGACTCGATTCATTGGGACTTGAATATCAGCAGCCATTCCAATCGAGAAGAAATGTTTGCTTTTGTTTGCTTGAGAGACTTTGGACCCTGGTGTGGCAGGAAGAATACTGAGACACCGAGTGAGGGAGATTCAGTGTGCTGACTGTGAAAAGTGCTTCAAACCATTTACTCAGCTTGGGGAATTAAAATCACACCCCTCCCGGTGGGAAAGACGATATCCCGCTCTGATTTTAATTTCAAACCCAGAGCAACACAAGGAAAGATGCACCCAATGTGGAAACCGTGGAAATGTGGGGACTGTGGGAAAGGATTCCCTTCCCCATCCGTGCTGGAAACCAACAGACGCATTCACAACGGGGTGAGGCCGTTCTCCTCCTCAGTGTGCAGGAAGGGGTTCAGACAGAGAGAAGCCATTCACGTGCACCATGTGCAGGGGAGAATTCACTCAGTCAGCTGCACTGCTGACCCACCAGTGGGTCCACACGAGAGAGAGGCCATTCACCTGCTGTAATTTGCAAAAGGGCTTCCCCTGCTCCTCCCACCTGAGGAGGCACCATCGAGTTCACGTGACAGCTCAAGGGGTTTGAAGGAGCGATGGCCAAGTGCTCTGATCAACCCAGCAATGGGGCGTCCCAGGTTCGAATCCCTCTGTGGTAGATTGCAGAATTGGAGTTCGGTCAGTAATCTGGACTTCATAATCTAAGGATGAAACCACTTTTAGGAGGAAAAACACCATCTGATTCGCTCATGTCCTTTTTAGTGAAGGAAACTTCCATTGCGGGAAAGGGTTCACTCAGTCATCCCAGCTGCATGTTTTACCGGGCTGTACCAGGGATCCAATTACAAAGGACAACTCAGCTGACCAACAAAGGAAGTGGGGTGGGGGGACTGGGTGCACTTTGACCTGGAGGTGTTTTCTTCAAAAACTACTTTTTGTATGCCTTTTTCCTGGGGAAATATGAAGCTGTAACAAAATAGGGTCGTAGTAAAGGTTACCTGAACTTACCGCCCGGCTTAGACTCTGTGAGATCCAACAGGTTTTTGTTTTAAAGCTGCTCATTTCTTTCAGCCTCCAGCACTAATGTCATGTCTCAGAAGGACCAGTGAATGAGTAGCTAATATTGTGACAAATTGTATACTTTTTCAGGACTTCTGGTTCATTGTTTCATTGGAATTGCAAAGTTTACTGGCAACAGTGGGAGGTGTGGGTTGTATTCACTGGAAACAAAGTTTTAAAATCTCACAAACACCAGGGTATATTCTAACAGGCTTACTTGGAAGCACTAGGTTTCGAAGTGCTGCTCCTTCTTCAGGTAGCTGTGGTGTAGAATCACAAGACACAGAATATATCGCAAAAACATTATAGCGTCATTCAACATCAGTGACTTATTGAAGAAACCTAGATTGTTGTTAAATCTTTCATCTTTTAAAATGGGCTGCAGATTTCGGTTCATTAATATGTACATTACAGAACTTCTTTTAAGTCACGTTCTCCAGGAAACTTGATGTTTTATAAAAAGGAGGTAACACCTCACATCAAACAACGCATGAAAGCTGTGAGGTGAGATTCTGTCTGTATCCCAATCTTGAGTCAGACTGGTTCTATTTCCAAATATATAATCCTGGAAATGCAAATTCACCCCAAATGTGCGAGTGCATGCATGAGAGAGAGAGTGTGTGTATGTGCGTGTGCATGCTGGGTAAAGTGTGTGTGTGATGGAGTGTAATCATGTGCGAAGATGTATGTGTGTGAGTGAGTGGGGGGCGTATTAGTGTGTGTTTGAGAGGGAGCATGTCTATCGGAAAGGCTCTGCACGAGCGTGTGAGTGTGTAAGAGTGTGTGTGAGAGTGAGAGAGTGAGAGATAGAGAGAGAGAGCGTAACAGTGAAGTAGGGTTACCTGTCATGTGACATGAACCCAATGTCGCGATTGAGGCCATCCTCCTGGTTTCCGAACTTGGCTATCAGCCTTTGCTGGGCCACTAAAAATGATTAAGCAGTTACACAACACACGTTGGAGAGGGCAGGGTGGGACTTGTCTTTCGATTTGCAGAAGGTGGGACGTTCTGGGTGCTGGAAACGAAGGAATACACATACTGGAGGACCTTCGGCACAGAGAGATGGAGCTGGAAGCCAGGCTGCAGACACGTTGGGGGATTCACTGTGGAAACAGGCCGTTTGGCCCACCAAGTCCACACTGACCCTCCGAAGAACATACCCCCACCCCCCAAGCCACCCGATAACCCGACAGCTAATCCCTGAATTTAGAACGCCCAATCCACTCTAGCCTGCACATCTTTGGAACATGGGAGAAAACCCGAGCACCCAGAGGAAACCGATGTGGACAGGGGGTGCGGGAGAGGGAGGAAAGTGCAAAATCCACACAGTCACTGTGATGGTGGGACTGAACCCAGGTCCCTGGCGCTGCGAGGAATCCCCTCTCCAGCTCTCGGCAATCGATTGGCTTCTCCCCAATCCTGGTGACACTCCAATCAGTTTGAGGAATTCAATTTGCTTCCACAGAGTTTCCACGGGGCAGGGGTCGTTGTTACTCGGCAGATTCAACGATCCAATGAAGGGCTCGTCTATAGCGAGAACACTGGTCCACATTTCCCTGAAAAGCCAAAGTTGTCTCCGCAATTAGAACCCTTGAGCACTCCCACGCAGGCTGCGTGTATTCACGGGGATTCTCAATGCATGTTGATATTTGAAATCATTTCCTGCAGACAAATATTTCCCCTCCTGGATTCAAACACTGTTGATATTCAGGCCCTGACTAAATTTCTTGTCCATGCCTGAAAAGCAAATCCTCCTCTGCTAATAACTTGAGAAAACAGATCACTGCTGTCAGTGAAGGGCAGAAAATAGGATGAGAGAATTTTAGTTTGCACAGAACAGCCTTCTCTTTGTTCTACCCGAAATCTCTGTCTCTCAATTCCTAAACCTTTCAATGTATTCAAAACCAAATTCATCCTTCCATCCTCCTGCCTTTGCCCAGCTCCCCTCTCCTGAAAGTGCTGACCCTCTGTTCAGTTTCTCAGCCACATCTCGCCATCATTAGTATAGAGCCCATATCTTTATTTAGTTTTTAAAACAGAAAGGCAGTGGTTTGCTGATGCCAGGATGTGAGGGTGACTGCACTCACACAGTGTTCCAGACTCGTCTCTCGTGTCATTCAGGAAAGTCTGCACTGCACATGTGCAGAGAAGGGGATGCTGGGAGTGGGTGGGATGCATTCTCACCTCCCCATCCAATCATCCCCATAGCGTCCCCTGTCCATTCCCTCACCGCCACCCATAGCATCCCCTGTCCATTCTCTCTCTCTTCCCTAACCTACCAGTCCCTTCCCACTCTCTCCCACACATGCCACTATCCCCACCCCGTCCATTCTATCTCTGCACCCTCTGCCCTCTGTCCAGTCCCTCATCCACCCTCTGTCCCCATCCATTCCCTTTATCGCTCCACCCTCTGCCTTCCCCAATCCAGTCCCTTCCCTTACACTCATTTTCTCTCACCTCCCACACGCTGCCCTCATCCATTCCTTCTCTCCCCCACCTTCTCCTGCCATTCATTGTTGCTCTCTTTCTCCATCCTCTACCCCGTCCATTCTCAGCTCAACCTTTGCCCCGTCCATTCTGTCCCCACCCACTGCTCCCCGTCCAATCTCTCCCCACACATTGACCCCATCCATTCTCTCCCCACCTACTGCCCCGTCCATTCTCTCCCTACCCACTTTCCCCGTCCATTCTCTCCCCACCCACTATCCCCGTCCATTCTCTCCCCACCCATTGACCCCTGTCCATTCTCTCTCCACCCACTGCCCCGTGTCCATTCTGTCCTGATCTACTGCTCCCCGTCCAATCTCACCCCATCCACTCCCCGATGAATTCTCTCCCCACCCATTGCCCCCGTCCATTCTCTCCCCACCACAGGCCCCAGTCCATTCTCTCCCCACCCACTGCCCCGTCCATTCTCTCTCCCCACACTCTGCAACCAATTTCTTTCACTTCACACTTTTCAACTCCGCAATCTCTCTCTCCTCCACAATCCTCTTCACCACATTCTCTCTGTCTGCTCCCACCCTGTGTCCCCCCATGCATTCTCTACCCCCGATTGTCTGCTCTCCTAACCATTTTCTCTCTTTCTCTTCCCCCAGGCTCTGCTCCCCCGGTCAAATCTCACTCTGAGTACCCTCCCCCCGTCCTTTCTCGTGCCTCGAGCCCTCTTTGATCTCTGTATTAAACCTTTCTAATGATAGAGAGAGAATGGATGGTGATGGCGACATGCAGTGGGGGTGGGGAAGGGAAGCGTGAGAAATGGCTGACCTTTAACATTGAGAATAGCAAAAATGATGTTTTCAGAAACATCAGTAATGTCTGAAAGCACATTGAAATGTTTAAAAAAAATTTCTGCAGACATCTTTCTGAAACTTGCATTGAAATCTGCGCAATTAGGCCACAATTGAGGACAGCCGGTAAACTTGGAATGGCCTATTCCTAGTCTCGTGAAATTGGTTCAGAATATGTAGAAATACAGTCATAGTGTTGCAGAGAACAGAAACAAACCTTTCGGTCCACGCCGACAACATTTCCTACATTACCCTCGTGATCCATTTGTCAGCATTTGGCCCATATCTCTCTCAGCCCTTCCTATTCATACCTCCATCCAGATCCCTTTTAAATGTTGTAATTCTACCAGCCTCGACCACTGCCTCTGGCAGCTTATTCCAAACGCATGCCACGCTCTGCGTGAAAATGTTACCCGTTCGGTCCCTTTTAAACCTTTTCCTTCTCAGCCTAAACACCTCTAGTTTTGGACTTCCTCCACCCTGGGGAATAGATATACAAAAGTTGAGCTGCCAGACAAAATCATAGAGTCACAGAGATGTCCAGCATGGAAACAGACCCTTTAGTCCAACCCATCCATGCCGACCAGATATCACAACCCAATCTAGTCCCACCTGCCAGCACCCAGCCCATATCATTCCAAACCCTTCCTATTCATATAGCCATCCAAAAACCTCTTAAATGTGGCAATTGTACCAGCCTCCACCGTTTCCTCTGGCAGCTCATTCCATACACGTACCACCCTCTGCGTGATTCAGTTGCTCCTTCGGTCTCATTTCTATCTTTCCCCTCTCACCCTAAACCTATGCCCTCCAGTTCTGGACTCCCCGATCCCAGAGACAAACCTTTGCCTATTTATTCTATCCATGCCCCTCATAATTTTGTCAACCTCTATAAGGTCACCCCTCAGCCTCTGATGCGCCAGGGAAAACAGGCCCAGCCTGTTCAGCCTCTCCCTCTAGCTCAGATCCTCCAACCCTAGCAACATCCTCGTAAATCTTTTCTGAACCTTTTCAACTTTCACAACATCTTTCCGATAGGAAGGAGACCAGAATTGCACTCAATATTCCAACCGTGGCCTAACCAATGTCCTGTACAGCCGCAACATGACCGCCCAAATGCTGTACTCAATACACTGACCAATAAAGGAAAGCATACCAAACGCCTTCTTCACTATCCTATCTACCTGCACTCCAAGGTCGCTTTGTTCAGCAACACTCCCTCGGACCTTATGATTAATTGTATAAGTCCTGCTAAGATTTGCTTTCCAAAAATGCAGCACCTCACATTTATCTGAATTAAACTCCATCTGCCACTTCTCAGCTCCTTGGCCCATCTGGTCCAGATCCTGTTGTAATCTGAGGTAACCCTCTTTGCTGTCCACTACACCTCCAATTTTGGTGTCATCTGAAAACTTACTAACTGTACCTTTTATGCTCGCATCCAAATCATTTATATAAATGACAAAAGGTAGAGGGCCTAGCACTGATCCTTGTGGCACTTCACTGGTCACAGGCCTCCAGCCGGAAAAACAGCCCTCCACCACCACCCTCTGCCTTCTACCTTTGAGCCAGTTCTGTATCCAAATGGCTAGTTCTCCCTGAGATCTACCCTTGCTAATCAATCTCCCATGGGGAACCTTGTCGAATGCCTTACTGAAGTCCATATAGATCACATCTACTGCTCTGCCCTCATCAATCTTCTTTGTTACTTCTTCAAAAAACTCAATCAGATTTCTGAGGCATGAATTCCTATGCACAAAGCCATGTTGACTATCCCGAATCAGTCCTTGCCTTTGCAAATACATGTACATCCTGCCCCTCAGGATTCCCTACAACAACTTGGCCACCACCGTGGTCAGGCTCAACGGTCTATAGTTCCCTGGACTGTCTTTACCACCCTTCTTAAACAGTGGTACCACATTTGCCAACCTCCAGTCTTCTGGCACCTCACCTGTGACTATCGATGATACAAATAACTCAGCAAGAGGCCCAGCAATCACTTCTCCAGCTTCCCACAGAGTTCTTGGTTACACCTGATCAGGTCCTGGGGATGTATCCATCTTTAACCGTTTCAAGACATCCAGCACTTCTTCCTCTGTAATCTGGACATTTTGCAAAATGTCACCATCTATTTCCCTTCAGCCTATATCTTCGATATCCTTTTCCACAGTAAATGTTGATGCAAAATATGCATTTAGCATCTCCCCCATTTTCTGTGTCTCCACACAAAGGCCGCCTTTCTGATCTTTGAGGGGCCCTATTCTCTGAGGAGAAAGTGAGAACTGCAGATGCTGGAGAACAGAGTCGAGAGTGTGGTGTTGAAAAAGCACAGCAGGTCAGACAGCATCCAAGGAGCAGGAGAATCAGACATAAGCCTTTCACCTTGCCCTCTCCAGTGTGTGTTGTGTCACTGCTTAACTGCTTAATCATTTGTAGTGGCCGAGCAGAGGCTGATAACAAGGTTGGAACACACGAGAATGACCTCAGCTGAAACCTTGGATTCATGTCTCACTACAGGAGACCCAACTACACAATACATATAAACCCTATATCTCTCTCTGTCTCTCTCTGTCTCTCTCTCTCTCACACACACACACACACACACACACACACACACACACACACACACGTACTCACAGGGTCGTGCAGACCCTCTCTGATCGACAGGCTCTCTCTCAGAAACACATTGATAAACCCCTCGCACTCACATCCATGCACACACCTTCTCACACAATTATACACCATCACACACACACTTTGCCCAGCATGCACACACACACACAGACGTTCTGTCTCATGAATGCACTCACACATAGAAGTCTGTGGGGTGAATTGCATTTGCAGGATTATATGTTTGGAAATAGAAAAAGTCTGACTCAAGACTGGGATACAGACAGACTCTAACCTCACAGCTCTCATGCGTTATCTGAACTCAGGTGTCACCTCCCTTTGTAAAACATTAAGTTAACTGGAGAATGTTCCTTAAAAGAAGTTCTGGCATTTACAGATTAACGAACCGAAATCTGCAACCCAAGGTAAAAGATGAAAGACTTAACAGATTTCTTCAATGTGTAATTTATGTTGCATGACACTATAATCTTTTGCTATATATTCTGTGTCTTACCATTCTACTCAACAGCTACCTGATGAAGGGACAGCGCTCCAAAACCTAGTGCTTCCAAATAAACCTGTTGGACTATACCCTGGTGTTTGTGTCATTTTAAAACTTTGTTTCAAGTGAATACAGCCCACACCTCCCACTGTTGTCAGTAAACTTTGCAATGCCAATGAAACAATAAACCTGCAGTCCTAAAAAATTTACAATTTCGAACAATACCATCTACTCATTCACTGTTCCTTCTGAGTCACGACATTGGAAACTCGGTGCTGGTGGCTGAAAGAAATGAGAAGCTGTTGGATCTCCCAGCTTTCAATGAGAGTTTAAGCCTGACGGTAAGTTCAGGAAACCTTTACTGCGACCCAACTTTGTTGCAGCTTCAGATCTCCACATCACAAGGCGTACGAATAGTAGCTTTTCTTAAAAAAAAAGCCCCTCAAGCTCAAAGTGCACACACTCACCCCCACTCCTCCCACCACACTTTCTTTATTATTGGTCAGTTAAGTTGTCCCTTTGTAACTGGATCCTTCGTCCATCCGGGTAAAGCATGCAGCTGGGACGACTGAGTGAATCCTTTCCAGCAACGGCAGTTTCCATCACTGAAAAGGGCATGAGTGAATCAGGTGGGTTTTTGTCCTCTTAAAACAGTTTCATCCTTAGATTCTGAAGTCCAGATTACTGACCGAATCCCAATTCTGCCATCTGCCGCGACGGGATTCGAACCTGGGAGTCCACAGAGCTAGGTTGTTAGCGGCGCTCGGCCATCGCTCCTTCCATCCCCCCTGCGATGGCATGTGAACGCGCTGGTGCCTCCACAGGTGGGAGGAGCAGGTGAAGTCCTTCCGGCACTGACAGCAGGTGAACGGCCTCTCTCCGGTCTGGGCCCACTGGTGGGTCAGCGGTGCAGCTGACTGAGTGAACCCCCTTCCGTACATGGGGCACGTGAATGGCTTCTCTCACTTGTGGATCCACTCGTGCGTCTCCAGATGGCTGATCCGACTGAAGCCCTTCCTGCACACCGAGCAGGTGAATGGCCTCTCCCCGCTGTGAATACGTCTGTGGGTTTCCAACACGGATGGGAAAGCGAATCCTTTCCCTCAGTCCCCATATTTCCACAGTTTCCCCATTGGGGGAGCTTTCCATGTGTTGGTCTGGGTTTGAAATTACAATCCGAACGGGTACATAGTCTATCCCCACCGTGAGGGGTGAGACATGAATTCTCCCAAGCTGAGTAAATGGTGTGAAGCACTTTTCACAGTCAGCGCACTGAATCTCCCTCACTCGGTGTCTCAGTATTCTTCCTGTCTCACCAGTGTCCAAAATCTCTCAAGCAAACAAAAGCAACCATGTCTTCTTGATTGGAATGGCTGCTGATATTCAAGTCCCAATGAATCAAGTGGCTCTGTCAGAAGTTGATGTATCATTTGTTTTCAGATTTCTTTCCGCACGTCTTCCTGCAAAAAAAGTCACAAAATAAGTGATCATTGTCAGTACACTGAAATGAACATAACATAGGTGGCAGTTCCTGTAGTGTGCCAGATGCCTGCTGATCACATAATACCTAGCACACAGAAACCTGAAATCCCTCATGCAGCCAGATTGGCTGAGGTGTGTTTAGAGGAAAACTTCATTCAAATCTAATCTAATCTTAAACTAAATACGTGTACATATATATATCAATATGACAATCCTTTCAATGCGGCTCAGTTCCATGAGAAACTACACTTTTAATTGTGAACATGAGGGAAAAAGCAATCATTTTCCAGGGTGCAAACTGCATACGTGCCAAACTGAGGGAATATCCATGGAAAAGACCTAAAAGGGAGATAGAAAGTATTTGAGCACCTTTGCAGAATCTGCTCCCTCTCTGGATTCACTCCAGTTGCTACAAGTAAACCTCCCTGGGGGTCAAGCAGCCCTACATCGGGAGGCACTGGGATGGTCAACTACGACCAGTTTACATGGAGAACACATCTCCACATTAAACAGCCTCGAGGCAAACTTCCCTTCCTTCCACTTAAAGTTCAAGACCCCTCAAAGCGAAATTCCCCAGGTAACTTTGGAAGAATTTCTTCCAGGTGTTCACTAATTATTTCTATGAGCACTTTGTTAAAGTTTGAATATTGTGAGTTTTGAATATTAGTGATTCCGAGCGAAATCACAGTTCGAAAAACAGAATGTGGGAATTAGACAGTGTTTATATTTGCACATCGACGATATGTCTGCACAACAGCATATGACACGACAGCAGTGAAGATCTTTTGACGTCATTCTCAAACGTGCCTGCCACACGCCCGATGAAAAGCTGAATACTTCTCTGGATAAACTGCCGAGCAATGCAGGAGAATGGCACAATGGGTGCGTGTTTGGACCGTTAACCCAAAAGAGAAACCATTCTCTCCTTTTCATTCAAGGTCGTCTTTAGCAGCTTTCCCGGATAACGGCGCTCTGTTCTGCACCTTGCCTTCTCATCCGATCCCCAAAAAAGCTTCGGCATAAATATTTCACAATGATATACTGGCCCAATGTGCACAGTTGAGGTGACAACCTCTGAGGGGTCTCCTGTTCTCTGTATCCTATGTTGAGGAGGGCAATGCTTGTCACTGGTCACTCCGGTGTCAGAGAAAACTTTAGAAAGCAAACAGTTTAATTTGGTTGACGCGAGTGGTGCTGTGATTGAGGGATGTCAGCGATGAGGGTGGATTGGAAATTTGGGACAGCTCTCTTCGGAGTACAGAAGTTTGAAATCTGGCCCGATTGAAGCTTTTCAAGTCATGCGAAGTCTAGACAGAGAAAGTAATGTCGTCAAAATGTTCCCACGCCTGAAAGGATCGGCAACGATTCGGCAGAGTTTTAAAGTCATGAGGAAAAGAACCAAAAGTGACATTAGGAAGAATGCTTTCGTACAGGGAGTGGTTGGGGTCAGTGAATCCCTAACTGACACTGACAAAGAGGCAGATTCATTAGACGCAAACGGGAATTCGGTGGTCCTGTTTAAAGTAACAATGTGCAGAATTACATGGAGAAGGCAAGAGAGACGAATACGAATAGAGACCCACGTTTACTTTCGGTGTCGACCCAGCAGAACGAAGGTGGGCCGCATGGCGTCTATTCAGAGTGAAATCACAAGAGAATGTGCGAAGTTAGAAAAAGTTTATATTTACACAGCCTCCATACGTCTGTACAACACCATATAAGACGACAGCAGTGAAGATCTTTGACATCAGTCTCGAACGTGCATGCCACGTGACAGACGAAAGGCTGACGGGACCTGTGGAAAACGAGACGGCGCATTGGTGCCGATTGGCGCAGCGGGAGCGTGCTGGGCTTATAACCCCGTGGTCAATGGATCGAAACCATCCTTTGCTATTGCTCAGTGCTTCCTCGAGCGACTTTCACTTGTGAAGGTACTCTGTTCAGCATCTTGCCTTTCAAACGACTTCCTCAGTGTCTGAATGCCCCCTATCAGGCCGAAACTGTCGCGAAACTCACACCGTTCAAGTTGCATGCTTTTGGAAGTCTGAGTGGTCTTCTCCTGTTCTTCGTCGGTTTCCTATGAACTGAATCGCAAAACCACTTCTCTGAGATGCCAATGAGTTGATAAAATTGAAACGCATACCTTGTGGTTTCGTGCCTTCCCTGCAGTAGTTCGCCACGCCGGTTCCGACGTGAATGACAAGACGATCCGCATGTCAGAAACCGCATCCCGGGGACAGAATGACAAGCAGATGTTCTGGAAACTCTTTGCTGCTTGCAATTCTTGGAGCAAAGTGGAATGTATTTCACACTGAGCAAGTTTCAGCTGGCTCAGAGTCTCCAGTGTACATTGCTCTCTTTCCCGCCAGCTCAGAGAGAGAACAATAGGAGGGACAAAGGAGTGAATAACGATCCGTGTGGGAGGGTGAATAATGTTAATGGAGACCGTTAGTGGCTAACAATAAGTAGTGTGTCATAGCAGACTATGTGATAACAAGGGCTCGTATGTGTGTGGTAGGGGTCAAGGACATGGGGGATTTCAGGCCCTAAAGTCATGGAACTCGATCTTGAAGACCGGAGGGCTGTAGGGTTTTGAAGTGGAATATGAGGCGTTGTTCTTCCATCTGGAGCTGAGCTTTGCTAGAACAATGCTGCAAGCCTGAGACAGAGATGTTGGCCCGGGAACAGGGTGGCGTGTTAAAGTGGCAGGAAAACAGAAGCTCAGGGCCTTTTTTTGCGGGCAGAACCGAGATGTTCTGCGAAGCAGACACCCAGTTTATACTTCATGCTCCGTTGGGGAAACGCCACTGTGAGCTGCGAATGCAGTAGACTAGGTTGCGGCAAATGTACAGGTGAAGTGCTGCTTCACCTGGAAGGTATGTTCGAGCCTGGAAGGATATTCAGGAGGGAACAGGTAAATTGTGCTTCTGAGTGAAATCACGGTTCGTAAAAACAGAATGTGGCAATTTAGACAGAGTTGATATTTGCTTGTCGGCGATATGTCTGCCGGTGCGTGATGGGAGCATAACCCAGAAGGGAAACCATCTTCCCTATTCACTCAATGTTGTCTTTAGCAGCTTTCCAGTAGAACGGCGCACTGTTGTGCACCTCGCCTTCTGATCTGCTTCCCAAAAAACCTCGACGTAAATATTTCACATTGATATACAGGCCCAGTATGCAGAGTTGAGATGACACACTCGTGGAGGTCTACGGGGTCTTCTTCTGTTCTCTGTACCCTATGTTGAGGAGGCCAATGCTTGTCACTGGTCACTCCGGTGTCAAAGAAAAGTTTAGAAAGAAAACGGTTTAATTTTCTGCCAGTAGACAGGGCCCGTTTCCTGGGGACGGGCAAACGGCAGCAGAGAGACAGAATGAGAAGCAGCTGTTCATACAGTTATAGAGATGTACAGCATGGAAACAGACCCTTTGGTCCAACCCGTCCATGCCGACCAGATATCCCACCCCAATCTAGTCCCACCTGCCAGCACCCGGCCCATATATCTCCAAACCCTTCCTATTCATATATCCATCCAAACGCCTCTTAAATGGTGCAATTGTACCAGTCTCTGCCACTTTCTCTGGCAGCTCATTCCATACACGCACCACCCCCTGCGTGAAAAAGTTGCCCCTTAGGTCTCTTTTATATCTTTCCCGTCTCACCCTAAACCTATGCCCTCGAGGTCTTGACTCCCCGACCCCAGGGAAAAGACTTTGCCTATTTATCCTATCCATGCCTCTCATACTTTTGTAAACCTCCATAAAGTCACCCTTCAACCTCCGACGTTCCAGAGAAAACAGCCCCAGCCTGTTCAATATCAACTGGTTCAAGAGGTAGGACGGGGGCAGGGGCGCCAGCGCGCCAACCGGGGGGCTCGTTGGTCTAGCAGCATGATTCTCGCTTTGGGTCTTCGTCAACGCAGACGTGCAAGAGATCCCTGGTTCCAATCGCGGACGAGCCCGCGTTTCATGACTTGTGCGAAAGTGCCCGTTTAATTTTCTCAAAAAGCACCTTCGCAAAACGAGGTTGGGCTCCCTGGTTGGGCATCCCTCTGGTCCCAATGTCGAATTCAATAATCCTAGGGCCTGAAATCCATAGTATCCTCGTCCCTTCCACACACACCAAGCCTTGTTATCACGTAGTCTGTCTTTGCACACTACCTATTCTTAGCCACAAACAGTCTCCATTCACCCTCCCACGCACATCGTTGTCAACTCCCTTTCCTGTTCTTCCCTCGCTTTGGGCTCTATCCTGATCTATCATTTACTGCATCCGCCTTCCTCCCACAATATCTCCTGCATATAAACCAAAGTTTTCCCGATCACCATCAGTTCTGTGGAAGGGTCACCGGCAACTCCTGTTTTTTTTGTTTCTGATATACAACATCCGCAATTCTTTCACCTTTTTATTGAGGTAGAGTTGGAAATTGTTTCGACAGACAGGAGAAGAGAGGGGAGAGACAGAACAGACATAAACTGTTGATCTCCGCTGTTACTCATAATGTAAAATCATTGTAGTGCGATCACTTTCCTTAAGCATGAACAGAAGCCCTGGGTCATCCGTGAGCTTGTGGCGCAAGGGTAGCGCGTCTGACTCCACATCAGAAGGTTATGTATTCCAATCACATCTGGTTCACTGACGTCGACTTCTTACATTTCAAATCAAGAAAGGAGCACGTTCATTCCGGATATCTGTTGAGGCCAATCTTCTTTATGGAAACTTTCGAACACATGTGAAGCTTTGCTGTCAGTTTGATTTGTGAACACTGTGTCAGGGAGGTGGTGTGCCCATTGTTTGGATAAATGCTCAGCTCCCCCAGTTCATCACGGGATTCAAACACAGCCGTCTCCCTTTGGGCAGCCGCTTCGTTCAGTTGGTGACAGCGCGGTGTGAACAACATAATACCAACGCTTTAACAACATAATCCAGAGACTCCCAGCTTTATGTTTCTATCGATCAGGAGAGTGACAGCGAGTTCAGATAGAAATGTTTCCCACCAACAGCAAGTCCTTTCCTCTCACTGGACACAATTAAAATTATCTTTATTCAACAGAAGGAGCGGAAACTACAGTCTGACGGCCTCTCTCCACATTAACGGTGAGCCTGAATTTTATAAACGGTGTCAGTAAAATCCAGTGGCGGACACTGATTTGGTTCAATCGTTTTTTTGCCAAGTGAAACTCACGGAGAGGATGCTGCTGTGTGAAACAGCGTGGGGAATTAATGCAGGGCCTCCTGCGCATGGGACACACCGCAACTGATGTGTTTCACCTTCACCAATTTATTCCTATCTCGGAGAAGAGAGGTTTGATGATTCGGATCATAGCAGCCAGACAGAGAACAGGAGAAGAGCACTCAGCCCTTCACAAGCTTATCACCACAGCTGGGTCATCGTGGCCTGTGTATCAGTATGGGATAGTAATCTGCATCTACTAACTGGAAGCACAGCAAATTGGAGTGCTGGTGGGACTATCACACAGGAGAAAACGGCTTCGACCTATCAACTGGAGTGGCTCCCAATGCGTAACTCCGCTCACCTCAACTGCATAACTAAACAAATTACTCAGTGATTCAAAGGATTGCTCGGTTTTGAATTTGCATTGTGTCATGTACCTTCAATAATGTTGTCAAAACACCTTCATTGCTGTGATGGAGTATCCTGTTGGGCAGAATATACCCGTTGTCAAATTTTTCACGTTCTGTTTGTCCAACTCTGATTTCACTAAGAATCACAAAATGTGTGACAGCGCAGACTGAGGACATGTACCCCCCTGAGCTCTGCTGGCTCAACACAATATGTGAATAAGTATCTCATTCTGTCGCCTTCTCCCCGTAAATCTGCACATTGTTACATTGAACGTGACCACCGAATTCCCTTTTGTGTCCATTGAATCTAGCTCTTGATCACTGTCATACAGGAACTTACTGACCCCACTCCCTGTGCTTAAACGGTCTTCCTAATGTCACTTTTGCTGATTTTCCTGATGACTTTCAATCTCTGCCAATTCGTTCTCGATCCTTTTCGGCCTGGGAGCATTTTCACTGCATTATTTCCTCTGTCTAAAACCCTCATGACGTGGAAAATTCAATCAGACCAGCTTTCAGCCCTCTGTTCACCAAAGAGAGCTGCCCCAACTTTCCAATCTACCTTCATGACTGACATTCCTCATGCACGGCATCATTCATTTCAACCAATTCAGTGCTGTCTGCAATGACTTCACTTCCCCGCTTCCTGAAGTAACAACCTCAGGATTGAGCGTAATACAGGTAGAGGATTCATTCGAATTGCGCGGGCAAAAACTCTGCAAGACTTGTTTTCACTTTGAGCAAGTGTTTCCCTTCGCCATGTTCACTGCAATGGTACCTCTGTCCCATTCCTCATTCAGGCAGTCCGATCTGATTTAACGAAGCGGCTTTTTGAGAACACTGACCCGGCATTTTTGCTTCGGTCAATTTAAGAAATTAAGGTTCTCCTGGGATTGGAGCCCGGCACCTCCCACACTTCTGTATAAGCGAGAAAACCCAAAACTCGCATCATACCCCGAGACCAACGAGCCAAACACCATGTGAGTGTTCGCCTCCAAAAGCAACTGGGAGTTGCTCAGTACGAAATACATTGTACATTGCTCCCAGAATTACAAGCAGCAAAGAGTTTCAAGACCATCCGCTTCTCTTTCTGTCTCTCTGTTTTCAGGAAGCTGCTGTTTGTCCCGTCCCAAGGAGCCAGGCTGTCTCCACTGGTGGATAATTGAACCATTTCGTTTCTACTTACAAGCTGTGCTGGTGGAAGGCAGAGCCCATTCACTCTTCTGCTCTCTCTCACTATTACGTGAATCAGGAGAAGTCAGTTATAGTCATGTGTAGGAAATGACCAACTTTGAACTTGTTCCAAAGGTCCTGTTAACGGAGAGATAGAAAGATTCTGCGCTGTCGGGACAGAGAGAAATGGACACCGGAGACTCTTCCCTCAGGTAAATTGATATGAGTGCATTTTTGTGCAGCCTGTTTGGTGTTCAGAATTTGTCTTGACACAGCAATCCTGCAGAAAGTCTTTTGTTACACGGCTGTTGGTTTCTTTACTGCAGGAAATGGACAAAAACAGCAAGTCATGTGTTTCAACTTCACCGGTTCATTGCCATCTGAGAAGCTGCTCAAGGAGACACGTTCGAGACTGGTGTCAAAGACCTCCACTGCTGTCGTGTAATATGTTGTTTCACAGACGTATGGAGACGGTGTAAATATAAACTTTTTTCTCACTTCCCACATTCTGTTGGTCGAACTGTGATTTCACTCTGAATCACAGCATGTGTCACAGCGCAGACGGACGCCATGTGGCCCACCTTCACTCTGCTGGTTCGACAAAGTAAGTAAACGTGTGTCTCTATTCGTATCATTCACTTACCTTCTCTGTGTATTTCTGCATATTGTTACTTGAAATATGATCAGGCACCTCCACTAATTCTCCCCCCACATCGGCACGCCTTCCGATTTTGTAAAGTTGATCCTGCAACCCAAAACACTGCCAAATAAATTAACTGTTTGAATCAATCGAGGAACGGACTCCTCCAGATTGGCCAAGAACAAAAGGACGTCATCAGCATGATGTTAAAGATCAGCCATTTCAGAAAGTCATTTAAATGTAGAGCTTTTCTAAAAATAGGTGTGAATTCTGTCTGTGTCCCAATATCGAGTCAGACTGGCATTGTTTTTCAAAAAGCTCTGCGTTTAAATGAAGTTCTTGAAGGTAATTTAAAACAAGTTCTGGGATTAATGTACCAAAGAACAGAAGCCCATTCTAAAATATGAAAGATTTAATCTAAAATTCTTTAGTGAAGGACAGCTCCATGACCGTGGACTCCTTTGGCTATAAATTCTGTGATCATGATCTTATTGTCCACGACCACCTGATGAAAGAGCAGCACTCTGAAATGGAGTGATCAGTAAAAATGTCTCATTTGGATTCCCCAAGGTTAGAAATGGAAGCATATCTCTCCAAGGTTACAGTTTGATTTGCCCTTTCAGCACTCTTGAAATGTAATGTGTTCCATTGTAGTGTTCAATTCTGATCCATTAAAATCAGTATCCAGTCTCATCTGAGTGCAGAACCCACTCAACTGACGGAACAAACAAAAACTTTTCGGTTTGCTTTTTAGATGTGACATCTTCTCTCCCTCCCTCTCTGGTGACCCAGCAGGACTACCAGAGCTGGAAGTACCACTCTCGAAATACGATTACTGACCTACAGTTTTCTTGTGCTGCTGAACATAAGGATTTAAAAACTGCGATTTCCCCACGCAGGTGTGAAGCCTGCCGACTACAAAATGAGAAATGTCGTCAAAAAAAGGGAGACTGTTCCCCGGTTTCTTCTTTCAGATTCAAATCAGTGGAGGGTGAAAGATATTTCACTCATGTTAGGACTGGTCGGGAATCTGCAACCCACTGCCTGTCAGGGTGGTACAAGCAGATATCCACAGAGCTGCTTTTGAGGCATTGAGTCAAGTATTTGGAAATGAGATGAGAACAATGAGGGGCGTGAAGTCGTGATCGAAATGAAGCAGGCACCTGAGGACAAAGGTGTTTTTTTGCCAGTGAAAGATACTGCTTCACAAAGTTGTACTATGGAAGGGAAGCAGTGACGGTGATTATCTTTGGCTGTTCACCTTGTGAATGAACCCATTGCTGCGCATGTCCGTCTTAACATCAGAACTCTGCAGCATGGCGGTGTCAGGTACGCACAGTGCCAGGGCCGCAATGGATGACGCATCTGACTCCACCTACCTGTTTGAAATGCAGCTCACAGCTTCTTCACACACCCCAAATAATCTTTCTCATTGTCGTGAAGCGGGCATAAGGTTTGAATTCCCGATCTGCGGGAATGAGACTCTTTTCACTGTCTCGCGTCACTGACTTTTCCTGAGAACATCAAAGTCAAGTCATAGCGTTGTCAGAGGAGGGTAAGCTGAAAGAGACCCACACGCTGCTCACGGGCACATTTCACTTTCCCCAACTCACCGCCCCAACCACTGCGGCTCCTGGGAGTGGAAAGCCAACAAACACCAAAACCCAGTCTCAGCTTTGTAAATCTTCAGGAAATAAGAAAAATGTTCATTCCTTCGGGTCTTCCATCCTGGGCTGACAGGGGTGATTTTAAATGGCTGTCCAGTCAGTGTCAATTCTTTTTGGCTGAAAATATCTTCCTTATCTCATCCCAGCATTTCTTGCCACAGAGACCCGTGCGGCAGAGTTCATGTATATATTTCCTTGCATGGTATTTTGTAATTAACATTCGTTTGCTGGTTGTTTGTATCGGGTATTTCAGGTTCATTAGCCGCTGTTCAAGTGTGTTGGTAGGTTTGTGGGCTACCATGATGCTGAGGGGTTTGAGTTGTCTGGACATCATTTAACAGATATATTTAATGTAAGGTATTGCGGCTCGGGATTCTGCACACGTTGTGTCTGCTTGTGTCAATTTGTTGATGAGAAATCGGCATTCTGGGTTTATTGGGTAGGCAAAACTGAGGATTGGAGATGCTGGAAACCAGAGTTTAGATCAGAGTGGTGCTGGAAAAGCACAACAGGTCAAGCAGCTTCCGAGGAGCAGGAAAATCGAAGTTTCGGGCAAAGGCCCTTCATCAGGAGTAGAGGTAGGACGCCTCCAGGTTGGAGAGATAAATTGGGGATGGGGGGTGTGCTGGGGCGAAGGTAGCAAAGAGTAAAATAGGTGAATGGTGGTGGGTATGGAGGTGACAGGTCAGAGAGGAGAGTGGAGCGGATAGGTGGGAAGGGAGCTTGGCAAGTAGAACAGGTCATGAGGTCAGTGTTGAGCTGGAAGTTTAAAACTGAAGTAAGGTGCGGGGAGGGGAAATGAGGAAACTGGTGAAGTCCACATTGATGCCCTGGGGTTGAAGTGTTCTGAGGCGGAAGATGAGGTGTTCTTCCTCCAGGCGTCGGGTGGGGAGGGGGTGGCGGTGAAGCAGGCCCAGGACCTGTATGTCCTTGGCAGAGTGGGAGGGGGGGTTTGAAATGTTGGGCATAGGACGATGGGGTTGATTGGTGCCGGTGTCCCGGAGATGTGACTTGACTCTCCAGTCTCCCCAAAGTTGTAGAGATCGCATCGGGAGCAATGGATGCAAAAAATTACATTGGTGGATGTACAAGTGAAAGTCTTCTAACCATCGCGGCACGGGTTCGATTCCCGGGCAGAGAAGCAATTCTCAGTAGAACTAGCACAAAGCATGCATATCTCCCTGGTGGTCTAGTGGTTAGGATTCGGCGCTCTCACCGCTGCGGCCCGGGTTCGATTCCCGGTCAGGGAGCCAATTTTTTGCGTGTCTGTTGGCTACTAATTCTTCTTAAATGCGCTGTACAGTTATTTATTGATCTTCATAGTTCCTGGGTGCTGCAGTGTGTAGTGGATCGTTGAAATAGCTTCCTAATGCAGATTTGTTTGTATGTGTAGGGATGTTTGCTTCTGTAATTAAGTTCTTGGTTCGCGTGCGTTGTTTTCCTGTCGAGGCTGTTTTGAATTTACCATTGACTGTTCGCTCTACTGTGACATCTAGAAATAGCACTTTCTTGTTGTTCTCCGCTTTTGTGAATTTTATGACAGTCAGGATATTATTGATGGTGTTGTACGTTTCCTCTAATTTGTTTCATTTTATGATGACAAAAGTATCATCGCTGGAGCGGACCCAAAGTTTGGATTGGATCGTTGGAAGGGCTGTTTGTTCGAGTCTCTGCATTATTGCTTCTGCTAGGAATCCTGACTCTGGTGGTTTCATGGGTGTTTCGTTGATTTGTTTGTAGGATTTGTTACTGAATATGAAGTGGATGGTAAGGCACAGCTCCACGAGCTTGACAGTGTTATCTTTGCTGATGAAGTTGGTGCTGTTTGGTGTTTGTGTCTTTGGTTCTTCGAGTAGTGTCTTCATTTTTCTTTGGCCACGTTTATGTTAATGGATGTGAACATGGCTGTATGTCAAAGGACAACATTATTCCATCCTCTTCTACCTTGGTGTCTTTGGTGTTCAAGAGTTCTTGGATAGAGTAACTGGAATGGTGCGAATCTTCGACTTGGTGTTTTAGTCTTCAGTGGGGGTCTTTGATTAGTCTGTATATTGGTGCTCCAAGTGGCCTGAGGGGGGCTCCTGGTTTGAAGAGGAGGAGAACAGCAACAAAGTGCCATTCCTAGATGTTACAGTAGAGCGAACAGTCAATGGGTAACTTCAAACTAGCGTGGACAGAAAAATAACACACACAAACCAAGTCCTTAATCACAGAAGCAATCATCCCAACACCCACAAACGAACCTGCAGCAGGACATTATTTCAACGAGCCAGTACACACTGCAGGACAGAGAAACTACGAAGAGCAGAAGAAAAAAACGTATATAGTGTATTTAAGGAGAAAGGGTACCCAATAAACCCATTCCGCCAATTTCTCATTGATGCTTCCAAGCTGACTCTCAAAAATTCGGTTTGTCCTTCCATTCTTTCCTATTTTATTTTGTGCGTTTTGAAAACTTTCCCAATCCTCTAACTGAGTGTTGGAGTTGGGAAGCTATGTTGTGGCTGTACAGGGCGTTGGAATATTGTGGAATAATTTTGGAATATTGTGTGCAATTCTCGTCTCCCTCCTATCAGAAGGATAATGTGAAATTTGAAAGGGTTCTGAAGCACCTATGGGTCAACAGAGGGGAGAGGCCCTTCTGCTGTCCTGAGTGCGGGAAGGCCTTTAGCGATTCCTCTGCAATGCTGACGGACCAGTTGGCCCACGCCAGGGACGTAAGTTCTCTGGCCCCAAATGCAAGATGGCCTTCTGCAGTTCTTCCCACCTGCTGAGACACCAGTGGGTCCACACCGAGGAGGGGCCGTCCTTCTGCCCCGAGTGCAGGAAGGGCTTTGCTCTTTCCTCTGACCTGCTGGCCCACGAGTGGATCCACATGGGGGAGAGGTCGTTCAGTTGCCCTAAGTGAAGGAAGGCCTTCAGCAATTCCTCAGCCCTGCTTAACCACCAATCCGTCCACACTGGAGAGAAGCCATTTTCCGGCCCCGAGTGCGGGAAGGGCTTTACCAGCTCCTCCGCCCTGTTGAAGCACCAGTGTGTCCACAGCGGGGAGAGACCCTTCAGCTGGCACGAGTGTGGGAAGTGATTCATGTTTTCATGCAACTTGTGGAAGCACCAGCCGGGGCACCAACGCTCTCAGCAATCAGATCCCACCGGTGTTCTGCCTTGGGTCACCCCATGGACTAAACCTCCTGCCATTTCTGACAGTGGGTGCAGTGGGAGTGTTGGTGAGCTGTTTTTGTTTTCTGCTGGACTGCAATTGCCTCCACCACCCCCCACAACCATAACCTCACTGTGACTCAGTGGCGTCACGGTGACTCAGTGCTTAGCACTGTTGCCTCATGGCACCAGGAACTCAGGATGAATTCCACCCTTGGGGGTCTGTGTGCAATTTGTGGAGGATAGGAAAATGGATCTGACTGGGTTACTCTTCGGAGGATCAGTGCAGATGTGATGGGCTGAAGGACCTGTTTCCACACTGTAGGATTTCTACGATCCTTTGAGCTTTGCTTTGAGAGGACACTGCTGCTCATTGAGCTCGGGACTGCACATTGGCAATGAAATGATCCAGAGAAACCTAAGACCACAAGATCATCGGAGCAGAAGTTAGGCCATTCGGCCCTTCAAGTCTACTCTGCCATTTGTTAGAGTAAAAAATTCAGATGAGATTCTCTACAGTGTGGAAACAGGCCATTTGTCCCGATAAGTCCAGAAGCGACCCTCTGAAGAGTAACACACCCAGACCCATTTCTCTTTAACTAATGCACCTAACTCTATGGGCAATACAGCATGGCCAATCCACATGACCTGCACATCTTTGGACAGGACCCCCAGAGAAAACCCACGCAGACACTGGGAGAATGTGCAAACTCCTCACAGACAGCCACCCAAGGCTGGAATCAAACCTGGGTCCCTGGCGCTGTGAGGCTGAGCCAGTACATGTTGCAACCCGAAGTAGGCAAGCAGGAGGTTGGGAGAATACAGCAAGCCAGGCAGCACCAGGATATGGAGTAGTCAGCGTTTTGGGTATTAACCATTCTTCAGGACTGAAACGTTGACTTTTCTATGAGAATCGATTTATGGAATGTTGCTGGGGGTTAGAGGGTTTGAGCTACAGGGAGAGTCTGAATAGGCTGGGGCTGTTTTCACTGGAGCATCGGAGGCAGAGGAGTGACCTAATAGAGGTTACAAAATCATGAGAGGCATGGACAGGGTAATAGACAAGGTCTTTTCCCTAGGCTGGGGGAGTCCAGAAATAGAGGGCATAGGTTTAGGGTGAGAGGCGAAATATACAAATAGACAACTTCTTCATGCAGAGGGCGGTACATATATGAAATGAGCTGCCACAGGATATGGGTCAGGAGCTGTCAAATGTGACCAGATAACTTTAGGATTTCAGGTCAGCATGGAAAAGTTGGACCGAAGGGTCTGTTTCCATGCTGTACGTGTAACTTACTACTGGTCCTGATGTAAGTTTAAAATCGAGTCCAAGTAACTTTGAATAGTTCAATCTTGTTGAGCTCACCTCCTGAAAAGTTTCAGATGAATCCCTCTGAGAGATACTGTTTAAACATGCTGAGTTGGAAAAAGTATCCCATCAAGTTCAACACAAACCCAGAGTTGAAGAAGTCAGAAGTCAGATCACCAAGGGGACCAAAACTGATCACAATATTCCAGGTGCATCCTCATGAACGTCCTGTATAACTACAATATAACTTCCCAACATCTATCGCAATTCCCTAAATGATGAAGATTAGTGTGCCTAAACCTTTCTTCACTGCCTTGTGCAGCGATGTTATCAGAGATATAGGACCTACTTTAAACTGATCCACAATCCAGCTGCTGGGTGCACCGAAGCAGAGTAGTACAGCATGAGTGTGCTGGATAGATAACGAAGAAGTCGATAGGTCAAAACCATATGATGCTATTGCTCAATGTCTCCTTAAGCTGCTTTCCTTGGCAAAGGTGCTCTGTTCTGTGTCTTGCCTTTGCATCTACTTCCCAAAGCTTCTTCAGTACAGGAGTGGTCGTGGCAGCTGGAGCCCAGCAGCTCAACAACCCCCCGGAGCTGGAGGAAGGTCCGAGCTCCAAAAAGCGGGGTGTAAGGCTGGAGGTTGGATTTGCTCAAGGCTTGTATCATATTAAATAATTTAAATGGTATCTATTGTAAGGGGCTATGGATTACATTAAAACCAGAGAATCATGTCAAAGGGCTTGTTTATATTTAGCAGTTGTAGGTCGTAAAATACACTTCCTGGAGGAGCACCTTCTATGATGCTACAATTCTTGCCTTCTGCTCTTCCCCCATTTCTTAACTCCCATCTTGATTTTATAGTTTTTTGGTCAAATTTGATTTCATATTTATCAGACTTGGTATTCAATGTGTGCTATTAATTTGTTTGTTCGAATATTGTAAGTCCAAGTGAATGATGTAATTTCATTTCTGATATCAGAGTTTGACATTGAATGTGCAGGTGTGAATACCAGTAAGTTGTGAAAATAAATCAATAACATGTGATTTAATAGCAAAAAGAGCAGTTCACCGCAATCAATGGCATTGTCTCATTTGAAGGTGATGTGTTGAGCCTGACCAACAAACCGTTTCATGCAGTCACCCAATTTAATTTAAATTTTCTTTAACTTAATTGAAGATAATAACTCTGGCATGCTAAAATTTATAGAATTTGTGTATAAGATTTATTTATATAACAATTGCTCTGCCACATTGGGGAGACTGGATGCCAACTTGCAGAACATTTCAGGGAACAGCTCTTGGTCTCCACAACTGAACGACCCCACCGCCCTGTAGCTGAACACTTTAACTCCCCCTCCCAATCCGTCAAGGGCATGCAAGTACTTGGCCGCATCCCCCTCCAAGCTCTAGCTACCTGACGCTTGTAGGAAGAACACTTCATCTTCCGCCTTGGAACCCACCAACTACATGGGATCAATGTCGATTTCACCAGCTTCCAAATTTCCCCTCACCCTCACTCCCACACCACGCGCCTTGTCCCAGATCCAACCTTTCAGCTCGGCATTGGCCTCTTGAGCTGTCCTATCTTTTCATCTTGCTTCCCACCTATTCACTCCACCCTCCTGTCTTACATCTCATGATCTCTCCCCACCTCCATCGACCTATTTCATTCACAGCTACCTCCCCTCCATCCCCATCTCCTTCCCAATTATCTCTCGGCCTCCTTGGACCAACCTTCATTCCTGATGAAGAACTTATGCTCTAAACGAAGACTGTGGTGAAGGAACATCCTGAATAAGAAAGAGCTCCCAATTCAGATGTGTTCTCCATTTGTTTCCCCGTTCTTCTCGAAATAAGAAATGTCTTTTTCTTCCACGAGAAAGTGGTCTTATACTTTGCGGTGTCTGAAGTGTTATACCACTCCACGTCTTTGCCCAGCTTTAAAGAATCCTTTCAACCTGTCTTTCTGACAATGGTGGCGGTGACCAAAAGCAATGCCCCATTTCTCCTCCTATGAACCACTTTGAGATGTTGTCTGAGTGTACTTGGTTTTCAAAATGTAATTTAGCCATTGAAGTGAACTGGGTTAATCTTTATTGGTCACTAGCTTTGTTTGCACTAACTGTAATTACCCACCAATTTGCTGTTTTTTGTTCCACCAAAGCTGGAAACAATGATCTGTATTTATGTTGCACTCAGGTGTGAACAATCAACCCAAGAATTGTCATATTATTATAGTTGACTCAAGCTATAACAGGAGGCATTCTGTGGCAGTTTAAGACTAAAAATGTGGCTGGAAAGAATGTAGATTGATGAGGAAAGTCAAAAAGCAGAATCTCTGGCTACAATCTATCAGTCTGGCTTGATGAAGTGGTGGCTGTTCAAAAGCACCTTCCAAGCCATCACCTCAACCACCAAGAGCAGGTAAGTGTGAACACAGCATTCCAACTGTGAAATACATCGCATTGCTTCTTTGTTATTGATCAAAAGCCTGGAATTCGCTCCTGAACATTATTGCACACCAAATCATAATTGTGAAGCAATTTAAGAGGCAGCTCAGCACCACGTATTCAAGGACAGTTTGGGAAGGGTTGTTGGCAGAGCCAATGATAGTCACATCTCATGAAATAATAAGCAAAGAGGCATGGACAGAGGATTGGCTAACCAATGATACAATTGGGATAAGGGACATGTTCAGGATAGCAAATTGTAACTAGTAGTGTGCCACAGTGATCTGTGCTGGGGCCAAAATTATTTACAAAATCTATATTAATTCCTTGGATAAGTAAAGTGAATGCACTATTGCCAAGACTGCAGAAGAGACGGTTGATGGGAAGGCAGGTGGTAAGAATGACATGAAATATCTGGAGAGGGACATGGACAAGTCAAGCAAATGAGCAAACCTTTGGCAGACGGAATAGAATGTGGGGACATGGGGTGGTGCACTTTGCCAGGAGGAAAGGTGCTGAATGTTAAATGGAGAAAGCTGTTGCATAGAGGGATTTGGAAGCCCATATCCATGCATCTCTTCAGCCAAATTCAGTGAGTAATAGGGAAGGCAAATGGGAGGTTGGCCTTTAAATAGAGTATAAAAGTAGGGAGGTTATAGTGAACCTATGTCAGGCATCAGTCAAGTCAAAACTGAACACTGGGAGGGTCCTTTACCTAAGGAAAAATATACTGGCATTGGAGGCAGCCCAGAGAAGGTTGACCAGAATGATATCAGGGATGGAAAGAATATCATATGAAGAGAAGTGAATAGGTTGGACCTGTACTTATTCGAAGTTTGCAGATTTAGAGGTAACCTTATTTTCACATAAAAGATTCTAAGGATACTTGACGGGCTTGATGTGGAAAAGTTTAGCTTTGTGGATGAACCTAGCACCAGAGGGAATAACCTGCAAATGAGGGATTGCATGTTGAAGACAGTAAGGAATTGTTACTGAAGGCAGTAAATCTGTGGAACATGTTACTACAGAGTGTTGTTGAGCCTGGGTCGTTAAGTACATTCAAGGCTGTCAGATTTTTTTTAACCAGTGAGGGAATTGAGGATTATGGGGAAATGGCAGGAAAGTGGAGTTGATGTTTACTAGAACAAACGTGATCTAAATAAACGGCAGAATTGATTCAATGCGCTGAATTGAATAGTAAGTAATAAAGGGGGAAAGGATACAGCTGGCAACTACAGGCCGGTCAGTGTTGGAAAATTAGAGATTGCACGGAGTTGGTGGCATTTTGGCATTGTTACTGGATTTAACATCCGGAGTTTCAAATTGATGATGCTATGTCTCCGGTGAGCTTTGAAATCAATTAATATATCTGGAATATAAAACTTATCGCTGCTTTGGTGATCTTAGCAATTGATATAAGGACCTATCTTGTTCGGGAAGAAATCTTTAGTCCTTACCCAGCTCGGCAATTGTGTCACTCTTGATCCACGCTAATGTGATTTACTCGTAACTGCCCTCTGAAATGGCACTTGGTTTTTCTGGGAGATCAAGTGCCACATGCCATGAATGAATAAAGGAAAATATTCAGCAGAAAATTGTCACTGAAGTGACGATTGTGATATCGTGATAATGGTTGAGTAACCCAGAGATCTATGTCTTCTGAGAACAAAAAATCAAATCCCATCATGGCAGCCAGTGGAATTTATGTTCAACTAATAAAAAGATCTGGAAGTGAGAGTTTGTCTCAGTACTGGCCACCAGGAAACCATTATTGATGAAAACAATGAACTGCAGATGTTGGAGATCGGAAACAAAAGGCACCATTGCTGGGGCATCGCAGCAGGTCTGGCAGCATCTGTGGAGAGAAAACAGTTAGTGTTTTGAATCCAGTCACTTTTGAAGGGCCACTGGACAAGAAACATTAACACTAATCTCTTTATAGAAGCTGCCAGAACTGTTCGGGGTCTCCAACCATTATTGATTGATTGTTGTGAAATGATTCCTTTGTGGAGGAAAATCTACCATTCATCAACCCTGTGTGTGCACAGCGACCATGTGATTCCAGATCTACTACAGTGTGGGGTTGACTCTCAGCTGCCTTCTAGCATGTAGTCAATTACTCGGTCCAAGGGACATGAGGGACGGTGAGAAAATGTTGCACATGCTTGCAACAATCACATGCCACAATTTTTTTTACAAGAAAAGCATCGGTTAATGAAGGACAACCAAGACAAATTGCTATGGGAATGTCATGCCCAACTGATTTGATTTCCTTGTAGTAATACCATAAAATTGTAAGTATTTTTCAAAATCGTCTTCAGAGGTTACATCACTATAGGAATACTGCATGCGATTCTGACTGTTTGCTAGGCGAAAGATGTTGTGAAATTAGAAAAGGTTCAGAAAAGATTTACAAGGACGCTGCCAGGGTTGGAGAGTTTGAGCGCGATGAAAAGGCTGAACAGACCGTGGGGGGGGGGGGGGGGGGGGGAGTGGTATTTTCCCTGGAGCTTTGGAGGCTGAGGGGTGACTTTATAGAACTTCATAAAATTATGAGGGGCATGGAAAAGGACAAATTGGAAAGGTCTTTTCCCGGGGTGGTGGTGGGGAGTCAAAAACTAGAGTGCATAGATTTAAGGTTTTTAGCAAATGGAGTTTAATAGAGATAACCATGAGGCCTCACAGTTTGGATAGTCAAATCAAGGTAGGAGTTTCATGGTGAATGGTTGGACCTGGAGTGGAACAGAGGGATCTCGGAGCAGGATCACAGTTCACTGAAAGTGGAATCAAAGGTAATAGTATTTCGGCACGCCGGTCTTCATCAGTTAGAGCTTTGAGTATAGAAGCTGGGAATTTATGTTTCAGTTATACAGAATGTTGGTGAGGCTGCACTTGATGTATAAAATAGATTCAGTGCGACATTGAAGTCAGGAAAGAATAACAAACATATACTGATTAGAGAGACATAAATAATGTATCTAAATAAGATAGTGAATTAGAGTATGGATAAGTGCCAAATGATAATGTTCTTCCGACAAGCACCGAATTTGTTTCATTTGCAGTATTTCGAACCAAGAAATCTAGGGGTGCACGTTCATAGTTCCAAGAAAGTCGAGTTACAGGTTGACAGGGTGGTGAAGAAGCCTTTCAGCCTGCTTCCAATCATCAGTCTAAGTATTGAGAATAGGAGTTGGGACATCTTGTTGCAGCTGTCACACATGCCACACAACAAAAGGTATGATCCTGCCCTTCTCTGACTGACCATCCCTTTGAATATCAGGGGGAAGACACCCCTTTAATTGTGATGTTCAGGAAACATGCCGTACTTCAACAAAAATGTGCTGTACTCACAGATGTTTGGACAGAGAAAGGAAGTTGCAGTCTGGGGTGAAGCTCAATCTTCATTCAGAAAGAGAGGAACGGCAGTAACTTCAGAAGCTCATGGTCCAACTTGGACATTCAGAAAATAGAGGGGCTTTGATTGGCAAGCGGACCCAGTTAATTCTGGTCCTTCAGGGCTCCCCATTGGTCAATCTCCAATCACAGCACTGCCTGGACTGGGTGACGTGAGCGATGGGAGACAGTCAGCCTGGAAATGCAGGAATGTCACTATCAACCACCGCGAACCCAATTGGCTACCTACGGTTTGCGCGCGTGCATACACACACACAAACACACACACACACACACACACACCATTGTGGGCATCACAATGCAAACGTTAGCCAACGAGCTTTAGAGGGAAAATGTCTGTTCTGGGCAAAATCGGGGGGCAATGCAATATTTCCCCCTTTCCATTCCTCATCCTGGGAGGGCGAGAGAGGGGGGAGGCGCAGTTCACTTGCAGCAACTAGAGGCAGAGAGTATGAAGCCAAACGGGGAGCAGACTCTGCAAAGGTCGGTTTCAGTCGGCTTCTTTTGGAATATTGTGTGCAATTCTGGTCTCCCTCCAATAGGAAGAATATTGTGAAACTTGAAAGAATTCAGAAAAGATTCATAAGGATGTCACCAGGGTAAGAGGGTTTGAACCACAAGGAGAGGGTTTGAATCACAGGGCGAGGTTGAATAGGATCGGGCTGTTTTCCCTGGAGCATCGCAGGCTGAGTGATCTTTTTAATGAAAGAGGTTTATAAAAGCTTGGGGGCGTGGATGGGGTGAATATACAAGGTCTTGTCCCTGGGATAGGGGGAGTGCAGAACTAGAGGGCATAGGTTGAGGGTGAGAGGGGAAAAATTAAAAGGGACCTGGAATGTCAACCTTTTCATGCAGTGGGTTGTGCATGCATGGAATGAGCTGCCAGAGGAAGTGGTGGAGGCTGGTGGAGGCATCTGGATGGGTATATGAATAGGAAGGATTTAGAGGGATATGGGCCAAGTGCTGGCAAATGGGACAAGATTAATTTTGGATATCTTGTCGGCTTGGACAATTTAGATTGAAGAGTCTGTTTCTGTGCTTTACGTCTCTGACTCTGAATGGTAAAAAGTATTGGCATTCGTTGAAACATTTATGCAACAGGAAATTGCAAGAGGGTAAACATAAGCCTCATGACATTGATCCATGAATCCTGGTGCAGTATGGATGGATTTCCCGTAATAGAGTCAGTATGACATGGAAGGAGTCCAAAACGATGGCTTCTTTTACAAAATTTCCCATGTAAATCCGAGTCTTCTGGGAATCTAAGATAACCGTGCCTTAATATAAGATAGATAAGTCTGGGGTATCTGGTACATATTCGATGGAATGTTTGTGGCTCTAAAAGCCTGGTTTGAAGTTATTTCTGGGCTCATAATATTGTACTGCAGCATATTGTTTATCTTCAATAAGAACGTCAATACCGAAATATATGTCCATTCAGCAACTTGAGTCCATGTGAACTCTTCATGGAGCATGCAATCCACCACATTACCCAGCTGGTATACATTTACATATAGATCAGCACAAAGATCTTGGGTATGAAGAGAGGAAAGAATGTTTAGGCTGTAGGTTTGCTCACTGAGCTGTAGGTTTGATACCCAGGTAAGAATGTTCCACAAAAACTAGAATTATTTGTTCTGATTATCTAATATGGACTGACAGCGATGACCTTTGCAATCTCTTTTCACAGGAATATTATAAGAGAAGAATTTGAAGGTAGAAATCTCAGACCAAACATCACATCAAAGTCTGACAGTCACGTGACTCACCAGGACTTGGATATTCATGGACTTGAAACAAGGATGAGGCGGTATGTCTGCTTAGTAAGGTTGGAAACGTCAGGGTGACTGGAAACTCAGAGTCTCACATACCCACACACCAGAGTAGTGACTGGAACATTCTTTACAGACTGAATGAGAGTGTTCCAATTATCAGAGGGTTCATCAGTAACATCATACACATGCTGTAAGTGTGAGCGAGTTTTCAACTGATTGTTGAACCTGGAGAAAAACGAGGACACCTGCACCATGGAGAAACCGTGGAAATGCAGGGAGTGTAAGGACAGTTTCCCTTCCCCGCCTGCACTGGACATTCATCAACATTTGCACACTGGGCAGCGGCTGTTCACCTGCACTCAGCGCGGGAAAGGATTCACTCAGTCGCATCACCTCCTGGTCCACACCGGGGAGAATCCGTTCATCTGCCCCAAATGCTGAAGCAGATGAAGGACACTTTTTGAGAAATCCTGGATGGAGCATACTGCAGGTATACCAGAAATAGATACATTTGTCTCAGTCCCACTGAGTCTCAGCACAGGGCCAGGCCGGGCAGCTCAATTGGTCTCTGTCAGTGTTTATTCTCCACCTGAGCCTCCACCCACATACCCCTCTTCATTGCCTCCTATCTCCCCTCCATCAGCATAAAGGTATCCCCCACTTTTCGAAAATTAACTTTACACTACTGGACCTTTACGAAAGACCTACATTAATAATTGTTTTCACAAACCAAAAGAAATCCGAGGAGGATTTTCGCTTTTATAAAGAAAGGCATAATCTAAATTTGTTCATGGTAATTGCTTCTTCGCTTTACTCCGTCAGCTTACGAAAGGTTTCATAGGAATGCTCTACTTTCAGATAGTGTGGGGAACCTGAAGTGGGGCGGCACGGTGGCTCAGTGGTGTGCACTGCTGCCTCACAGCACCAGGGATCGAGGTTCGATTTCTGTGGAGTTTGCGTATTCTCCCCGTGTTTACGTGGGGTTCCTGCCACAATCCAAAAATGTGCAGATCAAGTGAATTGGTCATGCTAAATTGCCCACCGTATTAGGTCCATTAGTCAGGGGTAAATATAGAATAGGGGAATGGGTCTGGCTGGGTTACTCTTCCGAGGGTTGGTGTAGATTTGCTGGTTCGAAGCGCTTGTTTCCATACTGTAGGGAATCTCATACACTGAACCTGCTTTTTATTGCCCAGGTGTGGTTTCTGTTCCACTGTTCACCTCCCGTTCATGTGTCTATCAAGATATACCTTAAACATTGTTAAGGTGCCTGCCTCCACTCCCTGCACTGACAGTGCGTTCCAGGAACCCCCACCACCCCTCTGTGTGATTCCCCCCCCCCCCCACCTCTCCCCAGACAGTCCCCTCTCGTCTCGAACCTGTGCCCTCTTTTATGTGACCTTTCCACCTTGGAGGGAAAAAAACCTCTGACTATCATAGAATCTCTCCAGGGTGGAAACAGACCATTCAGCCCAACAAGTCAACAGCGACCCTCCAAAGATTAACCTCCAGGGACTCGTTCCCCTACCACATTACTCTATATTTACCCCTGACTAATTCACCTGACATGCACATCCCTGAACACTGAGCCAATTTACACACAGACAGTCCAAGTTAACCTGCCTATTAGTGGACACTATGGGTAATTTAGCATGGCTAATCCACCCTAACCGACACATTTTTGGAATGTAGGAGGAAGCCCATGCAGACATGAGGTGCAGGGAGAATGTGCAAACTGCACATAGACTGAAATCGAACTCGGGTCTCTGGCACTGTGAGGCATCAATGCAAACCACTGAGCTACCCTGCCACCCCTGTCCAGCCAATCTGTCTCATCATTTTGTTGAGGTCTCCCCTCAGCCTCTGTCTTTCCAGAGAAAACAATCCAGGTTTATGCCACATCTCCTCATAATAAGAACCCTTCAGACCTGGCAATGTCCTAGTGAACCTTGTCTGCACTCTCTGCCAGAGCAGCCACACCCTTCCGGTAGTTCGGCGACCAGATCTGAACGTAGTATTCCGAATGTGGCCAGAATAAATAGCTGTAACATAACTCACCAACTTAAGGAAGCGTGCTGTGTTTCTTCTTGACCACCGTCCCCACCTGCATTACCACTTCCACGGATCTATGTGCCCAAATCCTCTGTATGCTAGTGCTGCTATGCGTTCTGCCAATTATCATACAATTATTATATTTCCTTTGTCTCTATCCAGCTTCACCTTAATCGTCTTTCTCTCTTCATCTCCCCGCAACCCCCTATCCCCCAACCCTCCACACATCAGCATATCATAAGACCATAGGATGCTATTTATATGTTAGATCTTTCATTCCTGGGCCATTCTCAAGAACCTTCTGTGAACATGTTCCAGGGCTATCCTTCCTGAGATATTTACGTCAAAACCACATACAGTACTCCAATTGTGGCCTGACCGGAGCCTTACAGAGCTTCAGAAGTCCATCCCTGTTTTTATATTCAAGTCTAATCAAAATAAATGTCATCATTGCATTTGCCTCCCCAACTAGTGACTCTACCTGCAAGTTTACCTTGAGAGAATCCTGGAGCAGAACTCCACAGTTCCTTTGCACACCAGATTTCTGAATTTTCTCCCTTTAATCCTTCTGTTCCAGAGTAGCAGCAGAGATTTCGAGACACATTGATTGTTTTCAGGGATACCAAGGGATCTTGGCAATTACCAATATCCCAGGAGGATGCAGAGAGAAATGTGGTGTGGTCCTGTAAACTCCAGAACTTTCCAATCTGCCTGAGTCAGCAATAACTCTTTCTGGACCAAGAGACAAAAGGGCCACTGAGAAACTGTTACATCAAAAGATCTCAGAAGCAGAAATTAGGCCATTCAGCCCATTGAGTCTGCTCCACCATACAATCATTCTAAAGTATCAAGGGTTATGGGGAGTTTGGGTTAAGAAACTTATCAGCCATGATTTAATAGTGGCGCAGACTCAATGGGCTAAATGGCCTAATTTCTGCTAGTTAACCATCCCTGGAAAGAGGGACGCAAAGCAACGAGATGAGATAAGTGTTTAATAACCTCATGAAAAAGGACAATTAAGTCTGTCTGTGGAAGGTAGACCCTAACATAATGGAGTTTATTGCAGGACAGGCTGTTTCAAACAAACCGCTAAACCTCGAGGATAAGAAGGTAAGGTACAGACCTGAGATCTCCAGAAGTGTGGGGAGATGGTATTAGAATCTGAAGAATTGTCACACCACAGATTTGAAAGTGAGGAATCTCCACCAGAATTTAACTCCAGAAATATGCAGCAAAAGTACTTGGAAGAACAACACTGCAGTGAATCCCTGGACACTTCCAGGGACAGATGCTGTCGATGGAAACTCAGTAAAATTCTGCCATCGATTGGGTGATAGTCAAGTTGGGGGTGAGGTTGAACTTGGTTACTTGAGAGGTTTTATTTTTGGTTGCTACATACAATAAAGTGTAAATCATTGTTTCAGCAGTTGATTCTATGTGCAGTTTCTGAGTCTGGAGCCAAATTAAGGCAATTCACCCACAACCACAGCCAGAGGCTGGGATTAATATTGACTCCATTGCATTCAGCAGGACATCACGTCAATACTCTTATAAAGCAAAGGCTGACACCACTGCCCAAGATCTCAAACCCAAACACCCAGAGGAGCGATCGCCCTATAATCTGTAAAATTAGAATGATAAGTAGTGTAGCCTGCTCTAGTGATAAAAATAAATCCCCAACACTTTAAAATCAACAATCAGCAATTTATTTATCCAAATCTCACGGTGAACAAATGAACAAGACTATTGACAAACTGGATACAGGCCAGGAGCAGATGGGTGGCACTAGTTTAGTTGGTGATCATGGACTGGTTGGTCTGAAGGGTCTGTTTCCAGGCTGCATGACTCCATAGCAGTGAATGAATGGGGATCCTTCCCAAAGATGATAAAGGTTTCAAGCACCACCTGAGGCAAATTTGTGGACTCAATCCAGATAACTGAGGGCAGTGGGGCACTGTGAGGGTCAGTAGATCAGACAGTCAGTCAGCAAGTTCTCTCTGGGAGACTTGTCTCAAGAAAGGAAGTGGTTTCCTGTCCTCCCAGCCAGATTATCCAGTTTGGATTAGGTCCTATATTTCCAACAAAACAGGTAGACAGGGCAGTGAAGAAGGCTTTAAGCACACTGGCCTTCATCAGTCAGGGCATTGAGTATAGAAGTTGGCAAGTTATGTTGCAGTTAATCAGGACATTACTGAGGCTGCATTTGGAGTATTGTCATCAATTTTGATCACCTTGCTATGACAAAAATGTTATTAAACTTGGAAAAGTGCTGAAGACATATACAAAGATACATACTCAGTACTCAAGGGTCTGAGTAAAAGGGAGAGGTTGGATAAGCTAAGACGCTTTTATTTAGAGCATTAGAGATTGAGGGGGGTTGGGACCTTATCAAAGTGAAGAGATCATTAGAGACATGGTGAGGGTGAATGCACTCAATCTTCCCGGGGTTGGGGAATTGAGGGCTCGAGGGCTTCAGTTTAAGGTGAAAGGAATCCAGCACAAAATAAAAAAAGCCCACTGACTCTCAGTCAGAATGGGCAGGAGGTTCTGCCCTGGGGGTGACCCACTGCAGCGTCACTGGTGGAATCTGATTGTTGGGTGCGCTGGTGCCCCCGCTGATGCCTCCACAAATTGCAGGACAATGTGAACCTCCACCCGCAGGCGGGTTAGGCAAACGGCCTCTCCCGGTGTGGACCCATTGGTGGGCCAGCAGTTTGGAGAAGCGAGTGTACCCTTTCCCGCACTCGGGGCAGTTGAATGTCCTTTGCCTGGTGTGGACCCGCCGGTGGGACAACTGATCAGAGGAATTGCTGTAAGCTTTCCTGCATTATGGGCAGCTGAAGGGCCTCTCCCCCGTGTGGAACTGCTGATGGACCAGCAGCTTCGAGGAATCGCTGAAAGCCTTCCCACACACTGGGCGGCTGAAGGGCGTCTCCCCCGTGTGGACCCACTGGTGCTTCAGCAGGTTGGAGGAATCGCTGAAGGCCTTCCCGCACTCGGGGCAGCTGAATGGCCTCTCCCCCGTGTGGACTCGCTGGTGATTCAGCAGGTCGGAGGAATGGCTGAAGGCCTTCACGCACTCGTGGCAACTGCAGAACCTCTCTCCTGTGTAGAATCGCTGGTGGGTCAGGAAGTTGTCCACCCAAGTGAACCCTTTCCCACACACGGATCAGTAAAACGTCCTCTCACCATTCTGTATATGCTGGTGGGCTAGCAGGACACAGGAGCAAGTAAAGCCCTTTGCCCGCTCGGGGCAGGAGAATGGCCTCTCCCCAGTGTGATTGCACTGATGAGCCTCCAGGACAGATGGGACACTGAAGCCCTTCCCGCAGTCGCCACACTTCCATGGTGCCTCAGCGGGGCGGGATTCCTCGGGTTTCTCCATGACCGAAGCTTCAGCTGCATACAAACGTGTGTACAGCCCCTCCCCGCTGTGAATTCCTCTTTCCAGGCCGTATAACTTTTTCAGGCTCCACACTCTGTGCTCTGCAACAATAGGGTCTCTCAACCAGTCCCACTGATGCTGAAACTCATACTCAAACAGGAACCAAAAAGAAAGCTTTGCTCCTTCCATAGAATCATAGTTGAAAATTGTGTGGAATCTTCTTGATTTGAAGGAGCAGAAATTGCGCCCCACTGAGCCTGATGTGATTTGAACACACAACGTTGTAAGCAGTAGGTAAACGCGCTCCCTTTGTGTCACAAGCCCACACTACGCAGGTTTGAGGAAAGTGATCGTACTGCAATGATTTTACGTTATGATTGAGAACGGAGGCCAACGGTTCATAGCTGTTCTGTCTCACTCACTCTCTCACTCTGTCTCTCGAACAAATTTGCAACTCTTTCTGAATAAAAACTGCGGATGCTGTATATCAGAAACAAAAACAGTAGTTGCTGGAAAAGCTCAGCAGGTTTGGCAGCTTCTGTGAAGAAGAATCCGATGACCCTTCCACAGAGCTGGTGATGATTAGGAAAATGTCGGTTAATATGCAGATGGGAGGGTGGGAGGAAGGCGGGCAGAGTAAATGATAGATAGGAATAGAGCCCAAAGTGAGACAAGAATGGTTGGACAGACAAAGGAGTTGATAGCGATCTGTCTGGGAGGGTGAATAGCTGTTAAAGGAAACTGTTAGTGGTTAATAATAGGTGGTGTGTAATGGCAGACTACGTGATAACAAGGGCTTGTGTGCGTGGTAGGGCGCTAAGATGTGGGGAAGTTCAGTCTCTAAAATTATTGAATTCAATATTGAGGATGACTGTAGTGTCCCCAAGTGCAAAATTGTTCTGTTGGGACACTGCAACAAGCCTGAGACAGAGATGCTGGACAGGGAACAGGTTGGTGTGCTGAAGTGGCAGGCAACTGGAAGCTCAGGGCCTTTTTGCGGGCAGAACCTAAATGTTCTGCGAAGCAGTCACCCAGTCTCCGCTTCGTTTCTCCAATGTTGACGAGACCACATTGTGAGCAGCGAATGCTGTAGTCTTGGCTGTAGAATGTGCAGGTAAACTATTGCTTCACGTCGAAGGTATGTTCGGGCCCTTGAATACTGAGCAGGGTGGGGGAAACGGGCAGGTGTTCCAATTTCGGCCGTTGCCGGACAAAGTGCCATGGGGCTATGGGCGGGTGATGGGAGTGAAGGAAGAGTGAACCCCAGGTGTAACTCTTGCCCATTTACCTCATTCCTCAAATAAATCCCGGGACATGGAATAACATTCGTTTGAATGATTCACTACCACGTGACCCACGGCTAATTCATATTCATGTTCCAGGGGCCTGCATCATTATTGTGTCACAATACCTGCATGCCATCATCGTGCATGTCCGATGACGTGCGGCCGGAATGCTTGAACACAGTTTATCAAAGAAACCTCCCTGAGGGTCAGGCAACCCTGCATCGGGAAGTATTGGGATAGCTAATTCTTTCTGTGGGCACTGTGTTTACGTTTAAACATGGTGATTTTTGAAATTATGTAATTCTGAGCGAAATCACAGTTCAAAAAGCAGAATGTTGGAATTTAGACAACGTTAATATTTGCACAACAGCGATACATCTTCGCAACAGCATATTTCACGAGAGTAGTGAAGATCTTTTGACATCAATCTCGAACGTGTGTGTCACAAAACAGATGAAAAGCTGAAAACTTGTCTGGAAAGGCTGCCGCGTGGCATAGCAGAGTGGTGCAGCGGGCGCGTTCTCGGACCTTCACACGGCGATTAATGGATCGAAGTTATCCACTCAGTGTCATCTTTTGCAGCTTTTCCTCCTCACCTGCTGCCCCAACAAATATTTGAAGATGTGAACTAAATATCATCACAATGATATACTGGCCCAATGTAGAAAGTTGAGGTTACACAGTTGTGGAGTTCAGGGTTGTGTTCTTCTGATCTCTGTCCCCTTTGTTGAGGAGGATAATGCTTGTCCCTGGCCACTCCGGTGTTCGAGCCAAATTTAAAAACCGAATGGTGTAATTATCCGCCAGTGGAGACCCGCCCGGGTCCTGGGAGACAGAATGAGAAACAGATGTTCCTAAAACTATTTTTTGGATTCAGTACCACGTGACCCATGCCGAATACATATTCATGTTCCTGGGGCCAGTATCATTATTGCGTCACAAAAGCTGCAGGCCATCACTGCGCATGTCCTATGACGTCGTGTTGCGGCTGGAAATTCTGGTGACAGTTTTTTTTAAAGAAGGTCAGGCAGCCCCTGCATCGGGGCTTCCCTTCCTTCCACTTGAGTTCAAGACCTATCAAACCCAGAAATTCCTCAGGTATGTTTAAAAGCACTTTTTTCCCGATGTTGGCTCATGATTTCTGAAGACATTTGATAAAGTTTGAACAAGGTGAGAGCCATCAGCTTCGAACCACGTTCCCGAATTACTCGACCAATACTTAAAGCAGTGACAGTGCTATAAAAGCACCGTATGATTACAGCTGAGAAAGACTGTATTTCGCTTAGTCAGTTCGTGTTTCTAAAGCGAGACAAAAGTGACAATGCAAGTGAAACGAACGAAATTGCAGACAGGCTGCCATACCACTCTGTTTGTATCCCCACACAGGGGTGGTTTCTGTGACATGAGTGTGTCTGCAGTGTCTGTGGTCAGACTGTTTACAATGAATGTCCCAGCCTTTATTTTGGTAAATTCACACTGATAAAGGACAATTGCTCTTTCAGTAATTGTAGTTTGAAGCTGGAATTCGCTAACACTCCGGTTTCGTGATCTGACTGTTTTTTTTACATCTCAGACTCTTTGGTGCATTTAGTCCGGAAGTCCGGCTGTTCACCAAAATAGTTGTAAGGCGAAATGGAGCAAAATTATAGAATTAGGTCCAGACTTTTCAGGGTACATGTTCAGAAGCACTTCGACACATTGAGTTTGTCAGATGTTTGGAAATATCCTACATGAACGGCAGTGGGTACAGGATCATTTGTCAGCTTTAAATCCGAAACAGATTTTTTTTTTGTTCAGGAAATGTATTAAGGGACATGGGCCAAAGACAGATAAATGGAGTTAGGCCTCTGATCAGCCATGATTTCTTTGAACGTTGGAACACACTTGAGGGGCTAAATGGCCAACTCATATTCCTATGTTCCTATAATCTTAACCGTTTCCTTGTTGCACATTTCCGGCCTGTTATTGGGGACACAATCTTCAAGAAAATATTCTCCAGTTATTTGTTCTTGAAATATCGAATACAGACACACCCAGGCATCTTATACCAATATTCGGACAAACACAGTCACAGAACAGATAACTGATTGAATTCCTGCATTTGAATCTTTAGAAACGTAATGTTCTTGGTTTCCCGATAATGATTCGCTTTCCTCAGTCCCAGATGGAACGACACAAAAACAAAATAGAAAAGCAGTAATGTTATGGTCCTATAATCTCCAATCTTCTTCTGACAGTCAAAAGCAACAATGCAACTTAAGTCGGGGTCTACTGCAACCCGGGCCTAATCTCCCAAGGAACCGAGCACAGGCTCAGCAAAACTGAGGGAGATTATGGCCTGATCACGAAACCTGCGGGCAGCGTTGGCAAAGGCCCAAGCTAGTCACCCATAAAAGTCAGTCATCTACTTTCTAAACGTGCTCAACTGCTTACTTTATTTTATAGACCTTTGCAAATCTGAAAGTGAGAATTGGGGATATGTGGCAGCGAGTGGCTGTTTGTGTGTCAGGTTTGCCTGTCAGTTCTGTTGATATTGAAGCGAATTTGCTTTCAAAAAAAGGCAAAACAAAGACAAACAACTTTACATTCAAGAAGAGAAACTGAAGAAACTGGATGTTAGCATTGAGAACGAAGCAAAAACAAGTGGAATCTTAATGATTTTCCTGAGTTTTGAGCAGAAAGCATTGGAGCTGTGGACTTCTGCTGATAAATGTATTTATTTTCGTAAATTTTAAAAAGTTATTTTGCCTTGATAAAAGAACTGGTCACACCCTGACTATCTGTTCGAATACCTCAGTAGTAGAACAAAAGATTTTTATTCTGAGGTCGTCTGAGTTTGACACTCATATTGTGCAATGTTCCCGTGAAACTTTGCTTTTTGTGCGGAACATTCGCTCTTTCTTCAACTGGCAATCTAATCATATCCAAACTGAGTTTTACTCCCGTTCGTTTTCTTACTGTCCCCGTTGCTCGATTCTGAGGGAAACCTGAGAGTGAATGGGAGACAAGTTTGTCGGTGTGGCTTAACGGTGGCACTTGAAAATTGACAGATTCTACTCATCGAGGCCAATAAATGGCTCAAACACAGAATTAAAACGGTCCAGTTCTATGGAAATTAATACCAGCCCATATTAAAGAACACTGAAATGAGTAAGATGTGATTCATTTCGAGGAAAGAGATTAAGAAACTTCGTCACCCAGATTATCTCAGAACAATCGTTGGCTATGGTACGTTTTAGGTTACTTTCAAAGCTCATGTAACCACTGGATTGTGACTTGATCTGGTACTCGGGTTTTACTAAGTGATTTTGATGCATTTTGTTACAGAGTTGCGACGTAGGCTGGGAGCAATTCCTGTACATAGAGATGAGGACGGTCGAATCAATTAAACAAGAGGGCGATGCTATAACGAGGACTGTTACCAAATACATTTACCAGTTTACGTTCATCCTATCGATTGTATTAACATCACCAACACTTCTCATCAAATAGCTCTAGAGACTTTCATCAAAATTTTCTGTGAACAGTTCTACATTAGCTTTGCTGAATGAACCCCAAATGTCTTGAAATGGCTCCTTATTTTCGGCCCTGACTATTAAACTTTCTTCACATGGGAATGGATCTTACCCACCCGCTCTATCTCTTATCAATGTGTGTGTACTTCAATTAGATCTCCCATCAGCCTCCTCTGTCCTGATCAAATCCAGGGGAACAGGATACGTTGGGGCTATGGCGCGAACAGGACAAGCCCAATACTGACCTTTCCTGTAAGAACAATTCTATGAGAAATTTTAGACCACAACTTTGGGAGTGTAGTTGTGGCCAAACAATTAAGGTGTTGGCGTAGATATCCTTGGGGGCTCCACCGCCCAGGGTGGGAACATGCTGACTATGCTTTCTTCGCTGGCGATTTTAAATGACTTCCTGTTGGTTGCATTATCGCTCAAACTTCACAAAACCCGTCTCAGTAAAGTCCCGTTTTCTCATGTCTGGGAATTGATTGCCATGAAGGGAACGCGGGTTCTGAACAAACAACGTACCAGACTCACAACGTCAGCTCTGTTTCCCTTTCCACAGATGCTGCTCGACCTGTTGGCTTTCGGCAGTATTCTCTGTTTTTATTAGGCACAAGTGCTGCTTTTCATTCAAGAACTTCAATCCCTGTCCTCTGGTAACTGACTCTGGTCAGTAGCAATTGGTTCTTCTGATCATTAATCTGCCCATTCCCACCGCTTCTACTCCCATCATTACCAACAGCCCCAGGAAATCTCCAGTTAACCTTCTTTGCTCCAAAGCGAACATTCTCAACCTTGGGAATGTCTCGCCAAAATGGAAATTCCTCATCCCTGGACATGATGCAAGGCGTACAATTGGGAAGAGATTTTGGCAAAATATTGTCAGTTAGGAAATGGAAAAATGTTCATGAAGCAAAACAGAAATCCCAGTCTCCAGCTTTGTGAACCTTCAGAAACATTTTGAGAAGCGGATTTAGAGGAGAATGAAAGATGACCTGTCCGACTGAGCAGAGACAGTCCAGACACCGTCCCCTTGTTGAATAGGCCGGGAGGTTGACTCTGATGTTCTCGGGACATGAAATTATCTGAGACATTGAAAGAATTGTCATTCATGCACATCAGGAATTCAAACCCCTTCTCCCCTGCGAGCCAATGAGAGAACTCGGGAACAGGCAAAACACTGAAAGGCTCGAAGGGCGACGGCCCCGGAGTAAAACAGCTAGTTCCTCGTGACATGGATGTGTCTGCAGACTGTCCCCGGTATCTCCAAAACACATCTCCCAGGCTTGATGATGGAAAAGTAAAACTGATAGACGACAATTGTAATTCCTGGCGGGGAGACTGAATTATAAAATCACTAAGCGATGGTGCAGCGCACATCAGCGCCTGTCTCTGTGGTGCAATTGGTCCGTGCGTTCGGCTGTTCACCGAAAAGTTGGTGGTTTGAGCCCACCCAGGGGTGGTGTGTTCGCTGCCTTTCTTTGGCTTCGAAGCTGTGCCCTTTTAATGGGGTCAGGAAAATGTTCCCCAAACGGAAATCTTCTCCACAAAGGGGTTTCTCGACACATAGGGGTTTCGGAATTGAATTAATGTCTCACGAAAGGGACTGCGTATGCTGAGAAGACCAGACCAAAAGAGAAACTCAGCAGGTTTGACAGTACCTGTCGGTGAAAACAGAATTTTGAAATGTTGCCCCTGATTCTCTTTCCACAGATGTTGCCTGACCTGCTGAGTTCCTCCTGCAATTTCTAACTGAAAGTTCATTTCATCTTTTGGGGTGAAACACCTAAATATCTGCAAACACCATGTGCCGATATTTAACCCTTTCGAATCACTGTGAAGTGATTGGATTCAAACAAACTCTGCGATGATTCACTCTTTCTCAGCTCCATAGGCAGACAGACCTGGGAAGTCAAGCTGTCAGTGTGGTTCTGTATTCGTGGGCCGAGTGGTTAATGCGATGTACATGAAATCCATTGCGGTTTCCCCACGCAGGTGTGAACCCTGCCGAGTACAAAATGAGAAATGTCGTCGAAAAGAAAGGGAGCTTGCTCCCCGGCTTCTTCTTTAAGATTCAAATCAGTGGAGGGGGAAAAATATTTCACTCAAATTGGGACTGGTGTGAATCTGCAACCCACTGCCTGTTCGGGTGGAGCAAGCCGATACCCGCAGAGCTTCTTTTGTGGCTGTGAGCAAAGTGTTTGGAAATGAGACTAGAACAGTGAGGTGCTTGAAATCGTGATCGAAATCAAGCAGGCACCTGAGGACAAGGGTGTTTCCTTTGCCAGTGAAAGATACTGCTTCACAAAGTTGGGCCTGTGGAAGGGAATCAGTGACGGTGATTATCTTTGGTTGTTCACCTTGTGAATGAACCCATTGCTGCGCATGTCCGTGTTAACGTCAGAACTCTGCAGCATAGTGGCGTTCGATGCGCACAGGGCCTGGCGCACCAAACTCCACCTATCTGTTTGAAATGCAGCTCACAGCTTCTTCACACACCCCAATTAATCTTTCTCATTGTCCTGAAGCCGGCACACGGTTTGAATTCCTGACCTGCGGGAATGAGAATACTTTCACTGTCTCGCGTCAGTAAATGTCCCTGAGAACATCTGAGTCAACTCACAGCGCAGTCAGATGAGGGGAAGCTGAAATAGCCCCACACGCTGCTCACGGGCACATTTTATTCTCCCCAACTCAACGCCTCAACCACTGCGGCTCCTGGGAGTTGAAAAGAAACAATCAGCAAAACCCAGTCTAAGCTCTGTGAATCTTCAGAAAATCAGCAAACGTTCATCCCTTCGGATTTTCTATCCTAGGCTGACAGCGATGGGTTTTGTCAACCTTTTGTAGGACATTGCAAGTGGATGTTTTGCAGAAAAGCACCATAATGCCAAGTGATTAATCAGGACCTGGATGTTTTCGGTCTTTGAATGTCAGTGTTGTGCTCCAGAACTTTGCTGTTCACAGTTTATAATACTTATCTTCCCAGTTCCCTGTATCACTTGTCGAAAATGTTTAATTTGTGTCTTGTAATCCTTTCACTGTCTGCTAATGAGGATAGCGTTTCCGTGTTTTACCTAAATTATCTTGACCTTGCATACCTCAAGCCTCAAGCTAATTTCACGAGAAACCCTCTCCAGTTCAAAAGCCAACTGTTAATGATGGCTCTGTTCCTTGTCACGTGTCCAATTTCAGATCGATGTTGCTAATGTCCCTTGTGCTCCTTCAGATCCAGGTTTCGCTCACAGGGCTAGAACAGAACTGTCACCAAACACATTGACCAATCTACGTTCATCCTATCGATTGTGTTAGCATCATCAACACTTCTCGTCAAAATAACTCGAGAGACTTTCATCACAATTTTCTGTGAACAGTTCTACATTAGCTTTGCTGAATGAACCTCAAATTTCTTGAAGTGGCTCCTTATTTTCGGTCCTGATTATTAATCGCTCTACGCATGGGAATGGATCCTTCCCACCCGCCCTATCTCTTTCAATGTGTTTAGTTCAATTCGATCTCCCATCAGCCTCCTCTGTCCTGATCAAATCCAGGGGAGCAGGAACCGTTGGGGTTATGGCGCGGACAGGACAAGCCCAATACTCACCTTTCCTGTTAGAACTATTCCATGAGAAAGTTTAGACCACAACTTTGGGCGTGTAGTTGTGGCCGAACAGTTAACGTGTTGGCGTAGAGATCCTGTGGGGCTCCCCGCCCAGGGTGGTAACCTGCTGACTAGGTCCACGTCATCTTTCGTGATGAAACACCCAGACCCGCCATTTGCAGATATTTAACCATTTCGAATCTTGTGAAGTGATTGGATTCAATCAAACTCTGCAATGATTCCCTCTTTCTCAGCTCCACAGGCAGAGAGACCTGGGAAATGAAGCTGTCAGTGTGGTTCTGTATTGGTGGACCGATTGGTGAGTGCGATGGAGATGAAATCCATTGCGCTTTCCCCACGCAGGTGTGAACCCTGCCGACTACAGTTGAGAAATGTCGTAAAAAGGACAGGGAGATTGCTCCACGATTTTTTTAAAGATGCAACTCAGTGGAGGAGTTGAAATATTTCAATCACATTGGGCCTGGTCGGGAGTCTGCAACCCACTGCCTGACAGGGTGGAACAATCAGATACCCACAGAACAGTTTTTGAAGCTATGAGCCAAGTATTTGGAAATGAGACGAGAACAGTTAGGGGTGTGAAGTCGTGATCGAAGTGAAGTAGGCACCTGAGGATTAATGTGTTTTATTTGCCAGTGAAAGATAGTGCTTCACAAAGTTGGGACTATGGAAGGGAACTAGTGACGGTGATTATCTTTGGCTGTTCCTCTTGTGAATGTTCCCATTGCTGCGCATGTCCGTGTTAACGTCAGAACTCTGCAGCATGGCGGCGTCAGGTCCGCACAGTGACGGGGCGCAATGGTTGACGGATCTGACTCCACCTACCTGTTTGAAATGCAGCTCACAGCTTCTTCACACACCCCAATTAATCTTTCGCATTGCCCTGAAGCCGGCATATGGTTTGAATTGCTGATCTGCAGGAACGAGACTCTTTTCACTGTCTCGCGTCGGGAAGTGTCCCTGAGAACATCAGAGTCAAGTCACAGCGCTGTCAGAGGAGGGGAAGTTGAAATAGCCCCACACGCTGCTCACGGGCACATTTCACTTTCCCCAACTCACCGCCCCAACCACTGCGGCTCTTCGGAGTGGAAAGGGAACAAGCACCAAAACCCAGCCTCAGCTTTGTAAATCTTCAGGAAATAAGAAAACTGTTCATCCCTTCGGGTCTTCCATCCTGGGCTGACAGCGTTGATTTTAAATGGCTGTCCAGTCAGTGCCGATTCGTCTTGGCTGAAATAATCTTCATTATCTCATCCCAGCATTTCTTGCCTCAGAGACCTGTGTGGCAGAGGTCATGTATATATTTCCTTGTGTGGTATTTTTTAAATAACATTCGTTCGCTGGTTGTTTGTATCGGGTATTTCAGGTTCATTAGCCGCTGTTCAAGTGTGTTGGTAGGTTTGTGGGCGACCATGATGCTGAGAGGATTGAGTTGTCTTGACATCATTTCACAGATGTCTTTAATGTAAAGTAATGTGCTAGTGTTTCTGTCGACGTTGTGTCTGCTTGTGTCAGTTTGTTGATGTGAAATCGACACACTGAGTTTATTGGTGAGTCAAAAGTGAGGACTGCAGATGCTGGAAACCAGAGTTTAGATCAGAGTGGTGCTGGAAAAGTACAGCAGGTCAGACAGCTTCCGAGGAGTAGTAAAATCGACGTTTCGGGTAAAAGACCTTCATCGGGAATTAAGGCAGGACGCCTCCAGGGTGGAAAGATAAATCGGGTGTTGCTGGGCCAAAGGTAGCAAAGAGTACAATAGGTGAATGGGGGTGGGGTTGGAGGTGACAGGCCAGAGAGTAGGGTGGAGCGGATAGGTGGGGAGGGAGATTGGCAGGTAGGACAGGTCATGAGGACAGCACTGAGCTGGAAGGTTGGAACTGAGGTAAGGAGGGTGGAAGGGGAAATGAGGAAACTGTAGAAGTCTGCATTGATGGCTTGTGGTTGACTTTATCTGAAGCAGAAGATGAGGCGTTCATCCCCCAGGCATCGGGTGGTGATGGAGCGGCGATGGAGGATGCCCAGGACCTGCATGTCCTCGGCAGAGTGGGAGGGGTTTGAACTGTTGGGCCAGAGGGCGATGAGGTTGATTGGTGCGGGTGTCCTGGAGATGTTCCCTCAAGCGCTGTGACTTGGCTCTGCGAGGAGTCTCCAGTCTCCCCAATGTAGAGGAGACCGCATCAGGAGCAATGGATACAAGAAATGACATTGTTGGATACACAGGTGAACGCCTTCTCACGACGGTGGCCCAGATTTCATTTCCGGGCAGGGAAGAAACTTTTGGTAGAGCTGTCAGCTTTTGCTTGTGTCTCCCTGGTGGTCTAGTGGTTAGGATTCGGCGCTTTCACCGCCGTAGCCCGGGCTCGATTCCCGGCCAGGAAAGCAGCTTTCAGGGGTTTCATAGGTTTCCCGTGCTTCTAAAATACTCGGCTCGTTTATTTGTTGATCTTCGTCGTTCCTCGGTGCAGCTGTGTGTCGTGGCTCGTTGAAATCGTGTCCTGATTCAGATTTGTTTGCATGTGTCGGGATGATTGCTTCTGTCGTTAAGTTCTTGGTTCGCGTGCGTTGTTTTCCTGTAGACGCTGTATTGAATTTACCATTGACTGTTCACTCTACTGTGACATGTAGAAATGGCACTTTGTTGTTGTTCTCCTCTTTTGTGAATTTTATGCCAGTCAGGATATTGTTGATGGTGTTGTAGGTTTCCTCTAATTTGTTTCATTTTTTGATTGCTGTAGCGGACTCAAAGTTTGGGTTGGATCATCGAAAGGGCTGTTTGTTCGAGTCTCTGCATTATTGCTTCTGCTAGGAATACTGATATTGGTGGTTCCATGGGTGTTTCGTTGATTTGTTTGTAGGGCTTGTTACTGAATATGAAGTGGGTGGTAAGGCACAGTTCCATGAAGTTGACAGTGCTATCTTTGCTGATGAAGTTGATGCTGTGTTTGTGTCTTTGGTTGTTCGAGTAGTGTCTTCAGTTTTCTTTGGCTACGTTGATGATAATGGATTGAAGAGGGCTGTAATGTCAAAGGACATCATTATTCCATCCTCTTCGATCTTAGTGTCTTTGGTGTTCAGGAATTCTTGGATGGAGTAAATAGAGTTGTGTGAATCTTCGACTTGGTGTTTTAGCCTTCTACGGATGCCTTTGACAAGTCTGTATATTGATGTTCCAAGTCGTGAGACTATGGCCTGAGGGGGGCTCCTGGTTTGAAGAGAAGGAGAACAACAACAAAGTGCCATTCCTAGATGTCACAGTGGAGCAAACAGTCAATGGGGAGCTTCAAACTAGCATCTACAGAAAAACAACACACACAAACCAAATACTTAACCACAGAAGCAATCATCCCAACACACACAAACGAAGCTGCATCAGGACATTATTTCAACCAGCCACTACACACTGCAGCACAGAGAAACTATGAAGAACAGAAGAGAAATACGTATATAGTGTATTTAAGGAGAATGGGTACCCAATAAACCCAGTACGCCGATTTCTCAATGATGCTTCCAAGCTGACTCTCAAACATTCGATTTTTCCCTCCATTCTTTCCTGTTTGTTTTTTTGTGGGTTTTGAAAGCTTTTGCAATCTTCTTACTGAGTATTGGAGTTGGGAAGTTATATTGTGGCTGTACAGGACATTGGTTAGACCACTTTTGGAATATTGTGTGCAATTGTGGTCTCCCTCCTCTCAGAACGATATTGTGAAATTTGAAAGGGTTCTGAAGCAGTAATGGGCAAACAGAGGGGAAGAAGCCCTTCTGCTCCCCTGAGTGCGGGAAGGCCTCTGCCCTGCTGACGTACCAGTTGGTCCACACTGGGGAAGGCTGTTCTGCGGCCCCAAGTGCGAGATGGCCTTCAGCAGTTCTTCCCACCTGCTGAGACACCAGTGGGTCCACACTGAGGAGAGGCCGTTCTTCTGCCCAGAGCTCAGGGAGGGCTTTGCTCTTTCTTCCGACGTGATGGCCCATTGATAGGTCCACATCGAGGAGATGTCGCTCAGTTGCCCGAAGTGCAGGAAGGCCTTCAGCAATTCCTCCGCCCTGCTAAGAAACTAGTCCGTCCACACCGGGGAGAAGCCGTTGTCCTGCCCGAGGTGTGGGAAGGGCTTTACCCGCTCCTCCACACTGCTGAAGCACCAACCAATCCACCCAGGGGGAGGGTTGTGGGGGCGGAGGGCGGTGTCGGAGGGGGGGAGGCCATTCTGCTGCCCTGAGTGCGGGAAGGCCTTCAGCAATTCCTCCGCCCTGCTGAAGCACCAGCGTGTCCACACTGGGGAGAAGCCCTTCAGCTCGCCCGAGTGTGGGAAGAGGTTCATATTTTCTTGCAACTTGCGGAAGCACCAGCAGGGGCACCAACGCTCCCAGCAATCAGAACCCACGGGTGACGTTGCTTTGGGTCACCCCCCCAGGACTGAACATCCTGCCAGTCCTGACAGTGGGTGCAGTGGGAGAGTAGATGGGTTGTTTTGTTTTCTGCTGGACTGCAATTGTGTCCCCTACACCCCACAACCACAACCCCATGGTGGCTCAGAGTTGCACTGCTGCCTCATGGCACCAGGAACCCAGGAATAATTCCACCCTTTGGGGTCTGAGTGCAATTTAGGGAGGGAAGGAAAATGGATCTGACTGGGTTACTCTTCAGAAGATCAGTGCAGATGTGTTGGGCTGAAGGACCTGTTTCCACATTGTAGGAGTTCAACCATACTTTGAGCTTTGCTTTCAGTGAACAGTGCTGCTCAATGAGCCTGGTACTGCTCATTGCCAAATGAAATGATCCAGAGAAACCTAAGACCGCAAGACCATCGGAGCAGAAGTTAAGCCATTCGGCCCGTCGAGTCTACTCTGTCATTCGTTAGTGACAAAAGTAGCGCAGATGAGATTAGCTTCAGTGTGAAAACAGGCCATTTGTCCCAACAAGTCCACACCGACACTCCGAAGAGTAACCCATCCAGACCCATTTCCCTCTGCCTAATGTACCTACCTCTACGGGCAAGGAAGCATGGCCAAAGACATGCACATCTTTGGTGTATGGAAGAAAACATTATCACCCAGAGAAAACCCACGCAGACGCTGGGAGAAAGTGCAAACTCCTCACATACAGTCACCCAAGGCTGCAATCAAACCTGGGCCCCCGGCACTATGAGGATGAAGTGGAAAACACTAAGCCACTACATACTGCATGCCGAAGCAGGAGGTTGGGAGAATACAGCAAGCCAGGCAGCACCAGAATGTGGAGTAGTCAGCGTTTTGGGTATTAACCCTTCTTCAGGACTGAAACGTTGACTACTCTATGAGAAACGATTTACGGGAATATTGCAGGGGTTTGGAGGATTTGAGCTACAGGGAGAGGCTGCATAGGCTGGGACTGTTTTCACTGGATCATCAGAGGCAGAGGAGTGACCTAATAGAGGTTACAAAATCATGAGAGGCATGGACAGGGTAATAGACAAGGGCTTTTCCCTGGGATGGGGGAGTCCAGAACTCGAGGGCAGAGGTTTCGGTTAAGAGGCAAAATCTATTAAATGGACAACTTCTTCATGCAGAGGGTGGTATATATATGAAATGAGCTGCCAGAGTATATGGGTCAGGTGCTGTCAAATGGGACTAGATTAATTTAGGATATCAGGTCAGCATGGACAAGTTGGATCGAAGTGCCTGTTTCCATGCTGTACGTGTCTCTGACTACTGGTCCTGATGTAACTTTAAAATAGAGTCCAAGTAACTTTGAATAGTTCAATCTTGTTGAGCTCACCTCCTCAAAAGTTTCAAATGAATCCCTCCGAGCGATACTGTTTACAAATGCTGAGTTGGACAAAGTATCCCATCAAGTTCAACATAAATCCAGAGTTGAAGAAGTCAGAAGTCAGAACACCAAGGGGACCAGAACTGAGAGCGATCTAGGGTTGCGGGTTATTAGCTTCTAGAAAATAGAGTCGTGGGTAGGCAGGGTGGTGAAGAAGGCTTTTGGCATGCTTGCTTTCATTGGTCAGAGCATTGAGCACAGGAGTTGCGACGTCTTGTTGCAGCTGTCACACATGCCACACAACAACGATAGGCGTGGCCCTGCCCCCCTCTGACTGGCTGTCCCTTTGAATATCTGGGGGAAGATGAGACCCACTTGCCTGTGTTTGACTCATATGTACTTATCCAAATAATTTTAAATATTGTAACATGACCTGCATCCAGCACTTCCTCTGACAGTTCATTCTACACACGAACCACCTTCAATGTAAAAATCGTTGCCACCTTCTGTCCTTTTTAAATCTTTTCCCTCTCATCTTAAAAATATACTCCCAAATTTTAAATGTCCCTACCCTTCGGGAAAAGACACTGGTTATTCAACTTATCTTTATCCCTCATGACTTCATAAACCTCCATAACCTCCACCCTCAACCTTCTACTCGCCAGTCAAAAAAAGTCCCAGCCTATGCCGTCTTTCAATCATTCTGGCAACATCATAGTTAAAAAAGGTTAGTTTTCAGAATTGACTGAAAGGGCAGTGAAGATTCAATCAGCTGACAGTGGATCTGAAATCACATGTAGATCAGATCAGATCACGTTTCGCAGCAGGAAACCAGATACGTTTTTACGACAAACCACAACAGTTTTATTGTTAGACTCTTCATTCCAGATTTATATTGAATGCAGATTCCACCATCTGCCGTGGCAGGTTTTGAACCCAAGTCAGAACATTACCTGGGTGAATAGTCTGGTGACAATAAAGTCGGCCATCACCTCCCCTGAACACATTGGCTTATTGTGTTGAGAGGTAACAAAGGAGCAAGAGGTTTCAGCAGCTGCTAAGTTGTTGATATTACACAAGGGAACATCAGCACTCTCGGTAAAGGCACATACTGAAGCCAGGACGCTGTTTCAGAAGTAAGGGCTCGGGAACCATAAGAAATAGGAACAGGAAAATGCCATTCAACCCCTTGAGCCTGCTTCTCCATTCAATAGCATTGTGGCTGATCTGACATTCTCCACATGCATTTTCCTGCCCTTTTCCTGTAACTGCTCATCCCCCGACTGACAACGAATCTATTGATCCTAGTTTTAAATGTGACATGAAGGCTGTCAACAGAGTTACTGGGATGGGGGAGGGGGGAGCTCAGGTCGAACTTGGGGACGAAAACAGTGGGTTCACACTTCACAATATTTAACTAATGGAATGTTTATAGTTTATACATAAAAATTCCTAAAGAAGGGCTCATGCCCGAAACGTCGATTCTCCTGCTTCTTGGATGCTGCCTGACCTGCTGCGCTTTTCCAGCAACACATTTTCAGCTCTGATCTCCAGCATCTGCAGTCCTCACTTTCTCCGAGAGAATCCCATGGAGTCTCACAGAGTGACACAGATGTACAGCACGGAAACAGACCCTTCGGCCCAACTTGTCCATGCAGCCCAGATATCCTAACCTAATCTCGTCCCATATGCCAGCATATCCCCATAAAACCTTCCTATTCATATACACATCCAGATGCATTTTAAATGCTGTAATTATACAGCCTCCATCACTTACTCCAGCAGCTCATGCCGTACATGCATCACCCTCTGCGGGAAAAGGTTGCCCCTTAAGTCCCTTCTATATCTTTCCCCTCCCCTCCCTAAAACTATGCGCTCTAGTTCTGGACTCCCCAATCCCAGGGAAAAGAACTTGCCCATTTGCCCTATCCATATCCCTCATGATTTTATAAACTTCTATAAGGTCACCCCTTAGCCTCCGACGCTCCAGAGAAAACAGTCTTATTCAGCCTCGCCCTTTCGCTCAACCCTCCATCCCTGGCAACATCCTTGTAAATCTTTTCTGCACGTTTTCTAGTTTCACAACATCTTTCTGATAGGAAGCAGACCAAAATTACATGCAATATTCCAAACGTGGCCTGACCAATGTTCTGTACAGTGACAACATCAGCTCCCAACATCTATTCTCGATGCTCTGACCAACAAAGGAAAGCACACCAAACGCCTTCTTTACTATCCAATCTGCCTGCGTCTCTACTTTCAAGGAACTATCAACCTGAAAACCAAGGTTTCTTTGCTCAGCAACACTTCCAAGGAACTTACCATGAAGTGTAAAAGTCCTGCTCTGATTTGTTTTTCCAAAATTCAGCACCTCATATTTATCTGCATTGACCTCCATCTGCCACTTCTCAGCCCATTGGCCCATCTGATCAAGGTCCCGTTGTAATCTGAGGTAACCTTCTTTGCTGTCCCCTACACCTCCAATTTTGGTGTCATCTACAAACTTACTAACTATACCTCCTCCGTTTACATACAAATCATTCATATAAATGACAAAAAGTAGTGGACCCAACATTGATCCTTGTGATACACCATTGGTCACAGGCCTTCAGTCTGAAAAGCAACCCTCCATCACCACCCTCTGTCTTATTTCTCCGAGCCAGTTCTGTATCCAAATAGCTAGTTGTCCCTGCATGCCATGAGATTAAACCTTGCTCACCAGTCTCCCATGAGGAAACTTGATGAACGCCTTCTTGAAGTCCATAGAGATCACGTCCATCGCTCTGCACTCATCATTCCACTTTGTATTTCTTCAAAAAACTCAATCATGTTCGTGAGACATGATTTCCCAAGCATAAAGCCATGCTGACTATCCTTAACCAATTCTTTCCTTTCCAATTACATGTAAATCCTATCTTTCAGGATTCTCTCCAAAAACTTGCCCGTCACGGATGTCTGCCTTACCGGTCGATAGTTCCCTGGCTTTTCCTTACCACCTTTCTTAAATAGTGGCACCACCTTAACCACCCTCTAGCCTTCCGGCACCTCACCTGTGACTATTGATGATACAAATATCTCATTGAGAGGCCTAGCAATCACTTCTCCAGTTTCCCATAGAGTTCTGGGGTACTCCTGATCAGGTCCTTGGGATTTATCCACTTTTATGCATTTCAAGATATCCAGCAATTTATCATCTGTAATATGGACATTTTTTCAACATTTCACCATCTACTTTCTCACATTCTATATCTTCAATGCTCTTCTCCACAGTAAACACTGATGCATAATATCCGTTCAGTATCCACGCCCCCCCCAACCCCCACCCGATGTACAACAGCTCCACACAAAGGCCTCCTTGCTGATCTTTGAGGGGCCCTATTCTCTCCCTTGCTATCCTTTTGTCCTTACCGTATTTATAAAAACCCTTTCGGTTTTCCTTAACTCTATTTGCCAAAGCTATCTCATGTCCCCTTTTTGCCCTCATGATTTCTCTCTTAAGTATACACGTACTGCCTTTATACTCTAAGGATTCACTCGATCTCTCTGTCGATACCTGACGTATGCATCCTTCTTTATCTTAACCAAAATCTCAAATTCTCTAGCCATCCAGCATTCCCTTCACCGACCAGCCTTTCCTTTCACCCCAACAGGAATATACTGTGTCTGGACTCTTCTTATCTCATATTTGAAGGCTTCCCTTTTTCCAGCAGTCCTTTAACCTGCGAACATCTGCCCCCAATCAGGTTTTGAAAGATCTTGCCTCTTCCTCCAAAATAGAACTTCAACCTTTACATCTGATATATTATTTTCAATCACTATTGTAATGTTAATAGAATTATGGTTGCCGTCCCTTAGCTTTTGCACGCTCGCCAGTATGTACATCCTGATTGTGAATTAGAAAATTTCCTTGTACACACTTAACAAATTTCTGTATTTGGCGGATAAGTAAATGTGCAGGAGTTATACCTTGGGTCAACTCTTCCTTCATTCCCATCAACCCTAACCCCATTCCCACCCAATGGCACATTACCTTGCAACTGCTGAATGTGTGACACCAGCCCATTTACCTGCTCCCTCACTATCCAAGGACCCAACCTTACTTTCCAAGTGAAGCAGCACTTTACCTGCTCTTCCTACAACCCAATCTACTGCATTTGTTGCTCACAATGTGGTCTCATCTTCATTGGGGAAAACGAAGCATAAACTGGGTGACTGCTGCACAGAACATCTACGTTCTGCCCGCAAACAGAACCTGAGCTTCCAGTTGCCTGCCAATTCCACACCCCACACTGTTCCCGGGCCAACATCTCTGTCTCAGGTTTGCTGTAGTGTTCCAGCCATGCCCTGGGCCGTGAGTTTGTGACGGAACGGTCGTGCGTCTGACTCCAGATTAGGAAGTTGTGTGTTCAAATCCCATCAAGCTCCCGATAACCAACGTCTTACACTGCAAATCAAGAAATGAGTACGTTCACTCCAGATATCTGTTGAGCCAAGTCTTCTTTCTGGAAACTTTCGATCACACGTGAAGCTTTGCTGTCAGTTTCATTTGTGAACACTGTGTCAGGGAGGTGGAGTGCCCATTGTTTGGGGAAATGCTCAGCTCCCCCAGTTCATCACGGGATTTGAACACAGCCACCTCTCTCTGGGCAGCTGCCAGGTTTAGTTGGTGACAGCGCGGTGTGAACAACATAATACCAACGCTTTAACAGCATAATCCAGAGACTCCCAGCTTTATGTTTCTATCGATCAGGAGAGTGACAGCGAGTTCAGATAGAAATGTTGCCCACCAACAGCAAATCCTTTCCTCTCCCTGGACACAGTTAAAATTATCGTTCAACAGAAGGAGCGGAAACTACAGTCTGACGGCCTCTCTCCACATTAACGGTGAGCCTGAATTTTATAAACGGTGCAAGTAAAATCCAATGGCGGACACTGATTTGGTTCAATCGATTTTTTTGCCAAGTGTAATTCACCGAGAGGATGCTGCTGTTTGAAACAGCGGGGGGAATTAATGCAGGGCCTCCTGCGCATGGAACACAACGCAACTGATGTGTTTCACCTTCACCAGTTTATTCCTATCTCGGAGAAGAGAGGTTTGATGATTCGGATCATAGCAGCCCGACAGAGAACAGGAGAAGAGCACTCAGACCTTCACAAGCTTGTCACCACAGCTGGGTCATCGTGGCCCGTGTATCAATATGGGAGAGGAATCTGCATCTACTGACTGGCAGCACAGCAAATTGGAGTGCTGGTGGGACTATCACACAGGAGAAAACGGCTTCGACCTATCAACTGGAGTGGCTCCCAATGCGCAACTCCGCTCACCTCAACTGAATAACTGTAAACAAATTACTCCGTGATTCAAAGGGATACTCGGTTTTGAATCTGCATTGCGTCATGTACCTTCGAGAATGATGTCAAAACACCCTCATTGCTGTGATGGAGTATCCTGTTGGGCAGAATATATCCGTTGTCAAATTTCCTACGTTCTGTTGGTCCAACTCTGATTTCACTCAGAATCACAAAATGTGTGACAGCGCAGACTGAGGCCATGCAGCCCACCTTAGCTCTGCTGGCTCGACACAATATGTAAATAAGTGTCTCATTCTGTCGCCTTCTCCCTGTAAATCTGCACATTGTTACATTGAACATGCCCACCGAATTCCCTTTTGTGTCCATTGAATCTACCTCTTTGTCACTGTCAGACAGCCACTTACTCACCCCACTCCCTGTGCGAAAACGGTCTTCCTAATGTCACTTTTACTTATTTTCCTGATGACTTTAAATCTCGACCAAATCGTTCTTGATCCTCTCAGGCCTGGGTGCATTTTCACTGCATTATTTCCTCTGTCGAAAACCCTCATGACGTGGAAAACTTCAATCAGACCAGCTTTCAGCCCTCTGTTCACCAAAGAGAGCTGCCCCAAACTTTCCAATCTCCCTTCATTGCTGACATTCCTCAAGGCGGTACCATTCACGTTAACCTGTTCAGCGCCGTCTGCAATCACTTCACTTCCCCGCTTCCTGAATATCACCCTCAGAATTGAGCGTAATACAGGTGGAGGATTCATTCAGACTCGGATTGCGCGGGTGAAAAATCTGCAATACTTGTTCTAACTTTGAACAAGTGATTCCCTTCGCCGTGTTCACTGCAATGGCAGCTCTGCACCGTCCCTAATTCAGGCAGTCCGATCTTATTTAACGAAGCGGCTTTATTGAGAAAATTCGTTGGGCATTTTTGCTCAGGTCAATTTAAGTAATAATGGTTCGCCTGGAATTGGAACCCGGGAACTCTCACACGGCTGCATATGCACGAAGACCCAAAGCTAGAATCATACCCCACACTAACGAGCCACCAGCCATGGGAGCAGCCACCTCTTGAAGCAGCTGAGACTTGCTCAGTACGAAATTCATTGTACATTGCTCCCAGAAACACAAGCAGCGAAGAGTTTCAAGAACATCTGCTTCTCAATCTGTCTCCCTGCTCCCAGGACGCTGGTGTTTGTCCCGTACCCAGGGACCGGGCTCTCTCCACTGGTGGATAATTGAACCATTTTCTACTTACAAACTGCGTTGGTGGAAGGCAGAGCCCATTCACTCTTCTGCTCTCTCTCACTATTACGTGAGGCAGGATAAGTCAGTTACAGTCATGCGTAGGAAATGGGCAACTTTGAACTTGTTCCAAAGGTCTTGTTAATGGAGAGATAGAAAGATGCTGTGCTGTCGGGACAGAGAGAAATGGACACCGGAGACTCTTCCCTCAGGTAAATTGATATGAGTGCATTTTTGTGCAGCCTGCTTGGTGTTCAGAATTTGTCTTGACGCAGCAATCCTGTAGAAAGTCTTTTATTACACGGACGTTGGTTTCTTTACTGCAGGAAAGGGACTAAAACAGCAAATCACGAGTTTCAACTTCACCGGTTCATTGCCATCTGAGAGAAGAGGTTTCACACGAGATCAGGACACACCGGCAGAGAACAGGACAAGACAACTCAGAGCTCCACAAGGGTGCCAGCGCAACTGTGTAAATTTGACTTGTGTATCGATTTGACATATTGAGCTCAGATACCCGAAGTTTTAGGAAGCAAATGACATGGCAAGGAAAAGAACAATGCGCTGTTATAGAAATTTAGACACTCAGGGAGTCGTTTGAAAAGCAAGATGCTGAACAAAAGACATTCGCTCAACGAGACTCAAAACAATAGCAGATAATGGCTTCGAGCTCGGGGTATGGGCCCAGCACGCTCCCGCTGCGCCACTCTGCTCCCACGCACAGTGCGCCGCTCCACAGGTCCCTTCAGGCTTTCGTCTGGCGCGTGGCATGTACGTTCGAGACTGATGTCAAAGATCTCCACTGCTGTCATCTTATATGGTGTTGTGCAGACGTATGGAGGCTGTGTAAATATAAACTTTTTCTAACTTCCCGCAGTCTCTTGTGATTTCACTCTGAATAGACGCCATGCGGCCCACCTTCGCTCTGCTGGGTCAACACAGTAAGTAAACGTGGGTCTCTATTCGTATCATTCTCTTGCCTTCTCCATGTAATTCTGCACATTGTTACTTTAGACATGACCACCGGATTCCCGTTTGCGTCTAATGAATCTGCCTCTTTGTCAGTGTCAATTAGGGATTTACTCACTCCAACCACTCCCTGGACAAAAGCGTTCTTCCTCATGTCACATTTGGTTCTTTTCATGATGACTTTAAAATTCTGCAGATTCTTTCAGGCGTGGGAGCATTTTGACGACATTACTTTCTCTGTCTAGACTTCACATGACTTGAAAAGCTTCAATCGTGTCAGATTCAAACTTCTGTACTCCTAAGAGAGCTGTCCCAAATTTCCAATCGACCCTCATCGCTGACATCCCTCAAACACCGCACCACTCACGTCAACCTATTCAACGCTATCTCCAATCATTTCACTTCCCTGCTATCTGCCCCATTGGTACTCCAGGGAGCCCAACCTCGTTTAACGAAGGTGCTTTTTGAGAAAATTAAACGGGCACTTTGGCACAAGTCATGAAACGCGGGCTGGTCCAGGATTTGAGCCTCGAATCTCTCGTACGTCTGCGTCGAAAGAAACCCAAAACAAGAATCATAGCCCGAGACCAACAAGCCTCACAGCAGTTGTCTCTGCGGCCCCACTCTACCTCTTGAACCAGCTGAGTCTTGTTCAGAGTGAAATATAGTTGACATTGAACAGGCTGGGGCTGTTTTCTCTGGAGCGTCGGAGGCTGAGGGGTGACTTTATGGAGGTTTGCAAAATTAGCATTGATAGGATACGGGCTGAAAATGTGTTGCTCGAAAAGATTTACAAGGATGTTGCCAGGGTTGGAAGATTTGAGCTATCGGGAGAAGCTGAATAAATTGGGGCTGTTATCCCGAGAACATCGGAGGCTATGGGGTGACCTGATTGTGGTTTATAAAATCATGAGGGGCATTGATAGGATAAATAGACAAGATCTTTTCCCTGAATTCAGGGAGTAGAACTAGATGGCATACATTAACGGTGAGAGGGGAAAGAAATAAAAGAGACTTAAGGGACAACGTTTTAACGCGGAGCATGGTGCAGGTATGGAATTAGCTGCTTGAGGAAGTCGTGGAGCCTTGTATAATTACGGCACTTAAAAGTCATCTGGATGGGTACATGGAAAGGAAGGGCTTCGGGGATATGGGCCAGGTGCTAGCAAATGGGACTAGACTGTTTAGGATAACTGGTCAACATGGATGAATTGGACTGAAGGGTCTCTTTCCATGTTGTCATTCGTGTGACTCTGTGGAATCCTCTACCCAAGGGAGCAGATGAGGCAGCTTCATTAATTATATTCAAGACACAGTTGGATGGGATATTGCATGGAGGGGAATTAAGAGTAAATGGAATAATGCAGGTAGTAGGAGCTGAGATGATGGATAGATCAGCCATCATCTGAATGAATAGTGGAGCAGGCTCGACTGGCCAAATAGCCGACTCCTGCTTCTATTACGATGAAACGATAACTCTGCATTTCCCATGGCTAACCTATCTAACCTGCACATCCCTGGACATGATGGGCAATTCCAAACCAAGGCAGGTGAGCAATGTAGTAATGTGGAAAGTGCATGTCAGAGAACAATAGAAAGGGACAAGGGGAATGAATGTGCCACCAATCAAAGCTGGATTGTAATGATCACAAAAATTGAACCTAAAAGCTGTGTCTGAATGTGTGCTGCACTGTAAGAAAAGTGAACGAATTTACTGAAGAAAATAAGTGTGATCTGAGACTCCTTACAGAGACGTGGTTTTAGGATGACAAGGATTGGATCCTGAATATTGAGGGTTCGTGACATTCAAATCAAATGGGAAGTTCGGTAATGGTGGAAGGTTGGTGGAATGTTGAAAATCAAAGCACTGATAACATGGTAGTGTGGTGTCAACTTGGATTTCAGGTCCTGATTTCTCTGTCCTCTGTTGGTCTCCCCGTTCCCACAGAGCTAGGTGTTGTCTGTTCTCAGTTCTGCTGGATTTCTATTGAAGCTTTGACACCCCCCGCCCACCACCCCGCCAGCCCAACCGCACCACCCCTCCCCCCACCACCCCGCCCCGGCCTTTTACACCTTACCGAACTGCCTTCAGCTGCCCAACACCCAATTCTAAATACTTGGAACTCTTGCACAATTAAATAATGAGAAGTTCAAATCCATTATGTACAGATCACACTGCAAACACCACTCTCCAGCACCACTTCCATCTATCCTCATGCCAAATGTGTGAGGCTGAAGTAGCCGCTTGAAAGCTTGGTAAATGCTTTACCTCTCAGATGAGCTACCAGCTGCATGTCCACACTTTCATTGGGATCACCTCTTCAAATCTCAGGAATAATTTCTGACCCTGCCCCACCTCAGTTCATCTGCTTCTGAAAATTACACTATGCCTTTGTCACCTCTTGAGTTTGATTCTTCTGTCACACACCTGAAGGCCTGAAACATTCTCCTCCCCATAAATCTGAGGTCATCCAAATCGCTAAACAAGAAACAAATAACTATGGATGCTGGAAATCTGAAACAGAAACAAAAACAAAAATTGCTGGAGAACGTCAGTAGGTCTGGTAGCATCAATGGACAGACAGTACAGTCGACATTTCAGGTCCAGTGACCTCCTTTCGTTCCAGATCACGGCTGCTTCTCTCCTTCCTCACACCAAGTTCATTTAATCTATGATTACTATGCTTGCTGACGCACAAAGGTTCCTGGTTTTGCAGCAGATCCATTATAAAATGTCAATCTTTGGTCATAGTCTTGTCCCTCGCTATCTCTATCATCTTCTCCAGTTCTAAACCTCTGAACTCAAGGAACTCAGTAAATGCCCAAAATTCTCATTCAAACTGACATCGAACCCCAGTGTTTCCTGATGAAGGGCTTTTGCCCGAAACAACGATTCACCTGCTCCTCGGATGCTGCCTGACCTGCTGTGCTTTTCCAGCACCACACTCTAGAATCCAACTCCAATGGTCTGAAGTCTGGAACTCAGAATAGCACAATTAGGTATTGCAAATAGATATTAAAGACGTTCAGGTCCCATGTATGAGCAAGATTGAGGAGTGCAGCTAAACAGTCGCAGTAAACTACAAACACCAAAATTATCATGTGAATGAGACAGAGGTCAGAAAGACTCACCACATGACTCCAGTCAAACATTCAAACATTACTCGAGGAAAAGCGTGGAAATGCCCCCCGCCCGTTTGAGCGGCACGGTGGCTCGGGCAGTGGTTCCCACCTCGGGCACCTGTCTGTGTGGAGTTTGCACATTCTCCCCGTGTCTGCATGGGTTTTCTCCGGGTGCACCGGTTTCCTCCCACAATCCAAAACTGTGCAGGTTAGGTGAATTGGCCGTGCTAAATGGCCCATAGTGTGAGGTGGATTAGCCAGGGGTAAATGTTGGGAAATGGGTCTGGGTGGGTTGCTCTTCGGAGTGGTGGTGTTGGGCCGAATCGCCTGTTTCCACACTGTAGGTAATCTAATCTAATCTGTGAGGGAAGTTTATCGGAACCATCACTGTCAGTGTTGGACCGAAATTGACATCATTCTTTCTTCTGGCTTCCGGACCATCTGTGCGCATGTTCCCAACTCCAGCCCATGTGCCTGTAAGCGCGCATTGCGCGTGCTCGTGGCACTCCGACATTAAAAATGGGGTGTGATCACATTCGCATGCCATGTTGGGTAAAATATATGCCATGGAAGACCGTGATTTTACATTCGACAGAGCGATTATAGATTGGTCGCTGAAAAAACTTCAAAATTAATAAACATGGAAATTTTCTGAAAGTTAGCTAGATTCAAGGAAGGACTTTATAGACTGGAATCTAATCAAGAGATGGGGTTTGTTAACTGACAGAATTACACAATCAGAAGTGATCTACAGACGGAAATTTGATCGAGGGAATCAGAATGATTGCATCCAGTATAACAGAAAACTGAGTGTGTAATACAGCCTATAATATAATTGAGGGGTTCGGGATTGTGTGTATATAGAATAACATATTCGGGAATGAATTACAGACTGGAAACTAATCAAGAGGATCGTTGTGATTAATATAGAGAATAACGTACGCAGTAGTAAATTACATCCTGGATTCTATTCAAAGCACCTTGATGCCACACTGGGTCGAATGCAGCCTTGAGGTCAATCTCATCTCACCTCTAGGATTAAGCTTTTTTGTCCATGATCTAACCAAGGCTAGAATGAGGTCAGTACCTGAGTGAGACTGGTGGTACTGAGAGGATGTTATTCGATATGTTACATAGCTTTATCGATAATCGATAGTATACTGATAGGACGATTAATCCTGAGTTGGATGTGTACTGCTACTTTGTGCACAGGCAATCTGGCAAATTTCTAGATTGTTGGGTAGATGCCAATGTTGTAACTGCACCGAAGAGCTGAGAAAACTGAATGCAGTTTGTATTACACTCGGAGCAAGTGAATGATCTCTCCCTAGTGTGAACTCATTGATGTGTCGGCAGAAGTGAATTCATTTACACACTCTCACCAGAATGAATGTGTTGATGGATCAGCGGGTTGTGGGGCTATCCGAATCCATTTGCAAACTCTGAGCAAGTAAATAATTTAGCTCCAGTGTCAACTCGCTAATGTCGCAACAAGTTTGATGTCCGGCAAATTCCTTTCCACATACAGGGCACAGAAACAGCCTGTCCCCAGTGTGAACTCGTTGGTGCACAGTCAGGTTGACTGACTGTGTGAAACACTTTCCACAGGAGGTTCAGCTAAACGGTATCTCCTCAGTGTGATAAGCAAATTTTTCTGGAAGCTGGAATACACTGTGAATCCCTTTTCACATGGAGAGCAGGCAAAAGCTTATTTCCAGTGTGACTGTATCAATCAATTTCCAGCTCGACAGGGTAACTCCAATCTCTTCCCATAGTCTCCACATTTACATGATTGCATCATGGTGTTGGAGTCTTCGTGTTCGTCCAGGACAAATGATCAATGCAATGTATAATCAATGTATAAACTCGAAAGCATGTATTGTCAGTTTAAGATAGAGAGTGCTTTTCTCAACTTAAAGTACAGCCACAGCTGCGAGCAAAAGGTCGGGCTGTTTCAAATTTAGCAATTGGCTGTTAAATGGATACCTGTGTTCGGTTTGATATTTTTACAACAATTCAAATTTAATTAATTTCAGCTCTGCCCAGGATACCAGAAGGCAATGAGATTTTGATTTTTATTGTTTTGATCTCTGGAAATCAATCAAATAAGAATTTAATGTGTCCTATGGGGGATATAAACCCGGAATTTTGAAAGTTAGTGGGAGAGCAACTGCCGATCTAATACCTTGCTCTCAGAGAAATTGAAAACACTCTCCATCAAAGGTACCTGTTCACGCGAAACATAAAGTAAAAAGAAGAGCACCCAGGAAGATCAGCAGCTAGAAAGGTGAAAACATCAATGAAGAGGAGACTGTGTGGCATTGAGATTATATAACGTTTGTAACGTTTAATAAATATGTTATTACAATAGCATATGAAGTCGTGTCGAGTTGGGGTCAGATAGTAAGTAGTTAAAGAAAGGGGGTGTTGGATTTGTGAATAGGTTTTGTTTAGTGTTCACTATTTGAATTAGAAAAATATTTTCTTTAAATAGTGGAATTTAGGAATTCTGTCACTCACATTTTAACAGATTATGAGGCAAGGTGAGTTTTTCTGGGCGCTTAGTTTAATTAACAGGGTTTGATCTCCATGACGTAACAATAAGTATTATTCTTACTCACACACGGACTTATGGATTATGATTCTTCTTTTCCTATGTAAATCTTCACCCCAAAATCCTGTGAGGGAGTTTTACAGAAGTTATTTCTGTCAGTTCATGTTGGAAATTCTGAATAGATACTTCTGGTTTCCCTGAAACACTGTGTCCTCTTGTTGACCAAAGCTGGAAATTACTGTCTGAGAAAACAGTGGTTTTGTCTCAATATAACTGGTCTACTCCTAACCAATCCTGGTTAATGTTCTGTGAGAGGTGTTCAAATCTCACCAGGCCAGTTAGGGGTGTTCCGTTAAGTCATTAAAAATCTGGACTGTCAATTATTGTAAGATACCATTGGGCTCACCTTTCTCCGGTTTGACCTATACGTGACTCCATTGTGGTTGACTCTTCACCGTCCTCCAGTCAACGAGGGATGGACAATAAACACACGCCGGCTCAGAGATGAACAGATATCTCTTTTATGCTTCACCTCTTGTGTGACTGACCGCATGTCCTGCCCAATAGAAAGTGGGGCAGCTCGGGACGACATTCTGGAATTGGCGGGACACCGAGCCAATCAGAATGAACAAAAGGCAGCGCCAAGTTGTTTATGGAGCATGCGCAGTGCGGGTGTCTGAGCTGGTGTCGTCGAAAAGTGAGAGACAGAGCTGGAGGGAGGAAATGTATGGGTTTAGGTCAACCTGCTGGGAAGTGTTTGTATTCAAGTTAGTACTGAACTCTGGGAAATTCCTTTCCACGGGGTTAGAGTGGGTAAGCCATGGGGAATGCAGGGATATAGGGTTAGTCTGTGTGGGATGGTCTTCAGAGGATGGGTGTGGATTCAAACGGACTGCTTCCACACTATAAGGTTTTTATGATTCTTAACTCCTTTTAGTATCTTAAACAGTACGATTTCTCAATCTCTGATTTTTCCTGATTTAAGTTTGTTTCACAGAGTATCACAGAGACACATTTATCAGCGTGAATTCTAAGCAAATATCTTATCAGCATCTTAGAGTGAGTCAATTCATCAGGATTTGAAAACCATTAGATTGTCAATGTTTGTCTGTGGGAAAAGTTTGCAAACATCGGTGTACCCAGTGACAAATGGACAAGTCCTGCACCAGTTCCACAGATTGAATAACATCCCACCATTCACAGCAGGGAGAGATTCTATCGCCACAGTAGCTCAATCCCAGCCTCCGCCGACTGTATCTGTGGAGTTTGCACATTCTCCCTGGGTCTGCGTCAGCTCCATCTGGGTACTCCGGTTTCTTCTCCCAATTCAAAGATGGGCAGGTTAGGTGAATTGACCATCTAAAATTGCACATTGTTTTCAGGTATGTGTAGGTTAGGTGAATTAGTCAAAGGTAAATGTTCAGTAATGGGGTAGGAGAATGGGTCTGGATGTCTTTATCCCCAGAGGGTTGGTGTGGACTTGTGGGCTGTAGGGATTCTATAAGTCTATTAACCCTGACCTGTGTCGAAGTGAGGAATCAGCTTATCATCCAATATGGAGAGACATGATCTACACCACAGAAACCATGGAAATGTGCAAACTGTGGGAAGGGATACAAATGTCTATACATGCTGGAAATTCATTGATGCAGTCACACTGGAGATAAGTCATTCATCTACTGTTTGTGGGAAGGGATTCAATCAATCACCCGTCCTTGAGAAACAAGAATGGACTTAGTGGGGAGAGGCCATTCATCTGCCCTGAGTGTAACAAGGCATTCTCTGTTATCAGCCTCTAGACACACTGAGAGACCTTTGAAATGCTCACATAGAGAAAAAAGCTTTAAACACAGACATGAAATGCTGATACATGAGTCCGTACACACTGGGGAGAGGCCATTCCCCTCTCTGTATGTGGGGAGCGATTTGTCCATTCAAAAAAAAATCCTTCTGAAACCCCAACGAATACACACTGGTGAGAAGCTGTTACCTGCTGCTTTTCTGGGAAAGGATTTACTCAGTCATCCCACCTTCTGAGTTCACACCTGACTCAGGCAGCTGTGCTGCTGCTGCTGTTCTCAATTAAATTTTGATGAATCTCAACCCCCCCCCCCTCTCCCCCCCGCAAGGACACAGATGTAGTGGAACAGGGAAATGTGGCACTTGTGATGTCACATGGGTAGGCCAGCAGAAGCCGGCATTGTGTTACTGTACTTCTCAGAGAGAGAGAAACTCTGACTTTGAAAGAATGAATTATAAAAGTGATGAATCAAAGTTTGTCCCATTGCAGGCAGGACTGGGCACACACCAACACTCACAGGCACAAAATCTGATTCACAGACAGCAATAAAGAAATTTTCAGACACAGGCTTCTGGGACAACGTGTGCCACTGCAGACAATTTGTCATTCATACACAGACAGACACACTCAAACTTCCCTCCGACATAATCTGTGTCCCATTGCTTGCAGAGATATTCATATCAACACAGAAAAACAGACATTAACACAGAGATGGAAGCGCAATACGGTCAGAGTGAGACACAGAATCACTGACTTTTACAAACATGTCCAGAGATATACTCACACAATGTTGTGTTTAATTGTGTGAAAATCCTTGTTTCCTTGTGAAATAAATTTGAGTCCTGTGGGTGCAGAATTCTGTGTTTTGTTGTCTAAATGAAAGTGTGTTGTGGCTGCTGCTGGTTTGAAACTGCAGCTTTGTCTCTGTGTGGATTTTAAGTCTGTAATCTGTGTGTGAGGTGAGGAGGTGGGGGAAGGAGGAGAGGGACAGACAGACAGATAGTTTGGACTCAACAATTCAGCTGCTGCTTTCTCTCACACCACCCCCGCTTCCTCTCAACTCACAACTTGTAATGCTCCATCTCTGGGGGAGGTATACTCTCGGAAGAAGAGCTGAGTTTTGGGAATATAAGGATCTTTAAGTCATAGACCTGAAGGTATTTAAAGCAGGTCCTGTCAGCCATAGTTCCCTCTGCCATGTGGATGGAGCAGGAGGTGAGTGTCAAAGGGTGTGTGTGTGTGTGTGTGTGTGTGTGTGTGTGTGTGTGTGTGTGTGTGTGTGTGTGTGAGCGCGCGCACGTTTGTGTGAATGAGTGTGGTTACTGTTAGAGTCTCAGTGTCAGTTTTGATCGATTAACCACCGTCCATCACCCCCACACCGTCCCTGACCCAGCCAGACTGACGTAGATTCTAGGAGCAGGGCATGTCTCTCATGGATGAGAGGGAGTGTATGAAACCACAGAGAAAGCTGGGACCCACTGGAATTGTATCCCTTCCTCAGTCTCTCTATGTTTTTCCTTAACTTCTATTTTTCTGACTTTTCACCCTTTTCTCGCTCACTCTGTGTCTTTCTTTCTTCTTGTCTTCCACTCCCATCCGTCTGTCCTATGGGTTCAGGAACATAATTGTTTGAAGTTTGCGTCACCTACTGACCCTGATCACTCCCTGTACGAAAACGTTCTTCCTAATGTAACTTTTGCTTCTTTTCCTCGTGATTTTAAAACTGCTGAATCGTTGTCGATCCTTTCAGGCGTGGGAGCATTTGCACTACATTATTCCTGAGTCTAGACGCTCATGACTTGAAAAACGTCAATCAGGCCAGCTTTCAACCTACTGTTCTCCAAGGAGAACTGTCCCAACTTTCCAATCTACCTGCATTGCTGACAATCCTCATACACGGCACCATTAACGTCAACCTGTTCAGCGCTGTCTGCAATCACTTCACTTCCCCGCTTCCTGAAATTTCACGCTCACAATTGAGCAATAATGCAGCTGGAGGATTCATTCAGAGTCGGACTGCGCGGGCGAACTATGTGCAATGCTTGTTTTGACTTCGAGCAAGTGTTTCCTTTTATCCTGTTCGCTGTAATGGGATCTTGACCCCATCCCTACTTCAGGCAGTCCGATGTCGTTTCATAAATGTGCTTTTTGAGAAAATCACCCCGGCGTTTCTGCACAAGGCAACTTAAGAAATGAGGGCTCGTCCGGGATTTGAACCCGGGATCTCTCACAAAGAGTGGACCCGAGCTAGACCAACGAGCCACAAGCCCGGCCAGGCGCGAGCTGCCCTGACCCCAGACGCTCCAAGCGCCCTCCCCTGAAGCAGCTGAGACTTGCTCAGTGTGAAACACGTTTGAGTTGCTCCAAGAATCGCAAGCAGCAAAGAGATTCCACAACATTTGCTTCTCATTCCGTCTCCCTGCGCCCAGGACGCTGCTGTTTTTCCCGTTCCCAGTAACTGGACTCTCTCCACTGGCGGATAATTAAACCATTTTGTTTTTAATTGCAAACTGTTCTGGGGGAGGGCAGAGCCCATTCGCTCTTCTGCTTTCTCTTAATCACTTGGGATGGGAGACGTCAGTTACACTAATGCGTAGGAAATTGGCAAGTTTTAACTACATTACAAAGATCTGTAATCAAAGAGACAGAAAGATGCTGTGCTGGTGGGACAGAGAGAAATGGACACCAGAAACTGCTCCCTCAGGTTTAGTCATATGAGTACATTTGTGTGCAGCTTGCTCGGTGCTCAGAATTCGTCTTCACACAGCAATCCTGCAGAAAGTCTTTTCTAACACAGGCGTCTGTTTCTTTGCTGTGAACGGTCAGCAGTGAACATCTGAGCCCCAACTGTCCCAGATGAAGGTGAAAATGAGCCATTGTTTCTCCCTCAGCCGCTCTGTCCCAGAGACAGGGAGAGGGACGGCATCAACGCGTGACGTCATTCCGCCGCAGCCTGAAGCCGTTCAGTCCATCATTTCCATGTGACTCTCTGTCACTTGTATCTCTCCGAGATGATTCCCAATCGGTGATATGTGTCCTCATCATGGGAACTGTGTCTGTGTGGTGATGCTGCTTTCGAAATGCTGATCGTCCTGTCATTCACGTCTGAACCGGAGAGGGGAATTATTGCAGGGAATGAATACGACCGCAAATAATGTGGCCTTTGTGGCTCATTGGTTAACACTGCTGTCTCATAACGGGACCTGAATTCGATCCTACCCGTGTGCAGCTTGTTTGTGTGGAGTTTGTTCAATCTCCCCGTGTCTGCGTGGGTTTACTGCGGTGCTCCGGTTTCCTTCCACAGTCGAAAGATGTGCAGGTTAGGTGGACTGACCATGTTAAACTGCCCCATAGTGCCCAGAGGTCGGTAGGTTAGGCGCATCAGTCAGAAGTAAATGTCGGGTCTGTGTGGGTTACTCTTCGGAGGGTTGATAAGGACTTGTTGATCAGGAGGGCCTGTTTCCACACTGTAGGGATTCGAATTCGAATTGTTTCAACTTCCCCAGCTCATTCCCATCTCAGAGAAGAGGTGTTAGGATTCAGTTCAGAGCAGACCGGCGGGAAACAACTCAAATCTCCACAAGCACTTCCCCTCAATTGTGTAAATTGGGCCAGTGTTTAGTGACATATTCAGCTCAGATACTCGTAGATTTGGGAAGCAGAGGCAAAGGCAAGATATAGAACAGAGTCCCGTTACAAAGGGAAGCAAGAGCAGACGGTAGTTTCGATCGAGGGACATGAACCCAGCACCCTTCCGCTGCGCCACTCTACTTTCCTGCACGGAGTGTTTTCCATAGATCCCTTCAGCCTTTCGTCTGGCGTGTGACAGGCAAGTTCGAGACTGATGTCAAAGATCTCCACTTCTGTCGTGTTATATGGTGTTGCGCAGACGTATGGAGGCTGTGTGAATGTGAACTGTTTTCTAAATTCCCACATTCTGTCGGTCGAACTGTGATTTCACTCTGAATCACAACATGTGTCACAGCGCAGACGGAGGCCATGCAGCCCACCTTCGCTCTGCTGGTTCTACACCGTAAGTAAACGTGTGTCTCAATTCGTATCATTCTCTTACCTTTTCCGTGTAAATCTGCGCATCTGAACATGACCACAAGCATTGCCCTCCTCAACAGAGAACAGGAGAAAACCACGCAAACCTCCACGAGTGTGTCACCTCAACTGTGCACATTGGGCCAGTATATCAATGTGAAATATTCATGTTGAGTATTTTGGGAAGCAGATGAGAAGGCGAGGTGCAGAACAGAGCACCCTTAGACTCGTAAGCTGCTAAAGACGACATTACATGAATGGGAGAGAATAGGACATGGCGGATTTCAGGCCCTAAAGTCATGGAACTCGATATTGAAGCCCGGGGGCTGTAGGTCTTCAAATGGAAAAGGCGACGTTGTTCTTCCATCTAGAGCTGAGCTTTGCATGTCTGAGACAGAGATGTTGGCCAGGGAACAGGGTGGCCTGTTAAAGTGGTGGGCAACCAGAAGCTCAGGGCCTTTTTTGCGGGCAGAATTGAGATGTTCTGCGAAACAGTCACCCATTTTATGCTTCATACTACTTTGGGGAAACCACACTGTGAGCAGCGAATGCAGTAGACTAGGTTGTGGCAAATGTGCAGGTAAAGTGCTGCTTCACCTGGCGGGTATGTTCGAGCCCTTGGATATTCAGGAGGGAGCAGGTAAATGGGCAGGTTTTAGACATTCGGCGGGTGCAGCGGAAAGTACTTTGGGACACTGGGAGGTGGGTGTGGGGTGTTGCGAGTGAAGGAAGAGTGGACCCGAGCTGTAAGCCCTGCCCATTTCCCTCCTTTCATATATAAATCCGTGAAGTTGAAAGAACATTCCATCGAATGATTCAGTACCACATGACTCACGAACTAATTTGTATTCATGTTCCGGGGCCAGCATCATTATTGTGTCACAGCAGCTGCAGGCCATCACCGGGGGCTCGCCCTATGACGTCACGGTACGGCTGGAAGCCCCAGGGACAGTTTATCAAAGAAACCTCCCGGTGTGTCAGGGCAACCCCGCATTGGGAAGCACTGGGATGGTGAACCACTATCAGTTTACATGGGGAACACATCTCTACGTTGCACAGCCTCGAGGCAAACTTCCCGTTCTTCCACTTAAAGTTCAAGAGCCCTCAGACCGAACTTCCCCAGATACGTTTGGAAGAACTTTTTCCAGGTGTTCGCAAAGTATATCTATGAGCACTTTGTTAACGTTTGAATTTTGCGTGTGTTGAAATTTTGCGTTTTTGAGCGAAATCACAGTTCAATAAAACAGAATCTGGGAATTTAGACAGAGTTTATATTTGCGCGTCGGCGATATGTCTGCGGGTGCGTGATGGGAGCATCACCCAGGCGGGAAACCATCTCTCCTATTCACTCAATGTCCTCTTTAGCAGCTTTCCCGTATAAGGGGCTCTGTTCTGCACCTCGCCTTCTCATCTGCTTCCCAAAACATTTTGACATAAATATTTCACATTGATATAGTGGCCCAATGTGCACATTTGAGGTGACACACTCGTGGAGGTCTGCATGGTCTTCTCCTGTTCGCTGTTGAGGAGGGCAATACTTGTCACTGGTCATTCAAGTGTCAGAGAAAAGTTTCGAAACAAAAGGGTTCAATTTTCTACCAGGAGAAAGAGCCCGGTTCCTGGAGACGGGACAAACGGGAGCAGGGAGATCGAATGAGAAGTAGATGTTTTGGAAATAGTTTGCCAGACCCCATTAAAAGCGCCCAGTTTCGAAGCCAAGGAAGTGCAGCAAACACATCGCCCCTGGGTGGGTTCGAACGACAAGCCTTTCAATTAAAGGCTAAAGGCACTAACCAATTGCGCCACAAAGACTTGCAGCAATGGTAGCTGTACCATCGCTGTTATACGCTATTAGTGAATTCAAACTTCAGCCTGCCCCGCCTAGAATTACAATTGTGGTCTATCAGTCTTAATTTTCAAAAATAAAGCCTGGGACATTCATTGTGGAGATACCGTGGACTGTCTGATTCCACTCTCTGCAGACACATCCATGTCACGAGGAACAAGCTTTCTTACTCCGGGGCCGTCGCCCTTCCAGCCTTTCAGCGTTTTGCCTGTTCCCGAGTTCTCTCATTGGCTTGGAGGCGAGAAGGAGTTTGAATTCCTGATGTGCAGTAACGACAATTCTATCAATGTCTCAGATCAGTTCATGTGCCGAGAACATCAGAGTCAACCTCCCGGCCTCTTACAACAAGGAGACGGTGCCTGGACTGTCTCTGCTCAATCGGACAGGTCCTCTTTCATTCTCCTCTAAATCCGCTTCCCAAAGTGTTTCTAAAGGTTCACAAAGCTGGAGACTGGGATTTCTGTTTTGCTTCATGAACATTTGAACATTTTTCCATTGCCTATGAACATTTGAACATTTTTCCATCTGTGGAAAGGGAAACAGAGCTGACGTTGTGAGTCTGGTACGTTGTTTGTTCAGAACCCGAGTTTCCTGCATGGCAATCAATTCCCAGACATGAGAAAACGGGACTTTATTGAGACGGGTTTTGTGAAGTTTGAGCGATAATACAACCAACAGGAAGTCATTTAAAATCGCCAGCGAAGAAAGCGTAGTGAGCAGGTTACCACCCTGGGCGGGGGTGCCCCAAAGGATCTTTACACCAACACCTGAAGTGTTCGGCCACAACTACACGCCCAAAGTTGTGCTCTAAACTTTCTCATGGAATAGTTCTAACAGGAAAGGTGAGTATTGGCTTGTCCTGTCCGCGCCATAGCCCCAACGTTTCCTGTTCCCCTGGATTTGATCAGGACAGAGGAGGCTGATGGGAGAACGAATTGAACTACACACATTGATGAGAGATAGAGCGGGTGGGAAGGATCCATTCCCATGCGTAGAGAGATTAATAATCAGGGCCGAAAATAAGGAGCCACTTCAAGAAGTATGGGGTTCATTCAGCAAAGCTAATGTAGAACTGTTCACAGAAAATTGTGATGAAAGTCTCTCGAGTTACTTTGATGAGAAGTGTTGATGATGCTAATACAATCGATAGGATGAACGTAGATTGGTCAATGTATTTGGTGACAGTTCTGTTCTAGCCCTGTGAGCGAAACCTGGATCTGAAGGAATAGAAGGGACATTAACAACATCGATCTGAAATTGGACACGTGACAAGAAACAGAGCCTTCATTAACAGTTGGCTTTTGAACAGGACAAGGTTTCTCGTGAAATTACCTTGAGGCTTGAGGTATGCAAGGTCAAGATAATTGAGGTAAAACACGGAAACGCTATCCTCATTAGCAGACTGTGAAAGGATTACAAGACACAAATTAAACATTTTCGAGAAGTGATACAGGGGACTGGGAAGATAAGTATTATAAACTGGGAACAACAAAGTACTGGAGCACAACACTTACATTCAAAGACCGAAAACTTCCAGGTCCTGATTAATCAGATTGCATTGTGGTGCTTTTCTGCAAAACATCCACTTGCAATGTCCTACAAAAGAGTGACAAAACCCATCCCTGTCAGCCCAGGATAGAAAATCCGAAGGGATGAACGCATGCTTATTTTCTGAAGATTCACAGAGCTTAGACTGGGTTTTGGTGATTGTTTCTTTTCCACTCCCAGTAGCCGCAGTGGTTGAGGCGTTGAGTTGGGGAGAATAAAATGTGCCCGTGAGCAGCATGTGGGGCTATTTCAGCTTCCCCTCATCTGACTGCGCTGTGAGTTGACTCAGATGTTCTCAGGGACATTTACTGATGCGAGACAGTGAAAGGATTCTCATTCCCGCAGATCGGGAATTCAAACCGTATGCCGGCTTCAGGACAATGAGAAAGATTAATTGGGGTGTGTGAAGAAGCTGTGAGCTGCATTTCAAACAGGTAGGTGGAGTCAGATGCATCATCCATTGCGCCCCGGCCCTGTGCGTATCTAACGCCACCATGCTGCAGAGTTCTGACATTAACACGGACATGCGCAGCAATGGGTTCATTCACAAGGTGAACAACCAAAGATAATCACCGTCACTGATTCCCTTCCACAGGCCCAACTTTGTGAAGCAGTATCTTTCACTGGCAAAGGAAACACCCTTGTCCTCAGGTGCCTGCTTCATTTCGATCACGATTTCAAGCCCCTCACTCTTCTAGTCTCATTTCCAAACACTTTGCTCATAGCCTCAAAAGAAGCTCTGTGGGTGTCTGCTTGTTCCACCCGAACAGGCAGTGGGTTGCAGATTCCCACCATTCCCAATTTCAGTGAAATATTATTCCCTCTCCACTGATTTGAATCTTAAAGAAGAAGCGGGGGAGCAAGCTCCCTTTCTTTACGACGACATTTCTCATTTTCTACTCGGAAGGGTTCACACCTGCGTGGGGAAACCGCAATGGATTTCAAGTCCATCGCATTAACCACTCGGCCCACGATTCAGTACCACACTGACAGCTTCATTCCCCTGGTCTGTCTGCCTGTGGAGCTGAGAAATAGTGAATCATCGCAGAGTTTGTTTGAATCCAATCACGTCACAATGATTCGAAAGGGTTATATATCTGCATGCGGCATCTCTAGTTGTTTCATCCCAAAAGATGAAATGAACTTGCAGTAAGAAACAAAACTAGAAATTGCAGGAGGAACTGAGAAGGTCAGGCAACGTCTGTGGAAAGAGAATCAGAGAAAACATTTCAGAATTTTCTTTTCTCCGACAGGTACTGTCAAACCTGCCGAGTTTCTCTTTTGGTCTCGGCTTCTCAGCATACGCAGTCCCTTACGTTAGACATTAATTCAATTCGAAACCCCTTTGTGGAGAAGATTTCCGTTTGGGGAACATTTTCCTGACCCCATTAAAAGCGCACAGCTTTGATGCCATGGCCTGTGTGAACTTGTGGCGCAACGGTAGCGCGTCTGACTCGAGTTCCCGAAGTTGCATGTTCGAATTTCGATTGGCTCCATTATGTCGACTCCGTATGTTTCAAATCACGAAAGGAGTCCGTTGACTCCGTATATCGGTTGAGTCAAATCTTGCCGTTTGCGTCTAATGAATCTGCCTCTTTGTCAGTTTGGGATTTACTGACCTCAATCAGTCCCTGTACGCAAGTATTCTTCCTGTTGTCACTTTTGGTTCTTTTCCTCGTGACTTTTAAACTCTGCCGAATCGTTGCCGATCCTTTCAGGCGTGAGAACAATTTGACGACATTACTTTCTCTGTCTGGACTTCGCATGACTTGAAAAGCTTCAATCGGGCCAGATTTCAAACTTCCGTACTCCGAAGAGAGCTGTCCCAAATTTCCAATCGACCCTTATCGCTGACATCCCTCAAACACTGCACCACTCACGTCAACTTATTCAACGCTACCTCCAATCATTTCACTTCGCTGCTTTCTGTCCCATTGGTCCTACAGGGAGCCCAACCTCGTTTTACGAAGGTGCTTTTTGATCAAATTAAATAGGCACTTTCACACAAGACATGAAACGCGGTCTCCTCCGGGCTTTGAACCCACGATCTTTCGAACGCCTGCATTAATGATGACCCAAAGCGAGAATTACGCCCCGACACCAACGAGCCACACAGGCTCGCCACACGGGCGCCCCTGCCCCCGCCCTACCTCTTGAACCAGCTGAGTCTTGCTCAGAGTAAAGTCCAGTTGACATTGAACAGGCTGGGGCTGTTTTCTCTGGAACGTCGGAGGTTGAAGGGTAACTTTATGGAGGTTTACAAAATTATGAGGGGCATGGATAGGATAAATAGCCAAAGTCTTTTCTCTGGGGTCGGGGAGTCAAGAACTAGAGGGCATAGGTTTAGCGTGAGAGGGGAAAGATATAAAAGAGATCCTAGGGGCAACTTTTTCACGCAGAGGGTGGTGCGTGCATGGAAAGAGCTGCCAGAGAAAGTGGCGGAGATTGGTACAATTGCAACATTTAAGAGGCGTTTGGATGGATATATGAATAGGAAGGGTTTGGAGGTATATGGGCCGGGTGCTGGCAGTTGGGATTAGATTGGGGTGGGATATCTGGTCGGCATGGACGGGTTGGACCGAAGGGTCTGTTTCCATGCTGTACATCTCTCTGACTGTATGAACGGCTGCTTCTCATTCTGTCTCTCTGCTGCCATTTGCCCGTCCCCAGGAACCGGGCCCTCTCTACTGGCAGAAAATTAACCCGTTTTCTTTCTCAACTTTTCTCTGACACCGGAGTGACCGGTGACAAGTATTGCCCTCCTCAACATAGGGTACAGAGAACAGGAGAAGACCCCGCAGACGTCCACGAGTGTGTCATCTCAACTCTGCACACTGGGCCTGTGTATCAATGTGAAATATTTACGTCGAAGTTTTTTGGGAAGCAGATGAGAAGGCGAGCTGCACAACAGTGCGCCGTTATCCGGGAAAGCTGCTAAACTCGACATTGAGTGAAGAGGGAAGATGGTTTCCCTTCTGGGTTATGCTCCCATCGCCCACCGGCAGAATTATCGCCGACGAGCAAATATTAACTCTGTCTAAATTGCCACATTCTGTTTTTACGAACCGTGATTTCACTCAGAAGCACAATTTACCTGCTCCCTCCTGAATATCCTTCCAGGCTCGAACGTACCTTCCAGGTGAAGCAGCACTTTATCTGCACATTTGCCGCAACCTAGTCTACTGCATTCGCTGCTCACAGCGTCATTTCCCCAATGGAGCATGAAGTATAAACTGGATGACTGCTTCGCAGAACATCTCGGTTCTGCCCGGGAAAAAAGGCCCTGAGCTTTGTGCTTTCCTGCCACTTTAACACGCCACCACGTTCCCAGGCCAACATCTCTGTCTCAGGCTTACAGCAGTGTTCCAGCAAAGCTCAGCTCCAGATGAAAGAACAACGCCTCATATTCTACTTCAAAACCCTACAGCCCTCCGGTCTTCGAGATCGAGTTCCATGACTTTCGGGCCTGAAATCCCCCATGTCCTTGACCCCTACCACACACATACGAGCCCTTGTTATCACATAGTCTGCTACGACACACTACTTATTGTTAGCCACTAACGGTCTCCATTAACAGTTATTCACCCTCCCACACGGATCGTTATTTACTCCTTTGTCCCTCCTATTGTTCTCTCTCTGAGCTGGCGGGAAAGAGAGCAATGTACACTGGAGACTCTGAGCCAGCTGAAACTTGCTCACTGTGAAATACATTCCACTTTGCTCCCAGAATTGCAAGCAGCAAAGAGTTTCCAGAACATCGGCTTGTCATTCTGTCCCCGGGATGCGGTTTCTGACATGCGGATCGTCTTGTCATTCACTTCGGAACGGTCTTGGCGAACTACTGCAGGGAAGGCACGAAACCACAAGGTACGCGTTTTCAATTTTATCAGCTCATTAGCATCTCAGAGAAGTGGTTTTGCGATTCAGCTCAGAGGAAACCTACGAAGAACAGGAGAAGACCACTCAGACCTCCAAAAGCACGCTGTGAGTTTCGATATGAACCGGAACACTCAGGAAGTCGTTTGAAAGGCAAGATGCTGAACAGAGTGACATATTGAAGGAAAGAGGCTCACCGAGGCTCTGAACAATAGCAGATGGCGGTTTCGATCCATCGACCTCTGGGTTATGGGCCCAGCATGCTCCCCCTGTGCCACTCTTCGCCTCCACAGAGTGTGTCTTTCCACAGGTCCCTTCAGCCTTTCGTCTGGCGCGTGGCATGCACCTCAAAGACTGAAGTCAAAGATCTTCACTGCTGTCGTCTTATATGGTGTTGCGCAGACGTCTGGAGGCTGTGTAAATATAAACTTTTTCTAACTTCCCACATTCTCTTGTGATTTCACTCTGAATAGACGCCATGCGGCCCACCTTCGCTCTGCTGGGTCGACACAGTAAGTAAACGTGGGTCTCTATTCGTATCATTCTCGTGCCTTCTCCATGTAATTCTGCACATTGTTACTTTAAACATGATCACCGAATTCCCGTTTGCGTCTAATGAATCTGCCACTTTGTCAGTGTCAGTTAGGGATTTACTGACCCCCAACCACTCCCTGTACGAAAGCATTCTTCCTAATGTCACTTTTGGTTCTTTTCCTCATGACTTTAAAACTCTGCCGAATCGTTGCCTATCCTTCCAGGCTCGAACATACTTTCCAGGTGAAGCAGCACTTTACCTGCACATTTGCCACAACCTAGTCTCCTGCATTCGCTCGTCCTCGTGAGTTTAAATCTCTGCCGAATCACTATAGATCCTTTCAGGCATGGGAGCATTTTCACAGCATTATTTCCTGTTTCTAGGCCCCTACTGACTTGGAAAACTTCGGTTGTCTGAGGAGAGCTGGCCCAGTTTTTCAATCTACCTTGATTGATGACATTTTTACTTTATTCCTCAAACACCGCACCACTTACATCAACCTGTTCAACGCGATCTCCAACCATTTCACTTCCCTGTTTTCTGCCTCATTCATACTCCAAGCTGCCCAACCTCGTTTCACGAAGGTGCTTTTTGAGAAAATTAATGGGGCATTTTTGCACAAATCCAGTTAAGCGACACAGCCTCGTCGCGCACAAGTCTGCACAGTTAAAGACTCTACGTGAGAATCATGCCCCGAAACCAACAAGCCAAACAGCGGCTATTTCCCCACCACACACCTCTTAAGCCAGCTGAGACTTGCTTAGTGTGAAATACATTTGACATTGCTCTCAGAATTGCAAGTGATGAAGAGGTTCCAGAACAGCTGCTTCTCATTCTGTCTCCCTGCTGCTCGTTGTCCCGTCCCCAGGAACCGGGCTCCCTCCACTGTTTCAAAACTTTTCTCTGACACCCGAGTGTCCAGTGACAAGCATTGCCCTCCTCAACATAGGATACAGAGAACAGGAGACCACTCAGAGGTTGTCACCTCTGGGCCAGTATATCATTGTGAAATATTTATGGCGAAGCTTTTTTGGGAAGCAGATGAGAAGGCAAGGTGCAGAACAGAGCGCCGTTATTCGGGAAAGCTGCTAAAGACGACGTTGAATGAATAGGAGAGAATGGACTCCCTTTTGGGTTATGGTCCCAACACGCACACATTGTGCCATTCTCCTGCATTGCTCGGCAGTTTTTCCAGAGAAGTATTCAGCTTTTCATCTGGCGTGTGGCAGGCACGTTTGAGAATGACGTCAGAAGATCTTCACTGCTGTCGTGTCATATGCTGTTGTGCAGACATATCGTCGATGTGCAAAAATAAACTCTGTCTAAATTCCCACATTCTGTTTTTCGAACTGTGATTTCGCTCAAAATCACTAATTTTCAAAACTCGCAATATTCAAACTTTAACAAATTGCTCATAGAAATGATTAGTGAACACCTGGAAGAAATTCTTCCAAACTTACCTGGGGAATTTCGCTTTGAGAGGTCTTGAACTTTGTGGAAGGAAGGGAAGTTTGCCTCGAGGCTGTTTAATGTGGAGATGCGTTTTCCATGTGAACTGGTCGGAGTTGACCATCCCAGTGCTTCCCGATGCAGGGCTGCCTGACCCCCAGGGAGGTTTACTTGGAGCAACTGGAGTGAATCCAGAGAGGGAGCAGATTCTGCAAAGGTGCTCAAATACTTTCTATCTCTCCTTTCGGTCTTTTCCTTGTGTATTCCCTCAGTTTGGCACGTGTGCAGTTTGCACCCTGGAAAATGATTGCTTTTTTCCCCATGTTCACAATTAAAAGTGTAGTTTCTCATGGAACTGATCCGCATTGACAGGATTGTCATATTGATATATATATATGTACACGTATTTAGTTTAAGATTAGATTATATTTGAATGAATTTTTCCTCTAAACACACCTGAGCCTATCTGGCTGCATGAGGGATTTCAGGTTTCTGTGTGCTGGGTATTATGTGATCAGCAGGCATCTGGCAAACTACAGGAACTGCCACCGATGTTATGTTCGTTTCAGTGTACTGCCAATTATCACTTATTTTGTGATTTTTTTTTGCAGGAAGACGTGCCGAAAGAAATCTGAAAACAAATGATCCATCAACTTCTGACAGAGCCACTTGATTCATTGGGACTTGAATATCAGCAGACATTCCAATCAAGAAGACATGGTTGCTTTTGTTTGCTTGAGAGATTTTGGACACTGGTGTGGCAGGAGGAACACTGAGACACCGAGAGAGGGAGATTCAGTGCACTGACTGTGAAAAGTGCTTCACACCATTTACTCAGCTTGGGGGAATCAAAGTCTCACCCCTCACGGTGGGAAAGACGATGTCCCCGTTCTGATTGTAATTTCAAACCCAGACCAACACAAGGAAAGCTCTCCCAATGGGGAAACTGTGGAAATGTGGGGACTGAGGGAAAGGATTCCCTTTCCCATCCCTCCTGGAAACCCACAAATATATTCACAGCGGGGAGAGGCCATTCACCTGCTCGGTGTGCAGGAAGTGCTTCAGTCGGATCAGCCATCTGGAGACGCACGAGTGGGTCCACAAGTGAGAAAAGCCATTCACGTGCCCCATGTACGGGAGGGGGTTCACTCAGTCAGCTGCACTGCTGACCCACCAGTGGGTCCACACCGGAGAGAGGCCGTTCACCTGCTGTCGGAGCCGAAAAGGCTTCACCTGCTCCTCCCACCTGCGGAGGCACCAGCGCGTTCACGTGCCATCGCAGGGGCGATGGGAGGAGCGATGGCCGAGCGCCGCTGATAACCCAGCTCTGGGGACTCTCAGGTTCGAATCCCATCGCGGCAGATGGCAGAATTGGGATTCGGTCAGTAATCTGGACTTCAGAATCTAAGGATGAAACCATTTTCAGAGGGCAAAAACCCATCTGATTCAGTCATGTCCTTTTCAGTGATGGAAACTGCCGTTGCGGGAAAAGATTCACTCAGTCGTCCCAGCTGCATGCTTTACCCGGCTTTACGAAGGATCCAGTTACAAAGGGACAACAACTCAACTGACCAATAATAAAGAAAGTGTGGTGGGAGGAGTGGGGGTGAGCGTGTGCACTTTGAGCTTGAGGTGCTTTTTTTTTAAGAAAAGCAACTTTTTGTACGCCTTGTGATGTGGAGATCTGAAGCTGCAACAAAGTTGGGTCGCAGTAAAGGTTACCTGAACTTACCGTCAGGCTTAAACTCTCATTGAAAGCTGGGAAATCCAACAGCTTCTCATTTCTTTCAGCCACCAGCACCGAGTTTCCAATGTCGTGTCTCAGAAGGAACAGTGAATGAGTAGATGGTATTGTTCGAAATTGTAATTTTTTTAGGACTGCAGGTTTATTGTTTCATTGACATTGCAAAGTTTACTGGCAACAGTGGGAGGTGCGGGCTGTATTCACTGGAAACAAAGTTTTAAAATGACACAGACACCAGGGTATATTCCAGCAGGTTTATTTGGAAGCACAAGGTTTTGGAGCGCTGTTCCTTCATCAGGTAGCTGTTGAGTAGAATGGTAAGACACAGAATATATAGCAAAAGATTATTGTGTCATGCAACATAAATGATACATTGAAGAAACCTGTTAAGTCTTTCATCTTTTAAAATGGGTTGCAGATTTCGGTTCATTAATCTGTAAATCCCAGAACTTCTTTTTATTAACATTCTCGAGGTAACTAAATGTTTTATAAAGGGAGGTGACACCTGAGTTCAGATAACGCATGAGAACTGTGAGGTTAGAGTCGTTCTGTATCCCAGCCTTGAGTCAGACATTTTCTATTTCCAAACATATAATCCTGAAAATGCAATTCACCCCAAAGACTTCTATGTGTGAGTGCATTCATGAGACAGAGCGTCTGTGTGTGTGTGTGCGCGCGCATGCTGGGTAAAGTGTGCGTGTGATGGAGTATAATTGTGTGAGAAGGTGTGTGCCATGGATGAGAGTGTGAGGGGTGTATCAATGTGTGTCTGAGAGAGAGCCCTGTCTATCAGAGAGGGTCTGCACAACCGTGTGAGTACTTGTGTATTTGTGTGTGTGTGTGAGAGAGAGAGAGAGAGACAGAGAGAGAGAGAGATAGGGTTTGTGTGTATTGTGTAGCTGGGTCTCCTGTAGTCAGACATGAATCCAAGGTTTCAGCTGAGGTCATTCTCGTGTGTTCCAAACCTGTTATCAGCCTCTGCTCGGCCACTAGAGATGCTTAAGCAGTTGAGCCGTTTCACAACACACACTGGAGAGGGCAAGGTGAAGGGCTTATGTCTGAAACATTGATTCCCCTGCTCCCTGGATGCTGCCTGACCTGCTGTGCTTTTTCAACACCACACTCTCGACTCTGCTCTCCAGCATCTGCAGTTCTCACTTTCTCCTCATGGGCGAGGTGGGATTTGTCTTTTATTCACTCATTCACTCTTACAGCCTATCCTTGTTTGTGGCCCAACTGTGCATCCTGAAGAAGGGCTTATGCCCGAAACGTCGATTCTCCTGTTCCTTGGATGCTTCCTGACCTGCTGCGCTTTTCCAGCAACACATTTCAGCTCTGATATCCAGCATCTGCAGTCCTCACTTTCTACTCAGAGAATATGGCCCCTCAAAGATCAGAAAGGCGGCCTTTGTGTGGAGCCACAGAAAATGGGGGAGATACTAAATGAATATTTTGCTTCAGTATTTACTGTGGAAAAGGATATGGAAGATATAGACTGAAGGGAAATAGATGGTGACACCTTGCAAAATGTCCAGATTACAGAGGAAGAAGTGTCTTGAAACGGTTAAAGATGGATAAATCCCCAGGACCTGATCAGGTGTAACCAAGAATTCTGTGGGAAGCTCGAGAAGTGATTGCTGGGCCTCTTGCTGAGTTATTTGTATCATCGATAGTCACAGGTGAGGTGTCGGAAGACTGGAGGTTGGCAAATGTGGTGCCACTGTTTTAGAACGGCGGTAAAGACAGTCCAGATAACCATAGACCGGTGAGCGTGACCACGGTGGTGGGCAAGTTGTTGGAGGGAATCCTGAGGGGCAGGATGTACATGTATATGGAAAGGCAAGGACTGATTCGGCATAGTCAACATGGCTTTGTGCACAGGATTTCATGTCTCAGAAACTTGATTGAGGTTTTTGAAGAAGTAACAAAGAAGATTGATGAGGGCAGAGCAGTAGATGTGATCTATACGGACTTCAGTAAGGCGTTCAACAAGGTTCCCCATGGGAGATTGATTAACAAGGTTAGATCTCAGGGAGAACTAGCCATTTGGAAACAGAACTGGCTCAAAGGTAGAAGGCAGAGGGTGGTGGTGGAGGGCAGTTTTTCCGGCTGGAGGCGTGTGACCAGTGGAGTGCCACAAGGATCAGTGCTAGGCCCTCTACTTTTTGTCATTTACATAAATGATTTGGATTCGAGCATAAAAGGTACTGTTAGTAAGTTTTCAGATGACATCAAAATTGGAGGTGAAGAGGACAGCAAAGAGGGTTACCTCAGATTACAACAGGATCTGGACCAGATGGGCCAAGGAGCTGAGAAGTGGCAGATGGAGTTTAATTCAGATAAATGTGAGGTGCTGTATTTTGGGAAAGCAAATCTTAGCAGGACTTATACAATTAATCGTAAGGTCCGAGGGAGTGTTTCTGAACAAAGAGACCTTGGAGTGCAGGTTCATAGCTCCTGAACATTGGAGTCGCAGGTAGATAGGATAATGAAGAAGGCGTTTGGTATGCTTTCCTTTATTGGTCAGAGTATTGAGTACAGCATTTGGGCGGTCATGTTGCAGCTGTACAGGACATTGGTTAGGCCACTTTTGGAATATTGCGTCCAATTCTGGTCTCCTTCCTATCGGAAAGATGTTGTGAAACTTGAATGGGTTCAGAAACGATTTACAAGGATGTTGCCAGGGTTGGAGAATCTGAGCTAGAGGGAGAGGCTGAACAGGCTGGGGCTGTTTTCCCTGGCGCATCAGAGGCTGAGGGGTGACCTTGTGGTGGTTTACACAATTGTGAGGGGCATGGATAGAATAAATAGGCAAAGGTTTTTCTCTCGGATCGGGGAGTCCAGAACTAGAGGGCATAGGTTTATGGCGAGAGGGGAAAGATAGAAATGAGACCGAAGGAGCAACTGAATCACGCAGAGGGTGGTACGTGTATGGAATGAGCTGTCAGAGGAAACGGTGGAGGTTGGTACAATTGCCACATTTAAGAGGCTTTTGGATGGCTATATGAATAGGAAGGGGTTGGAAGGATATGGGCTGGGTGCTGGCAGGTGGGACGAGATTGGGTTGGGATATCTGGTCGGCATGGATGGGTTGGACTAAAGGGTCTGTTTCCATCTGGACATCTCTGTGACTCTATGATTTTGTCTGGCAGCTCAACTTTTGTATATCTATTCCCCAGGGTGGAGGAAGTCCAAAACTAGAGGGGTTTAGGCTGAGAGGGAAAAGGGTTAAAAGGGACCGAACGGGGGAACTTTTTCACACAGAGCGTGGCATGTGTTTGGAATAAGCTGCCAGAGGCAGTGGTCGAGGCTGGTAGAATTACAACATTTAAAAGGCATCTGGATGTAGGTATGAATAGGAAGGACTGAGAGAGATATGGGACAAATGCTGGCAAATGGATCACGAGGTTAATGTAGGAAATGTTATCTGCGTGGACCGAAAGGTTTGTTTCTCTTCTCTGCAACTCTATGACTGTATTTCTACATATTCTGAACCAATTTCACAAGACGAGGAATAGGCCATTCCAATTTTACCGGCTATCCTCAATTGTGGCCGAACTGTGCAGATTTCAATGCAAGTTTCAGAAAGATGTCTGCAGCTTTTTTTAAACATTTGAATGTGCTTTCAGACATTACTGATGTTTCTGAATATATCATTTTAGCTATTCTCAATGTTAAAGGTCAACCATTTCTCACACTTCCTTTCCCCACCCTCACCCCAGGTCGCAAACCATCCATTGTCTCTCTATCTTTAAAAGGGTTTGATACAGCGATCAAAGAGGGCTCGAGGCACGAGAAAGGACGGGGGGAGGGTACTCAGAGTGAGATTTGACCGGGGGCGCAGAGACTGGGGGAAGAGAAAGAGAGAAACTGGGTAGGAGAGCAGAGCATCGGGGGTAGAGAATCCATGGGGGTACACAGGGTGGGAGCAGAGAGAGAGAATGTGGTGAAGAGGATTGGGGAGGAGAGAGAGAATGCGGAGTTGCAAAGTGTGAAGTGAAAGAAATTGGTTGCAGAGTGTGGGGAGAGAGAATGGACGGGGCAGTGGGTGGGGAGAGAATGGACGGGGCCCTGTGGTGGGGAGAGAATGGACGGGGGCAATGGGTGGGGAGAGAATTCATGGGGCAGTGGATGGGGAGAGATTGGACGGGGAGCAGTGGGTCAGGACAGAATGGACACGGGGCAGTCGGTGGGAATAGAATGGACAGGGGTCAATGATTGGAGAGATAATGGACGGGGATAGTGGGTGGGGAGAGAATGGACGGGGGAAGTGGGTAGGGAGAGAATGGACGGGGCAGTGGGTGGGGAGATAATGGACGGGGCAGTAGGTGGGGAGGGAATGGATGGGTTCAATGGGTGGGGAGAGATTGGACGGGGAGCCGTGGGTGGGGAGAGAATGGACGGGCAGCAGTGTGTTGGGACAGAATGGACGGGGCAAAGGTTGAGCTGAGAATGGACGGGGTAGAGGGTGGAGAAGGAGAGCAACAATGAATGGCAGGAGAAGGTGGGGGAGAGAAGGAATGGATGGGGGCAGCGTGTGGGAGGTGAGAGAAAATGAGTGTAAGGGAAGGGACTGGATTGGGGAAGGCAGACGGTGGAGCGATAAAGGGAATGGATGGGGACAGAGGGTGGATGAGGGACTGGACAGAGGGCAGAGGGTGCAGAGATAGAATGGACGGGGTGGGGAGAGTGGCATGTGTAGGAGAGAGAGAGAAGGGATTGGTAGGTTAGGGTAGAGAGAGAGAATGGACAGGGGATGCTATGGGTGGCGGTGAGGGAATGGACATGGGACGCTGTGGGGATGATTGATGGGGAGGCGAGAATGCATCCCACCCACTCCCAGCATCGACTTCTCTGCACATGTGCAGTGCAGACTTTTCTGAATGACACGCGAGACGAGTCTGGAACACTGTGTGAGTGCAGTCACCCTCACATCCTGGCATCAGCAAACCACTGCCTTTCTGTTTTAAAAACTAAATAAAGATGTGGGCTATACACTAAGGATGGCGAGATGTGGCTGAGAAACTGAACAGAGGGTCAGCACTTTCAGGAGAGGGGAGCTGGGCAAAGGCAGGAGGATGAAGGATGAATTTGGGTTGGAATACATTGAAAGGTTTAGGAATTGAGGGACAGAGATTTCGGGTAGAAGAAAGAAAAGGCTGTTCTGTGCAAACCAAAATTCTCTCATCCTATTTTCTGCCCTGCACTGACAGCAGTGATCTGTTTTCTCAAGTTATTAGCAGAGGAGGATTTGCTTTTCAGGCATGGACAAGAAATTTAGTCAGGGCCTGAATATCAGCAGTGTTTGAATCCAGGAGGGGAAATGTTTGTCTGCAGGAAATGATTTCAAATATCAACATGCATTGAGAATCCCCGTGAATACACGCAGCTGCGTGGGAGTACTCAAGGGTTCAAATTGCGGAGAGAACTTTAATTTTTCAGCGAAATGTGGACCAGTGTTCTCGCTATAGACGAGGCCTTCATTGGATCGTTGAATCTGCCGAGTAACAACGACCCCTGCCCCATGGAAACTCTATGGAAGCAAATTGAATTCCTCAAACTGATTGGAGTGTCACCAGGATTGGGGAGAAGCCAATCAATTGCCGAGAGCTGGAGAGGGCATTCCTCACAGCGCCAGGGACCTGGGTTCAATCCCACCCTCACAGTGACTGTGTGGATTTTGCACTTTCCTACCCCTCCCCCACCCCCAGTCCGCGTCGGTTTCATCTGGGTGCTCGGGTTTTCTCCCATGTTCCAAAGATGTGCAGGCTAGAGTGGATTGGGCGTTCTAAATTCAGTGATTCGCTGTGGGGTTATTGGGTGGGTCAGGGGGTGGGGGTATGTTCTTCGGAGGGTCAGTGTGGACTTGGTGGGCCAAGCGGCCTGTTTCCACAGTGAATCCCCCAACGTGTCTGCAGCCTGGCTTCCACCTCCATCTCTCTGTGTCCTCCAGTATGTGTATGCCTTCGTTTCCAGCAATCAGAACGTCCCACCTTTAGATTAGATTAGATTAGATTAGATTACTTACAGTGTGGAAACAGGCCCTTCGGCCCAACAAGTCCACACCGCCCGCCGAAGCGCAACCCACCCATACCCCTACATCTACCCCTTACCTAACACTACGGGCAATTTAGCATGGCCAATTCACCTGACCTGCACATCTTTGGAGTGTGGGAGGAAACCGGAGCACCCGGAGGAAACCCACGCAGACACGGGGAGAATGTGCAAACTCCACACAGAGAGTCGCCTGAGGCGGGAATTGAACCCGGGTCTCTGGCGCTGTGAGGCAACAGTGCAAACCTTCTGCAAATCGAAAGACAAGTCCCACCCTGCCCTCTCCAATGTGTGTTGTGTAACTGCTTAATCACTTTTAGAGGCCCAGCAAAGGCTGATAGCCAAGTTCGGAAACCAGGAGGATGGCCTCAACCGCGAACTTGGGTTCATGTCACATGACAGGTAACCCCACTTCACTGTTACGCTCTCTCTCTCGCACTCTCTCACTCTCACACACACTCTTACACACTCACACGCTCGTGCAGAGCCTTTCCGATAGACATGCTCTCTCTCAGACACACACTAATGCGCCCCCTTCCACTTACACCCACGCATACATCTTCGCACATGATTACACTCCATCACACACACACTTTACCCAGCATGCACACGCACATACACACTCTCTCTCTCTCATGCATGCACTCACACATTTGGTGTGAATTTGCATTTGCAGGATTATATATTTGAAAATAGAAACAGTCTGACTCAAGATTGAGATACAGACAGACTCTCACCTCACAGCTTTCATGCGTTGTTTGATGTGAGGTGTTACCTCCTTTTATAAAACATCAAGTTTCCTGGAGAACGTGACTTAAAAGAAGTTCTGGAATGTACATATTAATGAACCGAAATCTGCAGCCCATTCTAAAAGATGAAAGATTTAACAGCAATCTAGGTTTCTTCAATACATCACTTATGTTGCATGACACTATAATCTTTTTGCGATATATTCTGTGTCTTATGATCCTACTCCACAGCTACCTGAAGAAGGAGCAGCACTTCGAAACCTCGTGCTTCCAAATAAACCTGTTAGAATATACCCTGGTGTTTGTGAGATTTTAAAACTTTGTTTCCAGTGAATACAGCCCTCAGCTCCCACTGTTGCCAGTAAACTTTGTATTCCAATGAAACAATGAACCTGAAGTCCTGAAGAAATATACAGTTTGGAACAATATTAGCTACTCATTCACTGGTCCTTCTGAGACATGACATTGGTGCTGGAGGCTGAAAGAAATGAGCAGCTTTAAAACAAAAACCTGTTGGACCTCACAGAGTCGAAGCCGGGCGGTAAGTTCAGGTTACCTTTACTACGACCCTATTTTGTTACAGCTTCAGATTTCCCCAGGAAAAAGGCATACAAAAAGTAGTTTTTAAAGAAAACACCTCCAGCTCAAAAGGCACCCACTCTCCCCACCCCACTTTCTTTGTTGGTCAGTTGAGTTGTCCGTTTGTAACTGGATCCCTGGTCCAGCCGGGTAAGACATGCAGTTGGGATGACTGAGTGAATCCTTTCCCGCAACGGCAGTTTCCTTCACTGAAGAGGGCATGAGTGAATCAGGTGATGTTTTTTCCCCCTAAAAGTGGTTTCATCCTTAGATTATGAAGTCCAGATTACTGACCGAACTCCAATTCTGCAATCTACCGCAGTGGGATTCGAACCTGGGACGCCCCAGTGCTGGGTTTATCGGAGCACTTGGCCATCGCTCCTTCAATCCCCTTGCGCTGGCACGTGAACTAGATGGTGCCTCCTCAGGTGGGAGGAGCGGGTGAAGCCCTTTTGGAACTTACAGTAGGTGAATGGCCTCTCTCCAGTGTGGACCCACTGGTGGGTCAGCAGTGCAGCTGACTGAGTGAACTCTCCCCTGCACATGAGGCACGTGGATGGCTTCTCTCTGACTGAACCCCTTCCTGCACACTGAGCAGGTGAACGGCCTCACCCCGCTGTGAATGCGTCTGTGGGTTGCCAGCACGGATGGGGAAGGGAATCCTTTCCCACAGTCCCCACATTTCCACGGTTTCCCCATTGGGTGGATCTTTCCTTGTGTTGCTCTGGGTTTGAAATTACAAACAGAGCGGGGACATAGTCTTTCCCACTGCGAGGGGTGTGATTTTAATTCCCCAATCTGAGAAAATGGTTTGAAGCACTTTTCACAGTCAACGCACTGAATCTCCCTCACTCGGTATCTCAGTATTCTCCCTGCCACACCAGTGTCCAAAGTCTCTCAAGCAGACAAAAGCAAACATTTCTTCAGGACCATGGGGACAATGGATGACGTATCTGACTCCACCTACTTGTTTCAACTGCAGCTCACAGCTTCTTCACACACCCCAATTAATCTTTCCCATTGTCATGAAACCGGCCTAAGGGTACAATTCCTAATCTGCTGGAATGAGAATCTTTTCACTGTCTCGTGTCAGTAAATGTCCCTGAGAACATCAGAGTCAAGTCACAGCGCTGTCAGAGGAAGCGAAGCTGAAATAGCTCCACACACTGCTCACCGGCACATTTCACTTTCCCCAACACACCGCCCCAACCACTGCGGCTCTTGGGAGTGGAAAGGGAACAAACACCAAAACCCAGTCTCAGCTTTGTAAATCTTCAGAAAATAAGAAAACTGTACATCCCTTCGGTTCTTCCATCCTGGGCTGACAGCGTTGATTTTAAATGTCTGTCCAGTCAGTGTCGATTCGTTTTGGCTGAAAAAATCTTCCTTATCTCATCCCAGCATTTCTTGCCACAGAGCACTGTGTGGCAGAGTTCATGTATATATTTCCTTGTATGGTATTTTGTGAATTACATTCGTTTTCTGGTTGTTTGTATCGGGTATTTCAGGTTCATTAGCCGCTGTTTAAGTTGTGTTGGTAAATTTGTGGGCTACCATCATGCTGAGGGGGTTGAGTTGTCTGGACATCATTTCCCAGATGTCTTTAATGTAAAGTAATGTGGCTAGGGTTTCTGCAGACGTTGTGTCTGCTTGTGTCAGTTTGTTGATGTAAAATTGGCACACTGCGTTTATTGGGAGGCAAAAATGAGGACTGCAGATGCTGGAAACCAGAGTTTAGATCAGAGTGGTGCTGGAAAACCACAGCAGATCAGACAGCTTCCGAGGAGCAGTAAAATCGACGTTTCGGGCAAAAGCCCTTAATCAGGAATACAGGCAGGACCCCTTCAGGGTATAGAGATAAATTGGGGGTGGGGTGTGCTGGGCCGAAGGTAGCAAAAAGTACAATAGGTGAATGGGGGTGGGGATGGAGGTGACAGATCAGAGAGGAGGATGGAGCGGCTAGGTGGGAAGGGAGATTGGCAGGTAGGCGAGGTCATGAGGACAGCGCTGAGCTGGAAGGTTGGAATTGAGGTCAGGTGGAGGGAGGGGAAATGAGGAATCTGATGAAGTCCACATTGATGGCCTGGGGTTGAATTTACCCCAAGCGGAAGATGAGGCGTTCATCCTCCAGGCATCGAGTGGTGAGGGAGCGGCGATGGAGGAGGCCCAGGACCTGCATGTCCTCGGCAGAGTGGGAGGGGGTTTGAAATGTTGGGCCATAGGGCGATGGGGTTGATTGGTGCGGGTGTCCTGTAGATGTTCCCTGAAGCGCTGTGACTTGACTCTGCGAGGAGTCTCCAGTCTCCCCAATGTAGAGGAGACCGCATCAGGAGCAATGGATACAAGAAATGACATTGTTGGATACACTGGTGAAAGCCTTCGATTGACCACGGCCCGGATGCGAATTCGGGTCAGGGAAGAAATTTTCAGTAGAGCTCTCAGGGTGTGCTCGCAGCTCCCTGGTGGTCTAGTGGTTAGGATTCGGCGCTTTCACCGCCGCGGCCCGGGTTCGATTCCCGGTGAGGGAAACCGTTTTCAGGGTGTTTAAAGGCTACCCGTTCTTCTTAAATGCTCTGTCCAGTTGCGTCTTGATCTTCGTCGTTCCTGGGTGCTGCAGTGTGTCGTGGCTCGTTGAAATCGTGTCCTGATTCGGATTTGTTTGTATGTGTCGGGGTGATTGCTTCTGTAGTTAACCTCTTGGTTCGCGTGCATTGTTTTCCTGTAGACGGTGTTTTGAATTTACCATTGACTGTTTGCTCCACTGTGACATCTAGAAATGGCACTTTGTTGTTGTTCTCCTCTTTTGTGAATTTTATGCCAGTAAGGAGATTGTTGATGGTGTTATAGGTTTCCTCTAATTTGTTTCATTTTTTGATGACAAAAGTGTCATCTCTGCAGCGGACTCAAAGTTTGGGTTGGATCGTTGGAAGGGCTGTTTGTTCGAGTCTCTGCATTAGTGCTTCTGCTCGGAATCCTGATGCTGCTGTTTTCATGCGTGTTTCGTTGATTTGTTTGTAGGGCTTGTTATTGAATATGAAGTTGGTGGTAAGGCACAGTTCCACGAGCTTGACAGTGTTATCTTTGCTGATGAAGTTGGTGCTGTGTTTGTGTCTTTGGTTCTGCGAGTAGTGCCTTCAGTTTTCTTTGGCCTACGTTGATGTTAATGGATGTGAACAGGGCTGTTATGTCAAAGGACAATATTATTCCATCCTCTTCTATCTCAGTGTCTTTGGTGTTCAGGAATTCTTGCATGGAGTAAATGGAGTGGAGTGAATCTTCGACTAGGTGTTTTAGCCTTCACTGGAGGCCTTTGAATCGTCTGTATACTGGTGTTCCAAGTAGTGAGACTATGGTCTAAGGGGGGCTCCTGGTTTGAAGGGGAGGAGAAAAACAACAACGTGGCATTCCTTGATGTCACAGTAGAGCGAACAGTCAATGGGGAACTTCAAACTAGCATCTACAGAAAAACAACAGACCCAAACCAAATACTTAACTGCAGAAGCAATCATCCCAACACCCACAAACGAAGCTGCATCAGGACATTATTTCAACGAGTCACTACACACTGCAGCACAGAGAAACTACGAAGAGCACAAGAGAAATACGTATATAGTGTATTTAAGGAGAACGGGTCCCCAATAAACCCCCTCCGCCGGTTTCTCATTGATACTTTCAAGGTGACTCTCAAAAATTCGGTTTGACCTTCCATTCTTTCCTGTTTGTTTTATGTGGATTTTGAAAGCTTTCCCAATCCTCCGATGAGTATTGGAGTTGGAAGGTTATGTTGTGGTTGTACAGGACATTCTTTACACCACTTTTGGAATATTGTGTACAATTCTGGTCTCCCTCCTGTCAGAAGGATATTGTGAAATTTGAAAGGGGTCTGAAGCACCAATGGGTCCACAGAGATGAAGAGGCCCTTCTGCTGCCCTGAGTGTGGGAAGGCCTTCAGTCATTCCTCTGCCCTGCTGACGCACCAGTTGGCCCACACCGGGGAAGGCTGTTCTCCAGCCCCAAGTGCGAGATGGCCTTCAGCAGTTCTTCCCACCTGCTGAGACACCAGTGGGTCCATATTGAGGAGAAGCCATTCTTCGCCCCGAGTGCAGGAAGTGCTTAGCTCTTTCTTCCGACCTGCTGGCCCATTGGTGGGTCCACATGGGGGAGAGGTCGTTCAGTTGCCTAAGTGCAGGAAGGCCTTCATCAATTCCTCAGCTCTGCTGATGCACCAGTCCGTCCACAACGGGGAGAAGCCGTTCTCCTGCCCGAGTGTGGGAAGGGCTTTACCCGCTCCTCCACACTGCTGAAGCACCAGCTGGTCCACATGGGGGGATGGGGGTGGAGAGGGGAGGCCTTTCGGCTGCCCTGAGTGCGGGAAGTCCTTCAGCAATTCCTCCTCCCTGCTGAAGCACCAGTGTGTCCACAACGAGGAGAGGCCCTTCAGCTGGCCCGAGTGTGGGAAGAGGTTCATGTTTTCCTGCAACTTGCGGAGGCACCAGCGGGGGCACCAGCGCTCCCAGCAATCAGATCCCACCGGTGACGCTGCCTTTAGTCATCTCCCAGGACTGAACCTTCTGCCAGTTCTGACAGTGGGTGCAGTGGGAGAGTAGGTGGGCTGTTTTTGTTTTCTGCTGGACTGCAATTGCCTCCCCCACCCCCCACAACCACAACCTCATGGTGGCTCACGGTTAGCACTGCTGCCTCATGGCACCAGGAACCCAGGAATACTTCTATCCTTGGGGGTCTGGGTGCAATTTATGGAGGGTAGGAACATGGATCTGAGTAGGTTACCCTTCGGAGAATCAGTGGAGATGTGTTGGGCTGAAGGACATGTTTCCACTCTGAAGGAGTTCAACCATCATATGAGCTTTGTTTTCATTGGAAGCTGCTGCTCATTGAGCCAGGGACTGCACATTGCCAAATGAAATGATCCAGAGAAACCTAAGACCGCAAGACCATCGGAGCAGAAGTTAGGCCATTCGGCCCATCGAGTCTACTCAGCCATTCGTTAGTGACAAAAGTAGTGCAGATGAGATTAGCTACAGTGTGGAAACAGGCCATTTGTCCCAACAAGTCCACACCGACCCTCCGAAGTGTAACCCATCCAGACCCATTTCCCTCTGACTAATGAACCTAACACTATGTGCAATTAAGCATGACCAATCCACATGACCTGAACATCTTTGGACTATGGAAGAAAACAGGACCACCCAGTGAAAGCCTACGCAGACACTGGGAGAATGTGCAAACTCCTGACAGACAGCCACCCAAGGCTGGAATCAAACCTGGGCCCCTGGCGCTGTGAGGCTGCATTGGTAAACACTGAGCCACTACATGTTGCAACCCAAAGTAGGCAAGCAGGAGGCTGGGAGAATACAGCAAGCCAGGCAGCACCAGGATGTGGAGTAGTCAGCGTTTTGGGTATTAACACTTCTTCAGGACTGAAACTTTGACTTCTCTGTGAGAAACGATTTACGGGAATGTTGCTGGGGATTGGAGGGTTTGAGCTACAGGGAGAGGCTGAATAGGCTGGGACTGTTTTCACTGGACCATCAGAGGCAGAGGAGTGACCTAATAGAGGTTACAAAATCATGAGGGGCATAGACAGGTTAATAGACAAGGTCTTTTCCCTGGGATGGGGGAGTCCAGAACTCGAGGGCATAGGTTTAGGGTGAGAGGCGAAATATATTAAAGGGACAACTTCTTCATGCAGAGGATGGTACTTATATGAAATGAGCTGCCACAGGATATGGGTCTGGTGTTGTCAAATGGGACTAGATTAGTTTATGATACCAGGTCCGCATGGACAAGTTGGACCGAAGGGTCTGTTTCCATGCTGTATGTGTCTCTGACTACTGGTCCTGATGTAAGTTTCAAATAGAGTCCAAGTAACTTTGAATACTTCAATCTTGTTGAGCTCACCTCCTGAAAAGTTTCAAATGAATCCCTGTTTAAAATGCTGAGTTGGACAAAGTATCCCATCAAGTTCAACACAAACCCAGAGTTGAAGAAGTCAGAAGTCAGAACACCAAGGGGACCAAAACTGATCACAATATTCCAGGTGCAGCCTCATCAACGTCCTGTATAACTACAACATAACTTGCCAACATCTATACTCAATTCCCTAATTGATGAAGGCCAATGTGCCGAAACCTTTCTTCACTGCCTTGTGTACCGATGTAATCAGAGATATAGGACCTACTTTAAACTGATCCACAATCCTGCTTCTGGGAGCACAGTGACTAATAGGGAAGGCAAAAGGGAGATTGGCCTTTAAATGGAGAATAAAAGTAGGGAGGTTATAGTGGAGGTTTTGATTGAAAGGGTAGTGAAGATTCAACCAGCTGGCAGTGGATCTGAATCACATGTAGATCAGACCAGGTTCGGACAGCAGGAAACCAGATAAGTTTTTACAACAAACCACAACGATTTCATCATTAGACTCTTAATTCCAGATTTATATTGAATTCAGAGTCCACCATCTGCCGTGGCAGGTTTTGAACCCAAGTCCCTAGAACATTACCTGGGTGAATAGTCTGGTGACAATAAAGTCGACCATCACCTCCCCTGAACACATTGGCTCATTGTATTTAGAGGTAATAAAGGAGCAAGAGGTTTCAGCAGCTGCTAAGTTGTTGGTATTACAGAAGGGAACATCAGCACTCTCAGTAATGGCACATACTGAAGTCAGGGCCCTGTTTCAGAGGTAAGGGCTCGGGAACCAGAAGAATTAGGAACAGGAATATGCTATTCAGCCCCTTGAGCCTGCTTCTCCATTCAGTAGGATTCTGGGTGATCTGGCATTCCCCACGTTCACTTTCCTGCCCTTTTCCTGCAACTGTTCATCCCCCGACTCTTCACGAATCTATCGATCCTCGTTTTAAAGTGACATGAAGGCTGTCAACAGAGTTACTGGGGTGGGTGTGGTGGGGGGGGGGGACGGGGGCTCAGGTCGAACTTGGGGATTAAAACAATGGCTTCACACTTCACAATATTTAACTTAGGGAATGTTTATGGTTATCCAATGCTGGAAATTGGGCAGGCATTCAGATTAAATTATTGGTAAATTATGAATGACAGAGGAGTCGGGAGAGAAGTGGTGTTCAGTCACAGTTGGATATCATTAGTATAGATGCCAAAACCAGCAGCTACGGTTAAACAAATCAGAACGGAAGACGCTAAAGCTGACCCTCCCAGAGGATAAAGTGATGCTGGAGAGGGTCAGTACTGTCATTAACTCTGATCAAGGCTGTCTGTAGGTCGACGAGGGAATGCTTAGCCCTGTCACTGCTACAAAGGATGTCAAACATGACCTTGATCAGAATTGTTTCAGGGGTCGAAACCAGATTCGAGGGCTTTAAAAACAGAACTCTGGCAAAGATGGGAATGGCTAATTCAACAATGATACATCCAAACCAACACTTCCATTGGTGCGATAATAATAGAAGTGTTTTGGTTTTTATTTCGAAGATTTTCAGCAACACTGAGTAAGAAGCAACAAAATTAACACAAGAAATACTGCAATTGCTACAATGTGCCTGCTCCCAATAGGGGGCCATCTGGTGTTCAATTAACTCTCTACAAGGGGCAATATTGGAAAGGAATTACCCAGTTCATAGCTATAAGAGGGGAGACACAGACTGCTTGATACAAACATATAATAGGCGGGAGTAGGCCACTCGGCACTTCGAGCCTGCTGCAACATTCAATCATATCATGGCTGATCTGAATTAAACCTCAACTCTACATTCCAACACATCCCCGACAATCTTTCATCCACTTGGTTATCAAGAACCTATCTACCGCTGCCTTAAAGATTTTGAATCCACTGCCTTTTTAAAAAGACACATAAGCTCAGAAAGAAAAGAAATCATCCTCATTTTTTTATTCTACATTTAAAATATGACCCTGTACTTTCAGATATTAAGATAGGGACACAAGCTGCATTCAAATAATACCTGTGGTACAGTTAACTATGTCAAAGTGCTTCACATGAACATAATGAGAATTCCTTTAAAAATCACAAGACCGGAGCACAGATTAGGACAGGTGACCAAAGACTTGGTCAAAGGGACAAGTTTAGGGCAATTTTTTAAACAGGTTTAATTTCCCAAACATCAGAAGACAAAGACGTGAACAGCAAACACAAAATAGCAAAGAATGGGAAACAACAGTGTAGTCATAACGTCACAGGATGAGTAATCCAGGGAACATGAGTTCAAATCCCACCACAGCAAGAGGTAAGATGTGAATAATTCAAATCATAAATGGGGAACACAAAGTAAGTCTCAGTATGGTATCGATGGCACTGATGTCAATTGTCCTAAAAACCCATGTTCACCAATGTCCTTTCATGGAAACTGCCATCCTTGCATGGTCTGACTTACATGTGACTCCAGACCCACAGCAATGTGGTTGACTCTTAAACTGCCCTCTGAATTGGCACAAGACACTTTGCACTTAGGGATGGATAACAAACATCAACCTTGTGAAAGTGTCATAACAGAGATTTCTGGAGAAACTCAGCCAGTCTGGCAACATTGGTGGAGAGAGAGGGAAAGAAACGAAGACAATATCCTGGCTTGAGTCCAGAACAGTTGTGAAGAAGGGTCACAGCACTTGAAATGCTAACTCTGCTTCTCTCTCCACATGTGCTGCCAGTCCAATTGAGTTTCTCCAGCATTTGATGCGTTTTTGTGTTTCAGATCTCCATCGTCTGCAGTTCTTCATTACACTGACTTAGGGAAGCTCAAATCCCATAAAAGGGTAGAGGGCTGGAATTACTCAGCAAGTCTGGCACCAGTTATGGAGATAAAAACAGTTCGTCCTTCGGGTCATTGAATGATCTTACATCAGGGACAAACTTTTGGGGAAGCTGCAAGAGTAAAAAGTACTGGTGTAACTTCAACATCTGGGAGAACTCTCTCAGCCATGGAAGTCAGGCTGACTCAGCATTCTGTCCTGCTCATTACCTGTTAAATTCTCCATTTGTTTTTCTTGTTATATTTCTACATGGTTGACACATTCCTATATTTTAAAATGAAATTACAAACAGACAAGAATCTTCCATGTAAATCATCATACATTAGAGGGTTTGGAACGTGAATGTAAACGTTTAAACAGAAAGTATTTATTCATGCATGGGGTGTGGGCATCGCTGGCAATGCCAGCATTTATACCCATCCTTAACCACCCTGTGGTTGGTTGGAAAAGTGCATGAAGGTGTCTGAGATTGTCTTGATCAGTACAGCAATCTCAAAGATGGGTGTGCTCAGCTAGAAGTACCCTCCACTCCCACAGCCAAGTCTGTATTCACTTCAATTACAGATGCCATCTAAACCTCCCAGGACAAGGACAGCATGGGATTACAATCAGAATAAAGCTTCCTCTACTCTTCAATTGTAAGTGAAGCTACCTCAACACTGTCTCCAACAAACACTGCCAAGACAGAGACTGCATTGGGTTAGATACAGAGTAAAACTTCCTCTACACTTCCCCATTCATATAGTCCCAGGGGAACGACAGCAAAGGCTTAAATAAACAGTCGAGCTTCTTCCATTCTGACTGACACTTAGTCCGTTCTATACCAATCCTCAAGGAAAATTCAGAACTGAGACGATTATCTGGTACTGAATTCACACATCCTTATGGGAATGACAGCAACAGAAAATCATGTAGTGAAACACAGATAAAACACACACAATGCACAACAAAACTAGACTGTTATTGGGATCAAAAACATAGTCCCTGCAATAATCCGAATGTGAGTTGAAGAAATTTCACACTTGAACAATATTCTCTGGGAATGCAATGCCCACCTCACTGCTGTCTATTCAGTTCCTCTGCTCTCGTTCAGGGCTGAGTTGCGGCTGACCACATTGTGGCGTGGGGGTCAAGAGGTTGGACAGTTAAGGTCAACTTGGATTGAGGGCATCCTTTGTCATGCCAGTGAGGTGGAGGGTCGCTCATTTACTCAGCTTATAATCGGGGACAAGGGGATGTCAGGCTGGGCTTATATCAGTTTGAGTTTAGAAGAAACAGATGATCCGATGGAGCTGTATAACATCTGGAGAGGACTTAATGCAAATGTAATGTCAACTCAATTCTAGCCAGAGACTGTCTCTCATTTAAGATAGGAGAGTTTTGTTTTTCTCTCAAGTGTTCTCGAGTCTTTGAAATTCACTTCTTTAGAGAGCAGCATGTGGTGGTGTCACGGTGGTTAGCACTGCTGCCTCACGGCATCAGTGACCTGGGTTTGATCCCACCCTCGGGCCGACTGTCTGTGTGGAGTTTGCACATTCTACCCTTGTGTCTGCGTTCCTGTGGTGCTCTGACCTCCTCCCACGGTCCAAAGGATGTGCAGTTGAGGGTAGATTTACCATGGGAGATACAGGGTTACAGGGATAGGGTAACGAACTAGGTCTGGGTGGGACGGTCAGTCAATGTTGACTCGATGGGCTGAATGGCCTACTTGCACGCAATTGGCCTATATCAATCAATAATATGCACTTGCTTTATGGTTACCGACATCAAATTACATTAGTGGTATTGGTTATTTCATCTCTTACGTTATCGTATTCAACCAACAACAGCATCTAGAAACTAGCTCAATTACAATATCTAATATCTGCAGAGTACCTTTTCTTTTTGTCAAGACCATTATCTTGAACTCTGACGTGTGACCTCTTCATTGCTGTCAAAGTTCCTTATTCGTCCCAACGTTGTCATGGTTTTACATTGTCGAATGTTTGATTGCCTTTTGCAGTTAAGACCCTATATTCTGCCCTTGTCAACATTTCCCCTTACAATTCTCTACTAAGGATTTCATGAAAAACTTCAGAGTGTGGTGAGACTGTGGAACTCACTACCATAGTGAATAGTTGGGGTGGAAGACACTACAACTAAGGGTAAGCAACCCAATACAAATGAATGTCACTGTCACCAGATTCACAACACAGTGAAATTAAAACATGCAATGTCCCTCAATTTCTCAACTGTCCCGAACCAGACTTGATGAAGAACAGATCTTGCACATCAACGTTATAATTTAAACAAAAACCAACAATTATAAATATGGCAAATTTTCTTGGGCAAAGTTAAAGAAGATAATCTAATTAATAGCAATTATATAAACCCTTTGATCAAGTTCCACATCATCTCAGAGACTGAAACTTAAGCGGCAAATTAAGGAAGAATTATTTTTAAACTTACCAATTCAAGCAAACAGTTTCCAACAATGGATTGCCAAGCCTTTGTGCAATCCTTGGAGTATGACTGTTTCACAGACACCTAACTGTAAATCTAATTTAAAAGTAACTGCTGAATGGGAATAGACATCCTAAATAATCAGCCATTTCTTACAGGCTGGGACTCATTCCCAGAAAGAGCCAACAATTCTTCAACTGGACAGTAGAATCTAGAGAGAACAGCTCCTGGGCTCAACAAGCAGCAACGCCCGATGGAAGCAGTTGCCGGCGGGGCAGGGCGGGGCAAGGGCATAAAACAAAAAAGCCCACTGACTCTCCCACTTCACACACACTGTCAGAATACACAGGGGCTCAGTACTGAGAATGACCCACAGCAGTTTCATCAAGAGAACCACACTTGATGAACAGATCTTGCACACCAGAATTATAATTTAAACAAAAACAAACAATTACGAATACCGCAAATTTACTCGGGCAAACTTAAACAAGATAATCCAGTTAATAGCAATGATTTAATCCCTTTGATCAAGTCCTCCACCATCTCATAGACAGAAACTTAAGGGGTAAATTAAGGGAGAGAATTTTTAAAATTATCAATTCAAGCAAACAGTTTCCAACAATGGATTGCCCAGCCTTTGGGCAATCCTTCGATGATGAGTTGTTCACAGACACATAACCGTAAATTTAATTTCTAAGTCACTGCTGAATGGGAATGGACACCCTGAAGTATTCAGCTATTTCTTACAGACTGGGGCTCGTTCCCAGACAGAGTCAAGAATTATTTAACTGGACAAGAAAAAAACTAAAGAGAACAGCTCCTGGTCTCAACCAGCAGCAGCGCCCGCTGGAAGCAAAGTTGCAAGGGTAGGGGAGCACGACAGCATAAAACAAAAAAATCCGACCGGCTCTCCCATTATAAGCACTGTCAGAATGTGCAGGGGTTCAGTCCTCGCAGTGACCCACAGCAGCTTCACCAGCAGAATCAGATTATTGGGAGCACTGGTGCGCCCGCTGGCGCTTCTGCAAGGTGCAGAATGATGAGAACCTCCGCTTCCACTCGGGGCAGGTGAACGGCCTCTCCCCAGTATGGCCCCACCTGTGCCTCAACAGTTGGGAGGAATTGCTGAAGGGGAAGGGCCTCTCCACCGTATGGACCCGAAGGTGGGTTGCCTGGGTAAAGCCCTTCCCGCACTTGAGACAGGAGAACGGGCTCTCCCCGGTGTGGACCCGCTGTTGCCTCAGCAGCACAGAGGAATCATTGAAGGCCTTCCTGTACTTGGAGCAGCTGAAGGGCTTCTCTAATATGTGGACCCGGAGGTGGGACAGTCGGTAAGAGGAATAGATGAAGGCCTTCCCGCATTCGGGGCAGGAGAATGGCCTCTCGCCTGTGTGGACCCGCTGGTGCCTCTGCAGTACAGAGGAATTGCTGAAGGTCTTCCCACACTCAGAGCAGGAGAACTGTCTCACCCCGGTGTGACTGCGCACAAGAGTCTCCAGGTCAGATGGGAAACGGAAGCCTTTCCCACAGTCGCCACATTTTCGTGGTTTCTCCACGGGACGGGATTCCTTGGGTTTCTCCATGACCGAAGCTTCAGCTGCACACAAACGCGTGTACAGCACCTCCCTGCCGTGAATTCCTCTTCCCAGTCTGTATAACTTTTACTGGCTCCACAATCAGAGTGCTGCAACAGTAGGGTCTCTCTTCCAGTCTCACTGATGCTGAAAACGGACTGAAAGAGGAACCAAAAAGCTTGGTTCCTTCTCACAGAATCATAGTCGAAAATTGTTATAGTCCCGATGGATTCAGTGACTGCCAGACATTGACGTGAAATTGAGGACTGCAAATGCTGGAGAGTCAGAGTCAAAGCACAGCAGATCAGGCAGCATCTGAGGAGCAGCAGAGTCAATGTTTCAGGCAAAGCTCTTCATCTATTGATATTGAAACGTCCGTCTTCAGATCTTCAAATAATCTGTAAAAAGAGATTACAAAAGTCATTAATGTCAGTCCAGGTTAGAAATTCCAAACAAACAATTCTACTTTCTGCAGAACATTCTTTTCTTTTTCTACAAAATTGAAAGCACCATCCCACCCCCTCTCACCCCTCGATTCTCACTCCGCTGAAACTAATCCTCCCGACGGTACTGATACGGGATCTTACAGAGACCGAAAAGTGAAAACATCAAGACAGACACCTCTGAAGTTTGGATACCTCCACTTGAAAGTTAGTATCTTTCACGATATGTAGGAGTGAGTAAGTCTGATTTTGGGAAGAAAAAGTGTCAATTCAGGATGAACCTTCAATGCATCTTCTTGAGAAACATCCAGACACGAAATGGTTAACATCTGGGGAGGTGGATTTGGGGAGATGGAGGAAATGAGATATCAAGGCATTGACACCGACACCAGACAGAAACTGAACACACAGGCTGGGCAAACATTACGGGCAAGCCAGAATCATAGAGATATGCAGCACAGAAACAGGTCCTTCGGTCCAACTCATCCGTGCCGACCAGATAGCCAAAATTAATCTCGTCTCATTTACCAGCACTTGGCCCATATCCCTCTGAACTCTTCCTATTCATATACCCATCCAGGTGCCTTTTAAATGTTATAATTGGACCTACATCCACCACTTCCTCCGGCAGATGATTCCTTCCACTTGCCTCCCTCACCCCAAACATATTATCCTCTTGTTCTGGACTTCTCCCATCCCAGGGAAATGACCTTGTCTATTTATCCTATCCATGCCTCTCATGATTCTATAAACGTCTATAAGATCACCCCTCACCCGTTGGTATACCGGGGAAAACAGCTGAAGCAATGCGTTTACTTTTAGTTTCACACTCACTGAACTTTACTCCCGTGTAAAACATTGTTTCCCTCCCTCACACTGTCCATAGGAAAAGCCAAGAGTGCTGAGAGTCTGGAGTTGGGGGAATGTCACGCAGAATTCCTGCAATGTGGAAACACGCCATTCAGCCCAACAAGTCCACACCGACCATCCCAAGCGTAACCTACGTGGACACTTTCCCCTATCCCATTCCACTACACTTACTGCACACTATGGGCCCATTTAGTATGGCCACTTCTCCCGAAATTGCGCATCATTAGATTTTGGGAGGAAACCAGAGCACCCGGAGGAAACCCAGCAGACACGGCAGGGAGAATGTGCAAACTCCACACAGACAGTCGCCCAAGGCTGGAATCGAAAGCAGATCCCTGGCGCTGTAAGGCAGCAGTGCGAACCACTAATCCATCGTGCTGCCCATGTGCGCGGAAAGAGGTGGGGGCTGGGAACTTTGTTAATTGTACTGCACAGTGGATTGTTGAGTAAGGTTAAATCTCACGGGATCCAGGGAGAGCTAACCAACTGGGCACAAAATTTAGAAGCGCGTTGTTGTAGATGCTGGAATCCTTCCTGAAAACAACAAATGCTGGAGATCACAGTGGGTCAGGCAGCGCTGTGCTACTCTATGGCTGGACAGTGTGGACGTGGAGATGATGTTTCCACTAGGAGAAGGGTTGAGGATGCCAAGTCATTGAGGGCATTTAAGGCAGAGACAGGTTCTCGATTAGTAAGGGGTCAAGGGTTATGAGGAGAGGGCAGCAGAATGGGAAAGAAAAACATATCAGCCATGATCGACTGGTGGAGCAGACTCGATGGGCCAAATGGCCTCATCCTGCTCCTGTATATTATTGTCTTAAAGCTGGGCAGATGACTTAAGGGGTTTTCACAAACTATTTCAGAATCCCGAAGAGGAGTTGTTGGACTCGAAACTTTAACTCTGCTTTCTCTCCACAGATGCTTTCAGTCCTGCTGAGTTTTTCCCGTGTTCTCAGTTTTTGTTTCAGATTTACAGCATCTACAGGTCTTTGTCTTATTTATCAAATTCATTTCTTGCCCTTCCCAAGTGTCTGGAACTTCATCTCCCTGATCTACAAACTGTTCACTTACCCTAGAAATGACCACTACCTCCTTATCAAAGTAGACCCCTTTGTTGCAAAATGATTGTTCAATTCTGTGACCAAAATTATTGCATTCGTAATTACTTACACCTGGGACTCCCAATATCTCAGGCCAGAACACAGCTGGATTGTTTCAAACAGTATATTTATGTGATTTGATATGATTCGCTATTCCCGACTTTACCAGCGTGTTGCTGGGAATGGAGGGTTTGAATTAAGAAGAAGCTGGGACATTTTTCCAATGGAGCCGAGGAAGTTGACAGATAACTTTAGAGATTTTTATAATCAGGAGGGGTATAGATAAGGTGTAATTTCCAGGAGGCTAAGAATATTTTATTGCTCCAGAAGGTGTAAAAGGGGGTCAAAGCTTCAACCGAAATCGAGCAGAGCTGAGAACAGACAACATTTAACTCTGTGGGAACAGGGAGATCAGAGGACAGAGAAATCAGGACCTGAAATCCGAGCTGACACCAGACTACCATGTTATCAGTGCTTTGATTAGCAGTGCCCACCCTCTACCTTTGCTGAGCTTCTCACTTGACTTGAATGCCACGTATCCCTTCGATATTCCGGATCCAGTTTTGATTGCTAATACATTTATTCTCCTTGTCCATTTCTATCATTCTCTGGTGTTTGGTTTCCAAATCACGGCATTGCTCACTGGCCTTGATTTGGATTGGCTGTGCTAAATTGCCCAGTGTCCAGGGATGTGCAGGTTAGGTGGGTTAGCCATGGGAAACGCAGGGTTATAGTTTCAAAGTATTAGAAGGAGTAGGTGGATCGATCAATCGTCTCAGCTCCTCCTAATTGCATTATCCCAACTTCCCTTAATTCCCTTACCACGCAGAAAACCCATCCAACAGTGTCTTAATGAAACTGCCTCTCCTGCTTCCTTGAGCACAGAATTCCATTAATTTACCATTAACCACATAGGTCCTGCCCTGAGTTGCCTCATCAAAATGCAACAGCCCATATTTGTCTAAATTAAACTCCATCCACTACTCCTTGGCCCATCGGCTCATCGGATCAATTATAATTTAGATTAAACTTTCTTTCCTACCTTATTCCCTAAAAGCTGAAAATCTCCATCCCACACTCTCACCCTCCATTCTCACTTTGTTGAATCTAATCACGGATGTCCTCATCCTGAAGGGTTTGGTTCTTGCTGATTAACAGGCCCACATTCAAAGGGAGATCTAACTTAAAACGTACAGAACATTGAACGGCCTGGACAGAGTGGACTTTGGGAAGATGTTTTCATTGGGAGGAGAGACTAATACCCATGGGCATAGCCTCAGCAGAAAGGGAGAATGGAGATTAGGAGAAATTTCTGGAGCCAGAGAGTGGTGAATCTATGGAATTCGTTGTCACAGAAAACTATGGAGGCCAGGTCACTGAGTATGTTTAACATTGAGATAGAGATGTACAGCACCGAAACAGACTGTTTGGTCCAACTTGTCCATGCCGACCAACTATCCCAACCCAATCTTGTCCCACCTGACAGCACACGGCCCCATATCCCTCGAAACCCTTCCTATTCATACACCTACCCAAATGCCTTTTCAATGTTGCAATCGTACTGGCCTTCAACACTTCCTCTGGAAGTTCATTCAATAAACGTACCATCCTCTGCGTGAAAACGTTGCCCCTTAGATCTCTTTTGTATCTTTCCCCTCTAACGCGCAACCCATGCCCTCCCGTTCTGGACTCCCCCACCCCAGGAAAAGACTTTGTTTATTTATCCTATCCATGCCCCTCATGATTTTTATACACGTACAGTTACGACGTTTAAAAGACATTTGGATAAGTACATGAATACGAAAGGTTGGAAGGTTTATGGGCCAAACACTGGGAGGTGCGACGAGTTTAGTTTGAGAACATACTCAGCATGGACTAGTTGGATGAAAGGTCGGTTCAGTGCTGTCTGTCTCACTTGCCTTGCTCATTGCCTGCTGCATCTGCCAGACAACTGGCATTGACTGGTGTGGAGGGACTCTGAGACCCCTTTGTACATCCATACATCATTCATGATGAAGGGCTTGTGCCCAAAACGTTCCCTATCCTGCTCCTCAGATGCTGCTTGACCTGTTGTGCTTTTCCAGTGCCTCATTTTTCGACTTTCACCTCTAGTCCTCACTTTCTCCACATTCCAATATGTCACCATTTAAACAATGCACTGCGTTTTTTTAAACAGCAAAGGCTATAATTTCACATTGCGGCACTGCACTTGCCATGTGTTTGTCAATTGAGACACAGACTTGGACCAACTTCGGGAAGAGGCAAAAGACTGAGTTCTGAACAAAAACCGTAGCACACTCAAAACGTCGGCTCTTTTTACCTTTCCACAGATGCTGCTCGACCCGTTGGCTTTCTGCAGTATTCACTGTGTTTGTTCGACACAAATGCTGCTTTTCATTAAAGAACTTCAATCCCTGTCCTCTGGTAACTGAACCCAGTCAGTGGCAATAGGTTCTTCTGATCATTAACCTGTCCATTCACACCACGTCTTCTCCCATCATTGACAACAGCCACTGGAAATCTCCAGTTAACCTTCTTTGCTCCAAAGAGAACATTCCCAAACTTGGAAATGTCTCCACAAAATGGAAATTGCTCATCCCTGGACATGATGCAAATGTTACAATGGGGAAGAGGTTTTGGCAAAATATTGTCAGTTAGCAGGTGGAAAAATTTTCAGGAAGTAAAACAGAAATCCCAGTCTCCAGCTTTGTGAATCTTTAGAAACACTTTGGGAAGTGGAATTAGAGGAGAATGAAGGATGAACTGACGGACTGAGCAGAGACAGTCCAGACACCGTCCCCTTGTTTAAGAGGCTGATTTACTCTGATATTCTCGGGACATGAACTGACCCGAGACATTGAAAGAATTCTCTGCACATCAGGAATTCAAACCCCCTCTCGGCTCGGGGCCAATGAGAAAATTCGGGAAGAGGCAAAACACTGAAAGGCTCGGAGGGCGATGGCCCCGGTGAAGGAGAGCTCGTTCCTCGTGACATGGATGTGCCTGCAGATGGTGGGATCAGGCTGTCCCCATGTCTCCATAATGAATGTCCAAGGCTTTATTATGGAAAAGTAAAACTGATAGAAGACAATGGTAATTTTGGGCGGGGCGGGTTGAATTATGGATTGAATCGTTGGTTCCTCAAAGAGACTGTGCGGGTAGCGGTGGGGCCAGTCTCTGTGACGCAATTGGTCAGTACGTTCGGCTGTTAGCCAAAAGGTTGGTGGTTCGAGGCCACCCAGGGACGGAGTGTTTCCTGTTCTCGCTCCTACCGCTTTCTTGGCTGCGAAAGTGCACGTTTTTAATGGTTTCAGGAAAATGTTTCCCAAACGGAAATCTTTTACACTGAGGCAGTACAAAGGGGTTTCTGAATTGATTGAATTGATGACGTAAAGGACTGCGGTTGCTGAGAATCCGAGACAGAAAGCGAAATTGCTGGAAAAACTCAGCAGGTTTGGCTGTTCCTGGATGTGGAAAAAAACGAGTTCTGAATTGTTGTCTCTGATTCTCTTTCCACAGATGCTGCCTGACCTGCTGAGTTGCTCCTGCAATTCCTGTTCTTGTTTTAACTGAACGTCCATTTCATCTTTCGGGATGAAACACCCAGACTCGCCATTTGCAGATATTTAACCCTTTCGAAACCTGTAAAGTGATTGGATTCAAACAACTCAGCAATGATTTACTCTTTCGCAGCTCCACAGGCAGACAGACCTGGGAAATGAAGCTGTCAGTATGGTTCTGTATTGGTGGGCCGAGTGGTGAATGCGATGGACATGAAATCCATTGCGGTTTCCCCACGCAGGTGTGAACCCTGCCGACGACATTTGAGAAACGTCGTCAAAAGAAAAGGGAGATTGATCCACGGTTTTTTTTAATGCAAATCAGTGGAGGGTTTGAAATATTTGAATCACATTGGGACTGGCCGGGAATCTGTAGCCCACTGCCTGTCAGGGTGGAACAAGCAGATACCCACAGAGCTGCTATTGAGGCTATGAGCCAAGAGGTTGGAAATGAGACTAGAACAATGAGGGGCGTGAAGTCGTGATCGAAGTTAAGCAGGCACCTGATGACAAAGGTGTTTTATTTGCCAGTGAAAGATACTGCTTCAAAAAGTTGGGACTATGGAAGGGAAGCAGTGACGGTGATAATCTTTGGCTGTTCACATTGTTAATGTTCCCATTGCTGCGCATGTCCATGTTAACGTCAGAACTCTGCAGCATGGCGGCGTCAGGTCCGCACAGGGCCGGGGGCGCAATGGATGACGCATCTGACGTTTGTAATGCAGCTCACAGCTTCTTCACACACCCCAACTAATCTTTCTCATTGTCCTGAAGCCGACATATGGTTTGAATTCCTGATCTGCAGGAACGAGACTCTTTTCACTGTCTCGCGTCAGTAAATGTCCCTGAGAACGTCAGAGTCAAGTCACAGCGCTGTCAGAGGAGGGGAAGCTGAAATAGACCCACATGCTGCTCACGGGCACATTTCACTTTCCCCAACTCACCGCCCCAACCACTGCGGCTCTTTGGAGTGGAAAGGAACCAAACGTCAAAACCCAGTCTCAGCTTTGTAAATCTTGAGGAAATAAGAAAACTGTACATCCCTTCGGGTTTTCCATCCTGGGCTGACAGCGTTGATTTTAAATGGCTGTCCAGTCAGTGCCGATTCGTTTTGGCTGAAAAAAATCTTCCTTATCTCATCCCAGCATTTCTTGCCACAGAGAACTGTGCGGCAGAGTTCATGTATATATTTACTTGTATGGTATTTTGTAAATAACATTCGTTTTCTGGTTGTTTGTATCGGGTATTTCAGGTTCATTAGCCGCTGTTTAAGTGTGTTGGTAGGTTTATGGGCTACCATGATGCTGAGAGGGTTGAATTGTCCGGACATCATTTCCCAGATGTCTTTAATGTAAAGTAATGTGGCTAGGGTTTCTGGAGACGTTGTGTCTGCTTGTGTCAGTTTGTTGATGTGAAATCGTCACACTGGGTTTATTGGGTCGGCAAAAGTGAGGACTGCAGATGCTGGAAACCGGAGTTTAAATCAGAGTGCTGCTGGAAAAGCACAGCAGGTCAGACAGCTTCCGAGGGGCAGGAAAATCGACTTTTCGGGCAAAAGCCCTTCATCAGGAATTGAGGCAGGACCCCTCCAGGGTAGACAGATAAATTGGGGGTGGGTGTGTGCTGGGCCAAAATTAGCATTGGTAAATGGGGGTGCGGATGGAGGTGACAGGTCAGAGAGGAGGGCGGAACAGATAGGTGGGGAGGGAGATTGGCAGGTAGGACAGGTCATGAGGACAGCGCTGAGCTGGAAGTTTGGAACAGAGGTAAGATGTGGGGAGGGGAAGTGATGAAACTGGTGAAGTCCACATTGAATGTCCTGGGGTTGAATTTATCTGAGGCGGAAGATGAGACGTTCTTCCTCCAGGCATCGGGTGGGGAGCGAGCTGCGGTAGAGCAGGCCCAGGACCTGCATGTCCTCGGCAGAGTGGGAAGGGAGGTTGAAATGTTGGGCCATAGAGTGACTGGGTTGATTGGTGCAGGTGTCCTGGAGATGTTCCCTCAAGCGCTGTGACCTGACTCTGCGAGGAGTCTCCAGTCTCCCCAATGTAGAGGAGACCCCATCGGAAGCAATGGATGCAAGAAATGACATTGTTGGATGCCTTCAAACGACCGCGGCTCGGATTCGATTTCCGGGCAGGGAAGAAATTTTCAATAGAGCTGACAGCATGCATCGCCATCTCACTGGTGGTCTCGTGGTTAGGATCCGGTGATCTCACCGCCGTGGCCCGGGTTCGATTCCCGGCCAGGGAAGCAATTCTCAGGGGTACAGGCTGCCCATTTTTCTAAAATGTGCTGTGCGGTTGTTTATTGATCTTCGTAGTTCCTGGGTGCTGCGGTGTGTCGTGGCTCATTGAAACTGTGTGCTGATGCAGATTGGTTTGTATGTGTAGTGATCATTGCTTCTTTCATTAAAACCTTGGTTCGCAGGCGTTGTTTCCCTGTCGACGCTGTTTTGAAATTAACATTGACTGTCGACTCTACTGTGACATCCAGAAATAGCACTTTGTTGTTGTTCTCTTTTGTGAATTTTATGCCAGTAAGGAGATTGTTGATGGTGTTGTAGGTTTCCTCTAATTTGTCTCATTTTTGATGACAAAAGTGTCATCGCTGTAGCGGACACAAAGTTTGGGTTGGATTGTTGGAAGGGCTATTTGTTCGAGTCTCTGCATTATTGCTTCTGCTAGGAATCCTGATGCTGGAGGCTTCGTCCGTATTTCGTTGATTTGTTTGTCGGGTTTGTTACTGGATATGAAGTTGGTGGTAAGGCACAGTTCCACGAGCTTGACAGTGTTATCTTTGCTGATGAAGTTGGTGCTGTGTTTGTGTCTTTGGTTCTTCGAGTAGTGGCTTCAGTTTTCTTTGGCCACGTTGATGTTAATGGATGTGAACAGGGCTGTTATGTCAAAGGACAGCATTATTCCACCCTCTTCTATCTTCGTGTCTTTGGTGTTCAGGAATTCTTGGATGGAGTAAATGGAGTGGAGTGAATCTTCGACGTCATGTTTTAGGCTTCATTGGAGGTCTTTGACTAGTCTGTATATTGCTGTTCCAAGTGGTGAGACTATGGCCTGAAGGGGGGATTCTGGTTTGAAGAGGAGGAGAACAACAACAAAGTGCCATTCCTAGATGTCACAGTAGAGCGAACAGTCAATGGGGAACTTCAAACTAGCATCTACAGAAAAACAACACACAAACAAAATACTTAACTACAGAAGCAATCATTCCAACACCCACAAACGAGGCTGCATCAGGACATTATTTCAACGAGCCACTACACACTGCAGCACAGAGAAACTACGAAGAACAGAAGAGAAATACGCATATAGTGTATTTTGAGGAGAACGGGTACCCAATAAACTCAGTCCGCCGATTTCTCATTGATGCTTCCAAGCTAAATCTCAAAAATTCGGTTTTTCCCTCCATTCTTTCCTGTTTGTTTTGTGTGGGTTTTGAAAGCTTTCCCAATCCTCTGACTGAGTATTTGAGTTGGGAAGTTATGTTGTGGCTGTACAGGACACTTATTAGACCACTTTTGGAATATTGTATGCAATTCCGGTCTCCCTCCTATCAGAAAGATATTGTGCAATTTGAAAGGGTCTGAAGCACCAATGGGCCCACAGAGGGGAAGAGGCCCTTCTGCTGCCCTGAGTGTGGGAAGGCCTTCAGCGATTCCTCTGCCCTGCTGATGCACCAGTTGGTCCACACCGGGGAAGGATGTTCTCTGGCCCCAAGTGCGACATGGCCTTCAGCAGTTCTTCCCACCTGCTGAGACACCAGTGGGTCCACACTGAGGAGAGGCCGTTCTTGTGCCCCGAGTGCAGGAAGGGCTTTTCTCTTTCCTCCGACCTGCTGGCCCATTGGTGTGTCCAAATGGAGGAGAGGTCGTTCAGTTGCCCTAAGTTGAGGAAGGCCTTCATCAATTCCTCAGCCCTGCTGAGGGACGAGTCCATTCACACCAGGGAGAAGCCTTTCCCCTGCCCCGAGGGTGGGAAGGGCTTTACCCACTCCTCCACACTGCGGAAACACCAGCTGGTCCACACGGGGGCGGGGGGAGGCCATTCTGCTGCCCTGAGTGCGGGAAAGCCTTCAGCAATTCCTCCGCCCTGCTGAAACAATAGTGTGTCCTTCAGCAGGCGGAGGGCCTTCAGCTGGCCCGAGTGTGGGAAGAGGTTCATGTTTTCTTGCAACTTGCGGAAGCACCAGCGGGGGCACTGCTGCTCATTAAGTCAGGGACTGGACATTGCCAATGAAATGATCCCGAGAAGCCTAAGACTGCAAGACCATTGGAGAAGTTAGGCCATTGGGGCCGTCGAGTCTACTCTGCCATTCGTTAGAGACAAAAGTAGTGCAGATGCGATTTGCTACAGCGTGGAAACGGGCCATTCGTTCCAACAAGTCCACACCAACCATCCGAAGAGTAACCCATCCAGACCCATTTCCCTCTGACTAATGCACCTAACTCGATGGGCAATTAAACATGGCGCATCCACATGACCTGCACATCTTTGGTTTATGGCAGAAAACAGGATCACCCAGAGAAAACCCACGCCGACACTGGGAAAATGTGCAAACTCCTCACAGACAGCCATCCAAGGCTGGAATCAAACCTGGGTCCCCGGCGCTGTGAGGCTGCAGTGGTAACCACTAAGCCACTACATATTGCAACCCGAAGCTGCAAGCATTAATTTGGGAGAACACAGCAATTCAGAATACAGTTGATGAGGCTGCACCTGGAATATTGTGATCAGTTTTGGTCCCCTTGGTGTTCTGACTTCTGACTTCTTCAACTCTGGGTTTGTGTTAAACTTGATGGGATACTTTGTCCAACTCAGCATATTTAAACAGAATCTCTCAGAGGGATTCATTTGAAACTTTTCAGGAGGTGAGCTCAATAAGATTGAACTATTCAAAGTTACTTGGACTCTATTTTAAACTTACATCAGGTCCAGAAGTCAGAGACACATACAGCATGGAAACAGACCATTCGTTCCAAATTGTACATGCTGACCTGAGATCCTAAATTAATCGAGTCCCATTTGACAGCACCTGACCCATATACTCTGGCAGCTCATTTCATATATGTGCCACCCTCTGCATGAAGAAGTTGTCCCTTTAATATATTTCGCCTCTCACCCTAAACCTATGCCCTCTAGTTCTGGACTCCCCCACCCCAGGGAAAAGATCTTGTCTATTACCCTAAGCATGCCCCTCATGATTTTGTGACCTCTATTATGTCACTCCTCTGCCTCTGATGCTTCAGTGAAAACAGCTCCAGCGTATTCAGGCTCTTCCTGGAGCTCAAGCCCGACAACCCACAGCAACATTTCCGTAAAACGTCTCTCATAGAGAAGTAAACGTTTCAGTCCTGAAGAAGGGTTAATACCCAAAACGCTGACTACTCCACATCCTGGTGCTGCCTGGCTTGCCTCATCAACGTCCTGTATAACTACAACATAACTTGCCAACATCTATACTCAATTCCCGAACTGATAAAGGCCAGTGTGCTGAAGCCTTTCTTCACTGCCTTGTGTACCGATGTAATCAGAGATATAAGACCTACTTTAAACTGATCCACAATCCAGCAGCTGGGAGCCCAAAAGCAGAGTAGTGCTGCGTGAGTGTGCTGGGCAGATAATACAGAGGTCGATGGGTCAAAACCATGTGATCCTCTTGGTCAATGTCTCTGTAAATCTGCTTTCATATACAATGGCCCTCTGTTCTGTATCTTGCCTTTGCATCTGCTTCCCAAAACTTCTTCAGTGGAGGTGTGGCAGTGGCAGCTGGAGCCCAGGAGTTCAACGACCACCCGGAACTGGAGGAAGGTCCAAGCTCCAAGAAACGGGGGGTATGTCTGGAAGCTGAATTTGCTCAAGGCTTGTAATTTTAACTCATTTAAATGGTACCTACTGGATGGCGCTATGGTTTACATTAAAACCGGAGGATCATATCAGAGTGTTTATATTTAGCAGTGGTAGTTGGAAAATACACTCCCTGGTGGAGCACCTTCTATGATGCTGCATTTCTTGCCAATGCCCTACCCCCATTTATTAACTCCCATATTGATTTTCTAATTTTTTGGTCAAATTTAATTTCATATTAATCAGACTTGGTATTCACTTGTGCTATTAATTTGTTTGTTCGATTATTGTCAGTCAAAATTAATGCTATAATTTCATTTTTGCTGTCAGAGTTTGACATTAAACGTGCATTTGTGAATACCAGTAAGTTGTGAAAATACATCAAGAACTTGTGGTTTACAACAAAAAGAGCAGTTCACTGGTATTCATGGCTTTGTCTCATTTGGGAGTGATGATTTAAATCTGACCAACAAACCATTTCATGCAGTCATCCAATTTAATTAAAAATTTCTTTTCTGGCTGGCTAAGATTTATGCAATCCATTTATAAGATTATGTCCATTGCTCGCAATATGGCCTCATCCACATTGAGGAAACTGGACACCAACTAGCAGAACGTTTCAGGGAACAACTCTGGGACACTAAAACTAAACGACCGACGGCCCTGTGGTTGAACACTTTACCTCCCTCTCCCATTCCACCAAGGACATGCAAGTCCTGGGCCTGCTCCACTGCCAAACTCTTGCTCATCGACGCTTGTTGAAAAAACACATCATCTTCTGCGTTGGGACTCTCCAACCACATGGGATCAATGCAGGTTTCATCAGTTTCCTCATTTCCTCTCCCCCACCTTGTCCCAGATCCAACCTTCCAATTCGACACCAACCTCTTGACCTGTCATACCTGTCCACTTTGCTTCTCACCTATTTACTTCACCCTCATCTCTGACCTATCACCATCAATCCCTACCTCCATCTACCTATTGCACTCCCAGCTGCCTTCCCTCCAGCCCCACTTCCTTCCCATTTATCTCTCAGCCCCCTTGGGCCACCCATTATTCCTGATGAAGAGCTTATGCTCTAAACCAAGACTGTGATGACGCAACATCCTCAACAAATAGGAAATGGCTCCCAAGTCAGATTTCATCCCCTCTTCTGTTTCCCAGTTCGTTCAGAAATAAGAAATGTTTTTTTCTTCCACTAGAAAGTGGTCTTCCACTTTGCGCTGTCTGAAGTGTTATCCCTCACCACTACTTCAGACACCTTTTAAGAATCCTTTCAACCTGTTTTTCTAACAATTGTAGAGGTGGCCAAAAGCAAACATTTCACTCCTCCTCAATGTCCCATTTCTCCTCCTATGAGCCATTTTGTCCTGTTGTCTATGTTACAAGCAGCCGAGTGCACTTGGTTTCTGACTTGAAATTTGGCCATTGAAGTGAACAGGATTAATATTTATCGATGGCTAGCTGTGTTTGCACTAACTGTAAGTATCCACCAATACGATGTCTTTTGTTCCACCAAAACTGGAAACAATGATCTGTGTTTATATTGCAGTCGGATGTCGAAAATCATCCCAGCGATCTTCACGTTATTATAGTTTACTGAGGCCATAACAGCATTGCGTGGCAGTTTGATGTGACTAAAACTTGGATGGAATTAATGTAGATTGATGAGAAGTCAAATTGGCAGAGTCTCTGGCCACAAACGATCTGTCTGGCTTGATTATATGAGTGGCGGCTCTTCAAGAGCAACTTCCACTCCATCACTTCAACCAGCAAGAGGAGATAAGTGTGAACACATCATTCCAACTGTGACATATACGCATTGCTTCGATGTTATTGATCAAAATCCTGGAACTCTCTCCTGAACCTTTATTATTGACCACATCATATTTGTGAAGCAATTTAAGAGGCAGCTCTCCACCACTTTTTCAAGGACGGTTTGGGAAGACTTGCTGGCAGAGCAAATGATATGCACATGATATTGGAGACACTCGAATCGTATGGATAGATGATTGGCTAACCAATGATACTGTGGGGATAAGGGGTATGTTCAGGATCGCAAATTCCCACAGGGTACATTGCTGCGGCCAAAACTATTTACAGTATGGATATGAATTACTTGGATAAGTGAAGTGAATGTACTATTGCCAAGACTGCAGTAGAGACAGTTGATTGGGATGCAGGTGGTGAGGATGACATGGAGAGGGATATCGACAGGTTAAGGAAATGAGCAAAACCTTGGTCGATGGCACAGAATATGGGAAAATTAGGTTGTGCACTTTGCCAGGAGGAAACGTGCTGAATGTTAAATGGAGAAAGCTGCTGAATAGGAGAATTTGCAAGCTCGCCTCCATGAACACTTCATCCAAGTTCAGTGAGCAAAAGGGAAGGCAAATGGGAGGTTGGTTTTTAAATGGAGTATAGAAGTGGGGAGGTTATAGTGAACCTATATCAGACACCAATTAGGCCACAACTGAACACTGGGAAGAATTTTGGGCCTTTTACCGAAGGAAAGATATACTGGCATTGGAGGCAGTCCAGAGAAGGTTGACCAGGATGATATCAGGGATGGAAAAAATGTCTTATGAGGAGAAATGAATAGGTTGAGCCTGTTTTTAATAAAAGTTAGAAGATTTCGAGGTAACATTATTGTCACAAACAAGATTCTGAGGAGACGTGACAGGCTAGATGTGCGAAAGTTTACCCTTGTGGGTGAGTTTAGAACCAGAGGGAATAACCTGCAAATAAGGGATTGTATGTTTTGGACAGCTGTTCAGCCTGGATTGTTCAGTGCATTCTAAACTAAGATTTTTTTTAAATCAGAAAGGGAATTAAGGATTATGGGGAAACAGCGGGAAAGTGAAGTTGATGTTTACCAGAACAATAGTGGGAGACAAAGTGCGACATCCCATGAATGAATAAAGGAAAATTGTCAGGAGAAAAGTGTCATTGAAGGGAAGATTGGGATTTAATGATAATGGTTGAGCAACCTTTAGATCTAGGTCTTCTAAGAACACAAATTCAAATCCCATCATGGCTGCTGGTGGAATTTATGTTCAACTAATAAAAAGATCTGGAAGTAAAAGTTTCTCTCGTTCCTGGCAACCAGGAAACAGTTATTCACTAAAATAATGAATTGCAGATATTGGAGATCAGCAACAAAAGGCAAAATTGCTGGGGAAACGCAGCAGGTCTGGCAGCATCTGTGGGGAGAAATCAGTTAATGTTTTGAATCCAGCCAAGTTTTGAAGGACCATTGGACTCAAAACAGTAACACTGTTGTCTCTTCATAAATGCGACCAGAACTGATGTGTTTCTCCAGAAACTGTCCTATTCAAGGCACGAAATCTGTCATTCATGAACCCTGCATGCATGTATGCACGTGCGCGCGTGCACCAAGCACACACACCTTGTGACTCCAGACGTACTATAATGTGGTTGACTCTCAACTACCTTCTACCATGTAGCCACAATTACTCTGTCCAAGGGCCATGAGGGACAATGAGCAAATGTTGGAAGTGCTCGCAATCATCACATCCCACAAAATATTTTCTCATAACTGAAAAAAACATAGATTAATGAAGGATAGCCAAAACAAACTGCTTTGGGAAAGTCTTGCCCAACTAACTTGATTTGCTTGTAGTTATATTTTTAAAAATCCTCTTCAGAGAGGACATTGATTACACCACTGTTGGAATACTGCATGCAATTCTGGGCTTTCTGCTACAGGAAGGATGTTGTGAAACTTGAAAGGGTTCAGAAAACATTTACAAGGATGCTGCCAGGGTTGGAGGGTTTGGGCGACAGGAAGATGCTGAATCGACTAGGGTCATTTTCCTGGAATTTTTGAAGGGTGAGGGGTGACTTTATAGATATTTGTAAAATCATGAGGGCATGGATAGGGTAAATAGGAAAGGCCTTTTACCGGGGGAGGGAGAGTCCAGAACTAGATTGCACACATTTAAAGTTATTGGCAAATGGAGTTTAATATAGCGAAATATGAGGTCTTACATTTTGTATAGTCAAACCAAGGTAGGATTTAAATGGTGAAAGGTAGGACCTTGAGTGTAGTTGAACAGAAGGATTTTGAAGTTCAGGTTTTGGCGCACTGGACTTCATCAGTGATGGTCTTCAATATAAGATACCAAATTAGAGGAGAGATATGCACCAAATATTAACGTTTACCAACAAGCACCAAATCTGTTTCATATGCAGTATTTTGAAACAAAGGGATCTCGGGTTGCGGGTTATTAGCTCCTAGAAAATGGAGTCGTGGGTAGACAGGCTGGTGAAAAAGGCTTCTGGCATGCTTGCTTTCATTGGTCAGAGCATTGAGCACAGGAGTTGGGACGTCTTGTTGCAGCTGTCACACATGCCACACAACAACGATAGGCGCGACGCTGCCCCCCTCTGGCTGGCTGTCCCTTTGAATATCTGGGGGAAGAGTAGACCCACCAGCCTCTGTTTGGCTCATATGTACTTATCCAAATAATTTTAAACATTGTAACATGACCTGCATCCCCCACTTCCTCTGACAGTTCATTCCACACACGAACCACCTTCAATGTAAAAAACGTTGCCCACCCCCGTGCTTTTTAAATCTTCTGCCTCTCATCTTAAAAATATACTCCCAAGTTTTGAACTCCCCTACCCTTCGGGAAAAGACAGTGCTTGAGTCCATAAGACATAGGAGTGGAGGTAAGTCCATTCGGCCCATTGAGTCCACACCGCCATTCAATCATGGCTGATGGGCATTTCAACTCCACTTACCCGCATTCTCCTCGTAACCCTTAATTCCTTGTGACATCAATAATTTATCAATCTCTGCCTTGAAGACATTTAGCGTCCCGGCCTCCACTGCAGTCAGCGGCAATGAATTGCACAGGCCCACCACTCTCTGGCTGAAGAAATGTCTCCGTATTTCTGTTCTGAATTTACCCCCTCTAATTCTAAGGCTGTGTCCACGGGTCCTAAACTCCTCGCCTAACGGAAACAATTTCCTGTCATCCTCCCTTTCCAAGCCATGTATTATCTTAAAAATTTCTATTAGTTCTCCCCTTAATCTTCTAAACTCCAATGAATACAATCCCAGGATCCTCAACCATTCCTCGTATGTTAGACCTACCATTCCAGGGATCATCCGAGTGAATCTCCGCTGGACACACTCCAGTGCCAGTATGTCCTTCCTGAGGTGTGGGGACCAAAACTGGACACAGTACTCCAAATGGGGCCTAACCAGATCTTTATAAAGTCTCAGAGCACAACAGTGTTTTATATTCCAACCCTCTTGAGATAAATGACAACATTGCATTCACTTTCTTAATCACGAACTCAACCTTTATATAATCCTCGACTAGCACTCCCAGGTCCGTTTGTACTTTGGCTTTATGAATTTTCTCACCGTTTAGAAAGTAGTCCATGCTTGTATTCTTTTTTCCAAAGTGCAAGACCTCGCATTTGCTTACATTGAATTCCATCAGCCATTTTCTGGACCACTCTCCCAAACTGTCCAGATCCTTCTGCAGCCTCGCCACTTCCTCAGTACTACCTGCCTGTCCACCTAACTTCGTATCATCGGCAAATTTCGCTAGAATTCCCCCAGTACCTTCATCCAGATCATTAATATATGATGTGAACAGCTGCGGCCCCAACACTGAACCCTGCGGGTCACCGCTTGTCACTGGCTGCCATTCCGAAAAAGAACCTTTTATCCCAACTGTCTGCCTTCTGTCAGACAGCCAATCCTCAATCCATACCAGTAGCTCACCTCGAATACCGTGGGCCCTTACCTTGCTCAGCAGCCTTCCGTGTGGCACCGTATCAAAGGCCTTTTGGAAGTCTAGATAGACCACATCCACTGGGTTTCCCTGGTCTAACCTACTTGTCACCTCTTCAAAGAATTCCAACAGATTTGTCAGGCACGACCTCCGCTTACTAAATCCATGTTGACTTGTTCTAATCCGACCCTGCTTTTCCAAGAATTTAGAAACCTCATCCTTAATGATGGATTCTAGAATTTTACCAACAACTGAGGTTTGGCGAATTGGTCTATAATTTTCCATCTTTTGTCTTGATCCTTTTTTGAACAAAGGGGTTACAACAGAGATCTTCCAATCATCCGGGACTTTCCCTGACTACAGTGACTTTTGAAAGAACTCAACCAACGCCTCCACTATTTCCTCAGCCACCTCCCTCAGAACTCTAGGATGTAGCCCATCGGGGTCAGAAGATTTATCAATTTTAAGACCTTTTAGCTTTTCTAGCACTTTCTCTTTTGTAATGGCAACCATACTCAACTCAGCCCCCCGACTCCCTTTAATTGTTGGGATATTACTCATGTCTTCCACTTTGAAGACTAATGCAAAGTACTTATTAAGATCTCCTGCTATTTCCTTATCTCCCATCACTAGGCTTCCAGCATCAGTTTGAAGTTGTCCAATGTCTACTTTTGCCTGTCGTTTGTTTCTTGTGTATTGAAAGAAACTTTTGCTATCATTTCTAATATTACTGGCGAGCCTACCTTCATATTTGATCCTCTCCTTCCTTATTTGTTTCTTTGTTATTCTCTGTTTGTTTTCGTAGCCTTCCCAATCTTCTGATTTCCCAGTGCTCCTGGCCACTTTATAGGATCTCTCTTTTTTTCTTTAATACATTTCCTGACTTCCTTTATCTAATCCCTCCCTGGATAATCTTTCTTTTCTTGGGGATGAACCTCTGTACAGCGTCCTCAATTATACCCACAAACTCCTGCCATTTTTGCTCTACTGTCTTCCCCGCGAGGCTTTGCTTCCAGTCTATTTTCATCAGTTCCTCTCTCAGGCCCTCATAATTCCCTTTATTTAACTGTTACACCATTACATCCGATTTTGCCTTCTCTCTTTCATACCTCAGACTGAACTCTACCATATTATGATTGCTGCTTCCTACGTGTTTCCGTACTTTAAGATTTTTCATAAAGTTTGTTTCATTACATAGCACTAGGTCCAGAATAGCCTGCTCACTTGTGGGCTCCATGACAAGCTGTTCCAATAAGCCATTCTGTAAGCATTCCATGAATTCCTTTTCTTTGGATCCATTGGCAACATTATTTATCCAGTCCACCTGCATATTGTTAGGAGAGCTGTACATAACTCCCATTATGTTTATTTTGCCTTTGTAGTTCCTCAATTCCACCCACACAGACTCCACATTAGATTACACACAGTGTGGAAACAGGCCCTTCGGCCCAACAAGTCCACACCAACCCGCCGAAGCGCAACCCACCCATATACCCCTTCACCTCACACTACGGGCAATTTAGCATGGCTGATTCACCTGAAATCCATGCAGACACATTGAGAACATGCAAACTCCACACAGGCAGTCGCCTGAGGCGGGAATTGAACCCAGGTCTCTGGCGCTGTAAGGCAGCAGTGCTAACCACTGTGCCACGTGCCGATTCCACCCGCACAGACTCCACATCATCCGACGCTATGTCATTTAGTGCCATAGATTTAATTTTGTTCTTAACTAACAAGGCAACCCCGCCCACTCTGTCCACCGCCCTGTGTTTTCGATAAGTTGAAAATCCTTGGATGTTTAACTCCCAGTCCTGACCCCCCTGTAACCACGTCTCTGTGATGCCTACCACATCATAATCAATCACGATGATCTGTGCCATTAGTTCATCTGCTTTGTTACGAATGCTACGAGCATTCAGGTAAAGTGCCTTAATGCTAACTTTCTTATCATAAGAGATATTGGCAGGTGTCCTAACTTATCCTTCCTTTTTGCTGCATTCCCAGTACATCTCAAGTTTAAATCCCCCTGCACACATGCTATCCTGCTGCTTATCTTTCCATTTAACTCAATACTCCCTGCCACTTTCACTTTCCCTTGCCCCCAACTCAGGAGTTTTAAGTCCTACTTTATTCAACTTATCTTTGTCCCTCATGACTTCATAAACCTCCATAACCTCCACCCTCACCCTTCTACACTCCAGCCTATGCCGTCTATAAATCATTCTGGCAAAATCATAGTTATAAAAGGTGAGCTTTAAGAATTGACTGAGAGGGCAGTGAAGATTGAACCAGCTGACAGTGGATCTGAATCAAATGTAGATCCGATCAGGTTCGGACACCAGGAATCCAGCCGAGTTTTTACAACAAACCACAACGATTTCATCATGAGACTTTTAATTCCAGAATTATATTGAATTCAGATTCCACAATCTGCCGTGGCAAGTTTTGAACCCAGGTCCCCAGAATGCACCTGGGTGAATAGTCTGATGACGATAAAGTCGGCCATCGCCTCCCCTGAACACATTGTCATGTTGTGTTTTGAGGTAACACTGGAGCGAGAGGTTTCAGCAGCTGTTAAGTTGTTGATATTACACAATGGAACATCAGCACTCTCAGGTAATGGCAGATACTGAAACCAGGAATCTGTATCAGAGGAAAGGGCTCGGGAACCATAAGAAATAGGAACAGGAAAATGCCATTCAACCCCTTGAGACTGCTTCTGCATTCAGTAGGATTGTGGCTGATCTGACATTCTCCAGATGCACTTTCCTGCCCTTTTCCTGTAATTGTTCATCCCCCGACTGATCACGAATCTATCGATCCTCGTTTTAAATGTGACATGAATTCTGTCAACAGAGTTACTGGGATGGGGGAGTGGGGTGACGGGTGAGGCGGGGAGCTCTGGTTGACCTTGGGGACTAAAACAATGGCTTCACACTTCACAACATTTAACTAAGGGAATGTTTACGGTTATCCAATGCTGGAAATCGGGCAGGCATTCAGATGAAATTATTGGTAAATTATGAATGACAGAGGAGTCGGGAAAGAAGTGGTGTTCAGGCACAGTTGGATATCATCAGTATAGATGCCAACACCAGCAGCTACGGTTAAACAAATCAGAACGGAAGACGCTAAAAGCAGACCCTCCCAGAGGATAGAGTGATGCTGGAGAGGGTCAGTACTGTCATTAACCCTAATGAAGGCTGTCCGCAGGTCGACGCGGGAATGTTTATCCCTGTCACTGGTACAAAGGATGTCAAACATGACCTTGATAAGAACTGTTTCAGGGGTGGAAACCAGACTCGAGGGCTTTAAACACAGAATTCTGGAAGAGGTGGGAATGGCTATTTCAACAATGTTACATCCAAACCAACATTTCCATTGGTGCGATAATAATTGAAGTGTTTTGGTTCTCGAAGGTTCTCAGCAATTCTGAGTAAGAGCACAAAATTAACACAAGAAATACTGCAATTGCTACAATGTGCCTGCTCCCAATAGGAGGCCATCTGGTGTTCAATTAACTGTCTACAAGGGGCAATGTTGGAAAGCAATGAACCAGTTCATAGCTCTCAGAGGGGAGACACAGACTCCTTGATACTGACATACAAGGGTGGGAGTAGGCCAGTAGGCCCTTCGAGCCTGCTGCAAAATTCCATAAGATCATGGCTGATCTGAATTGAACCTCAACTCTACATTCCTACATATCCCCGACAATCTTTCATCCACTTGGCTATCAAGAACCTATCTGCCTCTGCCTTAAAGATTCTGAATCCACTGCCTTTTGAGGAAAACGCACAACCCTCAGAGAGAAAAGGAATCATCCTCATTTCTGTCTTCTACTTTTAATATAAGACAATCTAGTTCCAGCTATTAAGATAGGGATACAAGCTTCATTCAAATGACACCTGTTTAGTAAACTATCTCAGAGTGCTTCACGTGGACATAATGAGAATTCCTTTAAAAAATCACAAAAGCGGAGCAAAGATTAGACAGGTGACCAAAAACTTGGTCAAAGGGGCAGGTTTAGGGCAACCTTTCAAACAGGTTCAATTTCCCAAACATCAGAGGACAAAGACGTAAACAGCAAACTCAAAATAGCAAACAATGGAAAACAACAGTGTAGTCGTAATATCACAGGATGAGTAATCCAGGGAACATGAGTTCAAATCCCAACACAACAAGAGGTGAGGTGAGATGTGAATAATTCAATTCACAAATGTGGAACACAAAGTTAGTCTCAGTATGGTATCGATAGCACTGACGTCAATTGTCATAAAAACCAATGTTCACCAATGTCCTTACAGCAGGGAAACTGCCATGCTTATCTGGTCTGGGTTACATGTGACTCCAGACCCACAGCAATGTGGTTGACTCTTAAACTGCCCTCTGAATTGGCACAAGCAAGACACCTTGCAATTAGGGATGGATAACTAACATCAACCTTGTGAAAGTGTCAGAACAGAAATTGCTGGAGAATCTCAGCCAGTCTGGCAACACTGATGGAGAGTGAGAGAGAGAGAGAGAGAAAGAAACAGTGTCAATATCCTGGCCTGAGTCCAGAACAGTTGTGAAGAAGCGTCACAACACTTGAAATGCTAACTCTGCTTCTCTCTTCACATGTGCTGCCAGTCCTATTGAGTTTCTCCAGCAATTTATGTATTTTGGTGTTTCAGATCTCCAGCATCCACAGTTCATTATTACACTGACTTAGGGAAGCTCAAATTCCATAAAAGGGTAAAGCAGAAGGGCTGGAATTACTCAGCAAGTCTGGCAGCAGCTATGGAGATAAAAACAGTTCTTCAGGTTATTGGGTGATCCTACATCAGGGACAATCTTTGGGGGAAGCTGCAAGAGTAAAAGGCACTGGTGTAACTTCAACATCTGGGAGAACTCTCTTAGCCATGGGGGTCAGGCTGACTCAGCATTCTGGTCCTGCTTATTACCTGTTACCTGCTCCATTTGTTTTTCTTGTTATATTTTTACATGGTTGACAAATTCCTATGTTTTAAAATGATATTCCAAACAGACAGGAATTTTTCATGTAAGTAATCATGCATTAGAGGGTTTGGAACTTGAATGCAACATTTAAACAGAAAGTATTTATTCATGCATGCGGTGTGGGCATCGCTGGCAATGCCAGCAAATTTATCCATCCTTAACCACCCTGTGGTTGGTTGGAAAAGTGCACGAAGGTGTCTGAGATTGTCTTGATCAGCACAGCAATCTCCAAAGATGGGTGTGCACAGCTAGAAGTATCCTCCACTCCCACAGCCAAGTCTGCATTCATTGCAATTACAGAAACCATATAAAACTCCCAGGACAAGTACAACATGCGAATACAATCAGAATAAAGCTTCTTCTACTCTTAAATTGAAAGTGAAGCGACCTCAACACTCTCCCCAACAAACACTGTCAAGACAGAAACAGCATTGGGTTAGAAACAGAGTAAAACGTCCTCTACACTTCCCCATTCAGATAGTCCCAGGACAATGATAGCAGAGGGTTAAATAAACAGTAGAGCTTCTTCCATTCTGACTGACACTTTGTACGTTCTACACCAATCCTCAAGGAAAATTCAGAACTGAGACTATTATCTGGTACTGAATTCACACATCCTAATGGGAATGACGGAAACAGAAAATCATGTAGTGAAACACAGATAAAACACACACAATGTGCAGCAAGACTAGACTTTTATTGGGATCAAACACATTTAAATGACAGGAGACATAGTCCCTGCAGTGATCCGAATGTGAGCTGAACAACATTCTCACGTGAACAATATTCTCTGGGAATGCAATGTCCACCTCACCGCTGTCTGGTCAGTTCCTCTGCTCTCGTTCAGGTTTGAGTTGCGGCTGACCACATGGTGGCGTGGGGTCAAGAGGTTATCGAGTTAAGGTCAACTTGGATTGAGGGCATCCTGTGTCATGCCAGTGAGGTCGAGTGTCTCTGATTTACTCAACTTATAATCGGGGACAAGGGGACATCAGGCTGGGTTTGCTTCAGTTTAAGCTTAGAAGAAACAGATGATCCGATGGAGCTGTATAACATCTGGAGAGGACTTAATGTAAATGTAATGTCCACTCATTTCTAGCCAGAGACTCGCCTCTCATTTAAGATAGGAGACTTTGGTTTTTCTCTTAAGTGTTCCCGAGTCTTTGAAATTCACTTCTTTCGAGAGCAGCATGTGGTGGTGGTACGGCATCAGTGACCTGGGTTTGACCCCACCCTCGGGCCGACCTCCTGTGTGGAGGTTTCACATTCTCCCGTTGTGTCTGCGTGGGTTTCTTCTGTTGCTCTGGTCTCCTTCCACAATCCAAAAGTTGTGCCAGTGAGGGTAGATTGACCATGAGATTTGCAGGGTTACAGGGATAGGGGAACAAACTGGGTCTGGGTGGGACAGTCAGTCAATGTTGACTCAATGGGCTGAATGGCCTACTTGCATGCAATTGTCCTATATCAATCAACAGTATACACTTGCTTTATGGTTGGCGACATCCTATTAGATTATTGGTTTTAGTTATTTCATCTATCTTACCTTATCGTATTCAACCAACTACAGCATCTAGAAACTTGCCTCATAACAATATCCAATATCTACAGAGTACTTTTTCTTTTTGGAACGACCATTTGGACCGAAGGGTCTGTTTCCATGCCGTCCATCTCTACGACTCTATGACTGACGTGCGACCGCTTCGTTGCAGTTAAAGTTCCTTATTTGTCCCTACATAGTCATGGTTTTAATTTATCTACCTGCCTTTTGCAGTTAACAACCTATATCCTGCCCTCGTCAACACTTTCCCTTCCAATTCTGTGCTTAGGATTTCATGAAAAACCTCAGAGTGTGGTGAGACTGTGGAACTCACTACCATAGTGAATACTTGGGGTGAAAGACATTACAACTAAGGGTAAGCAACCCAATACAAATGAGTGTTGCTGTCACCAGATTCACAACACAGTGAAATTAAAACATGCAATGTCCCTCAATTTCTCAACTGTTCCTAACCAGACTTGATGAAGAACAGGAGAAAGTGAGGACTGCAGATGCTGGAGATCAGAGCTGAAAATATGTTGCTGGAAAAGCGCAGCAGGTCAGGCAGCAGCCAAAGAGCAGGTGAATCGACGTTTCAGGCATCAGCCCTTCTTCGGGCATCAGCCATTCCTGAAGAAGGGCTGAGGCCCGAAACGTCGTTCCTCCTGCTCCTTTGATGAAGAACAGATCTTGCACAATATAATTTAAACAAAAACCAACAATTATAAATACGGCACCTTTGCTAGGGCAATGTTAAAGAAGATAATCTAATTAATAGCAATGATTTAAACCCTTTGATCAAGTCCCTCACCATCTCAGAGACAGAGACTTAAGCGGCAAATTAAGAAAGAATTTTTTTTAAAAACTTACCAGTTCAAACAAACAGTTTCCAACAATGGATTGCCAAGCCTTTGTGCAATCCTTGGTCTCTGAGTTTTTCACAGACACGTAATTGTAAATCTATTTTAAAAGTCACTGCTAAATGTACATCGACACCCCAAAGTATTTAGCCATTTCTTACAGGCTCGGACTCATTCCCAGAAAGAGCCAACAATTCTTTAAATGGACAGTAGAACTTACAGAGAACAGCTCCTGGGCTCAACAAGCAGCAACGCCCAATGGAAGCAAAGTTGGCGGCGGGGCTGGACGGAGCAAGGGCATAAAACAAAAAAAGCCCACTGACTTTTCGATGCTGGGTCCGCTACTTTTTGTCATTTATATAAATGATTAGCATGTAAACGGAGGAGGTATAGTTAGTCAGTTTGTAGATGACACCAAAATTTGAGGTGTAGTGGACAGCAAAGAAGGTTACCTTAGATTACAACGGGACCTTGATCAGTTGGGTCAATGGTCTGATAAGTGGCAGATGGAGGTTAATGTAGATAAATATGAGGTGCTGCATTTTGGAAAAACAAATCAGAGCAGGACTTTTACACTTAATTGGAAGTTCTTTGGACGTGTTGCTGAGCAATGAGACCTTGGAGTTCAGGTTGATAGTTCCTTAAAAGAAGACACGCAGGCAGATTGGATAATAAAGAAGGCGTTTGGTGTGCTTTCCTTTGTTGGTCAGAGCATCGAGGATAGATGTTGCGAGCTCATGTTGCCATTGTACAGAACATTGGTCAGGCCACGTTTGGAATATTGCATGTAATTTTGGTCTGCTTCCTATCGGAAAGATGGTGTGAAACTAGAAAAGGTGCAGAAAAGATTTACAAGGGTGTTGCCAGGGTTGGAGGGTTGAGCTATAGGGCGATGCTGAATAAGACTGTTTTCTCTGGAGCGGAGGCTAAGGGGTGACCTTATAGAGGTTTATAAAATCATTAGGGATATGGATAGGGCAAATAGACAAGTTCTTTTCCCTGGGATTGGGGAGTTCAGAACTAGAGGGCATAGTTTTAGGGCGGGGGGTGGGGGCGAAGGGGAAAGATATAGAAGGGACTTAAGGGGCAACCTTTTCCCGCAGAGGGTGATGCATGTACGGCATGAGCTGCCGGAGTAAGTGGTGGAGGCTGGATAATTACAGCATTAAAAATGCATCTGGATGTGTATAAAAGTAGGAAATATTTATGGGGATTTGGGCCACGTGCTGGCAAATCGGACTAGATTAGGTTAAGATATCTGGGCTGCATTGACGAGTTGGGCTGAAGGGTCTGTTTCCGTGCTGTACATCTCTGTCACTCTGTGAGACTCCATGGGATTCTCTAGGAGAAAGTGAGGAATGCAGATGCTGGAGATCAGAGCTGAACATGTGTTGCTGGAAAAGCGCAGCAGGTCAGGCAGCATCCAAGGAGCAGAAGAATCGACGTTTCGGGCATGAGCCCTTCTTCAGGAAGTTTTAGCTATAAACTATAAACATTCCCTTAGTTAAATATTGTGAAGTATGAAGCCATTGTTTTAGTCCCCAAGTTCGACCTGAGCTCCCCCCTCCCCCATCCCAGTAACTCTGTTGACAGCCTTCATGTCACATTAAAAACTAGGATCAATAGATTCGTGATCAGTCGGGGGATGAACAGTTACAGGAAAAGGGCAGGAAAGTGCAAAGTGGAGAATGTCAGATCAGCCACAATCCTATTGAATGGAGGAGCATGCTCAAGGGGTTGAATGGCATTTTCCTCTTCCTATTTCTGATGGTTCCCGAGGCCTTACCTCTGAAACGGGGCCCTGGCTTCAGTATGTGCCATTCCTCAGAGTGCTGATGTTTCCTTGTGTAATATCAACAACTTAGCAGCTGCTGAAACCTCTTGCTCCTTTGTTACCTCTAAACACAATATGCCAATGTGTCCAGGGGAGGTGATGGCCGAATTTATTGTCACCAGACTATTCACCCACGTAATGTTCTGCAGACCTGGGTTCAAAACCTACCACGGCAGATCATGGAATCTGAATTCAATATAAATCTGGAATCAAGAATCTAATGATGAAACTGTTGTGGTTTGTTGTAAAAACTTATCTGGTTTCCTGCTGTCCGAACCTGATCTGATCTGATCTGATCGACATGTGATTTCAGATCCACTGTCAGCTGGTTGAATCTTCACTGCCCTTTCAGTCAATTCTGAAAGCTTACGTTTTTTTAACTATGATGTTGCCAGAATGATTTATAGACGGCATAGGCTGGGACATTTTTTCACTGGAGTGTAGGAGGTTGAGGGTGGAGGTTATGGAGGTTTATGAAGTCATGAGGGACAAAGATAAGGTGAATAACCAGTGGGTTTTCCTGAAGGGTAAGGGAGTTCAAAGTTTGGGAGTATATTTTTAAGATGAGAGGGAGAAGATTTAAAAAGGACGGAGGGGGGCAATGTTTTTTACATTGAAGGTGGTTCGTGTGTGGAATGAACTGGCAGAGGAAGTGGTGGATGCAGGTCATGTTACAATGTTTAAAATTATTTGGATAAGTACATATGAGCCAAACACAGGCAGGTGGGTCTAATCTTCCCCCAGATATTCAAAGGGACAGCCAGTCAGAGGGGGGGCAGGGCCACGCCTATCGTTGTTGTGTGGCATGTGTGACAGCTGCAACAAGACGTCCCAAATCCTGTGCTCAATGCTCTGACCAAGCAAGCATGCCAAAAGCCTTTTTCACCACCCTGTCTACCCACGACTCCATTTTCTAGGAGCTAATAACCCGCAACCCTAGATCTCTCTCAGTTTTGGTCCCCTTGGTGTTCTGACTTCTGACGTCTTCAACTCTGGGTTTGTGTTGAACTTGATGGGATACTTTGTCCAACTCAGCATGTTTAAACAGTATCTCTCAGAGGGATTCATCTGAAACTTTTCAGGAGGTGAACTCAACAAGATTGAACTATTCAAAGTTACTTGGACTCTATTTTAAAGTTACATTAGGACCAGTCGTCAGAGACACGTACAGCATGGAAACAGACCCTTCGGTCCAACTTGTCCATGCTGACCTGATATCCTAAATTAATCTAGTCCCATTGGACAGCACCTGACCCATATACTCTGGCAGCTCATTTCATATATATATATACCACACTCTGCAAGAAGAAGTTGTCCATTTAATATATTTGTCTCTTACCCTAAACCTCTGCCCTCTAGTTCTGGACTCCCCCAACCCAGGGAAAAGACCTTGTCTATTACCCTGTCCATGCCCCTCATGATTTTGTAAACTCTATTAGGTCACTCCTCTGCCTCTGATGATCCAGAGAAAACCAGTCCCAGCCTATTCAGCCTCTCCCTGTAGCTCAAATCCTCCAAACCCCAGTAACATTCCCGTAAATCGTTTCTCACAGAGAAGTCTACGTTTCAGTCCTGAAGAAGGGTTAATACGCAAAACGCTGACTACTCTACATTCTGGTGCTGCCTGGCTTGCTGTATTCTCCCAAACTCCTGCTTGCCTGCTTCGGCATGCAGTATGTATTGGCTCAGTGGTTCCCACTGCAGCGTCATAGTGCCGGGGGCCCAGGTTTGATTCCAGCCTTGGGGACTGTATGTGAGGAGTTTGCCCTTTCTCCCAGCGTCGGCGTGGGTTTTCTCTGGGTGATCCTGTTTTCTTCCCTAAACCAAAGATGTGCAGGTCTTGTGGATTGGCCATGCTTACTTGCCCGTAGAGGTAGGTACATTAGTCAGAGGGAAATGTGTTTGGATGGGTTACTCTTCGGAGCGTCGGTGTGGACTTGTTGGGACAAATGGCCCGTTTCACACTGAAGCTAATCTCATCTGCGCAACTTTTGTCACTCACGAATCGCAGAGTAGACTCAACGGGCCGAATGGCCTAACTTCTGCTCCAATGGTCTTGCGGTCTTAGGTTTTCTGGATCATTTCATTTGGGAATGTGCAGTCCCGGGCTCAGTGAGCAGCAGTGTCCACTGAAAGCAAAGCTCATAGGATGGTTGGACTCCTACAATGTGGAAACAGGTCCTTCAGCCCAACACATCTGCACTGATTTTTCGAATAGTAATCCAGTCAGATCCATTTTCCTACCCTCCCTAAACTGCACACAGACCTCAATGGGTGGAATTATTCGACGATCCAATCCAAACTTTGTGTCCGCTACAGCGATGACACTTTTGTCATCAGAAAATAAAACAAATTAAAGGAAACCTACAACACCATCAACAATCTCCTTACTGACATAAAATTCACAAAAGAGGAGAACTACAACAAAGTGCCATTTCTAGATTTCACAGTAAAGCGAACAGTCAATGGTAAATTCAAAACAGCGTCTGCAGGAAAACAACGCACGTGAACCAAGAACTTAACTACAGAAGCAATCATCCCTTCACATAAAAACAAATCTGAATCAGGTCAGTATTTCAACGAGCCACTACACACTGCAGCACCCAGGAACTACGAAGATGAATAAAAAACTGGACAGAGCATTTCAGAAGAACGGGTAGCCAATAAACCCCCTGAAAATAGCTTCCCTGCCCGGAAATCAAATCCGGGGCACGGTTGTTCGAAGGCTTTCACCTGTGCATCCATCAATGTCATTTCTTGTATCCATTGCTCCCGATGCGGTCTCATCTACATTGGGGAGACTAGAGACTCCTCGCAGAGTCAAGTCACAGCACTTGAGGGGACATCTCCAGAACACCCGCACCAATCAACCCCATCGCCCTCTGCAACAACATTTCAAACCCCCTCCCACTCTGCCGAGGACATGCAGGTCCTGGGCCTCCTCCATCACCGTTCCCTCCCCACCCGATGCCTGGAGGATGAACGCCTCATCTTCCGCCTCGGATAAATTCAACCCCAGGCCATCAATGCGGACTTCGCTAGTTTCCACATTTCCCCTCCCCCCACCTTAACTCAGTTCCAACATTTCAACTCAGCGCTGTCCTCAGGACCTGTCCTACCTGCCAATATCTCTTCCCACCTCTCCGCTCCACCCTCCTCTCTGACCTGTCACTTCCGTCCCCTCCGCCAGCCACCTATTGTACTCTTTGACACCTTAGACCCAGCACCCTCCAATTTATCTCTCTACCCTTGAGGCGTCATGCCTTTATTCCTGATGAAGGGCTTTTGCCCGAAACGTCGATTTTCCTGCCCCTCAGAAGCTATCTGACCTGCTGTGCTTTTCCAGCAGCACTCTGATCTAAACTCTGGTTTCCAGCATCTACAGTCCTCACTTTTGCCTACCCAATAAACCCAGTGTGACGATTTCACATCAACAAACTGACACAAGCAGACACAACGTCTGCAGAAACCCTAGCCACATTACTTTACATTAAAGACATCTGGGAAATGATGTCCAGACAACTCAACCCTCTCAGCATCATGGTAGCCCACAAACCTACCAACACACTTAAACAGTGGCAAATGAACCTGAAATACCCGATACAAACAACCAGAAAACGAATGTAATTTACAAAATACCATACAAGGAAATATATACATGAACTCTGCCGCACAGTTCTCTGTGGCAAGAAATGCTGGGATGAGATAAGGAAGACTTTTTCAGCTAAAACGAATCGGCACTGACTGGACAGCCATTTAAAATCAACGCTGTCAGCCCAGGATGGAAGATCCAAAGGGATGAACAGTTTTCTTTTTTCCTGAAGATTTACAAAGCTGAGACTGGGTTTTGGTGTTTGTTCCCTTTCCACTCCCAGGAGCCGCAGTGGTTGGGGCGGTGAGTTGGGGAAAGTGAAATGTGCGCATGAGCAGCGTGTGGGGCTATTTCAGCTTCCCTCCTCTGGCAGCGCTGTGACTTGACGCTGATGTTCTCAGGGGCACTGACTGACGCGAGAAAGTGAAAAGAGTGTCGTTCCTGCAGATCAGAAATTCAAACCCAATGCTGACTTCAGGACAATGAGAAAGATTAATTGTGTTGTGAAGAAGCTGTGAGCTGCATTTCAAAGAGGTAGATGGAGTCAGATGCATCATCCAAAGCGCCCCCGGCCCTGTGCGTAGCTGACGCTGCCATGCGTCAGAGTTCTGACGTTAACACGGACATGCGCAGCAATGGGAACATTCACAAGGTGAACAACCAAAGATAATCACCGTCACTGCTTCACTTCCATAGACCCAAGTTTGTGAAGCAGTATCTTTCACTGGCAAATAAAACACATTAATCCTCAGGTGCCTGCTTCATTTCGATCACGACTTCACGCCCCACACTGTTCTAGTCTCATTTCCAAACTCTTGGCTCATAGCCTCAAAAGCAGCTCTGTGGGTATCTGCTTGTTCCACCCTGACAGGCAGTGTGTTGCAGGTTCTCGACCAGTCCCAATGTGATGGAAATATTTCAACTCCTCCACTGATTTGCATCTTTTAAAAACCGTGGAGCAATCTCCCTTTATTTCTGACGACAGCTCCCAACTGTAGTCGGCAGGGATCACAACTGCGTGGGGAAACCGCAATGGATTTCATCTCCATCGCATTCACCACTCGGCCCACCAATACAGAACCATACTGAAAGCTTCATTTCCCAGGTCTCTCTGCCTGGGGAGCTGAGAAAGAGTGAATCATTGCAGAGTTTGTTTGAATCCAATCACTTCACAGGTTTCGAAATGGCTAAATATCTGCAAAGTGCGAGTCTGGGTGTTTCATCCCGAAAGATGAAATGGACGTTCAGTTCGAAACAAAAGCAGAAATTGCAGGAGCAACTCAGCAGGTCAGGCAGCATCTGTGGAAAGAGAATCAGAGACAACATTTCAGAACTAGTTTTTTGCCTCATCCAGGTACAGCCAAACCTGCTGAGTTTCTCCAGCATTTTCGCTCTCTGTCTCGGATTCTCAGCATCCGCAGTCCTTTTCGTTAGAAATTCAATCAATTCAGAAACCCCTTTGTGCTTCCTCAGTGAAGAGGATTTCCGTTTGGGAAACATTTCCCTGATACCATTAAAAACCACGCACCTTCGCAACCAAGAGAGCAGTAGGAGCGAGAACAACAAACACTCCGTCCCTAGGTGGTCTCAAACCACAAACCACTCAGTTAACCACAGCATGGGCTGACCAATTACGCCACAGAGACAAGCCCATGCACCGCGCGCACAATCTCTTTGAGGAATCTACTATTCAATTCATAATTCAACCTGCCCCCCGCCTCCCCAGAATTGCCATTGTTTTCTATCAGTTTTACTTTTACATAATAAAGTCTTGGACATTCATTATGGAGGCTTGGGAACAGCCTGATCCCACCATCTGCAGACACATCCATGTCACGAGGAACGAGCTCTCCTACACCGGGGCCATCGCCCTCCGAGCCTTTCAGTGTTTTGCCTCTTCCCGAATTTTCTCATTGGCCCCGAGCCGAGAATGGGTTTGAATTCCTGATGTGCAGAGAATTCTTTCAATGTCTCGGTCAGTTCATGTCGCGAGAATATCAGAGTCAATCTCCCAGTCTCTTAAACAAGGGGACGATGTCTGGACTGTCTCTGCTCAGTCGGACAGTTCTCCTCTAATTCCACTTCCCAAAGACTTTCGAAAGATTCACAAAGCTAGAGACTGGGATTTCTGTTTTTCCTCCTGAACATTTTTCCACCTGCTAACTGACCATATTTTGCCAAAACCACTTCCCCATTGTAACACTTGCATCATGTACAGGGATGAGGAATTTCCATTTTGTGGAGACATTCCCAAGTTTGGGAATGTTCTCTTTGGAGCGAAGAAGGTTAACTGGTGATTTCCAGGGGCTGTTGGCAATGATGGGAGAAGGCGTGGTGGAAATGGGCAGGTTAATGACCAGAAGAACCTATTGCCACTGACTAGGGTCAGTTACCAGAGGACAGGGATTGAAGTTCTTTCATGGAAAGCCAACGGGTCGAGCAGCATCTGTGGAAAGGTAAACAGAGCTGACGTTTTGAGTGTGTTACGGTTTTTGTTCAGAACTCAGTGTTTTGCCTCTTCCCGAAGTTGGTCCAGGTCTGTGTCTCAATTGGCAAACACATGGCAGGTGCAGTTCCGCAATGTGAAGTTATAGTCTTTGTTGTTTAAAAAAAAGTGCATTGTTTAAATGATAATATATTGGAATGTGGAGAAAGTGAGGACTAGAGGTGAAAGTCGAAACATGTGGCACTGGAAAAGCACAACAGGTCAGTCAGCATCTGAGGAGCAGGACAGGGGACGTTTCGGGCACAAGCCCTTCATCAGGAATGATGTATGGATGTACAAAGGGGTCTCAGAGTCCCTCCACCCCAGTCAATGCCAGTTGTCGGGCAGATGCAGCAGGCAATGAGCAAGGCAAGTGGTCTATTATGAAGAGGAATTCAGTTCAGAAGTGCTGTCATTGAACATATTCAAGGCGAAGTTCATCTGAACATCAAAGAAGTGGATGGTTAAGGGGGGAGGTAAGAAAATGGTTTTAAGACCAGTACAGGTCAGTCACAGAGTCAGACAGCACTGAAGAGACCCTTCATCCAACTAGTCCATGCTGAGTATGTTCTCAAACTAAACTCGTCCCACCTACAAGTGTTTCGCCCATAAACCTTCGAACCTTTCGTATTCATGTGCTTATCCAACTGTCTTTTATACGTTGTAAATGTATATGCTTAAAATCATGAGGGGCATGGATAGGATAAATAGACAATGTATTTTCCCTGGAGTGGGGGAGTCCAGAACGAGAGGGCATGGGTTTCGCGTTAGAGGGGGAAGATACAAAAGAGATATATGGGGCAATTTTTTCACGCAGAGGATGGTACGTTTATTGAATGAACTGCCAGAGGAAGTGGTGATGGCTAGTACGATTGCAACATTTAAAAGGCATTTGGTTAGGTATATGAATAGGAACGGTTTGGAGGGATATGGGGCTGCGTGCTGTCAGGTTGGACTAGATTGGGTTGTGATAGTCGGTCGGCATGGACATGTTGGACCAAACAGTCTGTTTCTGTGCTGTACATCTCTATGACTCTATGACTTTCTCTGGACATTCATTCTGCATTCAGACCACTTTCTTTAAAAAAAATCCTTGTCCTGTCTTTATAAAATCTTGCTTTACTCATCTCAAAATATTTTCTCCCTGATGTTGAAACCCCCAGCTGAGGGAATGGACACCTGTTCTTCACCTCATCCGTATCCCTCATGATTTTATAATCCTCCATAAGGTCACCTCTCAATCTCCTATGTTCCAGTGAGAAAGGTTCCAGCCTATCCACCCTAGATGTAGGTATATTTATATCCAGTTATGAAGTGTTCAATGCTGGTGCAGGCTGGAAAGTTCAAGTGGTCTACTCCTGCTCCCAATTTATCCTGGCTGTTACGTTTCACAGCCCCATTTTCCCATTTTATCCCCGCAACTCTCAACCCGTGATACTCTATCTCAGTGTTAAACATACTCAGTCACTTGGCATCCACAGCTTTCTGTGACAATGAATTCCATAGATTCACCACTCTCTGGCTAAAGAGATTGCTCCTAATCTCCATTCTCCCTTTATGCTGAGGCTATGCCCATGTGTATTAATCTCTACTCCCAATGAAAATATCTTCACAATGTCCACTCTGTCCAGGCTGTTCAACATACTGTACGTTTCAGTTAGATCCCCCTTGAATGTGGGCCTGTTAATCAGCATGAACCAAACACTTCAGGATGAGGACAGCAGGGATTAAGTTCAACAAAGTGAGAATGGAGGGAGAGTGTGTGGGATGGAGATTTTCAGCTTTAAGGGAATAAGAGAGGAAAGAAAGTTTGATATAAATTATAATTGATCAGATGAGCCGATACGCCAAGGAGTGGCGGAGGGAGTTTAATTTAGACAAATATGACCTGTTGCATTTTGATGAGGAAAATCACGGCAGGACCTATGTGGTTAATGGTTTCAGCTAGTGCGTGAGACTAGGCTGCAAGATTAGGGGGGAGTAGAATTTGGACAGAGATGAGGAGGAGCTGCTTTTCGCAGAGGGCGGCACATCTTTGGAATTCTGTGCTCACGGAAGCAGTAGAGGCAGCTTCATTAAGACACTATTGGATGGGCTTTTGCGTGGTAGGGCAATTAAGGGTAGTTGCGATGATGCAACTAGGAGGAGCTGAGACGATTGATCGATCCGCCATGATTTTAATGAATGGAGGAGCAGGGTCGATGGGCCATATGGCCTACTCCTTCTATTACTTTGAAACTATAACCCTGCGTTTCCCATGGCTAACCCACCCAACCTGCACATCCCTGGACACTGGGCAATTTAGCATGGCCAATCCAAATCAAGGCCAGTGAGCAATGTAGTGATGTGGAAACCAAACACCAGAGAATGATAGAAAGGGACAAGGAGAATAAATGTATTAGCAACCAAAACTGGATTCTAACCATCACAAAAAATCAAACTAAAAGCTCAGTATGCGAATGTGTGCTGCATTGTAACAACAGCGAATTAATTGACTGCACACGTTGAAGAGTATAATTATAATCTGAGACTCCTTACAGAGATATGGCTTCAGAATGACAAGGATTGGATCCGGAATATCAAGGGGATACGTGGCATTCAAGTCGAGTGAGAGGCTCAGTAAAGGTAGAGGGTGGGCACTGCTAATCAAAGCACTGATAGCATGGTAGTCTGGTGTCAGCTCGGAGTTCAGGTCCTGATTACTCTGTCCTCTGATCTCCCTGTTCCCACAGTTAAATGTTGTCTGTTCTCAGCTCTACTCGATTTCTGTTGAAGGCTTTGACCCCCTTTTGCACCTTCTGGAGCAATAAAATATTCTGAGCCTCCTGGAAATGACACCTTATCTATACCCCTCCTGATTTTTAAAATCTCTATAAAGTTAGCTGTCAACTTGCGAGGCTCCCTTGGAAAAATGTCCCAGCTTCTTCTTAATTCAAACCCTCCATTCCCAGCAACACGCTGGTAAAGCCGGGAATAGGGAATCGTATCAAATCACATAAATGTACTGTCTGAAACAATCTAGCTGTGTTCTGGCCTGAGATATTGAGAGTCCCTGGTGTAAGTAATTACGAATGCAATAATTTTGGTCAGAGAATTGAACAATCATTTTGCAACAAAGGGATCTACTTTGATAAGGAGGTAGTGGTCATTTCTAGGGTAAGTGAACAGTTTGTAGATCAGGGAGATGAGGTTCCGACACTTGGGAAGGGCAAGAAATGAATTTGATAAATAAGACAAAGAACTGTGGATGCTGGAAATCTGAAACAAAAACTGAGAACACGGGAAAAACTCAGCAGGACTGGAAGCATCTGTGGAGAGAAAGTAGAGATATAGTTTCGAGTCCAACAACTCGTCTTCAGGATTCTGAAATAGTTTGTGAGAACCCCTTAAGTCAGCTGCCCAGCTTTAAGACCATAATACACAGGAGCAGGATGAGGCCATTTGGCCCATCGAGTCTGCTCCACCAGTCGATCATGGCTGATATGTTTCTCTATCCCATTCTGCTGCCCTCTCCTCATAACCCTTGACCCCTTATTAATCAAGAACCTATCTCTGTCCTAAATGCGCTCAATGACTTGGCATCCTCAACCCTTCTCCGAGTGGAAACATCATCTCCACGTCCACATTGTCCAGGCATAGAGTAGCACAGCGCTGCCTGACCCACTGTGTTCTCCACCATTTGTTGTTTTCAGGAAGGATTCCAGCATCCACAACAACGCGCTTCTTAATTTTGTTCCCAGTTGGTTAGCTCACCCTGCACCCCGCGAGATTTAATCTTACTCAACAATCCACTGTGTAGTACAGTTAACAAAGTTCCCTGCCCCTAACTCTTTCTGCACACATGGGCCGCACGATGGATCAGTGGTTCGCACTGCTGCTTGACAGTGCCAGGGATCTGCTTTTGATTCCAGCCTTGGTGCGACTGTCTGTGTGGAGTTTGCAGATTCTCCCTGCCGTGTCTGCTGGGCTTCCCCCGGGTGCTCTGGTTTCCTCCCAAAATCTAATGATGTGCAATTTCGGGAGAAGTGGGCATACTAAATGGGTCCATAGTGTGCAGGAAGTGTAGTGGAATGGGATAGGGGAATTTGTCCACATTGGTTACGCTTTGGATGGTCGGTGTGGACTTGGGCTGAATGGCGTGTTTCCACATTGCAGGAATTCTGCGTGGCATTCCCCCAACTCCAGAGTCTCAGCACTCTTGGCATTTCCCATGGAGAGGGTGGGGGAGGGAAACAATGTTTTACACGGGAGTAAAGTTCAGTGAGTGTGAAGCTAAAAGTAAACGCATTGCTTCAGCTGTTTTCCCCGGTATACCAACGGGTGAGGGGTGATCTTATAGACGTTTATAGAATCATGAGAGGCATGGATAGGATAAATAGACAAGGTCATTTCCCTGGGATGGGAGAAGTCCAGAACAGGAGGATAATATGCTTGGGGTGAGGGAGGCAAGTGTAAGGAATGATCTGCCGGAGGAACTGGTGGATGTAGGTCCAATTATAACATTTAAAAGGCATCTGGATGGGTATATGAACAGGAAGAGTTCAGAGGGATATGGGCCAAGTGCTGGTAAATGAGACGAGATTAATTTAGGCTATCTGGTCGGCACGGATGAGTTGGACTGAAGGACCTCTTTCTGTGTTGTGTATCTCTATGACTCTGGCTTGCCTGTAATGTTTGCCATGCCTGTGTGTTGAGTTTCTGTCTGGTGTCGGTGTCAATACCTTGATATCTCATTTCCTCCATCTCCCCACTTTCACCTCCCCAGATATTAACTATTTCGTGTCTGGTTGTTTCTCAGGAAGCTGCATTGAAGGTTCATCCTGAATTGACACTTTTTTTTGCTTCCCAAAATCAGACTTACTCACTCCTAGATGTCGTGAAAGATACTAATTTTCAGGTGCAGGTATCCAAAATTCAGAGGTGTCTATCTTGATGTTTTCATTTTTCGGTCTCTGTAAGGTCCTGTATCAGTACCGTCGGGAGAATTAGTTTGAGCGGAGTGAGAATAGAGGGGTGAGAGGGGGTGGGATGGTGCTTTCAATTTTGTGGAAAAAGAAAAGAATGTTTTGCAGAAAGTAGAATTGCTTGTTTGGAATTTCTAACCTAGACTGACAGTAATGACTTTTGTCATCTCTTTTTACAGATTATTTGAAGATCTGAAGACGGACGTTTCAATATCAAGAGATGAAGAGCTTTGCCAGAAACATTGACTCTGCTGCTCCTCAGATGCTGCCTGATCTGCTGTGCTTTGACTCTGACTCTCCAGCATTTGCAGCCCTCAATTTCACGTCAATTTCTGGCAGTCACTGAATCCATCGGGACTACAACAATTTTCGACTATGATTCTGAGAGAAGGAACCAAGCTTTTTGGTTCCTCTTTCAGTACGTTTTCAGCATCAGTGAGACTGGAAGAGAGACCCTAGTGTTGCAGCACTCTGATTGTGCAGCCAGTAAAAGTTATACAGACTGGGAGGAGGAATTCACGGCAGGGAGGTGCTGTACACGCGTTTGTGCGCGGCTGAAGCTTCGGTCATGGAGAAACCCAAGGAATCCCGTCCCGTGGAGAAACCATGAAAATGTGGCAACTGTGGGAAAGGCTTCCGTTTCCCATCTGACCTGGAGACTCATGGGCGCAGTCACACCGGGGTGAGACTGTTCTCCAGCCCTGAGTGCGGGAAAACGTTCAGCAGTTCCTACTTTCTGCAGAGGCACCAGCGGGTACAAACAGGCGAGAGGCCATTCTCCTGCCCCGAATGCGGGAAGGCCTTCAGCTATTCTCCTTCCGACTGACCCACCGCCGGGTCCACATATTAGAGAAGCTGCTCCAAGTACGGGAAGGCCTTCAATGATACATCTGCCCTGCTGAGGCACCAACGGGTCCACACCAGGGAGAGCCATTCTCCTGCCTCACGTATGGGAAGGGCTTTACCAAGGCATCCCACCTTCGGGTCCATACGGGGGGAGAGGCCCTTCCCCTGCCCAGAGTGCGGGAAGGCCTTCAGCAATTCCTCCCACCTGCTGAGGCACAGGTGGGGCCATACCGGGGAGAGACCGTTCACCTGCCCCGAGTGAAAGTGGAGGTTCTCATCATTCTGCACCTTGCAGAATCACCAGCGGGCACACCAGTGCTCCCAACAATCTGATTCTGCTGATGAAGCTACTGTGGGTAACTGAGAGGACTGAACCCCTTCACATTCTGACAGTGCGTACAATGGGAGAGTCGGTCGGTTTTGTTTTGTTTTATGCCGTCGTGCTCCCCCACCCCTGCAACTTTGCTTCCATTGGGCACTACTGCTCGTTGACACCAGAAGCTGTTCTCTCTAGATTCTACTGTCCAGTTAAAGAATTGTTGGCTCTTTCTGGGAATGAGTCCCAGCCTGTAAGAAACGGCTGAAGACTGGGGTGTCGATTCACATTCAGCAGTGACATTTAAATTAGATTTACAGTTACGTGTCTGTGAAACAGTCATAGTCCAAAGATTGCACAAAGGATTGGCAATCAAATGTTGGAAACTGTTTGCTTGAATTGCTAAGTTTAAAAAAAAATTCTTTCTTAATTTGCCGCTTAAGTCACAGTCTCCAAGATGGTCGGGGACTTGATCAAAGGGTTTAAATCATTGTTATTAATTAGATTGTCTTCTTTAACTTTGCCCTCGAATATTTGCCATATTTATAATTGTTGGTTTTTGTTTAAATTATAATGTTGATGTGCAAGATGTGTTCTTCATCAAGTCTGGTTCGGGACAGTTGAGAAATTGAGGGACATTGCATGTTTAAATTTCACTGTGTTGTGAATCTGGTGACAGTGACATTCATTTGTATTGGGTTGCTTACCCTTAGTTGGCGTGTCTTCCGCCCCAACAATTCACTATGGTAGTGAGTTCCACAGTCTCACCACACTCTGAGGTTTTTCATGAAATCCTTAGTCGAGAATTGTAAGGGGAAATGTTGACAAGAGCAGAATATAGGGTCTTAACTGCAAATGCCAGGAAGACATTCGCAAAGTTAAAACATGACAAAGTAGAGACAAATAAAGAACTTTGACGGCAATGAGGAGGTCACACGTCAGAGTTCAAGATAATGGTCTTGACAAAAAGAAAAAGTTATCTGCAGATATTGGATATTGTAATTAAGAAAGTTTCTAGATGCTGTAGTTGGTTGAATACGATAATAAGAGATGAAATAACCAAAACCACTCATGTAATTTGATGTCGGTAACCATAAAGCAAGTGCATACTATTGATTGATATCGGCCAACTGCGTGCAAGTAGGCCATTCAGCCCATCGAGTCAACATTGACTGACCGTCCCACCCAGACCATGTTCGTTACCCTATCCCTGTAACCCTGCATCTCCCATGGTCAATCTACCCTCAACTGCACATCATTTGGACTGTGGGAGGAGGCCAGAGCACCACAGGAAGCCAACGCAGACACAAGGGGAGAATGTACAAACTCCACACAGACAGTCGGCCCGAGGGTGGGATCAAACCCAGGTCACTGATGCCGTGAGGCAGCAGTGCTAACCACCGTGCCACCACCACATGCTGCTCTCTAAAGAAGTGAATTTCAAAGACTCGAGAACACTTGTGCGAAAAACAAAACTCTCCTATCTTAAATGAGAGACTAGTCTCTGGCTAGAATTGAGTTGACATTAGATTTACATTAAGTCCTCTCCAGATGTTATACAGCTCCATCGGATCATCTGTTTCTTCTAAACTCAAACTGATACCAGCCCAGCCTGACATCCCCTTGTCCCTGAATTTAAGTTGAGTAAATGAGCGACCCTCGACCTCACTGCCATGACAAAGGATGCCCTCAATCCAAGTTGACCTTAACTGTCCAACCTCTTGACCCCACGCCACAATGTGGTCAGCCGCAACTCAGCCCTGAACGAAAGCAGAGGAACACACCAGACAGCAGTGAGGTGGACATTGCATTCCCAGAGATTATTGTTCAAGTGTGAAATTTGATCAGCTCACATTCGGATCACTGCAGCGTCGAGGTCTCCTGTCATTTAAATGTCTTTGATCCCAATAACATTCTAGTTTTGTTGTACATTGTGTGTGTTTTATCTGTGTGCCACGACATGATTTTCTGTTGCTGTCATTCCCATGAGGATGTGTGAATTCAGTCCCAGATAATAGTGTCAGTTCTGAATTTTCCTTGAGGATTGGTGTAGAACGTACTAAGTGTCAGTCAGAATGGAAGAAGCTCTATTGGTTATTTAACCAATCAGCTATTACAAGGGGGCATAGCTTTAAATTAAGGGGGGGTAGATATAGGACTGATGTTAGGGGAAGGTACTTCACTCAGCGAGTCGTAAGTTCATGGAATGCCCTGCCAGTAGCAGTAGTGGACTCTCCCTCTTTATGGGTATTTATGCGGGCATTGGATAGGTATATGGAGGATAGTGGGTTAGTGTAGGTTAGGTGGGCTTTGATCGGCGCAACATCGAGGGCCGAAGGGCCTGTACTGCGCTGTATTCTTCTATGTTCTATGTTAACCCTTTGCTGTCCTTCTCCTGGGACTGTATGAATGGGGAAGTGTACAGGAAGTTTTACTCTGTATCTAACCCAATGCAGTCTCTCTCTTGGCAGTGTTTCTTGGGGACAGTGTTGAGGTAGCTTCACTTGCAATTGAAGAGAAGAGGAAGCTTTATTCTGATTGTCATCCCATGCTGTCCTTGTCCTGGGAGGTTTAGATGGCATCTATAATTGAAGTGAATGCTGACTTGACTGTGGGACTGGAGGGTACTTCTACCTAAGCACAACCATCTTTGAGATTGCTGTGCTGATCAAGACAATCTGAGACACCTTCATGCACTTTTCCAACCAACCACAGGGTGGTTAAGGATGGGTATAAATGCTGGCATTGCCAGCGATGCCCACACCCCATGCATGAATAAATACTTTATATTTAAAAGTTACATTCACGTTCCAAACCCTCTAATGTTTGATTACTTACATGGAAAATTCTTGTCTGTTTGTAATTTCATTTTAAAACATAAGAATGTGTCAACCATGTAGAAATATAACAAGAACAGCAAATGTAGAATTTAACAGGTAATGAGCAGGACAAAATGCTGAGTCAGCCTGACCTCCAAGGCTGAGAGAGTTCTCCCAGATGTTGAAGTTACTCCAGTGCCTTATACTCTTGCAGCTTCCCCAAAAGTTTGTCCCTGATGTAAGATCATTCAATGACCCGAAGTACTAACTCTTTTTATCTCCATAGCTGGTGCCAGACTTGCTGTGTAATTCCAGCCCTTCTGCTCTATCGTTTTATGGGATTTGAGCTTCCCTAAGTCAGTGAAATGAAGAACTGCAGATGATGGAGATTTGAAACACAAAAATGCGTCAAATGCTGGAGAAACGCAATAGGACTGGCAGCACATGTGGAGAGAGAAGCAGAGTTAGCATTTCAAGCGCTGTGACCTTTCTTCACAACTGTTCTGGACTCAAGCCAGGATATTGTCTCTGTTTCTTTCTCTCTCTCTCCACCGGTGTTGCCAGACTGGCTGAGTTTCTGCAGCAATTTCTCGAATGACACTTTCACAAGGTTGATGTTTGTTATCCATCCCTAAGTGAAAGGTGTCTTGCTTGTGCCAATTCAGAGGGTAGTTTAAGAGTCAACCACATTGCTGTGGGTCTGAAGTCACATGTAAGTCAGACCATGCAATGATGGCAGTTTCCCTCCTGAAAGGCCATTGGTGAACATGCGTTTTTAGGACAATTGACGTCAGTGCCATCGATACCATACTGAGACGAACTTAGTGTTCCCCATTTATGATTTCAATTATTCACACCTTACCTCTTGCTGTGGTGGGATTTGAACTCATGTTCACTGGATTACCCATCCTGTGACATTATGACTACACTGTTGTTTCCCATTCTTTGCTATTTTGTGTTTGCTGTTCACGTCATTGTCCTCTGATGTTTGGGAAATTGAACCTGTTTAAAAGATTGCCCTAAACTTGCCCCTTTAACCAAGTCTTTGGTCACCTGTCCTAATCTATGCTCCGGTCGTGTGATTTTTAAAGGAATTCTCATTATGTTCATGTGAAGAACTTTGACATAGTTAACTGTACCACAGGTATTACTTGAATGCAGTTTGTGTCCCTATCTTAATATCTGAAAGGACAGGGTCATATTTTAAATGTAGAAGACAAAAATGAGGATGATTTCTTTTCTTTCTGAGGGTTGTGTGTCTTCGTCAAAAGGCAGTGGATTCAAAATCTTTAAGGCAGAGGTAGATGGGTTCTTGATAACCAAGTGGATGAAAGATTGACGGGGATGTGTTGGAATGTAGAGTTGAGGTTGAATTCAGATCAGCCATGATCTTATTGAATGTTGCAGCAGGCTCGAAGTGCCGAGTGGCCTAATCCCGCCCATTATATGTTTGTATCAAGCGGTCTGTGTCTCCCCTCTTATAGCTATGAACTGGGTAATTCCTTTCCAATATTACCCCTTGTAGACAGTTAATTTCACACCGATGGCCCCCTATTGGGAGCAGGCATATTGCAGCAATTGCAGTACTTCTTGTGTTAATTTTGTTGCGTCTTACTCAGTGTTGCTAAGAATCTTCGAAATAAAAACCAAAACACTTGTATTATTATCGCAACAATGGAAGTGTCGGTTTGGATGTAACATTGTTGAATTAGCCATTCACATCTCTTCTAGAATTTTGTGTTTAAAGCCCTCGAGTCTGGTTTCTACCCCTGAAACAGTTCTTATCAAGGTCATATTTGACATCCTTTGGAACGGTGATAGGGATAAACATTCCCTCGTCGACCTGCGGACAGCCTTGATCAGGGTCAATGACAGTACTGACCCTCTCCAGCATCACTTTCTCCTCTGGGAGGGTCTGCTTTTAGCGTCTTCCGTTCTTATTTGTTTAACCGGAGCTGCTGGTGCTGGCATCTACACTAATGATATCCAACTGTGCCTGAACACCACTTCTCTCCCGACTCCTCTGTCATTCATAATTTACCAATAATTTCATCTGAATGCCTGCCCAATTTCCAGCATTGGATAACCATAAACATTCCCTTAGTTAAATATTGTGAAGTGTGAAGCCATTGTTTTAGTCCCCAAGTTCGAACTGAGACGCCTTCCCCCCCCCCCCTCCCACCCCAGTAACTCTGTTGACAGCCTTCATGTCACTTTAAAACTAGGATCGATAGATTCTTGAAGAGTCGGGGGATGAACAGTTACAGGAAAAGGGCAGGAAAGTGAATGTGGGGAATGCCAGATCACCCAGAATCCCACTGAATGGAGAAGCAGGCTCAAGGGGCTGAATGGCATATTCCTGTTCCTACTTCTTCTGGTTCCCGAGCCCTTACCTCTGATACAGGACACTGACTTCAGTGTGTGCCATTACTGAGAGTGCTGATGTTCCCTTGTGTAATATCAACAACTTAGCAGCTGCTGAAACCTCTTGCTCCTTTGTTACCTCCAAACACAATGAGCCAATGTGTTCAGGGAAGGCAATGACCGACTTTATTGTCACCAGACTATTCACCCAGTTAATGTTCCGGGGACTTGTGTTCAAAACCTGCCACGGCAGATGGTGGAAACTGAATTCAATATAAATCTGGAATTAAGAGACTAATGATGAAATCGTTGTGGTTTGTTGTAAAAACTTATCTGGTTTCCTGCTGTCCGAACCTGGTCTGATCTACATGTGATTCAGATCCAATGTCAGCTGGTTGAATCTTCACTGCCCTCTCAATCAAAACCTCCACGATAACCTCCCTACTCTTATACTCCATTTAAAGGCCAATCTCCCTATTGCCTTCCCTATTAGTCACTGTGTTCCCAGAAGCAGGATTGTGGATCAGTTTAAAGTAGGTTCTATATCTCTGATTACATCGGTACACAGGGCAGTGACGAAAGGTTTCAGCACACTGGCCTTCATCAGTTATGGAAATGAGTATAGATGTTGGCAAGTTATGTTGTAGTTATACAGGATGTTGATGAGGCTGCACCTGGAATATTGTGATCAGTTTTGGTCCCCTTGGTGTTCTGACTTCTGACTTCTTCAACTCTGGGTTTGTGTTGAACTTGATGGGATACTTTGTCCAAATCAACATGTTTAAATAGGGATTCATTTGAAACTTTTCAGGAGGTGAGCTCAACATTATTGAACTATTCAAAATTACTTGGACTCTGTTTTAAACTTACATCAGGACCAGTAGTCAGAGACACATACAGCATGGAAACAGACTCTTTGGTCCAACTTGTCCATGCTGACCTGATATCCTAAACTAATCTAATCCCATTTGACAACATCTGACCCAAATCCTGTGGCACCTCATTTCATATAAGTACCACCCTCTGCATGAAGAAGATGTCCTTTAATATATTTTGCCTCTCACCCTAAACCTATGCCCTCTATTTCTGGACTCCCCATCCCAGGGAAAAGACCTTGTCTATTACCCTGTCCATGCCCCTCATGATTTTGTAACCTCTATTAGGTCACTCCTCTGCCTCTGATGGTCCAGTGAAAACAGTCCCAGCCTATTCAGCCTCTCCCTGTAGCTCAAACCCTCCAACCCCCAGCAACAATCCCGTAAATCGTTTCTCAAAGAGAAGTCAACGTTTCAGTCCTGAAGAAGGGTTAATACCCAAAACGCTGACTACTCCACATCCTGGTGCTGCCTGGCTTGCTGTATTCTCCCAACCTCCTGCTTGCCAACTTCGGGTTGCAATATGTAGTGGCTCAGTGTTTACCACTGCAGCCTCAAAGCGCCAGGGACCCAGGTTTGATTCCAGCCTTGGCTGACTGTCTGTGTTGAGTTTGTACATTCTCCCAGTGTCTGCGTGGGTTTTCACTGGGTGATCCTGTTTTCTCCCATAGTCCAAAGATGTTCGGGTCATGTTGATTGGTCCTGCTTAATTACCCATAGAGTTAGGTATATTAGTCAGAGGGAAATGGGTCTGGATGGGTTACTCTTCGGAGAGTCGATGTGGACTTGTTGGGACAAATCGCCTGTTTCCACACTGTAGCTAATCTCATCTGCACTATCTTTTGTCACTAACGAATGGCAGAGTCGACTCGACTGGCCGAATGGCCTAACTTCTGCTCCGTTGGTCTTGCGGTCTTAGGTTTCTCTGGATCATTTCATTTGGCAATGTGCAGTCCCTGGCTCAATGAGCAGCAGCTTCCAATGAAAACAAACCTCATATGATGGTTGAACTCCTCCAGAGTGGAAACAGGTCCTTCAGCCCAACACATCTGCACTGATTCTACGAAGGGTAACCCACTCAGATCCATTTTCCTACCCTCCATAAATTGCACACAGACCCCCAAGGGTGGAAGTATTCCTGGGTTCCTGGTGCCATGAGGCAGCAGTGCTAACCGTGAGCCACCATGAAGTTGTGGTTGTGGGCGGTCGGGGAGGCAATTGCAGTCCAGCAGAAAACAAAAACAGCCCACCTACTCCCCCACTGCACCCACTGTCAGAACTGGCAGGAGGTTCAGTCCTTTGGGGTGACTGAAGGCAGCGTCACCGGTGGGATCTGATTGCTGAGATCGCTGGTGCCCCCGCTGGTGCTTCCGCAAGTTGCAGGAAAACATGAACCTCTTCCCACACTCGGGCCAGCTGAAGGGCCTCTCCCCAGTGTGGACACACTGGTGCTTCAGCAGGGCGGAGGAATTGCTGAAGGACTTCCCGCACTCAGGGCAGCCGAGAGGCCTCCCCCCCTCCGCCCCCCCATCCTCCCATGTGGACCAGCTAGTGCTTCAGCAGTGTGGAGGAGCGGGTAAATCCCTTCCCACACTCGGGCAGGAGAACGGCTTCTCCCAGGTTTGGACGGACTGGTGCATCAGCAGGTCTGAGGAATTGCTGAAGGCCTTCCTGCACTTAGGCAACTGAACGACCTCTCCCCCATGTGGACCCACCAATGGGCCAGCAGGTCGGAAGAGAGAGCAAGCCCTTCCTGCACTCGGGGCAGAAGAACGGCTTCTCCTCAGTGTGGACCCACTGGTGTCTCAGCAGGTGGGAAGAACTGCTGAAGGCCATCTCGCACTTGGGGCCGGAGAACAGCCTTCCCCGGTGTGGACCAACTGGTGCGTCAGCAGGGCAGAGGAATCACTGAAGGCCTTCCCACACTCAGGGCAGCAGAAGGGCCTCTTCATCTCTGTGGACCCATTGGTGCTTCAGAACCTTCTCAAATTTCACAATATCCTTCTGATAGGAAGGAGACCAGAATTGCACACAATATTCCAAAAGTGGTCTAAAAAATGTCCTGTACAGCACAACATTACCTCCCAACTCCAATACTCAGTCAGAGGATTGGGAAAGCTTTCAAAACCCACACAAAACAAACAGGAAAGAATGGAGGGACAAACCGATTTTCTAAAGTCAGCTTGAAAGCATCAATGAGAAACCGGTGGACTGCGTTTATTGGGTAGCCGTTCTCCTTAAATACACTATATGCGTATTTTTCTTGTGCTCTTCGTAGTTTCTCTGTGCTGCGGTGTGTAGTGGCTCGCTGAAATAATGTCCTGATGAAGCTTCGTTTGTGGGTGTTGGGATGATTGCTTCTGTGGTTAAGTACTTGGTTTGTGTGAGTTGGTTTTCCGTAGATGCCAGTTTGAAGCTCCCCACTGACTGTTCGCTCTACTGTGGCATCTTGGAATGGCACTTTGTTGTTGTTCTCCTCCTCTTCAAACCAGGAGCCCCCCCCCCCCCCCCTTAGACCATAGTCTCACGACTTGGAACACCAATATACAGACTTGTCAAAGGCCTCCACTGAGGACTAAAACATCAAGTCGAAGATTCACTCCACTCCATTTACTACATCCAAGAATTCCTGAACATCAAAGACACTAAGATAGAAGAGGATGGAATAATGTTGCCCTTTGACAGAACAGCCCTGTTCACATCCATTAACATCAACGTGACCAAAGAAAACTGAAGACACTACTCGAAGAACCAAAGACACAAACACCAAACAGCACCAACTTCATCAGCAAAGACAGCACTGTCAAGCTCGTGGAGCTGTGCTTTACCACCCACTTCATATTCAGTAACACGCCCTTCCAAACAAATCAACGAAATACCTATGATACCACCAGCAGCATCAGGATTCCGAGCAGAAGCAATAATGCAGAGACTCGAACAAATAATGCAGAGACAACGACCAACCCAAACTTTGAGTCCGGTACAGCGATGACACATTTGTCATCAAAAAATGAAACGAATTAGAGGAAACCTACAACACCATCAACAATATCTTTACTGCCATAAAATTCACAAAAGAGGAGAACAACAACAAAGTGCCATTTCCAGATGTCACAGTACAGCGAACAGTCAATGGTAAATTCAAAACAGCGTCTACAGGAAAACAACACACGCGAACCAAGAACTTCACTGCAGAAGCAATCATCCCGACACACACTAACAAATCTGAATCAGGACACTACTTCAACGAGCCACTGCACACTGCAGCACCCAGGAACTACGAAGATCAATTAAAAAAAACTGTACAGAGCATTTAAGAAGAACAGGAATCCGATAAACCCCTGAACATAGCTTCCCTGACTGGGAATCGAACCCGGGCCGCGGCGGTGAGAGCGTCGAATCCTAACCACTAGACGACCAGGGGGAGGGGAAATGCGGACATGCCTTGACAGCTCTACTGAAAATTTCTTACCTGCCCGGAAATCGAATCCGGGCCGTGGTAGGTAGAAGGTTTTCACCTGTGTATCCAACAATGTCATTTCTTGTATCCATTGCTCCCGATGCGGTCTCCTCTACATTGGGGAGACTGGAGACTCCTCGCAGAGGTAAATTCACAGCGCTTGAGGGAAAATCTCCATGACACCCGCACCAATCAACCCCATCGCCCTATGGCCCAACGTTTCAAACCCCCTCCCACTCTGCAGAGGAAATGCAGGTCCTGGGCCTCCTCCATCGCCGCTCCCTCCCCACCCGATGCCTGGAGGATGAACGCCTCATCTTCCGCTTGGGGTAAATTCAACCCCAGGCCATGAATGTGGGCTTCATCAGTTTCCTCATTTCCCCTGCCCCCACCTTACCTCAGTTCCAACCTTCCATCTCAGCGCTGTCCTCATGACCTCGCCTACCTGCCAATCTCCCTTCCCACCTAGCTGCTTCACCCTCCTCCCTGATCTGTCACCTTCATCCCCACCCCCATTCACCTATTGTACTTTTTGCTACCTTCGGCCCAGCACACCCCACCCCCAATTCTTCGCTCCACCCTGGAGGGTTCCTGCCTCTATTCTTGATGAAGGGCTTATGCCCGAAACGTCGATTTTCCTGCTCCTCGGAAGCTGTCTTACCTGCTGTGCTTTTCTAGCACCACTCTGATCTAAACTCTGGTTTCCAGCATCTGCAGTCCTCACTTTTGCCTACCCAATAAACCCAGTGTGCCGATTTCACATCAACAAACTGACACAAGCAGACACAACATCTGCAGAAACCCAAGCCACATTACTTTACATTAAAGACATTTGGGAAATGATGTCCGGATAACTCAACCCTCTCAGCATCATGGTCGCCCAGAAATTTACCAACACACTTAAACAGGGGCTAATGAACCTGAAATACCCTATTCAAACAACCTGAAAAGTTTGTTGTTGACAAAATACCATACAAGGAAATAGATACAAAATACCATGCAAGGAAATATATACATGAACTATACCACACAGATCTCTGTGGCAAGAAATGCTGGGATGAGATAAGGAATATTTTTCTCAGCCAAAACGAATCGGCACTGACTGGACAGCCATTTAAAATCAACGCTGTCTACCCAGGATGGAAGACCCGAAGGGATGAACAGTTTTCTTATTTCCTGAAGACTTACAAAGCTGAGACTGGGTTTTTGTGTTTGTTCCCATTACACTCCCAAGAGCCGCAGTGGTTGAAGCGATGTGTTGGGAAAATGAAATATGCCCGTGAGCAGTGTGTGGGGTCTTTCAGCTTCCCCTCCTCTGACAGCGCTGTGACTTGACTCTGATGTTCTCAGGGACACTTACTGACACGAGACAGTAAAAAGATTCTCATTCCTGCAGATTAGGAAACGTAAACATACGCCGGTTTCAGGACAATGAGAAAGATTAATTGGGATGTGTGAAGAAGCTGTGAGCTGCATTTGAAACAAGTAGGTGGAGTCAGATACGTCATCCATTTCAACCCCTCCACTGATTTGCATCTTTAAAAAAACCGTGGAGCAATCTCCCTTTCTTTCTGACGACAGTTCTCAACTGTCGTCAGCAGGGTTCACAATTGCGTGGGGGAACCGCAATGGATTTCATGCCCATCGCATTCACCACTCGGCACACCAATACAGAACCACACTGACAGCTTCATTTCCCAGGTCTCTCTGCCTGTGGAGCTGAGAAAGAGTGAATCATTCCAGAGTTTGTTCGAATTCAATCACTTCACAGGTTTCGAAAGGGTTAAATATCTGCAATCGGCGAGTCTGAGTGTTTCATCCCGAAAGTTGAAATGGACGTTCAGTTAAAAACAAAATCAGAAATTGCAGGAGCAACTCAGCAGGTCAGGCAGCATCTGTGGAAAGAAAATCTGAGACGACATTTCAGAACTCTTTTTTTTCTCATCCAGCGACAGCCAAACCTGCTGAGTTTCTCCAGCAGTTTCACTTTCTGTCTCAGATTCTCAGAATCCGTAGTCCTTTACGTTAGATGTTCAATCAATTCAGAAACGCCTTTGTACTTCCTCAGTGGAGAAGATTTCCTTTTGGCAAACATGTTCCTGACACCATTAAAAACGTGCACCTTCGCAGCCAAGAAAGTGGTCGAAGCGAGAACAACAAACCGGTCCCAGGGGGTTCTGGAACCACCAACTTTGCAGTTAACATCCGAACGGGCTAATTAATGGTGATGCAGAGACAATCAAACACGCAGCTTGCACAGTCTCTTAGAAGAGGCTATTAGCCAATTCATAACTGAGCCTCCCGTGCCCAGAATTATCATTGTCCTCTGTAGTTTTACATTTGTATAATAAAGCCTGGGCCATTCATTGTGAAGACATGGGGACAGTCTGATCCCACCATCTGCAGGCACATCCATGTCACGAGGAACGAGCTCTCCGACACCGGGGCCATCACCCTCCGAGCCTTTCAGTGTTTTGCCTCTTCCCGAATTTTCTAATTGGCCCCGAGCCGAGAATGGGTTTGAATTCCTGATGTGCAGAGAATTCTTTCAATGTCTCAGACCAGTTCATGTCCCGAGAATATCAGAGTCAATCTCCCGACCTCTTAAACAAGGGGACAATGTCTGGACTGTCTCTGCTCAGTCGAACAGTTCATCCTTCATTCTCCTCTAATTCCATTTCCCAAAGAGTTTCGAAAGATTCACAAAGCTGGAGACTGGGATTTCTGTTTTACTTCCTGAACATTTTTCCACCTGCTAACTGACAATATTTTGCCAAAACCTCTTCCCCATTGTAACACTTGCATCATGTCCAGGGATGAGGAATTGCCATTTTGTGGAGACATTCCCAAGTTTGGGAATGTTCGCTTTGGAGCAAAGAAGGTTAACTGGAGATTTCCAGGGGCTGTTGGCAATGATGGGAGAAGAAGTGGTGGGAATGGGCAGATTAATGATCAGAAGAACCTATTGCCACTGACTCGGGTCTGTTACCAGAGGACAGTGATTAAAGTTCTTTAATGGAAAGCAGCATTTGTGTCGAACAAACACAGCGAATACTGCAGAAAGCCAACGGGTCGAGCAGCAACTGTGGAAAGGTAAACAAAGCTGACGTTTTGAGTGTGTTACGGTTTTTGTTCAGAACTCGAGTTTCCTGCATGGCAATAAATTCCCATTCGTGAGAAAACGTGGCTTTATTGAAAAGGGTTTTGTGAATTTTGAGCGATATTGCAACCAACAGGTAGTTAATTAAAATCGCCAGCGAAGAAAGCACATTCAGCAGGATTCCAACCTGGGCGGGGAATCCCAAAGAATGTCTAAGGCGGCAACGTAAATGTTCGGCCACAACTAGAGGCCCCAAGTTATGGTCTAAATTTCTCATGGAATGGGTCCAATAGGAAAGGTGAGTATTGGGCTTGTCATGGCCGCGTCTTAACCCCAATGCTCCCTGTTCTCCTGGATTTGATCAGAACAGAGGAGGCTGATGGGGAATTTACCTGAACTGCACACATTGATGAGAGATAGAGCGGGTGGAAAAGATCAATTTCCAAGTTAAGAGAGATTAATAATCAGGGCCGAAAATAAGGTGCCACTTCAAGAAATTTGGGGTTCATTCAGGAAAGCTAAAGTCGAATTGTTCACAGAAAATTGTGATGAAAGTCTCTCGAGTTATTTTGATGAGAAGTGTTGATGATGCTAATACAAACGATAGGATGAACGTAGATTGGTAAATGTATTTGGTGACAGTCCTGTTCTAGCCCTGTGAGCGAAACCTGGATCTGAAGGAGTAGAAGGGACATTAACAACATCGATCTGAAATTGGACACGTGACAAGAAACAGAGCCATCATTAACAGTTCGCTTTTGAACTGTAGGAGGTTTCCAGTGAAATTATCTTTAGGCTTGAGATCTGCAAGATCAAGCTAATTTAGGTAAAACACGGAAATGTTGTTCTCATTAGCAGAGAGTGAAAGGATTGCGAGACACAAATTAAACATCTTCAGCAAGTGATACAGGGGACTGGGAAGATAAGTATCATAAACTGTGAAAAACAAAGTTCTGGAGCACAACACTTACATTCAAAGATCGAAAACTTCCAGGTCCTGATTAATCAAGTGTCACTCTCAGATTGTATTGTGGGGCTTTTCTGCAAAACATCCACTTGCAAAGTTCTCCAAAAAGAGTGACAATCCTCATTCCTGTCAGTCCAGGATAGAAAATCCGAAGTAATGAACACATTTCTTATTTTCTGAAGATTCACAAAGCTGAGACTGGATTTTGGTGTTTGTTTCCTTTCCACTCCCAGGAGCCGCAGTGGTTGGGGTGGTGAGTTGGAGAAAGTGAATTGTGCCCATGAGCAGCCTATGGGGCTATTTCAGCTTACCCTCCTCTGACAGCGGTGTGACTTTACTCTGATATTCTCAGGGACATTTACTAACGCGAAACCGTGAAAAGAGTCTCGTTCCTGCAGATCAGGAATTCAAACCGTATGCCGGCTTCAGGACAATGACAAAGATTAATTGGGGTGTGTGAAGAAGCTGTGAGCTGCATTTCAAACAGGTAGCTGTGGTTAGATGCGTCCACCATTGCGCCCCTGGCACTGTGCGTACCTGACGCCACCATGCTGCAGAGTTTTGACGTGAACATGGACATGGGCAGCAATGGGAACATTCACAATGTGAACAACCAAAGATAATCAACGTCACTGCTTCCCTTCCATAGTCCTAACTTTGTGAAGCAGTGTCTTTCACTGGCAAATAAAACACATTAATCCTCAGGTGCCTGCTTCATTTCGATCACATTTCAAACCCCTCACTGTTCTAGTCTCATTTCCAAACTCTTGGCTCATCACCTCAAAAGTAGCTCTGTGGGTATCTGTTCCACTCTGACAGGCAGTGGGTTGCAGATCCCTACCAGTCCCAATGTGAGTGAAATATTTCAACCCCCTCCACTGATTTGAATCTTAAAGAAGAAACCGGGGAACAGTCTCCCTTTCTTTTTGACCACATTTCTCATTTGTAGTCGGCAGGGTTCACAACTGCGTGGGGAAACCGCAATGGATTTCATGTCCATCGCATTCACCACTCCGCCCACCAATACAGAACCACACTGACAGCTTCATTTCTCAGGTCTCTCTGCCTGTGAAGCTGAGAAAGAGTGGATTATTGCTGGGTTTGTTTGAATCCAATCACTTCACATGTTTCGAAAGGATTAAATATCTGCACATGGCGAGTCTGGTTGTTTCATCCCGAAAGATGAAATGAACTTTCAGTTAAAAACAAAACCAGAAATTGCAGGAGCAACTCAGCAGTTCAGGCACCATCGGTGGAAAGAGAATCAGAGACAATATTTCAGAACTCTGTTTTCTCCCACAGGTACTGCCAAACCTGCTGAGTTTCTCCAGCAGTTCCTCTTTCTGTCTCGGATTCTCAGCATCCGCAGTCCTTTACGTTAGAAATTAAATCAATTCAGCCTCATGTGCAGGAATGAGAATCCTTTCAATTTCCCAAAAAAATGGCAGAGATTTCAAAGCATTTGGAAAATAAGTGACATTAGGAAGAACATTTTCGCACAGGGAGTGGTTCGGATCCGTAAATCCCTGTCTGACCGTGACAAAGAGGCAGATTCAAGAACACAAAAGGGAATTCGGTGGTCATGTTCAAAGTAACAATGTGGAGATTTACAGGGAGAACCCAAGAGAATGATACGAATAGAGACTCTGATTTACTTGCTGTGTCGAACCAGCAGAGCTAAGGTGGGCCTGCAAATGCGCTGTGAGACGTGTTGTGATTCAGAATGAACTCACAGTTCGACCAATACAAGGTAGGAATTTAGAAAAAGTTTATACTTACACAATCTCCTCACGTCAGCGCAACAGCAAAATAGTTTAATTATCCGCCAGTGGAAAGAGCCCTGTTCCTGGACTTGGGACAAACAGCTGGCTCAGGGATATCAGTCCACATTGCTCTCTTTGCCGCCAGTTCAGAGGGAGAACATTGGAGGGCCAAAGGAGTGTAGGACGGTGACTAACTTAATGGAGACTGTTCCTGGTTCACAATAAGTGGTGTGTAACAGCAGACTATGTGATAACAAGGCCTCGTGTGGGTGTGGTAGGCGTCAAAGGCATGGGGGAGTTCGGGTCCAAACAGTATTGAACTCGATGTTGAAGACTGGATGGTTATAGGATCTACAAGTTTAAAATGAGGCGTTGCCCTTCAATCTGGAGCTTCGCTTTCATGGAACACTGTTACATGCCTGACACAGAGATGTTGGCCAGGGAACAGGGTGGCGTGTTAAAGTGACAGGCAACCAGATGCTCAAGACCTTTTTTTGCGGGCAGAACCAAAATGTTCTGCGAAGCAGTCACCCAGTTTATGCTTCATGCTACTTTGGGGAAACCACACTATGAGCAACGAATGCAGTAGACTAGGTTTTTGCAAATGTGCAGGGAAATGGGCAGGTGTTACACATTCGGCGGTTCCAGCGGAAAGTGCCTTGGGACAATGGGAGGTGGGTGTGGGGTGTTGCGAGTGAAGGAAGAGTGGACCCGAGGTGTAAGCCCTGCCGACTTACCTCCTCTCATATATAAATCCGTGAAGTTGGAAGAACATTCCATGGAATGATTCAGTACCACGTGGCTCATGAACTAATTCATATTCATGTTCCGGGGCCAGTATCATTATTGCGTCACAGCAGCTGCAGGCCATCACTGGGAGCCCGCCCTATGACGTCACGGTACGGCTGGAAGCCCCCGGGACTGTTTATCAAAGAAACCTCCCTGTGGTTCAGGGCAACCCTGCATCGGGAAGCATTGGGATGGACAACCACTATCAGTTAACATGGGGAACACATCTCCACATTACGCAGCCTCGAGGCAAACTTACCTTCCTTCTACTTAAAGTTCAAAAGCCCTCAGACCGAAATTCGCCAGCTCAGTTTGGACGAATTTCTTCCAGATGTTCGCTAAATATATCTATGAGCACTTTGTTAAAGTTTGAATTTTGCTAGTGTTGAAATTTTGTGCTTTTGAGTGAATTCACAGTTCGAAAAAACAGAATGTGGGAATTTGGACAGAGTTTATATTTGCACGACGGCGATATGTCTGTAGGTGCATGATGGGAGCATCACCCAAAAGGGAAACCATCTCTCCTATTCAGTCAATGTCGTCTTTAGCAGCTTTCCCGTATAACGGCGCTCTGTTCTGCATCTCGCCTTCTCATCTCTTTCCCAAAAAAACTTCGACATAAATATTTCACATTGATACACAGGCCCAGTATGCACAATTGAGATGACACACTCGTGGAGGTCTGAATGGTCTTCTGTTGTTCTCTGTACCCTATGTTGAGGAGGGCAATGCTTGTCATGGGCCACTCCGGTGTCAGAGAAAGGTTTATAAACAAAACGGTTTAATTTTCTGCTGGTAGAGAGGGTCCGGTACCTGGGTCCAGGACAAACGGCAGCAGGGTGACAGAATGAGAAGCAATTGTTCTGGAAACTCTTCGCCACTTGCAATTTTCAGAGCAATGGCAAGTGTATTTCACACTGAGCAAGACTCAGCTGGTTAAAGAGGTGGAGCGGGGCTGCTTGTGTGATCTCAGTGTGGCTCGTTGGTCTCGGGGTATGATTTTCGCGTTGGGTCTTCTACTACGAAGACTTGCGCGAAATCCCGGACGAGCCCAGATTTTCTGGCTTGTGCAAGAGTGCCCGGTTAACTTTCTCAAAAAGCATATTCGCTAAAGTCGGTGCTTTTGCCCGAAACGTTAATTTCACTACTCCTCGGATGCTGCCTGAACTGCTGTGTTTTTCCAGCACCACTACTCCAGAATCTGGTTTCCAGCTTCTGCAGTCATTGACTTTACCTGCTTGGAGTACGAATTGGGCAGAAAGCAAGGAAGTGAAATGATGGAATATAGCATTGACGTGAGTGGTGCCGTGTTTAAGGAAGGTCAGCAATGAAGCAATATTGGAAAATTAGGACACCTCTCCTCGGAGAACAGAAGTTTGAATTCTGGCCTGATTGAAGTTTTCCAAGTCATGCGAAGTCTTGACAGAGAAAGTAATGTAGTCAAAATGCTCCCACGCCTGAAAGGGTTGGCATAGTATTAAAATCATGAGGAAAATAACCAAAAGTGACATTAGGAAGAATGCTTTCGTTCAGGGAGTAGTTGGTGTCAGTAAATCCCGAACTGACACTGACAAAGAGGCAGATTCATTGGACGCAAACGGGAATTCGGTGGTCATGTTTAAAGTAACAATGTGTAGAATTACATGGAGAAGGCAAGAGACACATGTTTACTTACTGTGTCGAACCAGCAGAGCGAGGTGGCCCGCATGGCCTCTGTCTGCGTTGTTTAACATGTTGTGATTCAGAATGAAATAACAGTTCAACCAACAGAATGTGGGAGTTTAGAAAACAAGTTTATATTTACACAGCCTCCATACGTCTGCGCAACAGCATATGATACGACAGCGGTGGAGATCTTCAACATCAGTCTCGAAGGGACCTGTGGATAGCACTCGGCGCGTGGGTGCAGAGTGGCGCAGCAGTAGTGTGCTGGGATAGCCATGGGCACACGTATGGGCCCAAGCTATGCCTGTCTCATTGTTAGCTACGTAGAACAGTTGATCTTCCTTAATTCCACCGACACCACTCTCCACCTCTTCCTCCCCTATATTGATGACTACATTGGCGCCACCTCCTGCTCCCGTGAGGCGGTTGATCAATTCAACAACTTCATGAACACATTCCACACTGTCCTTAAATTTACCTGGACCAGCTCTGACACCTCCCTCCCCTTCCTGGACCTCTCCATCTCCATTAATGACGACCGACTTGACACTGACATTATTTACAAACCCACTGACTCCCACAGCTACCTGGATTATACCTCTTCCCACCCTACCTCTTGCAAAAATGCCAGCCCGTACTCCCAATTCCTCCGCCTCCACCGGATCTGGTCCCAGGAGGACCAGTTCCACCACAGAACACACCAGATGGCCTCCTTCTTTAGAGACCGCAATTTCCCTTCCCACGTGGTTACAGGTGCCCTGCAACGCATCTCGTCCACCTCCCGCATCTCCGCCCTCAGACCCCCACCCCTCCAAACGTAACAAGGACAGAACGCCCCTGGTGCTCACCTACCACCCTACCAACCTTCGCATAAACCAACTCATCCACCGACATTTCCGCCACCTCCAGACCCCACCACCAGGGATATATTTCTCTCCCCACCCCTTTCTGCCTTCGGCAAAGACCTTTCCCTCCGTGACTACCAAGTCAGGTCCACGACCCCCTACAATCCGCCCTCCCATCCTGGCACTTTCCCCTGCCACCGCAGGAACTGTAAAACCTGCGCCCACACCTCCTCCCTCACCTCTATCCAAGGCCCTAAAGGAGCCTTCCACATCCATCAACATTTTACCTGCACATCCACTATTATCATTTATTGCATCCGTTGCTCCCCTTGCAGTCTCCTCTACATTGGGGAGACTGGGCACTTTAGCAGAGCACTTTAGGAAACATCTCCGGGACACCTGCACCAATCAACCACACTGCCCCGTGGCCCAACATTTCAATTCCCCCTCCCACTCTGCCGAGGACATGGAGGTCCTGGGCCTCCTTCACCGCCGCTCCCTCACCACCAGACGCCTGGAGGAAGAACGCCTCATCTTCCGCCTCAGAACACTTCAACCCCGGGGCACCAATGTAGATTTCACCAGTTTCCTCATTTCGCCTTCCCCACCTCACCCTAGTTCTAAACTTAAAGCTCAGCACTGTTTCCATGACTTGTCCGGAATGGTCCTACCTGCCTATCTCTTTTTCCACCTATCTACTCCACCCTCTCCTCCCTGACCTATCACCTTCATCTCCTCCCCACTCACCCATTGTACTCGATGCTACTTTCTCCCCACCCCACCCTCCTCTAGCTTATCTCTCCACGCTTTAGGCTCACTGCCTTTATTCCTGATGAAGGGCTTTTGCCCGAAACGTCGATTTCGAAGCTCCTTGGATACTGCCTGAACTGCTGTGCTCTTCCAGCACCACTAATCCAGAATCCGAGGACCATTGTTATAAGACATGACAGCCCTACTTGAGTTATTTGGATATAGATTTGTCAGTTATCTTAACTAGGGTATTTGTTTAACCAAGATGGTTAGGTTTGTCACCCTGGGCCCTGGAGGAGGTCTCCTGAGTTAATACGGCTATATATACAATGCTCCAGTTCCTTTATTTGGGAGCATTGCGCCGAGCATAGCTGTTCTGTATTGTTTAGTTTTTTTAGCTCTATTATTTATATATATATATTTATTGGTGTTGCTTTGCACAGTGTTCGGGTTTGTTTTGTATTATAGGGTAGGTTAGTAGTTAATGGACAGTAGTTGTATTGTGATTTGTGTTTTTATCTTTTTATTATACTGATATTAATAAATATATTTACAACATAAAGGGGTACAGGCAAGGTCGTAAAGCTTCAGGGATCAGACTCCCGTGAGCGGCCTCTCTCACACACCAATACAATATCTTGTTGAATGCAGGTGGACATCTCTTATTCTTACTTTGGTTTAGACCTTTATCCCGCCCGGATCCAATACCATGACCGGCTTCTCGGACCTTCCTCCAGCTCCGGGGGATTGTTGAGCTCCTGGGCTCCGGCCGCCGCCGAAGAAGCCGCGGGCGCCGGCTCTCTCTCCTCCACCGCCGACATTTTTAATTTGTTTTCTCCTTCACCCGGTAACCGTCACCTCCCCCTTCCCGGGCCCCGGAAATTATACAAAAATAAACAATAAACCCCACCGGGGACTGTCTCCTTTTCTTCACAACTTTTGTTTGAAAAGTTCCGGCTTTAATTTGAAATGTATTTTAAAGGTATTTCCTGAGGTAAACGATGCCTGTCTGCCCCCCTCCCTCCGTCAGAAACCGCCCGCTGAGTCGATGAGAAAACTGCAGCCTCGCGCCGCCATCTTTGTTTTTCTTCTTCTTTTCGTCTCCTCCTTCTGTGACGTGCGTCATCCACGCTCCCTCCAATCAGAGCGCACCTTACTCCACCTGTCCAATGGCGACCGGGTTGTGGACAGTATTGGTCCTACCCCCGGAATGTCGCTCTCCGATTAGTCCGCACGGACCTCAGGCTTTGGGATTGGTGGAGAGGTTCGCAGGCCCTTCACTGTCCCCGCCCCTTTACTGCAAAGGGCTCGAGGAGCACAGAATGACCGTCCCATGTTCAGGAGGAAGGTGTTCTCACTCATTCATTCAACAGGAGATGGGCTCAATTTAATATAATGGACTCGGAGGGAACAATGGTCGTGTCCTATGTTGAGGAGGAAGGTGTTTCCATTCATTTACCAGACAGGCTTTTTTATGGTGCAGTGGTAGTGTCCCTACCTCTGAGCCCTGAGTCCCAGGTTGAAATCCCATTGCTCCAGTATGTGTAATAACATCCACAATCATTTTTTTTGTCATAAGTCACACAACGCCAAATTATAGTTCAACATGTTTATTTAAAACTCACAAGCTCTAGGAGCATAGCCCATTCATCAAGTGAAGTCGTGGAAAAGTATGGAGAGAGAATTCTGCCATGGATGGTGAAGAAAGACAGAGCATCTCCACAGTCAACCGCCTACTCCCATTCCTATTTCTGATCTTAATACATGCAAGTTGTGTGTTTTCCAAACATTAATTTATGTCCATTGTTTAAAAACAAATATTTAAGGATAGTCAGTTCTTTCTCAATTGGGCACACTGTGACCCAGAACAATTTATATGGCACTGTTAATATCATAAACCCTCTCATGAGATATCACAGGAGCAATTCATTAAAAAAGTCACTGAATCACTCAAGTAGAGAAAGAACCCTGCAGATATTGGGAATCTAAACGTTATCGATGTGAAATGTTAACAATGGTAGGGGAACACCCCAATAAGGGAACTCAGCTGACTGACATAATTACAATCACGACAATATCCAGTACTACTCTTCAACCTGCGGCGTGACATCGAACAATTCTTCCGCCACCCTTGCCTCCGCGCCTTCTTCTTCAACCAGGATTCCCGCCCACCCTCTGACTACTCCTTCTCCCGCTTCCAACGCCTCCAACCCACCCCATCCACCTCGACACCCCGTGCTGGCCTCTTATCTGCCCTCGATCACTTCATAGCCAATTGCCGCTGCGACATTAACCGCCTCAACTTCTCCACCCATCTCACCCACTCCAACCTCTCACCCTCGGAACGTGCAGCCCTCCACCCCGACCTCAAATTCACCTGGACCGTCTCAGACTCCTCCCTCCCCTTCCTAGACCTTTCCATTTCGACCCACCTAACCTGCACATCTTTGGACTGTGGGAGGAAACCCATGCAGACAGGGAGAACATTCAAACTCCACACAGACATTCACCTGTGGTTGGAATTGAACCGAGGTCCCTAATGCAGTGAGGTAGCAATGCCAAGCACTGTGCCAACCCAATATGATATTAAATTTGAACAAATGCTCTAAGCTGCAAATTTGTCCATGTGAAGAACTTACTACAAATGATTCGAAGGAAGATCCATATGAATTGTGTTTTGGGAGAGATCCAGAACTTATTTCGTTTATGATTGAAAATCTTTGACCTTTGGAATGGTCTGCAAGAGAGAGTGTTGCAGTAAGATTAATGGCATTCATTATGGCATTCAAAAGAGACTTTGATAATGAAACTGAAATGGAAAGTAATCAGTGTTCGGCGAAGAGTATCGGGCGACTGAATCAACACGGACATTTACTATAAACTGACCAACTTCCACAGCTACCTAGACTACACCTCCTCCCACCCTGCCCCCTATAAAAACGCCATCCCATATTCCCAATTCCTTCGTCTCCGCCGCATGTGCTCCCAGGAGGACCAGTTCCAAAACCGTACCACCCAGATGGCCTCCTTCTTCAAAGACCGCAATGTCCCCCAGACGAGATTTACGATGCCCTTCACCGCATCTCCTCCACTTCCTGCTCCTCTGCCCTTGAGTCCCGCCCCTTAAACCGCCACCAGGACAGAACCCCACTGGTCCTCACCTACACCCCACCATTCTCCATATGCAGCGTATCATCCGCCGTCATTTCCGCCACCTCCAAATGACCCCACCACCAGGGATATATTTCCCTCCCCTCCCCTATCAGCGTTCCGAAAAGACTACTCCCTCCGTGACTCCCTCGTCAGATCCACACCTCCCACCAACCCAACCTCCACTCCCGGCATCTTCCCCTGCAACCACAAAAAATGCAAAACTTGCGCCCACATCTCCTCCCTTACTTCCCTCCAAGGTCGCAAGGGATCCTTCCATATCCGCCACAAGTTCACCTGCACCTCCACACACATCATTTATTGCATCTGCTGCACCCGATGTGGCCTACTCTATATTGGGGAGACAGGCTGCCTACTTGCGGAACGTTTCAGAGAACACCTCTGGGATACCCGGACCAACAAACCCAACCACCCCGTGACTCAACACTTCAACTCCCCCTCCCACTCCACCAAGGATATTCAGGTCCTTGGACTCCTCCATCGCCAGACCATAGCAACACCACGGTTGGAGGAAGGACGCCTCACCTTCCACCTAGGAACCCTCCAACCACAAGGGATGAACTCCAATTTCTCCAGTTTCCTCATTTCCCCTCCCCCACCTTGCCTCAGTCAAATCCCTCGAACTCAGCACCGCCTTCCTAAACTGCAATCTTCTTCCTGACATCTCCGCCCCCACCCCCACTCCGTCCTATCACCCTCACCTTGACCTCCTTCCAGCTATCGCATTTCTAACGCCCCTCCCCCACGTCCCTCCTCCCTACATTTTATCTTATCCTCATTCCTGAAGAAGGGCTCATGCCCGAAACGTCGATTCTCCTGCTCCTGGGATGCTGCCTCACCTGCTGCGCTTTTCCAGCAACACATGTTTCAGCTGAGAATCTTATCAGTCATGATTAAATTGTATGAGCAGACCAATGGGCTGAATGGCCTGATTTCTACTCCTATCTCTTATGGTGTCTTGCTGTCCTGGACACAATGCGAGATAATTGGGTGTAGGAATAGGCTATTCGGTCTTTCAAGCCTGCACCAACATTGAACAGATCATAACTGGATACGAATATACCTACATCTAGATGGATAGGCTGGAATCTTTTTCACCGGAGCATAGGAGGTTGAGGGGTGACCTGAAATTGAAAAAATCATGGGGGCTATAGATGAAGTGAATGATGGGTGTCCTTTCCTTAGAGCGGGGCTTTCAAGATTAGGAAGCATACTATGAAGGTGAATGGAGAAAGATTTTAAAAAGTCATGAGGCACATGATTCTTTTTTCTCCACAAATAGTTGTTTGTGTGTAGAATGAATGTCCAGAGGAAGCGTGGGATGCTGGCACAGTAACAATGTTTAAATTTGGATAAGGACATAAATGGGAAAGGTTCTGAGGTGTTATGGTCTAGGCTAGCCCACTCAAAACATTCTTAAGCAGGTAGCCCAGACCGTAAGTTTGCTATTTGTTTCGGTAAGTGTACAGTGAAAATTACCCAGAGTAAGTTAGGTAGTTGACTGCCAGGTTTTAAAACAGAAGTGTATTCACAAGATTGTGGAAGAAAACACAAAGAACAGAATAGAGAATACCAACAGAACTCAGTCTATCGAAACGAGACTTAAATATGCTGTTCCAAATATACACAACAGTCCCAATAAACAAACCTCTTAAACAGAGAGTAAAACTGAAACAGAAGCTTACAGGTCAGAGTTAGGAAGATGGAAGGAGAGAGGGTTTAACAGCTTTTCTCCACACAGTCCACTGCTGAACTCACTCAAACAAGATTTCAGCTCTCACAACTGACCCCTCCCCTTTTATTATGCACGTCACTTCAAAAACATAAAAGCTTTGATATAAAGTCTTATCTGTTTACATAAAAACAAAAAGGCCTCCCGATATACTTTTAATCTCTCTACTAAACCAGTCATTTTGGAACCCAGGACTGTTTTACAACCTCTCTAAATGAAGCCAAGGACATAGTATCCTTGAGAAGAAGGTCCAGCTTTTAGAAAATAGCTTTGTGACAGAGGGATATGAGCCAAACGCTGGGAAGTGGGATTGGTTAAGTATGAGAACATCGCATTGGGCTAGTTGGGCTGAAGTGTTTATTTCTGTACTGAATGACTCTGTAACTGTTCTATACTGGTCTCAAAACCATTTTTTTGCTTTCCCCATAACCATCCACTTCTTTATTGTTCAAAATTCAGATTAACTCAGGCTTGAATATATTCAATGACCACCCCCCACCGCCCAAAACTGCAGGAGACATCCCCATTTTTGAACTCCTCTTGCTAATGTACCGCCTTGCTCATTGCTTGCTGGACCTGTCTGACAACTGGCATTGACTGGTCTAGAAGGACACTGAGGTCAACTTGTACATCCACACATCATTCCTGATGAAAAGTTCGTGCCAAAAACGTTGACTTTCCTGATTCTCGGATGCTGCCTGACCTGTTGTGTTTTCCAGCAACACACTTGACGCTGATCTCCAGAATCTGCAGTCCTCACTTCCTCCACATCCCAGTATATGAACATTTAAACCATGCACTTCCTTCCTGCTTATTTTTTTCCAAAGCAAAGTCTATAACTTTACATTGTGGTACTGCATTTGCCATGCGTTTGCCAATTGAAACACAGCCCTGCAACAACTTTTCCAGATTCTGTATCCTCCCTGGATTCATTCCCTTTCCCTTCAGTTCATGCAAGACAGCAATGGAAACCCAGAATGAAAAATGAATGGAAAAGTGGGTGAGAAAAGAGTGTGCTGTACCCACAGATGTTGGACAGAGTAAAGATGTTGCAGTGTGGAACTAAGTTCAATCTTCTTTCGAGAGAGAGGAGCAACAGCAGGTTCAGAAGCTCATGGCCTACCTTCCGCATTCAGACGAAGGGGTCTCTCTGATTGGCAGGAGGACCAGGCTTCTGCCAGTCCTCCAGGTCTCACCATTGGTCCTCCACAAGAAAGTCAGGGGTCGTTACCATGGACAGTGACGAGCATGCTCAGTGCTTTTGCTGACACCGCAGCACATGTGCAGTGCTAGCTGATTCCACGAAGCATGTGCAATACGATCTGGGAGTGCTGGTGTTACTGACAGGTTTTAATCATCCAAATGTCAATAGGAGAAAAAAGCTGGAGCCATATTTTTAATTTTCCCTGTGGCTCGACATTTTATTCCTGTTGAAATTTGTCTTGCTGCTCAACTTTATGTGTCTATTTCCCAGGGTAGAGGAAGTCCAAAGCTAGAGACGAAGGAAATGTAAGAATTGTATGATAAATGGCAGAACTCATAGCAGCACTGGCATACAGAAGGATTTGGGCATATTGATCCGTGGAAGTGGTAAAGCAGGTCGGTACGGTGGTCAAGAAGAAACACAGCACGCTTCCTTGAGTGTAAGAGTTGGCGAGTTATGTTGCAGCTATTTATTCTGGCCACATTCGGAATACTATGTTCAGTTCTGGTCGCCACACTACCGGAAGGATGTGGGTGCTCTGGCAGAGGGTACAGACAAGGTTCACCAGGACATTGCCTGGTCTGAAGGGCTCTAGTTATGAGGAGAAGTGGCATAAACCTGATTTTCTTTTCTCTGGGAAGACAGAGGCTGAGGGGAGACCTCGAAAAAATGATGAGACACAGATTGGCTGGACTGGGGTGGCAGGGTAGCTCAGTGGTTTGCACTGATGCCACACAGTGCCAGACACCCGAGTTCGATTTCAGTCTCGGGTGACTGTGTGGAGTTTGCACATTCTTCCTGCACGCCACCTCTCGTGTCTGCAAGGGCTTCCTCCTACATTCCAAAAATGTGTAGGTTCGAGTGGATTAGCCATGCTAAATTACCCATCGTGTCCAGGGATAGGCAGGTTAAGTTGGATTGTCTGTGTATAAATTGCCCCAGTGTTGAGGGATGTGTACGTAGGTGCATTAGTTAGGGATAAATATAGAGTAATAGGGGTAGGGGAATGGGTCCCTGTGGGTTAGTCTTTGGAGGGTCGGTGTTGACTTGTTGGACTGAATCGTCTGTTTCCACCCTGGAGGGATTCTATGATCGTCAGAGGCTTTTTTCCCTCCAGGGTGAAAAGGTCAACTAAAATAGGGAATAGGTTCGAGACGAGAAGGGGACTTCCAATGTTGTGAAACTTGAAAGGATTGAGAAAAGATTCACAAGGATGTTGCCAGGGTAAGAGTTTTAAACCACAGGGAGAGGCTGATTAGGATGGGGCTATTTTCCCAGGAGCATCGCAGTCTGAGTGATTTTTTTCAAAGAGGTTTATAAAAACTTGACGGCCGTGGTTGGGGTAAATAGACTGGTCTTTTCTCTGGGATGGGTGAGTGCAGAACTAGAGGGCATAGGTTGAGGGCGAGAGAGGAAACATTTAAAAGGGACCTTGCAGTCAACCTTTTCATGCAGAGGGTTGTGCTTGCATGGAATGAGCTGCCAGAGGAAGTGGTGGAGGCTGGTGGCAGCATCTGGATGGGTATATGAATAGGAAGGATTTAGTGGGATATGGGCCAAGTTCTGGCAAATGGGACAAGATGAATTTTGCATATCCGGTCGGCATGGACAATTTAGATTGAAGGGTCTGTTTCTGTGCTTTACATCTCCGACTCTGTGGCTGGTGAAAAATATTGGCATTCGTCGAAACATTTATGCAACAGAAAATTATAAGCGGGTAAAGATAAGCCTCACGTCATTGATCCACGACTCCCGGTGTAGTATGGATGTATTTCCAGTAATAGAGTCAGTATGTCATGGAAGGAGTCCAAAAACATGGCTTCTTTTATAAAAATTCACACTTGATACTTAAATCCGAGTCTTCTGGGAATCTAAGACAACCGTGCGTTAATATAAGACAGATAAGTCTGGGGTATATGGTACATATTTGATGGAATGTTTATGGCTCGAAAAGCCTGATTTGCAGTTGGTTCTGGGCTCGTAATATTGTACCGCAGCATATTATATATCTTCAGTAAGAACGTCAATACCGCACGATAGATGTCCATTCAGCAACTTGAGTCCATGTGAACTCTTCATGGAGTATGCAATCTACCACATTACTCTGCTGTATACATTTAAATATAGATCAGCACAAAGATCTTGGGTATTAAGAGAGGAAAGAATGTTCCACAGAAACTAGAATTGTGTGTTTTGATTTTCGATTGTGGACTGACAGCGATGACCTTTGCAATCTCTTTCCAGAGGAATATTACAAGAGAAGAATTTGGAGGCAGAAATCTCAGACCAAGCATCACATCGAAGTCTGACAGTCGCTTGATTCACCAGGACTTGGATATTGATGGCCTCGACAACAAGGAGGAGGCGGTCGGTCTGCTAAGTTAGGTTTTAAACGTCAATGTGACTGGAACCTCACATACCCACACACCAGGGTAGTGACCCGGACATGAAAAAAGGGCTCCCCGACCGGGAATCGAACCCGGGCCGCGGCGGTGAGAGCGCCGAATCCTAACCACTAGACCACCAGGGAGACACGAGCATATGTTGGCATCTCTGCTGAAAATTGTTTCGCGGCCCGGGAATCAAACCCAGGTACAGCCACCAATGTAATTTTATGTATCCATTGCTCCCGATGCGATCACTCCAGTACTGGGGAGACTGGAGAGTCAAGTCACATCTCCAGGACACCCGCAACTATCAACCCCATCGCAATGTGCCCCAACATTTCAACTCCCCCTCCCACTCGGCCGAGAATCTGCAGGTCCTGGGCCTCCTTCATCTCCGCTGCTTCCCCACCCGACGCCTGGAGGAAGAACACCTCATCTTCCGCCTCGGAACACTTCAACCCCAGGGCATCAATGTGGACTTCACCAGTTTCCTCATTTCCCCTCCCCCACCTTACCTCAGATCCAACCTTCCAGCTCAGCACTGATCTCATGACCTGTCCTCCTTGCCAAGCTCCCTTCCCACCTATCCGCTCTACCCTCCTCTCTGACCTGTCACCTCCATCCCCACCACCATTCACATATTTTACTTTTTGCTACCTTCGCCCCAGCACACCCCCCCCCCAATTTATCTCTCCACCCTAGAGGCGTCCTGCCTCTATTCCTGATGAAGGTCTTTTGCCCGAAACGTCGGTTTTCCTGCTCCTCGAGAGATGCTTGACCTATTGTGCTTTTCCAGCACCATTCTGATCTAAACTCTGGTTTCCAGCATCTCCAGTCCTCACTTTTGCCTACCCAATAAACCCAGTGTGCCGATTTCACATCAACAAATTGACACAAGCAGACACAACGTCTGCAGAAACCCTGGACACATTACCTTACATTAAAAACATCTGTGAAATGATGTCCAGACAACTCAACCCTCTCAGCATCATGGTAGCCCACAAACCTCCCAACACACTTGAACAGCGGCTCATGAACCTGAAATACCCGATACAAACAACCAGCAAACGAATGTTATTTACAAAATACCATACAAGGAAATATATACATGAACTCTGCCGCACAGTTCTCTGTGGCAAGAAATGCTGGGATGAGATAAGGAAGATATTTTCAGCCAAAAAGAATCGACACTGACTGGACAGCCATTTAAAATCAACGCTGTCTGCCCAGGATGGAAGACCCGAAGGGATGAACAGTTTCCTTATTTTCGGAAGATTCACAAATATGAGACTGGGTTTTGGTGTTTGTTCCTTTCCACTCCCAAGAGCCGCAGTGGTTGGGGCGGTGTGTTGGGGAAAGTGAAATGTGCCTGTGAGCAGCGTGTGGGGCTATTTCAGCTTCCCCTCCTTTGACAGCGCTGTGACTTGACTCTGATGTTCTCAGGGACAGTCACTGACGCGAGACAGTGAAAGGATTCTCATTCCCGCAGATCGGGAATTCAAACCGTATGCCGGCTTCAGGACAATGAGAAAGATTAATTGGGGAGTGTGAAGAAGCTGTGAGCTGCATTTCAAACAGGTAGGTGGAGTCAGATGCATCATCCATTGCGCCCCGGCCCTGTGCGTATCTCACGCCACCATGCTGCAGAGTTCTGACGTTAACATGGACACGCGCAGCAATTGGTTCGTTCACAAGGTGAACAACCAAAGATAATCACCGTCACTGATTCCCTTCCATAATCCCAACTTTGTGAAGCTGTAGCTTTCACTGGCAAATAAAACATATTAATCCTCAGGTACCTGCTTCATTTCGATCACGACTTCACGCCCCTCACTGTTCTAGTCTCATTTCCAAATACTTGACTCATCGCCTCAAAAGCAGCTCTGTGGTTATCTGCTTGTACCACCCTGACAGGCAGTGGGTTGCAGATTTCCGACCATTCCGAATGTGAGTTAAACATCTTTCACCCTCCACTGATTTGAATCTTAAAGTAGAAACCAGGGAACAGTCTCCCTTTCGTTTTGACGACATTTCTCATTTTGTACTCGGCAGGGTTCACACCTGCGTGGGGAAACTGCAATAGATTTAAAGTCCGTCGCATTAACCACTCGGCCCACGAATAAAGAACCACAGTGACAGCTTCATTTACCAGGTCTCTCTGCCTGTGGAGCTGAGAAAGAGTAAATTATTGCTGGGTTTGTTTGAATCCAATCACTTCACAGGTTTCGAAAGGGTTAAATATCTGCAAATGGAGGGTCTGGTTGTTTAATCCCGAAAGATGAAATGAACTTTCACTTAAAAACAAAACCAGGAATTGCAGGAGCAACTCAGGAGGTCAGGCACCATCGGTGGAAAGAGAATCAGAGACAATATTTCAGAACTCTGTTTTCTCCCACAGGTACTGCCAAACCTGATGAGTTTCTCCAGCAGTTCCTCTGTCTGTCTCGGATTCTCAGCATCCGCAGTCCTTTACGTTAGAAATTAAATCAATTCAGCCTCATGTGCAGGAATGAGAATCCTTTCAATTTCCCAAAAAATTGGCAGAGATTTCAAGCCATTTAGAAAAAAAACTAAAACTGACATTAGGAAGAACATTTTCGCACTGGGAGTGGTTCTGATCCGTAAATCTCTGTCTGACCGTGCCAAAAGGCAGATTCAAGAACGCAAAAGGGAATTCGGTGGTCATGTCCAAAGTAACAATGTGGATATTTGCAGGGAGAAGGCAAGGGAATGATACGAATAGAGACTCTCATTTACTTGCTGTGAAGAACCAGCAGAGCTAAGGTGGGCTTCCAAATGCGCTGTGACACGTGTTGTGATTCAGAGCGAACTCACAGTTCGACCAACGGAAGGTGGGAATTTAGAAAAGTTTATATTTACACAAAAAAATGGTTTAATTATCCACCAATGGAGAGAGCCCTGTTCCTGGAGCTGGGACAAACAGCTGGCTCAGGGATATCAGTCCACATTGCTCTTTTTGCCACCAGTTCACAGGGAGAATATTGGAGGGCGAAAGGAGTGAATAACGATCTGTGCAGGAGAGTGACTAACTGTTAATGGAGACTGTTCCTGGCTAAGAATAAGTCGTGTGTAACAGCAGACTATGTGATAACAAGGCCTCGCGTGGGTGAGGTAGGGGTCAAGGGCATGGGGGAGCTCGGGTCCAAACAATATTGAACCGATGTTGAAGACTGGAGGGCTATAGGATCTCCAAGTGGAAAATGAGGCGTTGGTCTTACATTTGGAGCTGAGCTTTGATGGAACACTGCTGCATGCCTGAGACAGAAAGGTTGGCCAGGGAACAGGGTGGCGTGTTAAAGTGACAGGCAACCAGAAGCTCAAGGTCTATTTTTGAGGGCAGAACCGAGATGTTCTGCGAAGCAGTCACCCAGTCTATGCTTCATGCTACGTTGGGGAAACGACACTGTGAGCAACGAATGCAGCAGACTCGTTTGTGGCAAATGTGCAGGTAAAGTGCTGCTTTACCTGGAAGGTATGTTCGAGTCTTTGGATATTCAGGATGGAGCAGGTAAATGGGCAGGTGTTACACATTCGGCGGTTCCAGCGGAAAGTGCCTCGGGACAATGGGAGGTGGGTGTGGGGTGTTGCTAGTGAAGGAAGAGCGGATCCGAGGTGTAAGCCCTGCCCATTTACCTCCTCTCATATATACATCCGTGAAGTTGAAAGAACATTCCATTGAATGAATAGTACCACGTGACTCACGATCTAATTTGTATTCATGTTCCGGGGCCTGCATCACGATTGTGTCACAGCAGCTGCATTCCATCAGCGGGGGCTCGCCCTATGACGTCACGGTACGGCTGGAAGCCCCTGGGAACAGGTTATGAAAGAAATCTCCTTGTGGTTCAGGGCAACCTGCATCGGGAACTTCGAGATGGCCAACCACTATCAGATTACATGGGGAACACATTTCCACATTACACAGCCTCGAGGCAAATTTCCCGTCCTTTTACTTAAAGTTCAAGCGCACTCAAACCGAAATTCCCCAGGTAAGTTTGGAAGAATTTCTTCAAGGTGTTCGCTAAATATATCTATGAGAACTTCGTTCAAGTTTGAACGTTGCGAGTGTTGAAATTTTGTACTTTTGAGCGAAATCACAGTTTGAAAAAACAGAATGTGGGAATTTGGACAGAGTTTATATTTGCACAACGGCGATATGTCTGCGGGTGCGTGATGGGAGCATCACCCAGAAGGGAAACCTCTCTCCAGTTCAGTCAATGTCGTCTTTAGCAGCTTTCCCGTATAACGGCGCTCTGTTCTGCACCTCGCCTTCTCATCTCTTTCCCAAAACACTTCGACACAAATATTTCACATTGATATATAGGCCCAGTATGCAGAGTTGAGATGACACCATCGTGGAGGTCTGCGGGGTCTTCTCCTGTTCTTTGTATCCTATGTTGAGGAGGGCAATGCTTGTCACTGGTCACTCCGGTGTTAGAGAAAAGTTTAGAATCAAAACGGTTTAACTTTCTGCCAGTAGAGAGAACCCGGTTCCTGGAGACGGGAGAAACAGCAGCAGGGAGACAGAATGAGAAGCAGCTGTTCTGGAAACTCTGCCGCTTGCAATTCTCAGAGCAATGTCAAATGCATTTCACACTGAGCAAGACTCAGCTGGTTGAAGAGGTAGAGTAGGTGGCTGTGGGTGGTGTTGGTGTTGCTGGTTGGTCTCTGGGTATGATTCTTGATGTGGGTCTTCTACTGCAGAGGCTTGCAAGTAATCCAGGGTTCAAATCTCTGACGAGCCCGCATTTTCTGGTTTGTGCAAGAGTGTCCGGTTAATTTTCTCAAAAAGCACCTTCGCTAAACTCGGTTGGGCTGCTTGGAGTACAAACTGAGCAGAAAGCAAGGGAGTGAAATGATGGAATATTGCGTTGACGTCAGTGGTGCCGTGTTTCAGGAATGTCAGCGATGAGGGGAGATTGGAAAATTAGGATCGCTCTCCTCGGAGAACAGAAGTTTGAAATCTGGCCTGATTGAAGCTTTCCAAGCCATGCGGGATCCAGACAGAGAAAGTAACGCAGTTAAAATGCTCCCACGCCTGAAAGGATCAGTAATGATTCGGCAGAGTTTTAAAGTAATGAGGAAAAGAACTAAAAGTGACATTCAGAAGGGTGTGGTTAGGGTCAGCAAATCCCTATCTGACATTGACAAACAGGCAGATTCAATAGCTGCATAGGGGAATTCAGTGGTCATGCTTAAAGTAACAATATGCAGAATTACACGGAGAAGGCAAGCGAATGATACGAAGAGAGACCCACGTTTACTTACTGGGTCGAACCAGCAGAGCGAAGGTGGGCCGCATGGCGTCCGTCTGTGCTGTGACACATGCTGTGATTCAGAATGAAATCACATTTCGAACAACAGAATGTGGGAGTTTAGAAAACAAGTTTCTATTTACACAGTCTCCATACGTCTGTGGAACAGCATATTACACGACAGCAGTGGAGGTTTTTGAAATCAGTCTCGAACGTACATGCCACATGCCAGACAAAAGGCTGAAGAGACCTGTGGAAAACGGGATCGTGCTGGGAGTAACCCAGCGGTCGATGGATTGAAACCATCCTCTGCTGTTGCTCGATGTCTCCTTGAGCAGCTTCCTTTTGTAATGGTGCTGTGCTCTCTTCTGTATCTTGCCATTGCACCTACTTCCTGAGTGTCTGAATGCCCTACATCAAACCGATACACTCGCGAACCTCACACGGTTCAAGTAACATGTTTTGTGGAGGTCTGAGTGGTCTATTCTTAGTCGGTTTCCTATGAACTGATTCGCAAAACCACTTCACTGCGATGCCAATGAGTTGATAAAGTTGAAACACATACCTTGCGGTTTCATCCATTCCCTGCAGTAATTCACCACGCCGGGTCGGACGTGAATGACAAGACGATCAGCATTTCAGAAACTGTATCACCACTCAGATACAATTCCTTACTATTAGGACAGATATCACCGATTGTGAATCACCTCAAAGAGAGACAAGTGACAGACAGTCGCCGTGACTCGATGGGCTGAACGCCTCTGTCAGCGGGAGAATGCTGCTACGCGTTTATGCCGTCCCAATGCCTGTCTCTGGGACAGACAGACTGAGGGAGCAATAACGTTCATTTTAAACCATCCCTTCCGTGTTGGGCCACCTGCAGTCCCTCAGCTCAGGGCCGTGGGGATGACTCTCAGTGAGTGAAGGTTTCACACGGATTCTCTTCATCTGGGACTCTTGGGGCTCAGATGTTAACTGCTGCGTGGTCGCAGCAAAGAAAGCGACGCCCACTTTGCAATAGACTTTCCGTAAGATTGCTGCGTGAAGACGATTTCTGAACACCAAGCAGGCTGCACAACAATGTGAATTTACCTGAGCGAAGAGTCCTCGGTGTTCATGTCCCTCTGTCCCACCAGCACAGCATTTTTCTATCTCTCCGATAACAGACCTTTGGAACAAGTTCACAATCGAAGCTCACTTCACACGCATTAGTGTAACTGATACCTCTCACCGCAAGGGATTGAGTGATAGAGAGCAGAAGAGCGAATGGACTCTTCCCTCCACCTCCTCCCCCCCCCCCCCGACCCCCGCTCCCAGAACAGCTTGCAAGTAGGAACAAATTGGTTTCATTATCCACCAGTGGAGAGAGCCCAGTTGCTGGGGATGAGACAAACATCAGCGCCCCGGGACAGAATGACAAGCAGATGTTCTAGAAACTGCTGCTTGCAATTCTTGGAGCAACGTGGAATGTATTTCACACTGAGCAAGTTCAGCTGGCTCAGAGTCTCCAATGTACATTACTCTCTGAGTTTATATTTGCACATCTGCGACATGTCTGCACAACAGCACATGACACTTCAGCAGGGAAGATCTTTTGACGTCATTCTCGAACATGCAAGTCACACGCCAGATGAAAAGCTGAATAATTCTCTGGAAAAGCTACCGTGCAGGAGAATGGCACAGCGGGTGCATGCAGGGATCATAACCCAGAAGCGAAACCATTTTCTCCTATTCACTCAATGTCGTCTTTAGCAGCTTTCCCGTATAACGGCGCTCTGTTCTGTTCTTTGCCTTGTCATCTGCTTCCCAAAACTTCGGGTATCTGATTTAAATATGTCACATCGATACACAAGTCAAATGTATACAGTTGCGCTTGCACACTTCTGGAGCTCTGAGTTGTCTTGTCCAGTTTTCTGTCAGTGTGTTCTGAACTCAAGTTTTAAACCTCTTCTCTCAGATGGCAATGAACCGGTGAAGTTGTAACACATGACTTGCTGGTTTGGTCCATTCCTGCAGTAAAGAAACCAACGCCCGTGAAAGAAAAGACTTTCTGCAGGATTGCTGTGTCAAGACAAATTCTGAACACCAAGCAGGCTGCACAAAAATGCAGTCATACCAATTTACCTGAGGGAAGAGTCTCCGGTGTCCATTTCTCTCTGTCCCGACAGCACAGCATCTTTCTTTCTCTCCGTTAACAAGACCTTTGGATCAAGTTCAAATTTGCCCATTTCCTACGCATGACTGTAACTGACTTATCCTGCCTCACGTAATAGTGACAGAGAGCAGAAGAGTGAATGGGCTCTGCCTTCCACCAGCACAGCTTGTAAGTAGAAACGAAATGGTTCAATTATCCACCAGTGGAGAGAGCCGGGTCCCTGGAGACGGGGCAAACAGCTGCGTCCTGGGAGCAGGGAGACATATTGAGAAGCAGATGTTCTTGAAACTCTTTGCTGCTTGTAATTCTGGGAGCAATGTACAATGTATTTCGTACTGAACAAGTCTCAGCTGCTTCAGGAGCTGGGCGCGCGCATGATGTTTGGCTCGTTTGTCTCGGGGTGTGATGCTAGCTTTGGGTTTTCCACCTTATACAGGCGAGTGGGAGGTGCCGGGCTCCAATCCCAGGCAAACCCTCATTTCTTAAATTGACCTGAGCAAAAATGCCAGGTTAGTTTTCTCAAAACGCCGCTTCGTTAAATCAGATCGGACTGCCTGAATTAGGTATGGGACAGAGGTACCATTGCAGAGAACACGGCGAAGGGAAACACTTGCTCAAAGTGAGAACAAGCATTGCAGATTTTTCGCCCGCGCAATCCTAGTCTGAATGAATCCTCCACCTGTATTACGCTCAATTCTGAGGGTGATACTTCAGGAATCGGGGAAGTGAAGTGATTGCAGACGGCGCTGAACAGATCGAAGTGAATGTTACCGTGTATGAGGAATGTCAGCAATGAAGGGAGATTGGAAAGTTGGGGCAGTTGACGTTGGTGAACAGAGGGCTGAAAGCTGGTCTGATTGAAGTTTTCCACATCATGAGGGATTTAGTCAGAGGAAATAAAGCAGTGAAAATGCTCCCAGGCCTGAAAGGATCGAGAACGATTTGGCAGAGATTGAAAGTCATCAGGAAAATTAGTAAAAGTGACATTAGGTAGAGCGTTTTCGCACAGGGAGTGGGGTCAGTAAGTCGCTGTCTGACAGTGACAAAGAGGCAGATTCAATGGACACAAAAGGGAATTCGGTGGGCATGTTCAATGTAACAATATGCAGATTTACAGGGAGAAGGCGACAGAATGAGACACTTATTTACATATTGTGTTGAACCAGCAGAGCTAAGGTGGGCTGCATGGCCTCAGTCTGCGCTGTCACACATTTTGTGATTCTGAGTGAAATCGGAGTTGAAACAAGAAAACGTAGGAAATTTGACAACGGATATATTCTGCCCAACAGGATACTTCATCACAGCAATGAAGGTGTTTTGACATCATTCTCGAAGGTATATTCCACAATGCAGATTCAAAACCGAGTATTCCTTTGAATCACTGAGTAATTTGTTTACAGTTATTCAGTTGAGGTGAGCGGAGTTGCGCATTGGGAACCACTCCAGTTGATAGGTCGAAGCCGTTTTCTCCTGTGTGATAGTCCCACCAGCACTCCAATTTGCTTTGCTTCCAGTCAGTAGATGCAGATTACTATCCCATACTGATATACGGGCCACGATGACCCAGCTGTGGTGACAAGCTTGTGAAGGTCTGAGTGCTCTTCTCCTGTTCTCTGTCTGGTTGCTATGATCCGAATCATCAAACCTCTCTTCTCCGAGATAGGAATAAACTGGTGAAGGTGAAACACATCAGTTACGGTGTGTCCCATGTGCAGGAGGCCCTGCAGTAATTCCCCACGCTGTTTCACACAGCAGCATCCTCTCGGTGAATTACGCTTGGATAAAATACCGACTGAACCAAATCAATGTCTGCCACTGGATTTTACTGACACTGTTTATAAAATTCAGGCTCACCGTTAATGTGGGGAGAGGATGCCAGACTGTAGTTTCCGCTCCTTCTGTTGAATAAAGATATTTTTAACTGAGTAAAAACAATGACTGTAGATGCTGGAAAGCAAATACTGGATTAGTGGTGCTGGAAGAGCACAGCAGTTCAGGCAGCATCCAACGAGCAGCGAAATCGACGTTTCGGGCAAAAGCCCTTCACCAGGAATAAAGCATTCTTCGATTTCGCTGCTCGTTGGATGCTGCCTGAACTGTTGTGCTCTTCCAGCACCATTAATCCAGTATATAATTTTAACTGAGTCCAGTGAGAGGAAAGGATATGCTGTTGGTGGGAAACATTTCTATCTGAACTCGCATTCACTCTACTGAACGATTAAAACATAAAGCTGGGAATCTTTGGATTTTGTTGTGAGCACATCGATATTATGTTATTCACACCGCGCTGTCACCAACTGAACGAAGCGGCTGCCCAGAGGGAGACGGCTCTGTTGAAATCCCGTGGTGAACTGGGGGAGCTGAGCATTTACCCAACCAATGGGCTCACCACCTCCCTGACACAGTGTTCACAAATCAAACTGACAGCAAAGCTTCACGTGTGATTGAAAGTTTCCGGAAGGAAGACTTGGCTCAATAATTATCCGAGGTGAACGTGCTCCTTTCTTGATTTGAAATGTAAGAAGCTGACATCAGTGAGCTGGGCGTGATTTGAACACGCAACTTTCTGATGTGGAGTCAGACGCGCTACGGTGGCGGCACAAGCTCATGGACGGCATGTGCCCTCTATTCATACTTCAGGGAAATGATCGTACAACAATGATTTTAGGTCATGACGAACAACCGAGATCAACAGTTCATGTCTGTTCTGTCTCTCCCCCCTCTCCTTCTTTCTCTCGAAACAATTTCCAACTCGACCTCAATAAAAAGCTGAAAGAACTGCGGATGCTGTATATCAGAAACAAAAAACACAGTAGCTTCCGGTGACTCTTCTATAGAACTGATGGTGATCGGGAAAACGTTGGTTTATCTGCAGGAAATACCGTGGGAGGAAGGCGGATGCAGTAAATGACAGATCAGGACAGAGCCCAAAGCGAGGGAAGAACTGTTGGTCAGAAAAGGGAGTTGATGACGATCCGCGTGGGAAGGTGAATGGAGACTGTTCGTGTCTAAGAATAGGTAGTGTATAATGACAGACTATGTGATTACAAGGCTTGGTGTGTGTGTGGAAGGAACGAGGACACTATAGATTTCAGGCCCTAGAATTATTGTTTTCGATGTTGGGACCGGAGGATGTATGGCCCCCAAGTGTAATATTCGGTGCTCTTCGTTCTGCTGGTGCTGAGCTTCGATGGAACACCATAGCAAACCTGAGACAGAGATATTGGCCAGGGAACAGGGTAGGTTGTGGAATTGGCAGGCAACTGGAAGCTCAGGGTCTTTTTTGCGGGCAGAACGTAGATGTTCGCTGCAGGAGTCACCCAGTTTACGCTTCATTTTCCCCAATGTGGATGAGACCACATTGTGAGCAGCAAATGCAGTAGACTGGAAGTGCAGGAAGAGTGCCCTTTCACCTGGAAGGTAAGTTTGGGCCCTTGGATGGTGAGGAGGGAATAGGTAAATGGGCTGGTGTCACACATTCGGCAGTTGCAAGGGAAAGTGCCGTTGGACTGCTGGGGTGGGAATGGGGGTTGGGTTGATGTAAATGAAGGAAGAGTGGACCCAAGGTATACTCCTCCCCATTTACGTATCCGCCACATAGAGGAATTTGCAAAGAGTGTACAAGGAATTTTTTTAATTCACAATGAGGATGTACATACTGGCGAGGGTGCAAAGCCTAAGGGCCAGGAACCATAATTCAATTAACATTAGAATAGAGACTGGAAATAATATATCAGATCTAAAAGTTGAAGTTCTAAAATTGAGGAAGACTCAGGTATTAGGCACGATCTTTCAAAACCTGATTGGGGACAGATGTTCGCAGGTTAAAGGACTGCTGGAAAACGGGATGCCTTCAAATATGAGATAACCAGAGTCCAGACACAGTATATTCCTGTTAGGGTGAAAGGAAAGGCTGGTAGGTGTAGGGAATGATGGATGGCAAGAGAATTTGAGATTTGGTTAAGATAAAGAAGGATGCATATATCAGGGGTGAACAGAGAGATCGAATGAATCCTGAGAGTATAAAGGCAGTACGAGCATACGTAAGAGGGAAATCATGAGGGTAAAAAGGGGACATGAGATAGCTTTGGCAAATAGAGTTAAGGAAAACCCAAAGGGTTTTTATAAATACATTAAGGACAAAACGATAACAAGGGAGAGAATAGGGCCCTCAAAGATCAGCAAGGCGGCCTTTGTGTGGAGCTGCAGTAGATGGGGGGCGGGGGGGGGGAGGGGGTGATTCTGAACGGATATTGTGCATCAGTGTTTACAGTGGAGAAGGGCATGGAAGATGTAAAATGTGAGAAGTAGATGGTGAAATGTTGAAAAAATGCCCATACTACAGATGAGAAATTGCTGGATAATTAGAAATGCATAAACGTGGATAAATCCTAAGGACTTGATCAGGAGTACCCTAGAACTCTGTGGGAAACTGGGCAAGTGATTGGTGGGACTTTCACTGAGATATTTGTATCATCAATAGTCACAGGTGAGGTGCCGGAAAGCTCGAGGGTGGCTAATGTGCTGCCACTATTTAAGAAAGGTGGTAAGGAAAATTCAGGGAACTCGAGACCCGTGAGCCTCACATCCTTGATGGGCAAGTTTTTGGAGAGAATCCTGAGAGATAGGACTTACATTTATTTGGAAAGCCAAGAATTGATTAGGGATAGTCAGCATGGCTTTATGCTTGGGAAATCATGTCTCACGAATTTGATTGAGTTTTTTGAAGAAGTACAAAATGGATTGATGAGGGCAGAGCGATGGACGTGATCTATATGAACTTCAGGAAGGCATTCATCAAGGTTCCTAATGGTCAACTGGTGAGCAAGGTTTAATCTCATGGCATGCAGGGACAACTAGCCATTTGGATACAGAACTGGCTAGAAGGCAGAAGACAGAAGATGGTGATGGAGGGTTGCTTTTCAGACTGAAGGCCTTTGACCAATGGTGTATCACAAGGATCGATGCTTGGTCTGCTACTTTTTGTCATTTATATAAATGATTTGTATGTAAACGGAGGAGGTACAGTTAGTAAGTTTGTAGATGACACCAAAATTGGAGGTGTAGTGGACAGCAAAGAAGGTTACCTCAGATTACAAAGGGACCTTGATCAGATGGGCCAAAGGCCTGAGGAGTGGCAGATGCAGGTTAATGTAGATAAATATGAGGTGCTGCATTTTGGAAAAACAAATCAGAGCAGGACTTTTACAATTAATGGTAAGTTCCTTGGAAGTGTTGTTGTGTAAAGAGATCTTGGAGTTCAGGTAGAAAGTTCCTTAAAATTAGAGACGCAGGCAGATTGGATAGTAAACAAGTCGTTTGGTGTGCTTTCCTTTGCTGGTCAGAGCATCGAGGATAGATGTTGGGAGCTCATGTTGCCACTGTACAGAACATTGGTCAGTCCACGTTTGGAATATTGCATGTAATTTTGATCTGCTTCCTATCGGAAAGATGTTGTGAAACTAGAAACGGTGCAGAAAAGATTTACAAGGATTTTGCCAGTGTTGGAGGGTTGAACTATCGGGCGAGGCTGAATGGACTGTTTTCTCTGGAGCGTCAGAGGCTAAGGGGTGACCTTATTGAGGTGTATAAAATCATGAGGGATATGGATAGAGCAAATAGACAAGTTAGTTTCCTTGGGATGGGGGAGTCCAGAACTACAGGGCATAGTTTTAGGGAGGGGAGGGGAAAGATATAGAAGGAACTTTAGGGGCAAACTTTTCACGCAGAGGGTGATGCATGTACGGCATGAGCTGCTGGAGTAAGTGGTGGAGGCTGTATAATTACAGCATTTAAAATGCATCTGGATGTGTATATGAATAGGAAGGTTTTATGGGGATTTGGGTCAAGTGCTGGCAAATGGGACTAGATTAGTTTGGGATATCTGGGCTGCATGGACGAGTTGGACCGAAGGGTCTGTTTCCGTGCTGTACATCTGTGTCACTCTGTGAGACTCCATGGGATTCTCTAGGAGAAAGTCAGGACTGCAGATGCTGGAGATCAGAGCTGAAAATGTGTTGCTGGAAAAGCGCAGCAGGTCAGGGCGCATCCAAGGAGCATCAGAATCGACGTTTCCAGCATGAGCCGTTCTTCAGGAATTTTAAACTATAAACTATAAACATTCCCTTAGTTAAATATTGTGAAGTGTGAAGCCATTGTTTTAGTCCCCAAGTTCGACCTGAGCGCCCCCACCCTCCTCCATCGCAGTAACGCTGTTGACAGCCTTCATGTCACTTTAAAAGTAGGATCGATAGATTCGTGATCAGTCGGGGGATGAACAGTTACAGGAAAAGGGCAGGAAAGTGAATGTGGGGAATGTCAGATCAGCCACAATCCTATTGAATGGAGAAGCAGGCTCAAGGGGTTGAATGGCATTTTCCAATTCCTATTTCTTATTGTTCCCGAGCCCTTCACAAGGTGTGTGTGTGTGTGTGTGTTTGTGTGTGTGTGTGTGTATCTGTGTGTGTGTGTCGGGGGCTGGGGGTGGGGGGCGCGCACGCACGTGCATACATGCATGCAGGGTTCATGAATGGTAAATTTCCTGACCTAAAAAGGACAGTTTCTGGAGAAACACAACAGTTCCGGTAGCATCTATGAAGATACAACAGTGTTACTGCTTTGAGTCCAGTGGTCCTTCAAAACTTGGCTGGATTTAAAACATTCACTGTTTTCTCCCCACAGATGCTGCCAGACCTGTTGCGTTTCCTCAGTAATTTTGCCTTTTGTTGCTGATCTCCAACATCTGCAATTCAGTATTCTAGTGAATAACTGGTTCCTGGTTGCTAGGACAGAGAGAAACTTTCACCTCCACATCTCTTTATTAGTTGAACATAAATTCCACCAGCAACCATGATGGGATTTGAATTTGTGTTCTCAGAAGACCTAGATCTCTAGGTTGCTCAGCCATTATCACGAGATCCCAATCTTCCCTTCAATGACAATTTTCTCCTAACTATTTTACATTATTCATTCACGGGATGTCGCATTTTGTCTCCCTATTGTTCTGGTAAACATCAACTTCACTTTCCCGCTGTTTCCCCATAATCCTCAATTCCCTTTCTGATATAAAAAAAATCTTAGTTTTGAAATGCACTTAACAATCCAGCTCAACAGCTGTCCTAAACATACCATCCCTTATTTGCAGGTTATTCCCTCTGGTTCTAAACTCACCCACAAGGGTAAACTTTCCCACATCGAGCCTGTGACGTCTCCTCAGAATCTTGTTTGTGACAATAAGGTTACCTCGAAATCTTCTAACTTTTATTAACCACAGGCCGAACGAATTCATTTCTCCTCATAAGGCATTATTTTCATCCCTGATAGCATCCTGGTCAACCTTCTCTGGACGGCCTCCAATGCCGGTATATCTTACCTTAGCTAAAAGGCCCAAAACTCTTCCCAGTGTTTAGTTGTGGCCTGATTGGTGTCTGATTTAGGTTCACTATAACATCCCTACTTTTATACTCCATTTAAAAACCAACATCCCGTTTGCCTTCCTTATTATTCACTGAACTTGGATGAAGTGTTCATGGATGTGAGCTTGGAAATCCTCCTATTCAGCAGCTTTCACCATTTAATATTCAGCACTTTTCCTCCTGGCAAAGTGTACAACCTCATTTCCCCAGATTCTGTTCCAACTCCTGAGTTGGGAGGAAGGGAAAGTGAAAGTGACAGGGAGTATGGAGTTAAATGGAAAGATAAGCAGCAGGATAGCATGTGTGCAGGCGGATTTAAGCTTGAGGCATACTGGGAATGCAGCAAAAAGGAAGGATAACTTAGGACATCTTATGACTTCCACTATCTCTAATGATAAGAAAGTTCGCATTAAGGCACGTTACCTGAATGCTCGGAGCTTTGGTAACAAAGCAGATGAACGAATGGCACAGATCATCGTGAATGATTATGATGTGGTCGGCATCACAGAGACATGGTTACGGGGGTCAGGACTGGCAGTTAAACATCCAAGGATTTTCAATTTATCGAAAAGACAGGGAGGCGGGCAGAGGGGGCGGGGTTGCCTTGTTCGTTAAGAACAAAATTTAATCTATGGCACTAAATGACATAGCGTCGGACGAGGTGGAGTCTGTGTGGGTGGAATTGAGGAACTACAAAGGCAAAAAAATCATAATGGGAGTGATGTACAGCCCTCCAAACAGTGGTCAGGACCAGGGGCGCAACATGTACCAGGAAATAGAGAAGGCATGTCAGAAAGGCAAGGTCACGATGATCATGGGAGACTTCAATATGCAGGTGGACTGGAAAAAAATGTTGCCAGTGGATCCAAAGAAAGGGAATTCATGGAATGCTTACCGGATGGCTTTTTGGAATAGCTTGCCATGGAGCCCACAAGGGAGCAGGCTATTCTGGACCTAGTTCTATGTAATGAACCAGACTTGATAAAAAATCTTAAAGTAAGCGAACACTTGGGAAGCAGCGATCATAATATGGTCGAGTTCAGTCTGCAATTTGAAAGAGAGAAGGAAAAATCGGATGTAATGGTGTTACAGTTAAATAAAGCTAATTATGAGGGGATGAGAGAGGAACTGACGAAAATAGACTGGAAGCAGAGCCTGGAAGGAAGGTAGGAGAGCAAAAATGGCAGGAGGTTGTGGGTGTAATTGAGGACACTGTACAGAGGTTAATCCCCAAGAAAAGAAAGATTATCCAGGGAGGGATTAGACAGCCATGGCTGACAAAGGAAGTCAGGAAGTGTATTAAAGAAAAAAAGAGAGATCCTATAAAGTGGCCAAGAGCACTGGGAAATCAGAAGATTGGGAAGGCTACAAAAATAAACAGAGGATAACAAAGAGAGAAATAAGGACGGAGAGGATCAAATATAAAGGTAAGCTAGCCAGTAATATGAGAAATGATACCAAACTTTTCTTTCAATACATAAGAAACAAACGACAAGCAAAAGTAGACATTGGGCCACTTCAAACTGTTGCTGGAAGTCTAGTGATGGGTGATAAGGAAATAGAAGGAAAACTTAAAAAGTACTTTGTGTCAATCTTCACAGTGGAAGACATGAGTAATATACCAACAATTAAAGGGAGTCAGGGGGCTGAATTGAGTAGGGTTGCCATTACAAAAGAGAAAGTGCTCGGAAAGCTAAAACGTCTTAAAATTGATAAATCTCCTGGCCCCGATGGACTACATCCCAGAGTTCTTAGGGATGTGGCTGAGGAAATAGCGGAGGTGTTGGTTGAGATCTTTCAAAAGTCACTGGAGTCAGGGAAAGTCCCAGATGATTGGAAGATCGCTGTTGTAACCCTTTTGTTCAAGAAAGGATCAAGACAGAAGAGGGAAAATTATAGGCCAATCAGCCTAACCTCGGTTGTTGGTAAAATTCTTCAATCCATTCATTAAGGATGAGGTTTCTAAATTCTTGGAAGAGCAGGGTCGGATTAGAACAAGTCAACATGGATTTAGTAAGGGGAGGTCGTGCCGGACAAGTATGTTGGAATTCTTTGAAGAGGTGGCAAGTAGGTTCGACCAGGGAAACCCAGTGGATGTGGTCTATCTAGACTTCCAAAAGGCCTTTGATAAGGTGCCACACGGGAGGCTGCTGAGCAAGGTGAGGGCCCATGGTGTTCGAGGTGAGCTACTGGTATGGATGGAGGATTGGCTGTCTGACAGAAGGCAGAGAGTTGGGATAAAAGGTTCTTTTTCGGAATGGCAGCTGGTGACGAGCGGTGTCCCGCAGGGTTCAGTGTTGGGCCGCAGCTGTTCACATTATATATTAATGATCTGGATGAAGGGACTGGGGGCATTCTAGCGAAGTTAGCTGATGATACGAAGTTAGGTGGACAGGCAGGTAGTATTGAGGAAGTGGGGAGGCTGCAGAAGGATCTAGACAGTTTGGGAGAGTGGTCCAGGAAATGGCTGATGGAATTCCATGTGAGCAAATGCGAGGAAAAATGAATACAAGCATCGACTACTTTCTAAACGGTGAGAAAATTCGTAAAGCCAAAGTACAAAGTGATCTGGGAGTGCTTGTCGAGGATTCTCTCAAGGTCAACATGCAGGTTGAGTTCGTGATTAAGAAAGTGGATGCAATGTTGTCATTTATCTCAAGAGGGTTGGAACATAAAAGCACCGTTGTGCTCTGAGACTTTATAAAGCTCTGGTTAGGCCCCATTTGGAGTACTGTGTCCAGTTTTGGTCCCCACACCTCAGGAAGCACATACTGGTAATGGAGCATGTCCAGCGGAGATTCACACGGAAGATCCCTGGAATGGTAGGTCTAACATACGAGGAACGGCTGAGGATCCTGGGATTGTATTCATTGGAGTTTCGAAGATCAAGGGGAGATCTAATAGAAACTTACAAGATAATACATGGCTTGGAAAGGGAGGACGCTAGGAAATTGTTTCTGTTAGGCAAGGAGACTAGGACCGGTGGACTCAGCCTTAGAATTGGAGGGGGTAAATTAAGAACAGAAATGCGGAGACATTTCTTCAGCCAGAGAGTGGTGGGCCTATGGAATTCATTGCCGCAGAGTGCAGTGGAGGCCGGGACGCTAAATATCTTCAAGGCAGAGATTGATAAATTCTTGATGTCACAAGGAATTAAGGGGTACGGGGAGAATGCGGGTAAGTGGAGTTCAAATGCCCATCAGCCATGATTGAATGGCGGAGTGGATTCAATGGGCTGAATGGCATTACTTCCACTCCTATGTCTTATGATATCAACCACTGTCTTTTCCCGAAGGGTAGGGGAGTTCAAAATTTGGGAGTATATTTTTAAGATGAGAGGGAGAAGATTTAAAAAGGACGGGGGGGTTAGAGGTGGGCAACTATTTTACATTGAAGGTGTTTCTTGTGTGGAATGAACTGTCAGAGGAAGTGATGGGTGCAGGTAATGTTACAATGTTTAAAATTATTTGGATAAGGACGTATGAGCCAAACACAAGCAGGTGGGTCTAATCCTCCCCAGATATTCAAAGGGACAGCCAGTCAGAGGGGAGCAGTGCCACGCCTATCATTGTTGTGTGGCATGTGACAGCTGCAACAAGACGTCCCAACTCCTGTGCTCAATGCTCTGAACAATGAAAGCATGCATGCCAAAAGCCTTCTTCACCACCCTGTCTACCCACGACACCATTTTCGAGGAGCGAAAAACCTTCAACCCTAGATCTCTTGGTTCAAAATACTACATATGAAGCAGATTTGGCGCATGTTGGTAGACGTTAATATTTGGTGCATATCTCTCCTCTGATTTGGTATCTTATACTGAATGCCATCACTGATGAAGTCCAGTGTGCCAAAACCTGAACTTCAAAATCCCTCTGTTCAACTACACTCCAGGTCCTACCATTCACCATGTAAATCCTCCCATGGTTTATCGATACAGAATGTAAGACCTCATACTTAGCTATATTAAACTCCATTTGGCAATAACTTTAAACTTGTGCAATCTAGTTCTTGACTCTCCCTCCCCAGGTAAAACAGCACTCCCATATACCCTATCCATGCCCTCATGATTTTATAAACAGCTATAAAGTCACCCCTCACCCTTCAAAACGTCCGGTAAAATGACCCCAGTCGATTCAGCGTCTTCCTGTTGCTCAAACCCTCCAACTCTGGCAGCATCCTTGTCAATGTTTTCTGAACCCTTTCAAGTTTCATAACCTCCTTCCTGTAGCAGAGAGCACAGAATTGCCTGCAGTATTCCAACAGTGGTGTAATCAATGTCCTCTCTGAAGAGGACTTTAAAAAATATAACTACAAGCACATCAGGTTACTTGGGTATGACTGTCCCATAGCAGTTTGTTTTGGCTGTCCTTCATTAATCTATTTTTTTTAAGTTATGAGAAAATGTTTTGTGGGATGTGATGATTGCGAGCACATCCAACATTTGCTCATTGTCCCTCATGGCCCTTGGACAGAGTAATTGTGACGACATGCTCGAAGGCAGTTGTGAGTCAACCACATTATAGTAGGTCTGGAGTCACAAGGTGTTTGTGTGTGTGTGTGTGTGTGTGTGTGTGTGTTTGTATCTGAGTGTGTGTGTGTGTGGGGGGGGGGGTGGAGTGCGCACGCACGTGCATACATGCATGTAGTGTTCATGAATGGTAGATTTCCTGATCTAAAAAGGACAGTTTCTTGAGAAACAGAACAATTATGGTAGCATCTATGAAGAGACAACAATGTTACTGCTTTGAGTCCAGTGGTCCTTCAAAACTTGGCTGGATTCAAAACATTAACTGGTTTCTCTCCACAGATGCTGCCAGATCTGCTGCGTTTTCCCAGCAATTTTGCCTTTTGGTGCTGATCTCCAACATCTGCAATTCATTATTTTAGTGAATAACTGTTTCCTGGTTGCTAGGACAGAGAGAAACTTTCACTTCCAGGTCTTTTTATGAGTTGAACATAAAGTCCACCAGCAGCCATGAGGAGATTTTAATTTGTGTTCTCAGAAGACCTGTGGGTTGCTCAACCATTATCACTAGATCCCAATCTTCCCTTCAATGACAATTTTCTCCAGACTATTTTCCTTTATTCATTCATGGGATGTCGCACATTGCCTCACACTGTTGTTCTGGTAAACATCAACTTCACTTTCCCGCTGTTACCCCATAATCCTCAATTCCCTTTCTGATTTTAAAAAAATATATATCTTAGTTTTGAATGCACTTAACAATCCAGATTAAACAGCTGTCCGAAACATGCAATCCCTTATTTGCAGGTTTTTCCCTCTGGTTCTAAACTCACCCACAAGGGTAAACTTTCCCACATCGAGCCTGTCACGTCTCCTCAGAATCTTGTTTGTGACTAAAATGTTACCTCGAAATCTTCTAACCTCTGTTAACCACAGGCCCAACCTACTCATTTCTCCACATAAGACATTATTTCCATCCCTGATATCATCCTGGTCAACCTTCTCCGGACTGCCTCCAATGCCAGTATATCTTTCCTGAGCTAAAAGGCCCAAAATTGTTCCCAGTGTTCAGTTGTGGCCTAATTGGTGTCTGATTTCGGTTCACTATAACCTCCCCACTTTGATACTCCATTTAAAATCCCACCTCCCATTTGCCTTCCCTGTCACTCACTGAACTTGGATGAAGTGTTCATGGATGCGAGCTTGGACATCCTCCTATTCAGCAGATTTTTCCATTTAACATTCAGCACTTTTCCTCCTGGCATTTCCTCCTCATTTCCCCACATTCCATTCCATTGGCCAAGGTTTTGCTCATTTGCTTAACCTGTCGATATCCCTCTCCATGTCATCCTCACCACCTGCATTCCAATCAACTGTCTTTACTGCAGTCTTGGCAATAGTACATTCACTTCACTTATCCAAGTAATTCATATCCATATTGTAAATAATTTTGGCCCAAGCACTGATCCCTGTGGTACATTGCTAGTTAAGATTTGCGATCCTGAACATAACCCTTACCCCTACGATATCATTGGTTAGCCAATCATCTATCCATTTGATCAGAGCGTCTCCAATATCATGTGAATATCATCAGCACTGCCAGCAAGTCTTCCCAAACTGTCCTTGAAAAAGTGGTGGTGATCTGTCTCTTAAATTGCTTCACAAATATGATGTGGTCTATAATAAAGGCTCAGGAGCGAGTTCCAGGATTTTGATCAATTACATCGAAGCAATGCGTATATGTCACAATTGTAATGTTGTGTTCACACTTATCTCCTCTTGCTGGTTGAAGTGGTGGAGTGGAAGTTGCTCTTGAAGAGCCGCCACTCATATAATCAAGCCAGACAGATCGATTGTGGCCAGACACTCTGACATTTTGACTTCTCATCAATCTATATTCTTTCCATCCAAGTTTTAGTCACATCAAAATGCCACGCAATGCTGTTATGGCCTCAGTAAACTAGAATAACGTGAAGATCGCTGGGATGATTTTCTACATCCGATTGCAATATAAACACAGATCATTGTTTCCAGTTTTGGTGGAACAAAAGACACCGTATCGCTGGATAATTACAGTTAGTGCAAACACAGCTAGCCAACAATAATATTAATACTGTTCACTTCAATGGCCAAATTTCAATTGAGAAACCAAGTGCACTCGGCTGCTTGTAACATAGACAACATGACAAAATGGCTCATAGGAGGAGAAATTGGGCATTGAGGAGGAGTGAAATGTTTGCTTTTGGTCACCTCCACAATTGTTAGAAAAACAGGTTGAAAGAATTCTTAAAAGTTGGCTGAAGTAGTGGTGTGGCATAACACTTCAGACAGAGCAAAGTGGAAGACCACTTTCTAGTGGAAGAAAAAGACAATTCTTATTTCTGAAGGAACTGGGAAACAGAAGTGGGGATGAAATCTGATTTGGGAGCTCTTTCCTATTTGTTGAGGATGTTGCTTCATCACAGTCTTGGTTTAGAGCATAAGCTCTTCATCAGGAATAAAGGGTGGCCCAAGGGGGCTGAGAGATAAATGGGAAGGAAGTGGGGCTGGAGGGAAGGTAGCTGGGAGTGCAATAGGTAGATGGAGGTAGGGATTGATGGTGATAGGTCAGAGATGAGGATGGAGCAAATAGGTGAGAAGCAAGGTGGACAGGTATGACAGGTCAAGAGGTTGGTGTCGAATTGGAAGGTTGGATCTGGGACAAGGTGGGGGAGAGGAAATGAGGAGACATTGAGCAATAGCATCACTTAGTTTTGACCCATCGACCTCTGGGTTATCTACTCAGCACACTCAGGCAGCACTACTCTGCTTTTGGGCTCCCAGCAGCTGGATTGTGGATCAGTTTAATGTAGGTCTTATATCTCTGACAACATTGGTACACAAGGCAGTGAAGCAAGGTTTCAGCACTCAGGCCTTCACCAATTAGGGAATTGAGTATAGATGTTAGCAAGTTATGTTGTAGTTATACAGGACGTTGATGAGGTTGCACCTGGAATATTGTGATCAGTTTTGGTCCACGTGGTGTTCTGACTTCTGACTTTTTCAACTCTGGGTTTGTGTTGAACTTGATGGGATACTTTGTCCAACTCAGCATGTTTAAACAGTATCTCTCAGAGGGATTCATCTGAAACTCTTCAGGAGATGAGCGCCACAAGATTGAACTATTCAAAGTTACCTGTACTCTATTTCAAAATTACATCAGGACCAGTAGTCAGAGACACGTACAGCATGGAAACAGACCCTTCGGTCCAACTTGTCCATGCTGACCTGATATCCTAAATTAATCTACTCCCATTTGACAACACCTGGCCCATATACTCTGGCAGCTCATTTCATATATGTACCACCCTCTGCATGAAGAGGTTGTCCTTTTAATATATTTCGCCTCTCACCCTAAACCTATGCCCTCTAGTTCTGGACTCCCCCAGCCCAGGGAAAATACCTTGTCTATTACCCTTTCCATGCCCCTCATGATATTGTAACCTCTATTAGGTCACTCCTCTGCCTCCGATGCTCCAGTGAAAACAGCTCCAGCCTATTCAGCCTCTCCCTGGAGCTCAAACCCTCCAACCCCCAGCAAAATTCCCATAAATCGTTTCTCACAGAGAAGTCAACCTTTCAGTCCTGAAGAATGGTTAATACCCAAAACGCTGACTACTCCACATCCTGGTGCTGCCTGGCTTGCTGTATTCTCCCAACCTCCTGCTTGCAGCTTCGGGTTGCAATATGTCGTGGCTCAGTGGCTACCACTGCAGCCTCACAGCGCCAGGGACCCAGGTTTGATTCCAGCCTTGGGTGGCAGTCTGTGAGGAGTTTGCAAATTCTCCCAGTGTCTGCGTGGGTATTCGCTGGGTGATCTTGTTTTCTGCCATAAACCAAATATGTGCAGGCCTTTTGGATTGGCCATGCTTAACTGCCCATAGAGTTAGGTACATTAGTCAGAGGGAAATGGGACTGGGTAGGTTACTCTTCGGAGGGTCGATGTGGACTTGTTCGGACAAATGGCCTGTTTTCACACTGTAGCTAATCTCATCTGCACTACTTTTGTCACTAACGAATGGCAGAGTAGACTCGACGGGCCGAATGGCCTAACTTCTGCTCCGATGGTCTTGCGGGCTTAGGTATTTTTGGATCATTTAATTGGCAATGTGCAGATCCTGGCTGAATGAGTAGCAGTGTCTGCGCTCGTGCTTCCGCAAGTTGCAAGAAAACATGAACCTCTTCCCACACTCGGGCCAGCTGAAGGGCCTCTCCTCAGTGTGGACACACTGTTACCTCAGCAGGGCGGAGGAATTGCTGAAGGCCTTCCCGCACTCGTGGCAGGAGAACGGCTTCTCCCTGGTGTGAATGGACTCGTGCCTCAGCAGGGCTGAGTAACTGCTGAAGTCCTTCCTACACTTAGGGCAACTGAACGACCTCTCCCCCATGTGGACACACCCAATGGGCCAGCAGGTCGGAGGAAAGAGCAAAGCCCTTGCTGCACTCAGGACAGCAGAAGGGTCTCTTCCCCTCTGTGGACCCATTGGTGCTTCAGAACCCTTTTAAATTTCACAACATCCTTCTGATAGGATGGAGACCAGAATTGCACACAATATTCCAAAAGTGGTCTAACCAATGTCCTGTCCAGCCACAACATAACTTCCCAACTCTAATACTCAGTCAGAGGATTGGGAAAGCTTTCAAAACCTACAAAAAACAAACAGGAAAGAATGGAGTGAAAAACCGAATTTTTGAGAGTCAGCTTGGAAGCATCAATGAGAAATCAGCGGACTGGGTTTATTGGGTACCCATTCTCATTAAAAACACTATATACGTATTTCTCTTCTGCTCTTCATAGTTTCTCTGTGCTGCAGTGTGTAGTGGCTCTTTGAAATAATGTCTTGATGCAGCTTCGTTGTGGGTGTTGGGATGATTGCTTCTGTAATTCAGTACTTGGTTTGTGTGTGTTGTTTTTCTGTCGACGCTCGTTTGAAATTCCCCATTGACTGTTCGCTCTACTGTGACATCTCAGAATGGCACTTTTTTTGTCGTTCTCCTCCTCTTCAAACCAGGAGCCCCGCCTCAGGCCATAGTCTCACTACTTGGAACACCAATATGCAGACTAGTCAAAGGCCTCCACTGAAGACTAAAACACCAAGTCGAAGATTCACGCCACTCCATTTACTCCATCCAAGAATTCCTGAACATCAAAGACACTAAGATAGAAGAGGATGGAATAATGATGTCCTTTGACATAACAGCCCTGTTCACATCCATTAACATCAACGTGGCCAAAGAAAACTGAAGACACTATTGGAAGAAACAAAGACACAAACACAGCACCAACTTCATCAGCAAAGATAACACTGTCAACCTCGTGGAACTGTGCCTTACCACCCACTTCATATTCAGTAACAAGCCCTACAAACATATCATAGGAACACCCATGAAACCACCAGTATCAGGATTCCTAGCAGAAGCAATAATGCAAAGACTCGAACAAACAGCCCTTCCAACGATCCAACCCAAACTTTGGGTCCGCTAGAGCGATGACACTTTTGTCATCAAAAAATGAAACAAATTTGAAGAAACTGACAACACCATCAACAATATCCTTACTGGCATAAAATTCACAAAAGAGGAGAACAACAACAAAGTGCCATTTCGAGATGTCACAGGAGAGCGAACAGTCAATGGGGAATTCAAAACAGCGTCTACAGGAAAACAATGCACGCGATGCAAGAACTGCAGAAGCAATCATCCCTAAACATACAAACAAATCTGAATCAGGACGCTATTTCAACGAGCCACTACACACTGCAGCACCCAGGAACGACGAAGATAAATAAAAAAAACTGAACAGCATATTTAAGAAGTCCGGGTAGCCTATAAACTCTGAGAAAATGGCTTCCCTGACCGGGAATCGAACCCGGGCCGCGGCGGTGAAAGCGCCGAATCCTAACCACTAGACCACCAGGGAGACACGGGCAAAAGCTTTCAGCTCTACTGAAAATTACGTTGCTGGCCGGAAATCGAACCTGGGCCGCGGTAGTTCGCAGGCTTTCACCTGTCCATCCAACATTGTCATTTCTTGTATCCATTGCTCCCGATGCGGTCCCCTCTCCATTGGGGACACTGGAGACTCCTCGCAGAGTCAAGTCACAGCGCTTGAGGGAACATCTCCAGGACACCCGCACCAAACAACCCCATCGCCCTATGGCCCAAAATATCAACCCCCCCTCCAACTCTGCACATCAACAAACTGACACAAGCAGACACAACGTCTGCAGAAACCCAAGCACATTACTTTACATTAAAGACATCTGAGAAATGATGTCCAGAAAACTTAACCCTCTCAGCATCATGGTCGCCCACAAACTTACCAACACACTTAAACAGCGGCTAATGAACTTGAAATACACGATCCAAACAACCGGCGAACGAATGTTATTTACAAAATACCATACAAGGAAGTATATACTTGAACTCTGCCGCACAGTTCTCTGTGGCAAGAAATGCTGGGATGAGATAAGGAAGATTTTTTCAGCTAAAACGAATCGACACTGACTGGACAGCCATTTAAAATCAACACTGTCAGCCCAGGATGGAAGACCCGAAGGGATGAACAGTTTTCTTATTTCCTGAAGATTTACAAAGCTGAGACTGGGTTTTGGTGTTTGTTCCCTTTCCACTCCCAAGAGCCGCAGTGTTTGGGGCGGTGAGTTGGGGAAAGGGAAATGTGCGCATGAGCAGCGTGTGGGGCTATTTCAGCTTCCCCTCCTCTGACAGCGCTGTGACTTGACTCTGATGTTCTCACACACTTACTGACGCGAGACAGTGAAAAGATTCTCATTCCCGCAGATCGGGAATTCAAACCGAATGCCGGCTTCAGGACAATGAGAAAGATTAATTGGGGTGTGTGAAGAAGCTTTGAGCTGCATTTCAAACAGGTAGGTGGAGTCAGATGCGTATCCATTGCGCCGCTGGCCCTGTGCGTATCGAACGCCACCATGCTGCAGAGTTCAGACGTTAACACGGACATGCGCAGCAATGGGAACATTCACAAGAGGAACAGCCAAAGATAATCACCACCACTGCTTCCCTTCCATAGTCCCAACTTTGTGCAGCAGTATCTTTCACTGGCAAATAAAACACCTTTGTCCTCAGGTGCCTGCTTAACTTCGATCATGACTTCACGCCACACACTGTTCTAGTCTCATTTCCAAATACTTGGCTCTGAGCCTCAAAAGCAGCTCTGTGGGTATCTGCTTGTTCCACCCTGACTGGCAGTGGGTTGCAGATTTCCGACCCCTCCACTGATTTGAATCTTAAAGAAGAAACCGGGGAACAGTCTTCCTTTTTTTTGACGACATTTCTCAACTCGAGTCGGCAAGATTCACAACCTCGTGGGGAAACCGCAATCAATCTCAAATCCATCGTATTAACCACTCGACCCACGAATAAAGAACCACACTGACAGATTCATTTCCCAGGTCTCTCTGCCTCTGGAGCTGAGAAAAAGTGAATCATTGCAGAGTTTGTTTGAATCCAATCACTTCACTGGTTTGGAAAGGTTAAATATCTGCACATGCCGAGTCTGGTTGTTTCATCCCGAAAGATGAAATGAACTTTCAGTTAAAAACAAAAACAGAAATTGCAGGAGCAACTCAGCAGGTCAGGCACCATCGGTGGAAAGAGAATCAGAGACAATATTTCAGAATTCTGTTTTCTCCCACAGGCACTGCCAAACCTGCCGAGTTTCTCCAGCAGTTCCTCTTTCTGTCTCAGATTCTCAGCATCCGCAGTCCTTTACGTTCGAAATTAAATCAATTCAGCGTCATGTGCGGGAATGAGAATCCTTTCAATTTCCCAAAAAAATTGGCAGAGATTTCAAGGCATTTGGAAAATAAGTAACATTAGGAAGAACATTTTCGCACAGGGAGTGGTTCGGATCCGTAAATCCCTGTCTGACCGTGACAAGGAGGCAGATTCAAGAACACAAAAGGGAATTCGGTGGTCATGTTCAAAGTAACAATGTGTAGATTTACAGGGAGAAGGCAAGAGAATTATACGAATAGAGACTCTCATTTACTTGCTGTGTAGAACCAGCAGAGCTAAGGTGGGCCTCCAAATGCGCTGTGACCCGTGTTGTGATTCAGAGTGAACTCACAGTCCGACCAACGGAAGGTGGGTATTTAGAAAAAGTTTATATTTACACAGTCTCCTCACATCAGCGCAACAGCAAAATAGTTTAATTATCCACCAGTGGAGAGGGCCCTGTTCCTGGAGATGGGACAAACAGCTGGCTCAGGGATATCAGTCCACATTGGTCTCTTTGCTGCAAGGTCAGAGGGAGAACATTGGAGGGACAAAGGATTGAATAGCGATCTGTGCAGGAGGGTGAGTAACTGTCAATAGAGACTGTTCCTGGCTAACAATAAGTCGTGTGTAACAGCAGACTATGTGATAACAAGGCCTCGTGTGGGTGAGGTAGGGGTCAAGGGCATGGGGCAGTTCGGGTCCAAACAATATTGAACTCGATGTTGAAGACGGAGAGCTATAGGATCTCCAAGTGGAAACTGAGGCGTTGGTCTTCCACCAGGAGCATAGCTTTGCTGGAACACTGCTGCATGCCTGAGACAGAGATGTTGGCCAGGGAACAGGGTGGCGTGTTAAAGTGACAGGCAATCAGAAGCGCAAGGCCTTTTTTTGCGGGCAGAACCCAGCTGTTCTGCGAAGCAGCCACCCAGTTTATGCTTCATGCTACGTTGGGGAAACCACACTGTGAGCAACGAATGCAGTAGACTAGTTTGTGGCCAATGTGCAGGTAAAGTGCTGCTTTACCTGGACGTTCTGTTCGAGTCCTTGAATATTCAGGAGGGAGCAGGTAAATGGGCAGGTGTTACACATTCGGTGATTGCAGGGGAAAGTGCCTTGGGACAATGGGAGGTGGGTGTGGGGTGTTGCGAGTGAAGGAAGAGTGGACCCGAGGTGTAAGCCCTGCCCATTTCCCTCCTCTCATATATAAATCCGTAAAGTTGAAAGAACGTTCCATCGAATGATTCAGTGCCACGTGACTCACGAACTAATTCGTATTCATGTTCCGGGGCCAGCCTCATTATTGTGTCACAGCAGCTGCATGCCATCAGCGGGGTCTCGCCCTATGACGTCACGGTACGGCTGGAATCCCCCGGGACAATTTATCAAACTGTCCTGTGGGTCAGGGCAACCCTGCATCGGGAAGCACTGAGATGGTCAACCACTATCAGTTAACATGGGGAACACATCTCCACATTACACAGCCTCGAGGCAAGCTTCCCTTCGTTCCACTTAAAGTTCAAGAGCTCTCAAATTTCTTCCAGGTGTTCGCTAAATATATATATGAGCACTTTGTTAACGTTTGAATTTTGCGAGTGTTGAAATTTTGTGCTTTTGGAGAAATCACAGTTCGAAAAAACAGAATGTGGGAATTTAGACTGAGTTTATATTTGCACGACGGTGATCTGTCTGCGGGTGCGTGATTGGAGCATCACCCAGAAGGGAAACCATCTCCCCTATTCAGTCAATGTCGTTTTTGCAGCTTTCCCGGAAGACGGCGCACTGTTCTGCACCTCGCCTTCTCATCTCTTTCCCAAAAAAACTTCGACATAAATATTTCACATTGATATACTGGCCCAATGTGCACAGTTGAGATGACACCCTCGTGGAGGTCTAAGTGGTCTTCTGTTGTTTTCTGTACCCTATGTTGAGGAGTGCAATGCTTGTCACTGGGCAATCCGGTGTCAGAGACAAGTTTAGAAACAAAATGGTTCAACTTTCTGCCAGTCGAGAGGGCTCGGTTCCTGGGGCCGGGACAAACAGCAGCAGGGAGACAGAATGAGAAGCAGCTGTTCTGGAAACTCTTTGCCGCTTGCAATTCTCAGAGCAATGTCAAATGTATTTCACACTGAGCAAGACTCAGCTGGTTGAAGACGTGGAGCGGCAGTGGCAACTTGCAGCGTGTGCGGCTTCTTGGACTAGGCGTATGGTTATCGTTTTACATTTTCCACTGCGAGACATCCCAGGTTGAAATCCTAAACGAGCCCGCGTTTCCTGATTTGTGCACGAGTGCCTGATTCATTTTCTCAAAAAGCATCTTCGCTAAACTCCGTTGGAGAACGAATTGGGCAGGAAGCAAGCAAGTGAATGGATGGAATATAGCGTTGACGTCAGTGGTCCCGTGTTTAAGGAATGTCAGCAGTGAAGCCAGATTGGAAAATTAGGACAGCTCTCCTCGGAGAACAGAAGTTTGAAATCTGGCCTGAATGAAGCTTTCCAAGTCATGCGAAGTCTAGACAGAGAAAGTAATGCAGTTAAAATGCTCCCACGCATGAAAGGATCGGCAACGATTTGGCAGTGTTTTAAAGTCATTAGGGGAAAAGAACCAAAAGTGACATTAGGAAGAACGCTTTCGTACAGGGAATGGTTAGGGTCAGCAAATCCCGATCTGACATTGACAAAGAGACAGATTCAATTGACGCAAAACGGGAATTCGGTGGTCATGTTTAAAGTAACAATGTGCAGATTTACACAGAGAAGGCAAGAGAATGATACGAATAGAGACTAACGTCGAACCAGCAGAGCGAAGGTGGGCCGCATGGCCTCCGTCTGCACTTTAACACATGCTGTGATTCAGAGTGAAATCACAGTTCGACCAACAGAATGTGGAAAAACAAGTTTATATTTACACAGCCTCCATACGTCTGTGAAACAGCATATTACACGACAGCAGTGGAGATCTTTGACATCAGTCTCGAACGTGCATGCCACGCACCAGACGAAAGGCTGAAGGGACCTGTGTAAAACGGGAACGTGCTGGACCCATAACGCAGCCGTCGATGGATTGAAACCATCCTCTGCTGTTGCTCGATGTCTCCTTGAGCAGCTTCCTTTTGTAATGGTGCTGTACTCTGTTCTGTATCTTGCCTTTGCACCTACTTCTTGAGTGTCTGAATGTCCCATATGGTACCGAAACACTCGCGAACCTCACACCATTCAAGTAACGTGCTTTTTGAGGTCTGAGTGGTCTTCTCCTGTTCTTCGTAGGTTTCCTATGAACTGAATCGCAAACCCACTTCTCTGAGATGCCAATGAGCTGAGACGCATACCTTGTGGTTTCGTGCCTTCTCTGCCGTAATTCGCCTCGCCGGTTCGGACGTGAATGACAAGACAATCTGCATGTCAGAAACTGTATCACCATTCAGACACAGTCCCTTAGTATTCGGACAGATATCACTGATTGTGAATCACCTCAGAGAGAGACAAGTGTCAGAGAGTCGCCGTGGACTCGATGGGATGAAATTCCTCTCTCAGCGGGAGAATGATGCTACATGTTTATGCCATCCTGCTGCCTGTCTCTGGGACAGAGAGGCTGAGGGAGCAAAACTGGTTCATTTTTAATCGTCCCTTCCGTGTTGGAACGCCTCAGCTCAGGGCCATGGGGATGACTCTCAGTGAGTGAAGGTTTCACTCGGATTTTCTTCATCTGGGACACTTGGGGCTCAGATGTTAACTGCTGCGCGGTTGCAGCGATGTAAGCGATGCCCACTTTGCAGTAGACTTTCCGTAAGATTGCTGCGTGAAGACGAATTCTGAACACCAAGCAGGCTGCACAAAAATGTGCTCATATGAATTTACTTGAGGGAAGAGTCCTCGGTGTCCATTACTCTCTGCCCCGCCAGCACAGCATCTTTCTATCTCTCCGATAACAGACGTTTGGAGAAAATTCATAATCAATGTTACTCACTTCCCACGCATTAGTGTAAGTGATACCTCTCACCCGAAGGGATTGGGAGATAGAGAGCAAAAGAGCGAATGGACTCTTCCCTCCCTCCAGAAAAGCGTGCAAGTAGAAACAAATTGGCTTAATTATCCGCCAGTGGAGAGTACAGTTCCTGGGGATGAGTCAAACATCAGCGTCTCGGGGACAGAATGACAAGTAGATGTTCTGGAAACGCTTTGCTGCTTGCAATTCTTGGAGCAAAGTGGAAAGTATTTCACACTGAGAAAGCTTCAGCTGGCTCAGAGTCTCGAGTGTACATTGCTCTCTGAGTTTATACTTGCACATCGACAATATGTCTGCACCACAGCACATGACAACTGCAATGCAGGAGAATGGCACAGCGGGTGCATGCTGGGATCATAACCCAGAAGCAAAACCATTTTCTCCTATTCACTCAATGTCGTCTTTAGCAGCTTTCCCGTATAACGGCGCTCTGTTCTGTTCCTTGCCTTGTCATCTGCTTCCCAAAACTTCGGGTATCTGAGCTCAATATATCACATCGATACACAAATCAAATTTACACAGTTGCGCTGGCACCCTTGTGGAGCTCTGAGTTGTCTTGTCCTGTTCTCTGTCGGTGTGTCCTGATCTCGTGTGAAACTTCTTCTCTCAGATGGCAATGAACCGGTGAAATTGAAACACATGACTTGCTGTTTTAGTCCATTTCCTGCAGTAAAGAAACCAACGCCCGTGCAACAAAACTCTTTGAAGGATTGCTGTGTCAAGACAAATTCTGAACACCAAGCAGGCTGCACAAAAATGCACTCATATCAATTTACCTGAGGGATGAGTCTCCGGTGTCCATTTCTCTCTGTCCTGACAGCGCAGCATCTTTCTATCTCTCCGTTAACAAGACTTTTGGAACAAGTTCAAAGTTACCCATTTCCTATGCATGACTGTAACTGACTTATCCTACCTCACGTAATAGTGAGAGAAAGAGAGAGCAGAAGAGTGAATGGGCTCTGCCTTCCACCAGCACAGTTTGCAAGTAGAAACGAAATGGTTCAATTATCCACCAGTGGAGAGAGCCCGGTTCCTGGGGACGGGACAAACAGCAGCGTCCTGGGAGCAGGGAGACAGATTGAGAAGCGGATTTTCTTGAAACTCTTCGCTGCTTGCGTTTCTGGGAGCAATGCACAATGTGTTTCGTACTGAGCAAGTCTCAGCTGCTTCAGGAGGTGGCTGCACCCATGGCTGATGGCTCGTTAGTCTGGGATATGATTCTAGCTTTGGGTCTTCCAACGAATGCAGACGTGTGAGAGTTTCCGGGTTCCAAATTCAGGCGAGCCATCATTCCTTAAAACGACCTGAGCAAAAATGCCCGATCAATTTTCACAAAAAGCCTCTTCGTTAAATAAGATCGGACTGCCTGAATTCGGGACGTGCAGAGATGCCATTGCAGTGAACACGGCGAAGGGAAACACGTGTTGAAAGTGAGAACAAGTATTGCAGATTTTTCGCCCGCGCAATCCGAGTCTGAATGAATCCTCCACCTGTATTACGCTCAATTCTGAGAGTGATACTTCAGGAAGCGGGGAAGTGAAGTAATTGCAGACGGCGCTGAACAGGTTAACGTGAGTGGAGCCGTCCTGAGGAATGTCAGCAATGAAGGGAGATTGGAAAGTTTGGGGCAGCTCTCTTTGGTGAACAGAGGACTGAAAGCTGATCTGATTGAAGTTTTCCACGTCATGAGGGTTTTAGACAGAGGAAATAATGCAGTGAAAATGCTCCCAGGCCTGAAAGGATCGAGAGCGATTAGGCAGAGACTTAAAGTCATCAGGGAAATAAGTAAAAGTGACATTAGGAAGACCGTTTTCACACAGGAAGTGGGGTCAGTAAGTCGCTGTCTGACAGTGACAAAGAGGCAGATTCAATGGACACAAAAGGGAATTCGGTGGGCATGTTCAATGTAACAATGTGCAGATTTACAGGGAGAAGGCGACAGAATGAGACACTTATTTACATATTGTGTTGAACCAGCAGAGCTAAGGTGGGCTGCATGGCGTCAGTCTGCGCTGTCACACATTTTGTGATTCTGAGTGAAATCGGAGTTGGACCAAGAAAACGTAGGAAATTTGACAACGGATATATTCTGCTCAACAGGATACTCCATCACAGCAATGAAGGTGTTTTGACATCATTCTCCAAGGTAAATGACACAATGCAGATTCAAAACGGAGTATTCCTTTGAATCACGGAGTAATTTGTTTACAGTTATTCAGTTGAGGTGAGCGGAGTTGCGCATTGGGAGCCACTCCAGTTGATAGGTCGAAGCCGTTTTCTCCTGTGTGATAGTCCCACCAGCACTCCAATTTGCTGTGCTTCCAGTCAGTAGATGTAGATTACTATCCCATACTGATACACGGGTAACGATGACCCAGCTGTGGTGACAAGCTTGTGAAGGTCTGAGTGCTCTTCTCCTGTTCTCTGTCGGGCTGCTATGATCCGAATCATCAAACCTCTCTTCTCCGAGATAGGAATAAACTGGTGAAGTTGCGGTGTGTCCCATGTGCAGGAGGCCCTGCAGTAATTCCGCACGCTGTTTCACACAGCAGCATCCTCTCGGTGAATTACGCTTGGTAAAAAAATCGATTGAACCAAATCAGTGTCCGCCACTGGATTTTACTAACACCGTTTATACAATTCAGGCTCACCATTAATGTTGTGAGGGGCCGTCAGATGGTAGTTTCCACTCCTTCTGTTGAATAAAGATAATTTTAACTGTGACAAGTGAGAGGAAAGAATTTGCTGTTGGTGGGAACCATTTCTATCTGAACTCGCTGTCACTCTGCTATGACAGAACGAGCTGGGACCTCCTGATAGATTGAAAGACAAAGCTGGTAATCTCTAGATTATGTTGTAAAAATATCGGTATGTTATTCACACTGCGCAGTCACCAACTGAACGAACCGGCTGTGTTTAAATCCCGTGATGAACAGTTTGTGTTTTACTTCTCACATTGCGGGGAGCTGAGCATTTACCCAAACAATGGGCACACCACCTCCCTGACACAGTGTTCACAAATCAAACGAACAGCAAAGATTTACGTGTGATCGAAAGTTTCCAGAAAGAAGATTTGACTCAACAGATATAGGGAGTGAACGTACTCCTTTCTTAATTTGAAATGTAAGAAGAGGTCTTTAGTGCGCCTGACGTGATTGGAACACGCAACCTCCCGATTTGGAGTCAGACACGCGATCGGTGCGCTCCAAGCTCACGGGAGGCCTAATGCCTTTATCCATGCTTTCGGGAAGTAATCACACGACAATGATTTTATGTTATGAGTAACAACGGAGATCAACAGTTCATGTCTGGTCTGTCTCTCTCCCCTCTCTTTCTGTCTCTCCAAATAATTTCCAACTCTCTTTCAATAAAAATCTGAAAGAATTGCGGATGCTGTAAATCAGAAACAAAAAACAGGAGTTGCCGGTGACCCTTCCACAGAACAGATGGTGATTGGGAAAATGTCGGTTTATATGCAGGAGATATTGTGGGAGGAAGGGAAGATCAGGACAGAGCCCAAAGCGAAGGAAGAACTGTTGGACAGAAAAAGGAGTTGATAACGATCTGCGTGGGAGGATGAATAACTGTTAATTGAGACTGTTCGTGGCTAAGTAGTGTGGAGTGACAGACTATGTGATAACAAACCTTGGTCTGTGTGGCAGGGACGAGGATACTATGGAGTTCAGGCCCTAGAATTATTGAATTCGATATTGGGAGCGGAGGGATGTATGGTCCCCAAGTGTAATATTCGGTGCTCTTCGTTCTGCTGGTGCTGAGCTTCGCTGGGACAATACAGCAAACCTGAGACAGAGATGTTGGCCAGGGAACAGGGTGGGGTGTGGAATTGGCAGGCAGCTGGAAGCTCAGGGTCTTTTTTGCGGGCAGAACGAAGATGTTCTGCGAAGCAGTCACCCAGTTTATGCTTCGTTTTCCCCAATGTAGATGAGTCCATATTGTGAGCAGCAAATGCAGTAGACTGGGTTACGGATGGTGCAGGTAAATTGCTGCTTCACCTGGAAGGTAGGTTTGGCCCCTTGGATAGCGAGGAGGGAGCACGGAAATGGGCTGGTGTCACAGAGTTGCAGAGGAAAGTGCTGTTAGACTATTGGGGTGGGAATGGAGGGTAGGGTTGATGGGAATGAAGGAAGAGTGGACCCAAGGCATAACTCCTGCCCATTTACCTATCTGCCAAATAGAGGAATTTGTTAAGTGAGTACAATGAAATTTTCAAATTCACAGTGTATGTACCTACTGGAGAGCGTGCAAAACCTAAGGGCCAACAACCATAATTCTATTAACATTAAAATAGTGATTGAAAATAATATATCAGATCTAAAAGTTGTTCTAAATTGGAGGAAGATTCAGGTTTTAGGCAAGATCTTTCAAAATCTGATTGGGGGCAGATGTTCGCAGGTTGCTGGAAAATGGGAAGCCTTCAGGTATGAGATAACAAGAGTCCAGACACAGTATATTCCAGTTAGGGTGAAAGGAAAGGCTGGTAGGTGTAGGGAATGCTGGATGACTAGAGAATTTGAGATTTTGGTTTAGAAAAACAAGGAAGCATATGTCAGGTATAGATAGAGAGATCGAATGAATCCTTAGAGTATGAAGGCAGTACGAGCATACTTAAGAGAGAAATGAGGGAAAAGAGGTGACATGAGGTAGCTTTGACAAATAGTGTTAAGGAGAATCCAAAGGATTTTTATAAATACATTAAGGACAAAAAGTAAAAAGGGAGAGAAAAGGTCTCCTCAAATTTCAGCAAGGCGGCTTTTGTGTGGAGCTGCAGTAGATGGAGGAGATGCATCAGTGTTTACCGTGGAGAAGGGCATGGAAGAGATAGAATGTGGGGAAATAGATGGTGACATGTTGGAAAAGGTCCACATTACAGAGGAGGAGGTCTTGAAATTCATAAAAGTCCTTTTCTTCCTCTCCAGTGAATCTGATTCCTGTGAGTGTGGCGTTGATGATCCGGTGTGTGTTTTCTATTTCTGTGTTTTGAATGATTACAAAGGTGTCATCCAACCATCTCCCATTCCTAGACGTGATGGTACAGAGTACACCGAACGGAGAATTCACCACAAAGGCATACAAGAAAACCACACACACAGACCAAGTCCTGAACTACGAAAGCAAGCACCCCAACAAACACAAAGAAGTTGCATCAAGACACTGTTCAAAAGGGCCACAACACACTGCAGGACCACAGAACTGCAAAAAGAGGAAGAAGAACACCTCTACAATGTATTCGCCAAAAACGGATACCCCCACAGGTTCATCAACAGATGCCTAAGGGAAAGACAACGGAATGAGGACATGCCACAACCCAAAGGACTAGCCACATTACCATACATCAAGAACATTTCTGAACTGACAGCCAGACTACTACGACCACTAGGGCTCAAAGCAGCACACAAACCAACAGCCATTCTCAGACAACAACTCACCAGGACAAAGGACCCGATATCCAGCATGAGCAAAACCAACATAGTGTACAAATTCCCATGCAAGGACTGCACAAAACACTACATAGAAAAAAAACAGGAAGACAGCTAACGATCCGTATGCATGAACACCAACTAGTCACGAAACAACACGACCAGCTATCCTTAGTAGCCACACACACAGATGGCAAGCAACATTGTTCGACTGGGACAATACTACTGTTATAGGACAAGCCAGAGAACAGCCAGGGAATGCCTAGAGGCATGGCACTCATCCACAGATTTTATCAACAAACACATCGACCTGGACCCAATATACTGGCCACTGCATCGGACAGCTGGAACTGACAACCGGAAGTGGCAGATACAAATCACTATAAATGCCGGAGGAAACATCACAGAAGCGCTTCACAGGAGGCTCCCAAGCGCTGAGGATGTCACCTGGACAGGGGACGAAACGTCTGCACCAGAAATTCCCAGTCGGCGAACAGAACCACAACAACGAGCACCCGAGCTACAAATCTTCTCCAAAACTTGGAACAAAAACTTTATTTTACACCAATATTGCATGTAACTATTGAGACAGAAGGTGCACTAATATGCAGTCTGCACTGAAAATGGCAGAGCGTCTCCAAGCTAGACTTACAGAATTCTTCCACACATATGTGGATCAAGCATAAATAAAGTCACCTTGTTGTGATCTACTCAGGTCAGAAGGCTTGATATTTGTAAATACCCACTATGGCAGAGATAAAAATATTTTTTGATGACCATCGACTCGAGGTTTATGATTCCTTGAGAAAGTAGTCTGTCAAATAGAACGTAAATGTAGAGGTAATCGCTCAGAGCTCTGGAATTCAGCTGTTTGCCCCATGTTTGTACCAGCAACATTTTGAGATCCGGAGTTGAGTGATCTTTGCTCAACTGGAAGTGAAATCTATGAGCACGATATTGCAAAGCAAATGCTGCCTGATGTAATTGTTGTCTACTTGTTATCACCGATTGGGAATAACAATCCATCTTTCTGGCGAACAGAATATGGATGCTCTGTGAAGCAGTCACCCAGTCTGCACTTCGTTTCAACCGGGTCCGATCCATCTCCCGCAATTCTGCTTTCCCACTCTCGTGTGCCATGACGTCGCGATGCGGCTGGCAGTCTTAGGGACAGTTTATCAAAGAAACCTCCCTGTGGGTCAGGCAGCCCTGCATCGGGAAACATTGGGATGGTCAACCACTATCAGTTTACATGGGGGAACACATCTCCACATTAAACAACCTCGAGACAAACTTCCCGTCCTTCTACTTAAATTTCGAAACTCATCAAACCGAAATTCCCCTGGTAAGTTTGGAAGAATTTCTTCCGGATGTTGGCTAATGCTTTCTGTGAGCACTGTGTTTACGTTTGAACATGGTGATTTTTGAAATTGTGAGATTCTGAGCGAAAGCGCGGTTCGAAAAGCAGAATGTGGGAATTTAAACAAAGTTAAATTTGCACAACATCGATATGTCTGCGCAACTACATATTACACGACAACAGTGAAGATCTTTTGACATCAATCTCGAACGTGAATGCTACAGTCCAGATGAAAAGCTGAATACTTCTCTGGAAAAACTGCCATGCAGCATAGCAGAGTGGCATAGCGGGAGCGTGCTGGGCCCATAACCCAGAAGTCATAGAGTCATAGAGATGTACAGCATGGAAACAGACCCTTCGGTCCAACCAGTCCATGCCGACCAGATAGCCCAACCCAATCGAGTCCCACCTGCCAGCACCCGGCCCAAATCCCTCCAAACCCTTCCTATTTACATACCCATCCAAATGCCTCCTAAATATTGCAATTGTACCAGTCTCCACCACATCCTCTGGCAGCTCATTCCATACACGTACCACCCCTCTGCGTGAAAAAGTTGCCCCTTAGGACTCTTTTATGTCCTTCCCCTCTCACCCTAAACCTATGCCCTCTATTTCTGGACTCCCCGACCCCAGGGAAAAGACTTTGTCTATTTATCCTATCTATGCCCCTCATAATTTTTCTAAACCTCTATAAGGTCACCCCTCAGCCTCCGACGCTCCAGGGAAAACAGCCCCAGCCTGTTCAGCTTCTCCCTATAGCTTAGATCCTCCAACCCTGGCAACATTCTTGTAAATCTTTTCTGAACCCTTTCAAGATTCACAACATCTTTCCGATAGGAAGGAGACCAGAATTGCATACAATATTCCAACAGTGGCCTAACCAATGTCCTGCACAGCCGCAACATGACCTCCCAAATTCTGTAATCAGTCCTCTCACTAATAAAGGAAAGCATACCAAACGCCTTCTTCACTATCCTATCTACCTGTGACTCCATTTTCAAGGAGCTATGAACCTGCACTCCAAGGTATCTTTGTTCAGCAACACTTTCTAGGACCTCACCATTAAGTGTATAAGTCCTGCTAAGATTTGCTTTCCCAAAATGCAGCACCTCACATTTATCTGAATTAAACTCCATCTGCCACTTCTCAGCCCATTGACGCATCTGGTCCAGATCCTGTTGTAATCTGAGGTAACCCTCTTCGCTGTCCACTACACCTCTAATTTTGGTGTCATCTGCAAACTTACGAACTGTACCTCTTATGCTCGCATCCAAATCATTTATTTAAATGACAAAAAGTAGAGGGCCCAGCACCGATCCTTGTGGCACTCCACTGGTCACAGGCCTCCAGTCTGAAAAACAATCCTCCACCACCACCCTCTGTTTTCTACCTTTGAACCAGTTCTGTATCCAAATGGCTAGTTCTCCCTGTATTCCGTGAGATCTACCCTTGCTAATCAGTCTCCCATGGGGAACTGGATTCTGGGTAATCCAAGATGGACGATGGGAAAAATGTCTGGCTGTAAGAGCTGCTCCTGTTTTTTTGAGGTAGTTTAGATGTTGGGGGTGATTTCCTCGAATTCCAGGAGCAGCAATTCCTATTTTATATGCTGTTGCATTGTTTCGGAACTTTGGAAACAAAATTACAAAACAACAGCTGTTTTAAAAGGGAGAAGAGCAGATGAAGGAAGTAAATGGTGAGGACAGTGCAGGAGACAGAGAGAGGGAGAGAGAACCTGCACAGTTACCACCTTTGCTGTTTGAATTCGTGTATCGCTGGACATCGGAGTGCATCTGGGAATATTAACAAACAGTGAAATTCACAACTAATCTTGGAGTCGATGGGTCGAAGCCATCCTCGACTCTCCTCTCGATGTTTCCTTTAGCAGTTTTCCCCTACACTGGTGCTATGTTCTGTGTCTTGCCTTTGAAGATGCGAACTAAATATCTCACACTGATATACTGGCCCAACATAGGAAGTTGAGGTGACGCACATGTGGTGCTCTCCTGTTCTCTGTTCCTTTTGTTGTGGAGGATAATGCTTGTACCTGTCCGCTCGGGTGTGAGAGAACAATTCAGAAACAGAATGGTGTAATTATCCACCAATGGAGATAGCCCGGGTCTTGGGAGACAGAATGAGAAGCAGATGTTGTAGATACTCTCGCTGCATGCAATTCTTGGAGGAATGTAGAATGTACTCCACAGTGAGCGAGTCCCAGCTGCTTCGGGAGGTGAGAGGGCCCACCGTGTATGGTATGGTGGTCTAGGCGTATGATTCCCGCTTTGGTGAAAATGCTCTCACGCCTGAAAGGATCGAAAGTGAATAGGCAGAGACTAAAAGTCATTGGGAAGAGGAGGAAAAGTGATATTAAGATTAGATTAGGTTACATTAAAGTGGGGAAACAGCCCCTTCGGCCCAACAAGTCCAGACTGACCCGCCAAAGCGCAAAGCACCCATACCCCTACATTTACCCCTTACCTAACACTATGGGCAATTTAGCATGGCCAATTCACCTGACCTGCACATCTTTGGACTGTGGGAGGAAACCGGAGT